>NW_028225184.1:48739269-49384299 GCF_052327205.1 Somniosus microcephalus
AACTGTCATATTGAGGCTAGTTAAGAAACGTTTGGGCGTACCCGCCCCAGCATGTCCATGAGTCGGTGCCCCTTTTAACTGTTGGTTGGTAATCCACAGGGGTACCTCCCCCGTCTATATCTTTTCCAAGTTGTCTCGAGTTTGCTGCACTATCCAATTCCCATATGTGCTGCAAGCTCCGTTTGCTGCTGCCTGCTGTGAGGCATTGTATTCCTCTTTAATTAACTTATTTATAGTCTGTGCATCTGTTTCTAATACATTTGCTATATCCTGAAGGTATACAATAAATATCTGGTCCTCCTTGAACTCTTATTCTGCTCTTGTAAGATGGCTTTAATGTGGGAACCCATTCCCGGACCTTCTGACCTATGGTAGCCAGATCAATGGTGTTAACAACCGATATGACAGTGTTAAAGACTGTCGCTGCATCACTAACTAAATACCTCTGAAGTCGCCATATGCACCTGCTTTTCTGTCAGTATCTTTCTCTGCTATGAACTAGCTGCGCCCCTAGCTAAGCTGTTCCAGTACACCTACAACACTGGCATCTACCCGGCAATGTGGAAAATTGCCCAAGTATGTCCTGTCTACAAAAGCAGGACAAATCCGACCCGGCCAATTACCGTCCCATTAGTCTACTCTCAATCATCAGCAAAGTGATGGAAGGTGTCATCGACAGTGCTATCAAGCGGCACTTACTCAGCAATAACCTGCTAACTGACGCCCAGTTTGGGTTGCGCTAGGGCCACTCAGCTACTGACCTCATTACTGCCTTGGCCCAAAATGGACAAAAGAGCTGAACTCAAGAGGTGAGGTGAGAGTGACTGCCCTTGACATCAAGGCAGCAGTTGGTCGTGTGCGGCATCAAGGAGCCCTAGAAAAACTGAAGTCAATGGGAATCAAGGGGAAAACTCTCCATTGGTTGGAATCATACCTTGCACAAAGGAAGTTGGCTGTGGTTGTTGGAGGTCATTCATCTCAATCACATGACATCACTGCAGGAGTTCCTCAGGGCAGTGTTCTAGGCCCAACCATCTTCAGCTGTTTCATCAATTACCTTTCCCCCATCGTACGGTCAGATGTGGGGATGTTCGCTAAGATTGCTCACTGTTCAGCTCCATTCGAGACTCGTCAGATACTGACGCAGTCCGTGTCCATATGCAGCAAGACCTGGACAACATTCAGACTTGGGCTGACAAGTGGCAATTAACAGTCGCACCGCACAAGTGCCAGGCAATGACCATCTCCAACAAGCGAGACTCTAACAATCTTCCCTTGACATTCAATGGCATTACTATCGCTGAATCATCCACTATCAACATCCTGGGGGTTACCATTGATCAGATACTGAACTGGACCAGCCATATAAATACTTTGGCTACAAGAGCAAGCCAGAGGCTGGGAATTCTGCGGCGAGTGTCTCACCTCCTGACTCCACAAAGCCTTTCCACCATCTACAAGGCACAAGTCAGGAGTCTGATGGAATTCTCTCCACTTGCCTCGATGAGTGCAGCTCCAACAACACTCAAGAAGCTCGACACCATTCAGGATAAAGCAGCCCGCTTGATTGGCATTCCATCCACCACCTTCAACACTCACTCCCTCCACAACCGGCGCACCGTGGCTGCAGAGTGTACCATCTACAAGATGCACTGCAGCAACTCACCAAATCTACTTCAACAGCACCTTCCAAACCCGCGAACTCCACCACTTAGAAGGACAAGGGCAGCAGACGCATGGGAACATCGCCACCTACAAGTTCCCCTCAAAGCCACACACCATCCTGACTTGGACCTGTATCGCCGTTCCTTCACTGTCGCTGGGCCAAATTCCTGGAACTCCCTTCCTAACAGCATTGTGGGTGTACCTACACCATATGGACTGCAGCAGTTCAAGAAGGCGGCACACCACCATCTTCTCAAGGGCAATTAGGGATGGGCACTAAATGGAGGCCTAGCCAGCCAGCGACGCCCACATCCCATCAATGAATACAACATTTTTTTTTTAAACGCGCCTTGTTTCAATATCTGTGTTAGAAGATGCTGGTAAATCTGTTGAGTTTGTGGTGAACACCAAGCAGGCGGGGTGGTGTTGGCCAAGTTCAGCCCCACTGACACTAATTCATGATGCATGTTATCATTAAATATATCCCCAGTACGGGTGAACATTAGCCCACTAGCAGGTCCCTCCGTTATGAGGGGAGTGCAGGTCACTGGGGAGGATGGTGTCACAGAAAACACTGGGGCAGGGGTGTAGGTGGGGCACCCCAGTAGCAGTCAATCACAGGTGGTAGCCCGGGCTCCTCGTATTGTTCTGTAATTCCGAAAGTTTGACATCTCTCTATGGTGGGGTGCCAGCGCCTGGCATTATTCTGGCAGCATATCCTGTCCTTCCTTCGCTTTTACCGATACATACCCACTTGTCTGTTTTGTGTGCACCAGTGGTCATCTCACAGAAAAAGGGGGCTCCCGGCCGGTCGATGCAGAACCTCAGCGCCATGGTAGGTGTTTGTTCACTGAACAGTAACCCTATCATTCCCAAGATAAGCCAGCCCATCGTTATCCTTTACCAGCACTAGGCATAAAGTGTCCAGTACCTTTACCCGTCTTGGCACTAGCTTGTGGTAACTAGCAGACTCTCTCTCTCTCCCTCTGACCCTCTGTCTCCGGCCCCCTTTCAGTCTGTCCTGCTATTAGCCATGAGCACAAGGCTGGAGCAGGATTAAGGCTACGCATATATGGCATTGAGGTGGAGGTGGTGGCCTTGTGACATTGGTTCAATGTAAGTTACCTTACTTAACGTAATTTGGTGATGGTTAGCAGCCGTCGGACGGGAATGTGTGAAGACCGTTTGCACTGTCCCCCTTCGGAGGTAGGAGGGCCTATAAAAGGGGATGGATATCCCCTCGGGAAGGTCCTCCAGTCCCGACACCAGCTGTTCCCAAAGAGCAGCTGTGTCTCGGAACCGATCTATCTCCTCTGTGCGGGGAAGGGTAAATAAAAGATTCTGAGTTCTGTTGGGATGTAGAAAGAGGGATCCGGTAGTCCTACCACAAAAGGGAGATAATCGGAACACAAGAGTCAAGGAATGAGTTCCGAGGAAGGTTAGTGTAATATAGTAGGGAGAGTTCGCAGGATCTCTGGTTAAGTCGAAAAACTGGACCGTTGAAAGGTCGACATCCCCGGAAGTGGTGGCACGAATGAGGTCGGGCCTGCACATCTGTAAGAAAGACACAAGTAAAATAGCGACCCGAAGAATCGACTTAGTCCTTCGAAATCCGGTCCTGATCAAATATAGGGAGAAAAGACACGTTATTATTTCCTTTTAACCATAGGGTCCCCAAGAGATGTGGAAATATCTTCCCCGGGCTCCATCACCGGCTTGTTCTGGCTCCAGTGTCTCTAACTTACATCCAATTTTTCCTGTAGGCAAACGGAGGTTCCTGTACTTAGGAGGATCTGGACGGGCCCATCCCACCGTGGCTCAAAGGTACCTCGAACCCAAGGCGGAGCTTCTCAATTCCCCTTTGTCTTTTGGCATCATGTGCCTCCTGCAAGTGTTGAACCCGAAAGTGGTTGGCCTGATTGGCCACACGGATCAGGTATTGATATGTCAGGAGAGTTGTCTGTAATTGGGAAGAGTCCCCAGTACCCTGAGAGGGTGCGTCTTGGGGTAACACCATAGCTCGTCCAGTCATTAGTTGGAAAAGGTTTAAGCCAGGGCGTTTGGCTGGTGGGGCTCGTATGCCCCAAAGAATGGTGGGGAGAACAGCGTGCCACCCCTTTCCGGTCTGTATAATGGCCTTAGTCACAGACTGTTTTATAGTACGGCTCATCCGTTCCACCATTCCTGAGGATTGCAGATGGTAAGGGTGTGGAACCGTTGTCGAACCCCCAGGAGGGCTAAAGCCTTTTTCATGGCCTTGCCGGTGAAGTGTGTTCCCTGGTTGGAATCTATCTGGTAAGGCACCCCCCATCCGGGAATGACTTCCATCGCTAGGATTTTCGTAGCTGCTACGGCTGTATTCCTCCTAGAGGGGAACGCCTCGAGCCAACGGGTAAGAATGTCGATGCCGCTGTGGGGTAAGGGGCACGCCCGGTGGTCCAGTGTCCCCTGGGCCGCCAGGCATGCCCCATACATACACACATGTGACAACCGAATCCCGTTTGGAGGCAAGGTAGATATAGGCGCCCATACGCGTGGATCTCTCTGGCCATGCTGGGCCACCTCCAGGTGTCAGCGAAAATGAAATATAACTTATGCCCTCCCAAATGCGCAGGCTCGTGATAAGATTGTATCAGGGCACGTGAAAGTGACGTAGGAAACATGTACTTTGTCTCGTGATGCCAAAACCCACTTGGGTCTTTGTACGCTCCATCATGAAAGCAAAAATGTATATTCTCTGGGGACTCGGAAAGGTACGCGGTTAGGAGCGGATCGTTCGGTAAATCGTCAGCCAGGGAAGCCTCTTCATTTTGTACTGCTTCCTTAGGACTAACGGCCATCACAGGGAGAGCCAACGCGGCCCATCGGGTGGTGAAATTGGCGTGTCGGTTACCCTGGATTACTGGGTTCTACCCTGCCTGGTGGGCGCGAATCTTGACGACCACCCCCAGCGTGGGGCCATCCGTTGCCCGAAGGAATTCGGCGATCGCGGAAGTGTGTTTAATAGTGTTGCCGAAAGTAGTCAAATATCCCCGCCGCTGCCACAGGAGGGAGCAGTTGTGGACGATGGAGTAGGCATACTGGCTCTCTGTATAGATATTGGCGGTTGTTCATTCAGCCAATTGAAGGGCTCTAGTGAGGGCAGTGATTTCCGCCAACTGGGCTCCTCCCATGCCCAGTGCCCCTTGGGTGAGGGTCTGTCCTGACGGGTCTCCTACTGCTCATCCAGTGACCCGTCGGCCCTCGTGTTAATAACTAGACCCAGCCACGTACATCTCTAGCCAGGCCTCAGCTATGGGTTCGGTTAGGACGGGTCCCTGACTGTCGCGATGTAAGATAGTGGTGCAGTCATGGGGGGTCCCTTCCTCGAATAGGAAGGATGCTGGATTCACTCCAGGGTCGGTTACCACCTCGACCCACAAACCCCCTACCCAATAAATAAGCCTCCCATCTCGCACACCTCTGGTTGGAAATAGTTTTCAGGCTGGGTGCAAGAGGTTTCACGAGGCTGTGGCGGGTATGAAGGATTACCTGCCTGGGACCGACCATGGACTCTATTGCTTCTACTGCCCAGGCTGCACAATCAGTGGCCGCCAGGCACGGGGCCTGTCCTGTCATGGAGGATGGTACTGGGCACGAGTAATATCCTACCGGTCGCATTCGATCATTCCGGGATTGTCCCACTACCGCTCTATACGCCCAATTCCCCAACCAATTCCACAGGTGGAATGGTTTCACTGTGTCTGGGAGACCCAGGGCAGGTGCGTTGGCGAAAGTGATTTGGACCATCTCAAAGGTTTCAACTGCCTCTGATGTCCAATTCAGCCTTGCCTCTCCCGGGGGCCCTCCCTTTAGGAGATCGTTTAGAGGGCTTGCCAATTTGGTGAAGTCAGATACATAGGTACGGCAAAAGTTAAACAATCCCATCACACTTCGCAGGCCAGAGGCAGTGATGGGTCGATGCATCTGCAAGAGCGCTTGTACACTTTCGGGGGTCAGGGTCCTCCCCTCTGGGGAGTTGATCTGACCAAGGTAGGTAACCCGAGCAAGCCCAATTTGAGCTTTGATCGGATTTAGTTTGAAAACCCCTAGAACTAAAGTCTCCAGGACACACGTCAGGGCGTCCAGATGAGCTGAGGGAGAGGGACTACCAATGAGAATGTCACCAACAGCTTGAAGACAGACAGAATCTTGCATTCGGGTAACTGCCAAAGCTGATTGGAGAACCTTCTCCAGGCTCTCGTGAAAAATAATATGGGCATTGTGAAATCACTGAGGCAACCGGGTCCAAGTATATTGGGTGGATCGGACAGTGTAAGCGAAGGGCTCTTGGGAACCGGGATCCAAAGGACATGCCTAAATCCATTTTGGATGTCCAGTGCCGTGAATATGGATAGGGCTGGGTGGAGGCCGTTTAAAATAGTGGCGGAATTCGCCACTAAGGCATGGAGCATGGCAGTGACCCGATTCAGAGCCGTATAATTAATGGTCATTCTCCAGGATTCATCTGGTTTCTGCACTGGCCAAAACAGAGAGTTGGTATGGGAGTGGGTCTTTGTTACTATACCGGTTGGTAATAAGTGTACGACTATAGACTCAACGGCTCATTCGGCTTCTGATCAGAGCGGGTGTTGTTGGTGGGCTTCGTGGTAGGGACCGTGGACTCTAACTGGGTCCATCTCCGGTCTACCACAGCCTAATTTGTGACTGGCCCATGTGAGAGAGTAAGTCTCACAAACTCACCCCCATGGTCCTTCCTCCGTCCATGTGAGAGGGTAAGTCTCATAAAATCTCCCCAATGGTTCTTCCTGCCCCCATGTGAGAGTGTGTGTCTCACAAACTCTCCCCCATGGTCCTTCCTGCCCCCATGTGAGAGGGACAGTCTCACAAACTCTCCCCCATGTTCCTTCCTCCACCCATGTGAGAGGGTAAGTCTCATCAAATCTCCCCCGTGGTTCTTCCTGCCCCCATGTGAGAGGGTAAGGCTCACAAACTCTCACACATTGTCCTTCCTCCACCCATGTGAGAGGGTAAATCTCACAAACTCTACCCCATGGTCCTTCCTCCGCCCATGAGAGAGGGTAAGGCTCACAAACTCTCACACATTGTCCTTCCTCCACCCATGTGAGAGGGTAAATCTCACAAACTCTCCCCATGGTCCAGCCTCCGCCATGAGAGAGGGTATGTCTCACAAACACACCCATGGTCCTTCCTCCACCCATGTGAGAGGCTAAGCCTCACAAACGCTCCCCCATGGTCGTCCCCCGACCATGTGAGAGGGTAAATCTCGCAAACTCTACCCCATGGTCCTTCCTCCGCCCAAGTGAGAGGACAAGTCTCACAATCTTTCATCCTTGGTCCTTCCTCCGCCCATTTGAGAGGGTAATCTCACAAACACTCCCCATGGTCCTATCTCTGCCCATGTGAGAGGGTAAGCATCACCATCTCTCCCCCATGGTCCTTCCTCCGCCAATGTGAGAGGGTATGTCGCACAAAATCTCATCCATGGTCCTTCCTCCACCCATGTGAGAGGTTAGGCCTCACAAACTCTCCCCCATGGTCCTTCCACAGCCCGTGAGAGAGGGTAAGTCTCACAATTTCTCTCCATGGTCCTGCCTCCGCCCATGAGAGATGGCATGTCTCAAAAACACACCCATGGTCCTTCCTCCGCCCAGGTGAGAGGGTAAGCCTCACAAACTCTCCGCATGGTCCTTCCTCCCCCCTTGTGAGGGTAAGTCTCACAATCTCTCCCCCATGGTCTTCCTCTGCCCATGTGAGAGGGTAAGTCTCACAAACTCTCCCCCATGGTCTTCCTCTGCCCATGTGAGAGGGTAAGTCTCACAATCTATCCCCCATGGTCCTCCTCTGCCCATGTGAGAGGGTAAGCATCACCATCTCTCCCCCATGGTCCTTCCTCCGCAAAGTGAGAGTGTATGTCGCACAAAATCTCATCCATGGTCCTTCCTCCGCCCATGTGAGAGGGTAAGCATCACAAAATCTCCCCCATAGTCCTTCCTCACCTATGCGAGAGGATAAGTCTCGCAAACTGTCCCCCGTGGTCCTTCCTCCGCCCATGTGAGAGGGTAAGTCTCACAAACACTCCTCCATGGTCCTTCCTCCGCCCATGTGAGACGGTAAGTCTCACAAACTCTCCCATATGGTCCTTCCTCCGCCCATGTGAGAGGGTAATTCTCACAAACTCTCAAGCATGGTCCTTCCTCCGCCCATGTGATAGGGTAAGTCTCACAAACTCTCCCCCCTGGTCCTTCCTCTCCCCAATGGTCCTTCCTCCGCCCATGTGAGAGGATAAGTCTCACAAACTCTCCCCCATGGTCCTTCCTCCGTCCATGTGAGAGGGTAAGTCACACAAACTCTCCCCAATGGTCCTTCCTCCACCCATGTGAGAGGGTAAGTCACACAAACTCTCCCCCATGGTCCTTCCTCCACCCATGTGGAAGGTTAAGCCTCACAAACTGTCGCCCATGGTCCTTCCTCCACCCAAGTGAGAGGGTATATCTCAGACTCTCTCCACCATGGTCCTTCCTCCGCCCATGAAAGAGGGTGTGTCTCACAAACTTTCCCCCGTGGTCCTCCCTCCACCCATGCCAGATGGTAAGACTCACAAACTCCCCCCCATGGTCCTACCTCTCCCCATGTGAGAGGGTAAGTCTCACAAACTCTCCCCCATGGTCCTTCCTCTGCCCATCTGGGAGGGTAATTCTCACAAACTCTCCCCATGGTCCTTCCTCCGCCCATGTGAGAGGGTAAGTCTCACAAACTCTCCCACATGGTCCTTCCTCCGCCCATGTGAGAGGGAAAGTCTCACAAACTCTCCCCATGGGCCTTCCACCGCCCATGTGAAAGGGTAAGTCTCACAAACTCTGCCCAATGGACCTTCGTCCGCCATATGCCTCAGATATTCTCCCCATGATCCTTCCTCCCCCCATGTGAGAGGGTAAGTCTCACAAACTATCCCCCATGGTCCTTCCTCCGCCCATGTGTGAGGGTAAGTCGCACAATCTCTCCGCCATGGTCCTTCCTCAACCCATGTGAGAGGGTAAGTCTCACAAACTCTCCGCCATGGACCTTCCTCCCCCCAAGTGAGAGGGTAAGTCTCACAAACTCTCCCCCATGGTCCTTCCTCCGCCCATGTGAGAGGCTAAGTCTCACAAACTCTGCCCCATGGACCTTCGTCCACCCATGTGAGAGGCTAACTCACACAAACTCTCCCCCATGGTCCTTCCTCCGCCCATGTGATTGGGTAAGTCTCGCAAACTCTCCCACATGGTCCTTCCTCCGCCCATGTGAGAGGGAAAGTCTCACAAACTCTCCCCATGGGCCTTCCTCCGCCCATGTGAGAGGGTAAGTCTCGCCATCTCTCCCCCATTGTCCTTCCTCCACCCATGTGAGCGGGTCAGTCTCACAAACTCTCCCCCATGGTCCTTCCTCCGCCAATGTGAGAGGATTAAGTCTCATAATCTCTCCCCCATTGTCCTTCCTCCGCCCATGTGAGAGGGTAAGTCTCACAAACTCACCCCATGGTCCTTACTCCGCCCATGTGAGAGGGTAAGCCTCACAGACTCACCCCAGGGTCCTTCCTCCGCCCATGTGAGAGGCTAAGTCTCAAAAAATCTCCAGCATGGTCCTTCCTCCCCCATGTGACAGGGTAAGTCTCACAAACTCTCCCCCATTGTCCTTCCTCCGCCCTTGTGAGAGGGTAAGTCTCACAAACTCTCCCCATGGTCCTTCCTCTGCCCATGTGAGAGGGTGAGTCTCATAAACTCTCCCGCACGGTCGTTCCTCTGCCGATGTGAGTGGGTAAGTCTCACAGACTCACCCATGGTCCTTCCTCTGCCCATGTGAGTGGGTCAGTCTCACAAACTCTCCACCATGGTCCTTCCTCTGCCCATGTGAGAGGGTAAGTCTCAAACACTCTCCCCCATGGTCCTTCCTCTGCCCATGTGAGAGGGTAAGTCTCACAAACACTCCCCCATGGTCCATCCTCCGCCCATGTGAGAGGGTAAGCCTCACAAACTCTCCACCATGGTCCTTCCTCCGCCCTTGTGAGAGGGTAAGCCTCAGAAACTCTCCTCCTTGGTCCATCCTCCTCCCATGTGAGAGGGTAAGTCTCACAAACTCTCCCCATGGTCCTTCCTCTGCCCATGTGAGAGGGTGAGTCTCACAAACACTCCCCCAAGATCCTTCCTCCGCCCATGTGAGAGGGTAAATCTCACAAACTCCCCCCATGGCCCTTCCTCTGCACATGTGAGTGGGTAAGTCTCAAAAACTCGCCCCCATGGTCCTTCCTCCGCCCATGTGAGAGCGTAAGTCTCACAAATTCCCCCCGTGTTCCTTCCTCTGACATTGTGAGAGGGTAAGTCTCACATCTCTCCCCCATGGTCCATCCTCCGCCCATGTGAGAGGGTAAGCCTCACATCTCTCCCCCATGGTCCATCCCCCGCCCATGTGACAGGGTAAGTCTCACAAACTCTCCCGTATGTTCCTTCCTCCGCCCATGTGACAGGGAAAGTCTCAGAAACTCTCCCAGGTGGTCCTTCCTCCGCCGATGAGAGAGGGTATGTCTCACAAACTCCCCCATGGTCCTTCCTCCGCCCATGTGAGAGAGTAAGTCTCACAAATTCTCCCCCGTGATCCTTCCTCCGAATTTGGGAGAGGGTAAGTCTCACAAAATCTCCCTCATAGTCCATCCGCAGCCAATGTCAGAGGGTAAGTCCAGCAAACTCTCCCCCATTGTCCGTCCTCCACCCATGTGAGAGGGTAAGTCTCGCCATCTCTCCCCCATTGTCCTTCCTCTGCCCATGTGAGAGGGTCAGTCTCACAAACTCTCCCCCATGGTCCTTCCTCCGCCAATGTGAGAGGTTTAAGTCTCATAATCTCGCCCCCATTGTCCTTCCTCCGCCCATGTGAGAGGGTAAGTCTCACAAACTCTCCCCCCTGGTCCTTCCTCTCCCCAATGGTCCTTCCTCCGCCCATGTGAGAGGATAAGTCTCACAAACTCTCCCCCATGGTCCTTCCTCCGTCCATGTGAGAGGGTAAGTCACACAAACTCTCCCCAATGGTCCTTCCTCCACCCATGTGAGAGGGTAAGTCACACAAACTCTCCCCCATGGTCCTTCCTCCACCCATGTGGAAGGTTAAGCCTCACAAACTGTCGCCCATGGTCCTTCCTCCACCCAAGTGAGAGGGTATATCTCAGACTCTCTCCACCATGGTCCTTCCTCCGCCCATGAAAGAGGGTGTGTCGCACAAACTTTCCCCCGTGGTCCTCCCTCCACCCATGCCAGATGGTAAGACTCACAAACTCCCCCCCATGGTCCTACCTCTCCCCATGTGAGAGGGTAAGTCTCACAAACTCTCCCCCATGGTCCTTCCTCTGCCCATCTGGGAGGGTAATTCTCACAAACTCTCCCCATGGTCCTTCCTCCGCCCATGTGAGAGGGTAAGTCTCGCAAACTCTCCCACATGGTCCTTCCTCCGCCCATGTGAGAGGGAAAGTCTCACAAACTCTCCCCCATGGTCCTTACTCCGCCCATGTGAGAGGGTAAGCCTCACAGACTCACCCCAGGGTCCTTCCTCCGCCCATGTGAGAGGCTAAGTCTCACAAAATCTCCAGCATGGTCCTTCCTCCCCCATGTGACAGGGTAAGTCTCACAAACTCTCCCCCATTGTCCTTCCTCCGCCATTGTGAGAGGGTAAGTCTCACAAACTCTCCCCATGGTCCTTCCTCTGCCCATGTGAGAGGGTGAGTCTCATAAACTCTCCCGCACGGTCGTTCCTCTGCCGATGTGAGTGGGTAAGTCTCACAGACTCACCCATGGTCCTTCCTCTGCCCATGTGAGAGGGTAAGCCTCACAAACTCTCCACCATGGTCCTTCCTCTGCCCATGTGAGAGGGTAAGTCTCAAACACTCTCCCCCATGGTCCTTCCTCTGCCCATGTGAGAGGGTAAGTCTCACAAACACTCCCCCATGGTCCATCCTCCGCCCATGTGAGAGGGTAAGCCTCACAAACTCTCCACCATGGTCCTTCCTCCGCCCTTGTGAGAGGGTAAGCCTCAGAAACTCTCCTCCTTGGTCCATCCTCCTCCCATGTGAGAGGGTAAGTCTCACAAACTCTCCCCATGGTCCTTCCTCTGCCCATGTGAGAGGGTGAGTCTCACAAACACTCCCCCAAGATCCTTCCTCCGCCCATGTGAGAGGGTAAATCTCACAAACTCCCCCCATGGCCCTTCCTCTGCACATGTGAGTGGGTAAGTCTCAAAAACTCGCCCCCATGGTCCTTCCTCCGCCCATGTGAGAGCGTAAGTCTCACAAATTCCCCCCGTGTTCCTTCCTCTGACATTGTGAGAGGGTAAGTCTCACATCTCTCCCCCATGGTCCATCCTCCGCCCATGTGAGAGGGTAAGCCTCACATCTCTCCCCCATGGTCCATCCCCCACCCATGTGACAGGGTAAGTCTCACAAACTCTCACGTATGTTCCTTCCTCCGCCCATGTGACAGGGAAAGTCTCAGAAACTCTCCCAGGTGGTCCTTCCTCCGCCGATGAGAGAGGGTATGTCTCACAAACTCCCCCATGGTCCTTCCTCCGCCCATGTGAGAGAGTAAGTCTCACAAATTCTCCCCCGTGATCCTTCCTCCGAATTTGGGAGAGGGTAAGTCTCACAAAATCTCCCTCATAGTCCATCCGCAGCCAATGTCAGAGGGTAAGTCCAGCAAACTCTCCCCCATTGTCCGTCCTCCACCCATGTGAGAGGGTAAGTCTCGCCATCTCTCCCCCATTGTCCTTCCTCTGCCCATGTGAGAGGGTCAGTCTCACAAACTCTCCCCCATGGTCCTTCCTCCGCCAATGTGAGAGGTTTAAGTCTCATAATCTCGCCCCCATTGTCCTTCCTCCGCCCATGTGAGAGGGTAAGTCTCACAAACTCTCCCCCCTGGTCCTTCCTCTCCCCAATGGTCCTTCCTCCGCCCATGTGAGAGGATAAGTCTCACAAACTCTCCCCCATGGTCCTTCCTCCGTCCATGTGAGAGGGTAAGTCACACAAACTCTCCCCAATGGTCCTTCCTCCACCCATGTGAGAGGGTAAGTCACACAAACTCTCCCCCATGGTCCTTCCTCCACCCATGTGGAAGGTTAAGCCTCACAAACTGTCGCCCATGGTCCTTCCTCCACCCAAGTGAGAGGGTATATCTCAGACTCTCTCCACCATGGTCCTTCCTCCGCCCATGAAAGAGGGTGTGTCTCACAAACTTTCCCCCGTGGTCCTCCCTCCACCCATGCCAGATGGTAAGACTCACAAACTCCCCCCCATGGTCCTACCTCTCCCCATGTGAGAGGGTAAGTCTCACAAACTCTCCCCCATGGTCCTTCCTCTGCCCATCTGGGAGGGTAATTCTCACAAACTCTCCCCATGGTCCTTCCTCCGCCCATGTGAGAGGGTAAGTCTCGCAAACTCTCCCACATGGTCCTTCCTCCGCCCATGTGAGAGGGAAAGTCTCACAAACTCTCCCCATGGGCCTTCCACCGCCCATGTGAAAGGGTAAGTCTCACAAACTCTGCCCAATGGACCTTCGTCCGCCCATATGCCTCAGATATTCTCCCCATGATCCTTCCTCCCCCCATGTGAGAGGGTAAGTCTCACAAACTATCCCCCATGGTCCTTCCTCCGCCCATGTGTGAGGGTAAGTCGCACAATCTCTCCGCCATGGTCCTTCCTCAACCCATGTGAGAGGGTAAGTCTCACAAACTCTCCGCCATGGACCTTCCTCCCCCCAAGTGAGAGGGTAAGTCTCACAAACTCTCCCCCATGGTCCTTCCTCCGCCCATGTGAGAGGCTAAGTCTCACAAACTCTGCCCCATGGACCTTCGTCCACCCATGTGAGAGGCTAACTCACACAAACTCTCCCCCATGGTCCTTCCTCCGCCCATGTGATTGGGTAAGTCTCGCAAACTCTCCCACATGGTCCTTCCTCCGCCCATGTGAGAGGGAAAGTCTCACAAACTCTCCCCATGGGCCTTCCTCCGCCCATGTGAGAGGGTAAGTCTCGCCATCTCTCCCCCACTGTCCTTCCTCCACCCATGTGAGCGGGTCAGTCTCACAAACTCTCCCCCATGGTCTTTCCTCCGCCAATGTGAGAGGTTTAAGTCTCATAATCTCTCCCCCATTGTCCTTCCTCCGCCCATGTGAGAGGGTAAGTCTCACAAACTCTCCCCCATGGTCCTTACTCCGCCCATGTGAGAGGGTAAGCCTCACAGACTCACCCCAGGGTCCTTCCTCCGCCCATGTGAGAGGCTAAGTCTCACAAAATCTCCAGCATGGTCCTTCCTCCCCCATGTGACAGGGTAAGTCTCACAAACTCTCCCCCATTGTCCTTCCTCCGCCCTTGTGAGAGGGTAAGTCTCACAAACTCTCCCCATGGTCCTTCCTCTGCCCATGTGAGAGGGTGAGTCTCATAAACTCTCCCGCACGGTCGTTCCTCTGCCGATGTGAGTGGGTAAGTCTCACAGACTCACCCATGGTCCTTCCTCTGCCCATGTGAGAGGGTAAGCCTCACAAACTCTCCACCATGGTCCTTCCTCTGCCCATGTGAGAGGGTAAGTCTCAAACACTCTCCCCCATGGTCCTTCCTCTGCCCATGTGAGAGGGTAAGTCTCACAAACACTCCCCCATGGTCCATCCTCCGCCCATGTGAGAGGGTAAGCCTCACAAACTCTCCACCATGGTCCTTCCTCCGCCCTTGTGAGAGGGTAAGCCTCAGAAACTCTCCTCCTTGGTCCATCCTCCTCCCATGTGAGAGGGTAAGTCTCACAAACTCTCCCCATGGTCCTTCCTCTGCCCATGTGAGAGGGTGAGTCTCACAAACACTCCCCCAAGATCCTTCCTCCGCCCATGTGAGAGGGTAAATCTCACAAACTCCCCCCATGGCCCTTCCTCTGCACATGTGAGTGGGTAAGTCTCAAAAACTCGCCCCCATGGTCCTTCCTCCGCCCATGTGAGAGCGTAAGTCTCACAAATTCCCCCCGTGTTCCTTCCTCTGACATTGTGAGAGGGTAAGTCTCACATCTCTCCCCCATGGTCCATCCTCCGCCCATGTGAGAGGGTAAGCCTCACATCTCTCCCCCATGGTCCATCCCCCGCCCATGTGACAGGGTAAGTCTCACAAACTCTCACGTATGTTCCTTCCTCCGCCCATGTGACAGGGAAAGTCTCAGAAACTCTCCCAGGTGGTCCTTCCTCCGCCGATGAGAGAGGGTATGTCTCACAAACTCCCCCATGGTCCTTCCTCCGCCCATGTGAGAGAGTAAGTCTCACAAATTCTCCCCCGTGATCCTTCCTCCGAATTTGGGAGAGGGTAAGTCTCACAAAATCTCCCTCATAGTCCATCCGCAGCCAATGTCAGAGGGTAAGTCCAGCAAACTCTCCCCCATTGTCCGTCCTCCACCCATGTGAGAGGGTAAGTCTCGCCATCTCTCCCCCATTGTCCTTCCTCTGCCCATGTGAGAGGGTCAGTCTCACAAACTCTCCCCCATGGTCCTTCCTCCGCCAATGTGAGAGGTTTAAGTCTCATAATCTCGCCCCCATTGTCCTTCCTCCGCCCATGTGAGAGGGTAAGTCTCACAAACTCTCCCCCCTGGTCCTTCCTCTCCCCAATGGTCCTTCCTCCGCCCATGTGAGAGGATAAGTCTCACAAACTCTCCCCCATGGTCCTTCCTCCGTCCATGTGAGAGGGTAAGTCACACAAACTCTCCCCAATGGTCCTTCCTCCACCCATGTGAGAGGGTAAGTCACACAAACTCTCCCCCATGGTCCTTCCTCCACCCATGTGGAAGGTTAAGCCTCACAAACTGTCGCCCATGGTCCTTCCTCCACCCAAGTGAGAGGGTATATCTCAGACTCTCTCCACCATGGTCCTTCCTCCGCCCATGAAAGAGGGTGTGTCTCACAAACTTTCCCCCGTGGTCCTCCCTCCACCCATGCCAGATGGTAAGACTCACAAACTCCCCCCCATGGTCCTACCTCTCCCCATGTGAGAGGGTAAGTCTCACAAACTCTCCCCCATGGTCCTTCCTCTGCCCATCTGGGAGGGTAATTCTCACAAACTCTCCCCATGGTCCTTCCTCCGCCCATGTGAGAGGGTAAGTCTCGCAAACTCTCCCACATGGTCCTTCCTCCGCCCATGTGAGAGGGAAAGTCTCACAAACTCTCCCCATGGGCCTTCCACCGCCCATGTGAAAGGGTAAGTCTCACAAACTCTGCCCAATGGACCTTCGTCCGCCCATATGCCTCAGATATTCTCCCCATGATCCTTCCTCCCCCCATGTGAGAGGGTAAGTCTCACAAACTATCCCCCATGGTCCTTCCTCCGCCCATGTGTGAGGGTAAGTCGCACAATCTCTCCGCCATGGTCCTTCCTCAACCCATGTGAGAGGGTAAGTCTCACAAACTCTCCGCCATGGACCTTCCTCCCCCCAAGTGAGAGGGTAAGTCTCACAAACTCTCCCCCATGGTCCTTCCTCCGCCCATGTGAGAGGCTAAGTCTCACAAACTCTGCCCCATGGACCTTCGTCCACCCATGTGAGAGGCTAACTCACACAAACTCTCCCCCATGGTCCTTCCTCCGCCCATGTGATTGGGTAAGTCTCGCAAACTCTCCCACATGGTCCTTCCTCCGCCCATGTGAGAGGGAAAGTCTCACAAACTCTCCCCATGGGCCTTCCTCCGCCCATGTGAGAGGGTAAGTCTCGCCATCTCTCCCCCACTGTCCTTCCTCCACCCATGTGAGCGGGTCAGTCTCACAAACTCTCCCCCATGGTCTTTCCTCCGCCAATGTGAGAGGTTTAAGTCTCATAATCTCTCCCCCATTGTCCTTCCTCCGCCCATGTGAGAGGGTAAGTCTCACAAACTCTCCCCCATGGTCCTTACTCCGCCCATGTGAGAGGGTAAGCCTCACAGACTCACCCCAGGGTCCTTCCTCCGCCCATGTGAGAGGCTAAGTCTCACAAAATCTCCAGCATGGTCCTTCCTCCCCCATGTGACAGGGTAAGTCTCACAAACTCTCCCCCATTGTCCTTCCTCCGCCCTTGTGAGAGGGTAAGTCTCACAAACTCTCCCCATGGTCCTTCCTCTGCCCATGTGAGAGGGTGAGTCTCATAAACTCTCCCGCACGGTCGTTCCTCTGCCGATGTGAGTGGGTAAGTCTCACAGACTCACCCATGGTCCTTCCTCTGCCCATGTGAGAGGGTAAGCCTCACAAACTCTCCACCATGGTCCTTCCTCTGCCCATGTGAGAGGGTAAGTCTCAAACACTCTCCCCCATGGTCCTTCCTCTGCCCATGTGAGAGGGTAAGTCTCACAAACACTCCCCCATGGTCCATCCTCCGCCCATGTGAGAGGGTAAGCCTCACAAACTCTCCACCATGGTCCTTCCTCCGCCCTTGTGAGAGGGTAAGCCTCAGAAACTCTCCTCCTTGGTCCATCCTCCTCCCATGTGAGAGGGTAAGTCTCACAAACTCTCCCCATGGTCCTTCCTCTGCCCATGTGAGAGGGTGAGTCTCACAAACACTCCCCCAAGATCCTTCCTCCGCCCATGTGAGAGGGTAAATCTCACAAACTCCCCCCATGGCCCTTCCTCTGCACATGTGAGTGGGTAAGTCTCAAAAACTCGCCCCCATGGTCCTTCCTCCGCCCATGTGAGAGCGTAAGTCTCACAAATTCCCCCCGTGTTCCTTCCTCTGACATTGTGAGAGGGTAAGTCTCACATCTCTCCCCCATGGTCCATCCTCCGCCCATGTGAGAGGGTAAGCCTCACATCTCTCCCCCATGGTCCATCCCCCGCCCATGTGACAGGGTAAGTCTCACAAACTCTCACGTATGTTCCTTCCTCCGCCCATGTGACAGGGAAAGTCTCAGAAACTCTCCCAGGTGGTCCTTCCTCCGCCGATGAGAGAGGGTATGTCTCACAAACTCCCCCATGGTCCTTCCTCCGCCCATGTGAGAGAGTAAGTCTCACAAATTCTCCCCCGTGATCCTTCCTCCGAATTTGGGAGAGGGTAAGTCTCACAAAATCTCCCTCATAGTCCATCCGCAGCCAATGTCAGAGGGTAAGTCCAGCAAACTCTCCCCCATTGTCCGTCCTCCACCCATGTGAGAGGGTAAGTCTCGCCATCTCTCCCCCATTGTCCTTCCTCTGCCCATGTGAGAGGGTCAGTCTCACAAACTCTCCCCCATGGTCCTTCCTCCACCAATGTGAGAGGTTTAAGTCTCATAATCTCGCCCCCATTGTCCTTCCTCCGCCCATGTGAGAGGGTAAGTCTCACAAACTCTCCCCCATGGTCCTTCCTCTGCCCATGTGAGACAGTAAGTCTCATAAACTCTCCCGCACGGTCGTTCCTCTGCCGATGTGAGTGGGTAAGTCTCACAAACTCTCCCCATGGTCCTTCCTCTGCCCATGAGAGAGGGTTAGTCTCATAAACTCTCCCGCACGGTCGTTCCTCTGCCGATGTGAGTGGGTAAGTCTCACAGACTCACCCACGGTCCTTCCTCTGCCCATGTGAGAGGGTCAGTCTCACAAACTCTCCCCCATGGTCCTTCCTCTGCCCATGTGAGAGGGTAAGTCTCACAAACACTCCCCCATGGTCCTTCCTCCGCCCTTGTGAGAGGTTAAGCCTCAGAAACTCTCCTCCTTGGTCCTTCCTCCTCCCATGTGAGGGGGTAAGTCTCACAAACTCTCCCCATGGTCCTTCCTCTGCCCATCTGAGAGGGTGAGTCTCACAAACACTCCCCCAAATCCTTCCTCCGCCCATGTGAGAGGGTAAATCTCACAAACTCCCCCCATGGCCCTTCCTCTGCACATGTGAGTGGGTAAGTCTCAAAAACTCGCCCCCATGGTCCTTCCTCCGCCCATGTGAGTGCGTAAGTCTCACAAATTCCCCCCGTGTTCCTTCCTCTGACATTGTGAGAGGGTAAGTCTCACATCTCTCCCCCATGGTCCATCCTCCGCCCATGTGACAGGGTAAGTCTCACAAACTCTCACGTCTGTTCCTTCCTCCGCCCATGTGACAGGGAAAGTCTCAGAAACTCTCCCAGGTGGTCCTTCCTCCGCCCACGTGAGAGGCTAAGTCTCACAAACTCTCCCCCATGTTCCATTCTCCGCCCATGTGAGAGGGTAAGTCTCACAAACACTCCCCCATGGTCCTTCCTCCGCCCATGTGAGAGGGTAAGTCTCACAAACTCTCCCCCATGGTCCTTCCTCCTCCCACATGAGAGGGTAATTCTCACAAACTCTCCCCGATGGTCCTTCCTCCGCCCATGTGAGAGAGTAAGTCTCACAAACACTCCAACATATTCCTTTTTCCGCCCATGTGAGAGGGTAAGTCCCACAAATGCTCCCCCATGGTCCTTACTCCGCACATGTGAGAGGGTAAGTCTGACAAACTCTCCCCATGTTCCATCCTCTGCCCATGTGAGTGGATCAGTAGCACAAACTCTCCCCCATGGTCCTTCCTCTGCCCATGTGAGAGGGTAAGTATCAAACACTCTCCCCCATGGTCCTTCCTCTGCCCATGTGAGAGGTTAAGTCTCAGAAACACTCCACCATAGTCCTTCCTCCGCCCATGTGAGTGGGTAAGCCTCACAAACTCTCCCCATGGCCCTTCCTCTGCCCAGGTGAGAGGGTCAGTCTTACAAACTCTCCCCCATGGTACTTCCTCTGCCCATGTGAGAGGATAAGTCTCACACACTCTCCCCCATGGTCCTTCCTCTGCTCATGTGAGAGGGTAAGTCTCACAAACACTCCCCCATGGTCCATCCTCCGCCCATGTGAGAGGGTAATCCTCACAAACTCGCCACCATGGTCCTTCCTCCGCCCTTGTGAGAGGGTAAGCCTCACAAACTCTCCTCCTTGGTCCTTGCTCCTCCCATGTGAGAGGGTAAGTCTGACAAACTCTCCCCATAGTCCTTCCTCTGCCCATGTGAGAGGGTGAGTCTCACAAACATTCCCCCAAGATCCTTCCTCCGCCCATGTGAGAGGGTAAATCTCACAAACTCCCCCCATGGCCCTTCCTCTGCACATGTGAGTGGGTAAGTCTCAAAAACTCGCCCCCATGGTCCTTCCTCCGCCCATGTGAGAGGGAAAGTCTCACAAACTCTCCCCATGGGCCTTCCTCCACCCATGTGAGAGGTTGAGTCTCACAAACTCTGCCCAATGGACCTTCGTCCACCCATATCTCCCCATGATCCTTCCTCCCCTCAGGTGAGAGGGTAAGTCTCGCAAAATCTCCCCCATGATCATTCCGCGACACATGTGAGAGGGTAAGACTCGCAAACTCTCCCCCATCCGCCTTCCTCCGCCCATGTGAGAGAGTAAGTCACACAAACTCTCCCCCATGGTCCTTCTTCCGCCCATGTGAGAGAGTAAGTCGCACAAACTCTCCCCCATGTTCCTTCCTCCGCCCATGTGAAAGGTTAAGTCTCACAAACACTCCCCATGGACCTTCCTCCACCCATGTGAGAGGGTAAGTTACACAAACACTCCCCCATGGGCATTCCTCCCCCCATGTGATTGGGTTAGTCTAACAAACTCTCCCCCATGACGCTTCCTCCGCCCATGTGAGAGGGTATATCTCAAAATCTCTCATCCACGGTCCTTCCTTCGCCCATGAAAGACGGTGTGTCTCACAAACTCTCCCCGTGGTCCTCCCTCCGCCCATGTGAGAGGGTAAGTCTCACAAACTCACCCCCATTGTCCAACCTCCGCCCGTGTGAGAGGATAAGTCTCACAAACTCTCCCCCATGGTCCTTCCTGCGCCCATGTGAGAGGGTAAGTCTCACAAACTCTTCCACATTGTCCTACCTCCGCCCATGTGAGAGGGTAAGTCTAACAAACTCTCCCCCGTGGTCCTCCCTCCGCCCATGTGAGAGGGTAAGCCTCACAAACTCTCCCCCATGGTCCCTCCTCCGCCCATGTGAGAGGTTACGTCTCACAAACTCTCACCCATGTTCCTTCCTCCGCCCATGTGCCCCGGAAAGTCTCACAATCTATCCCCCATGGCCCTTCCTCCGCCCATGTGATAGGATAAGTCTCACAAACTCTCCCCCATGGTCGTTGCTCCGCCCATGTGAGAGGGTAAGTCTCACAAACACTCCAACATGTTCCTTCCTCCGCCCATGTGAGAGGGTAAGTCTCAGAAACGCTCCCCCATGGTCCTTCCCCCGCACATGTGAGAGGGTAAATCTGACAAACATCCCCCATGGTCCTACCTCCGCCTATGTGAGAGAGTAAGTCTCACAAACTGTACCCATGGTCCTTCCTCCGCCCATGGGAGAGGGTAAGTCTCCCAAACTCTCCCCCATGGTCCTTCCTCCGCCTTTGTGAGAGGGTGAGGCTCACAAACACTCCCCCATGGTCATTCCTCTGCCCATGTGAGAGGGTAATTGTCCAAAACGCTCCCCATGGTCCTTCCTCCGCCGATGTGAGAGGGTACGTCTCGCAATCTCCCGCACATGGTCATTCCTCCGCCCATGAGAGAAGGTATGTCTCACAAAATCACCCATGTTCCTTCCTCCGCCCATTTGAGAGGATAAGCCTCACAAACTCTCCCCATTGTCCTTCCTCCCCCCATGTGAGAGAGTAATTCTCACAAACTCTCCCCCATGGTCCTCCCTCTGCCCATGCGAGAGGGTAAGCCTCAAAGGCTCACCCCCATGATCATTCCTCCACCCATGAGAGAGGTTAAGTCTCACAAACTCTCACCCATTGTAATGTATATACCTTTAAGGAGGGAACTATTTTTTACAGCTCATGTATACTGCAGTACCGGCAGTGACCACACCTGTATATAACTCTGAGTAGTAATCTGTACAGATCAGTTGCAGTGTGAGCAAAGTTAAGTAAACACCTGTTGTACCGTTCTCTGCAGTCTGTGTCTTATTATACACGGACGCAATATTGGCGACGAGGCAGGTTCGAACCTATCTGCAACTCTGCATCACCTCCCGGGGATTCGTTCCTGGAGATCAGTGGATTGGAGGTGAAGGCCAGAGAATTGGGCGTCGACCAAGGGCAACCTCCCAGTCATCCAGCAGAGACTCGAGAATTGCAGGGGAGGCTGTCGAGAGCCAGGCTTGGCTTTCCAGTCGAGGTGGTCCAGCGAAACGGGCTGGCAACAGGTAGTGCACAGACCCTTCCCGGACAGTGGCGGGCTAGAACCCGACCAAGCACACAGCAAAGGGCCGAGCAGCATCGACGAGGTAGAGAGAGAGAGAGGGCAGAGCGCACAGGGCGCAGCCAGGGTTCAGTGGCCGAGCAGCGTCGGAGAGAGGGAGAGAGAGCCGCACAGAAACCCGCGAGACGCCGCCATTGCCATGAGGACTGCCGAGCGCGGCGTTGGCAGCAGTGCAGGAGAAGCGCACAAAACCTACAGGGCGGCGCCATTGCCACGAGAACCGCCGGGAGCGGTGTTGGCAGCAGCAGGGGAGGAAGGAAAACGCGGGAGACGCCATTTTAAGCCATTGGGAGACGCCATTTTAAACCACACCCAAAATGCCGAAGAGTGGCAGTATCACCGCATTTGACAATGAAGTCGAAGATTGGACTACATATGTCGAACGAATAGAGGTGTCCTGCAAGGCAAATTATGTGTCAGATGGCAAGAAAGCGTCGGTATTGTTAAATTTAATGGGTGCAAAGACGTATGGTTTATTACGAAATCTAGTAACCCCAACGAAGCCAATGGAAAGGAGTTTTGAAGACATAGTAACGAAACTAAAGGAACATTTAAACCCCACACCGCTGCTGATAGCAGAAAGATTCAAGTTTCACAAACGGAACCAGCATAAGGATGAAAGCAATGCTGATTATTTAACAGAACTGCGCAAACTAGCGAAACACTGCTAATTTGGAGCGGGACTGGCAGATACCTTAAGGGACAAGTTTGTGTGTGGGCTTCAAATTGAAGGAACCCAGAAACGACTTTTATCTGAAAAGGACCTTACGCTGGAAAGGGCTTTCAGCATTGCGGTATCATATGAAGCATCAGCACGGGGCGCTGCAGTGATATAACAGAGACCGCACGAATATGGCACAAACGAAATGTCATATGGAACAGAGAAGTGCTATCGCTGCGGCAGAACAACACACGACCAGAATGATTGCTGGTTCAAAGACAAAGTGTGCAGACAGTGTGGAAAAGTAGGACATATAGCACGAGTCTGCAGGTCGGGAAGAAAACAAGCAATAAGAAACCTACCAAAGGAAAGTCCAAGAAGGTACATAAGATGACGGAGAATAGTTCAGACGAACAAAAGAGTGATAACGACTCCAAAAGCAGGGAACTGAGTTGTCTGAAACTGCATAATGTGATCACAATGGAGATTCACGGAACCATTTGGGTAACTCTCAAGATAGCAGGAGTCAAGGTAAAGATGGAATTGGACACAGGATCAGCCCTAACAGTCATAAACTGACGTTACTACGAGCGGCTATTCTCAGACATACGCTTGAGAGACACAAGCATTATTTTGAAGACGTACACTGGGCAAAAAGACTACCCGAAAAGATAAATAAGGGTGACCGTTATATATATCGGTGAGAAAACATCAAAACTAGACCTGTGTGTATTGCAAGATGGAGGACCACCATTACTGGGACCTGAATGGATCCGGAAAGCACAGCTGCATTGGCATTCCATACAGGCACTGACTGTGGCTGACAAAAAGGATGATGACTTCACACCTGGGCGACTGTCAAAGATCCTAACTGACGCGAAAGAAGTGTTCCAGCAAGGACTCGGAACACTAAAAGGCATGACAGCGAAGATTAAATTTGAAGAAAACGCAAGCCCAAAATTGTTTACGGCCAGACCGGTACCTTATACGATCCGCCCAGACGTCGATGCAGAGCTGGAGAGTCTGGAACGTTCAGGTGTACTGTCCAAGGTAGACTGGAGCGAATGGGCTACACCCATCGCCCCTGTGATGAAAAAGTCATTGAGCAGCACACCTGGGGAACCAAGGAAGGTTCGCATCTGTGAGGACTTTAAGGTAACAGTGAACCCGATCCTTCACACCGTACAATATCCACTTCCGTGGAATGAAGATATTTTCGCCTCGCTATCTGGAGGGAAACGCTTCACTAAGAATGATCTGGCGTAGGCGTATCTGCAAATGGAGGTAGAAGAAGCATCAAAATAATACCTCTAATCAACTCGCATAAAGGTCTCTACCAATACAACCAGCTGGTATTCGGGGTAGTATCAGCTCCGGCTATTTGGCAGAGGGCAATGGAACAAGTCCTGCAAGGGATCCCAGGGACCCAATGTTATTTGGACAACATCCTCGTCACGGGCAAAAATGACAGTGATCACCTTGCCAAGCTGGAGCAGGTGCTCACTAGATTGCAGGAATATGGGTTCCGAGCTAACCGCCCCAAATGCGAGTTATTTAGAAAACAGATCTCGTATTGTTGCCACGTTATCGATAAAGAGGGGTTACATAATTCCCTAGAGAAGATTGAGGCTGAAGTCAAGGCTCCAGCACCGGAAAATGTGTCACAACTGAGGTCGTTCCTCGGGCTGGTAAACTACTACCATAAGTTCTTGCCAAATTTGTGTACAATTCTACACCAACTGAACACCCTACTGCAAACTGGGGTGCCATGGAAGTGAAGTGACGAATGTAGACGAGCTTTCCAGAAGAGCAATACACTAATCACATCGAAAGAGGTCTTGGCCCATTACAACCCGGCATTACCAATTCGTTTGGCATGTGATGCGTCACCCTACGGCATTGGAGCGGTGCTGCCGCACAAATTCTCGAACGGCTCAGAGAGGCCAACAGCCTTTGCGCCACGATCACTAACCTCTGCCGAGCATAACTACGCCCAGATTGACAGGGATGCCCTCAGCCTAGTGTGGGGAATGAAAAAGTTCAATCACTATCTGCACGGGCAGAAATTCACCTTGCTGACTGATCACCAGCTTCTTGTCTCCATTTTTAATCCGAAGAAGGGCGTTCCGGTGATGACTGCACAATGACTACAAAGATGGTCACTTTTGCTAGGGGCGCACCTCTATGAGATTGAATATAAGGGCACGAAACAGCATGGAAATGCTGGTGGGCTATCACGCCTGCCACTGCCTACTGCGGAGGAAGCACCAGCAGTGGATCCTGTCGAAATATTCCATTCGACTATCGTTGAATACCTACCGGTAACTAACGCGTGTATCGAAAAGGAAACCCAAAATGACACGACACTGTCTCGGGCATATGATTTGACGGTGAATGGATGGCCAAAACATGGTGCCTGACTGTTGCCAGCATTCTCGACAAGGAGAGAACAGCTGTCAGTGTGCCGGGAGGCCTTGATGTGTGGATCCCGAGTGGTAATTCCACCCAAGTTAAGGGATAGAGTGCTCAATGAGCTTCATGAGGGTCATCTGGGAGGGGTAAAAATGAAAAGCCTAGCCAGGGCTAATGTGTGGTGGCCGGGAATCGATAAACAAATCGAGGACCTGAACAAGAGCTGCTCCGGATGCCAGATAGTGCAAAATGCACCACCACAGGCCCCTCTACACCCATGGGAGTGGCCCTCATCTCCATGGCAACGACTGCATATTGATTTTGCTGGTCCATTCATGGGCTCAATGTTTTTAATAGCCTTGGATGCGCACTCGAAATGGCTTAAAGGTATTCAAGATGTCCGCCACCACCACGGAGAGAACTATTGCAGTCCTACAGACCATCTTTGCCAGGAATGGCTAGCCAGAACAGATTTGCTCCGACAACGGACTACAGTTTGTGGCCGAAGATTTCCAGAGGTTCTTGAAAAAGAATGGGGTAAGGCATTATACATCCGCCCCGTATCATCCAGCCACAAATGGATTGGCTGAGAGGTTCGTACAAACCTTTAAGAAGGCAATAAAGGCTATGTACAATGACAACATTCCACTGCAGCACAAGGTGGACAATTTCCTGTTCGCCTACTGGAATGCGACACATGCAGTCACCAACCAGGCCCCAGCCATGATGTTCTTTAACCGAAGGTTAAGATCTCGCCTGGATTTGCTCAGACCAAACGTACGAAGAGATTTTGAAAGTAAGCAACTCCAGTACATCCATGAGAAGCCAACAAGGAGCTTCAATGTTGGTGAACCAGTCTTGGCCCACGATTACCGAACAGAGAAATGGCAGCCAGGAACGATATGCACACGGCAGGGCCGACTAATGTACACAGTGGACGTTGGGGAGAGCATCGTGAGACGCCATGCTGAACAGATCATAGAGTCACAGGAACAAATCAACCACATGCCTCATCCATACGTACCTGGTGAAGAACCCAACGTACAGGTCGCATCTAACCCAGAAAAAGCAGCATCGGAAGCTGATGAACCAACCGACGACAGGGGGCCAGAATCGCCTCCACACCAAGAGCAAGACACTCGGGAAAGGCGCTATCCAGAAAGGATAAGGAAGACTCCCCAAAGACTGAATATATAAATAGACTACTTTCAGCTCATGTTGCATGTTAAAAGTGTTAATTGTAATTAGTTTGATAGTTAATTGTTAAATGAGTGTTATGTTACTGCTAATCTAAAAGGAGAGGATTTGTAATGTATATACTGTAGTGTATGTACCTTTAAGAGCCCCTGTGTACTGTAATGCCGGTAGTGACCACTCGGGTATATAAGCCTGTATAGCATCTTGTATCTTTTAGTTCACCTCCAGACTTTGTTCAGTAAACACCTGTTAAACCAACTCCTGCATTCCGTGTCTCCATTAACACACGGATACAACAGTGGCGACGAATTGGAAACGGAAGTACCTGCAATTCGGCAGCACCTCAAGGAGATCGATTCCTCAGACGAAGGTCGAAGAAAAATAAGAAAAAAAGAAAAAACTGTGGTTTCACCAGCTAGCCGGGCTGGTGGCAGGTACTGCACTAATTCTTCCTGGGTGGCAGGCTGGGGCTCGATCGGCTGGCTCTGCAGCGGGGCCGAGCAGCGAAGGCGGAGGCAAACAGAGATGGAGGGTGGAGCACTCGGGAGACGGCCGGCGCTGCAAAGCAGGTCGGCATTCGGACCAAGCAGAGGGAGGGAAAAGTCCCAGAGAGTCCGGCGGGAACGAGTCTCCAACTATTAAAAATATCTGTGTAAATAAAAACCACAGAGAACAGCGTTGTCAGCAGCGGCAGCGGCGGGAAAGCGCGGGAGCGCCATTTTTTCTCATCGGGGAAGAAAGGAAAGTGCGGGAGGCGCCATTGTTGATTTTCAGGATGCCTAAAACTGGCAATATTACTGCTTTCGATAGTGATATAGAGGATTGGACCACATATGTGGAAAGTGTGGAGGTATATTGCACAGCGAATGAAGTAGAGGATGTTAAAAAGGCATAGGTACTTCTAGATCTGATGGGTGCAAGGACATACGGGCTGTTACAAAACTTAATCACTCCAGCCAAACCGATGGACAAGAATTTTAAGCAGATTGTTGATACCCTACAGGAGCACTTCAACCCAACACCGCTGCTGATAGCGGAACAATTCAAATTCTTCAGGAGAAATCAGCACAAGAATGAAAGTAATGCTGATTACATCGCCGAATTAAGAAAGCTGCCAAAGCACTGCCAATTCGGGGCAGGACTGGCAGATTCTCGACGAGACAAATTGGTCTGCGGTCTCCTAAGTGAAGGAACACAGAAAAGGCAACTTTCTGAGCAAGATTTGACACTGGACAAGGCTTTCAGTGTGGCTGTATCATACAAAGCAGCAGCAAGAGGAGCTGCAGAGATACAGCAAAAGCCACAGGACTTCGGCACCCATGAAATGACACGGGGTTTCGAGAGATGTTATCGCTGCAGCAGATCCACCCATGACCAGAGGGACTGCTGGTTCAAGGACAAAGCATGCTGCCAATGCGGAAAGATGGGATACATTGCACGTGTATGCTGATCTGGAAACAAAAAATCCACTGACAGAAAAAAAATCAACAAGGAAAAGTACCGAAAGGTACAAATGATGATGGACAGTAGCTCCGAAGACCAGAAGAGTGATAGCGACTCCGGAAACAAGAGACTAAGCTGTCTCAAATTACATAATGTAATTGCCAAAGAAGATTACCGGACCATTTGGGTTACCCTCACGATAGCGGGGTCCCCAGTTAAAATGGAGCGAGATACAGGATCAGCTCTGACCGTCATATGTCGTTGGATTACAAGCGGCTATTTCCGCATATACCTTTGAAAGACATATCCATTATCTTGAAGACATATACGGGGCAGAAAGTATACCCCAGAGGGAAAATAAGGGTGCCTGTTGTATACAACGGCAAGGAAATACAGAAGTTGTATTTATACGTTCTGCAAGATGGTGGTCCACTGCTGTTGGGACGTGAATGGATCAGGAAGATACGTTTAGACTGGCACTCCATTCAGGCACTGACGGTGACCAGTAAGAAAATAAATGATGATGACGTCATACCTGAACGATTAAAAGACATCTTGGCCAACGCCAGAGAAGTGTTTCAACAGGAACTAGGAACCGTGAAAGGCATTACCACCTCAATAAAAGGGAAGATGCGGCAATTCCCAAGTTTTTTAATGCAAGGCCGGTGCCATACGCAATTCGTCCTGCAGTCGAGGCAGAGCTGGAGAATTTGGAAAAGGCAGGCATGTTATCCAAGGTAGATTGGAGCGAGTGGGCAACACCCATCATCCCGGTCATGAAGAAAATGTTGAATAATGATAAATCTGAAGAACAGAGAAAAATTCGCATCTGTGGGGACTTCAAGGTGACTGTAAACCCGGTCCTTCACACGGTACAGTATCCTCTTCCGAGAATAGAAGATATTTTCGCCTCACTATCCGGAGGGAAACGTTTCACCAAAATTGACTTCGCACAGGCATATCTACAGATGGAGGTTGAGGAGACCTCTAAAAAGTATCTCACGATAAAGACACACAAAGGCCTGTACCAGTACAATCGACTGGTTTTCGGAGTAGCATCAGCTCCAGCTATCTGGCAAAGAGCTATGGAGCAAGTCCTGCAAGGTATTCCGGGGACTCAATGTTATTAATCGCTGGTGATGCACACTCCAAGTGGCCAGAGGTAATCAAGATGTCCTCCATCACCACGGAAAAAACGATCACAGTATTAAGGGCCACATTTGCCAGGAATGGGCTCCCTGAACAGACCTGTTCTGATAATGGACCGCTATTTGTGTCCGAAGATTTCAGGAAGTTCTTAAAAAACAATGGGGTTAAGCACTACACGTCCGCCCCATACCATCCCGCCAACAATGGATTGGCTGAAAGGTTTGTCCAGACCTTCAAGGAGGCCATAAAGGTCATGAGTATTGAAGACATAAATCTACAACAATAGGTAGATAACTTCTTGTTTGCGTACAGGAATGCAACACATGTGGTTACAAACCAAACTCCCGCCATTATGCTTTTCAATAGAAGGCTAAGTTGCCGGCTGGATTTGATTAAGCCATACATCAGAAGGGACGTAGAGAACCGGCAATTTCAAGGCATGAATGAAAGGCCAACTAGAACCTGTCAGATAGGTCAACAAGTTTTGGCCCGGGACTACCGTACAGAGAAATGGCAGCCTGGAACAATTTGCACACGACTAGGACCGCTGATGTATACCGTGGACATTGGTGAAAGCATAATAAGGTGCCATGCTGACCAGATCATACAGTCATCCGAAAAGGGACAACCTACACCACAACTCTATACGCCTAATGATGAAGCAGAGATACCCATAGCATCTACCTCCGATCCGGTGATACTGGAACCAGATTAACCCGACACTGGCATTCAAGCCGAATCGACCTTGCCAAAAGAACCTACGACACCACCGAAAACTACGACACCACTGAGGCGTTATCCGGTCTGAGTCAGAAAGCCTCCAGAGAGACTGAACTATAATTGATTAACTGCAGGAAATGTGTAGATTATTGTTCTTGTAATCATGTTAATTAATTATTACTTAAAATTATATGTACTAATTAACTAAAAGGGGAGGAATTGTAGTGTATGTACCCTTAAGAGCCCTGTGCACTGTAATACCGGTAGTGACCACTCGGTTATATAAGCCTGTATAGCGTCTTGTATCTTTTAGTTCACCTCCAGACTTTGTTCAGTAAACACCTGTTAAACCAACTCCTGTATTCCATTTCTCCATTAACACACGGATACAACATATACCTTTGTGGAAGGAACTATTTATTACAGCTCATAAATACTGTAGTACCGGCAGTGTCCACACCTGTATATAACACTGAGTAGTAATCTGTACAGATCAGTTGCAGTGTGAGCCACGTTGAGTAAACACCTGTTGTACAGTTCTCCGCAGTCTGTGTCTTATTATACATGGACGTAACACCCATGGTCCTTCCTCCGCCCATGTGAGAGGGTAAGTCTCACAAACGCTCCCCCATGGTCCATCCTCTGCTCATGTGAGAGGGTAAGGCTGAAAAACATCCCCCATGGCCTTCCTCCGCCCATGTGAGAGGATAATCTCACAAACTCTCTGCCATGGTCCATCCTCCGCCCATGTGAGAGGGTAAGTCTCACAATTTCTCCGCCATCGTCCTTCCTCCACCCAAGTGAGAGGATAATTCTCACAAACTCTCGCCCATGGTCCTTCCTCTGCCCATGTGAGAGGGTAAGCCTCACAAACACTCCCCCATGGTCCTTCCTCCGCCCATCTGAGAGGGGAAGTCTCACCAACTCTCCCCCATGGTCCTTCCACCGCCCATGTGAGAGGGTAAGTCTCACAAACTCTCCCCCATGGTCCTCCCTCTGCCCATGTGAGAGGGTAAGTCTCACAAACTCTCCCCCATGGTCCTTCCTCTGCCCATGTCAGAGGGTAAGTCTCACACACTCTACCCCATGGTCCTTCCTCCACCCATGTGAGAGGGTAAGTCTCACCAACTCTCCCCCATGGTCCTTCCACTGCCCATGTGAGAGGGTAAGTCTCACAAACTCTCCCCCATGGTCCTTCCTCCGACCATGTGAGAGGGTAAGTCTCACAAACTTTCCCCCATGGTCCTTCCTCCGCCCATGTGAGAATGTAAGACTCACAAACTCGCCCCCATGGTCCTTCCTCCCGCCATGTGAGAATTTAAGCCTCACAAAAGCTTCCCCATGGTCCTTCCTCCGCCCAAGTGAGAGGATAAGTCTGACAAACACTCCCCAATGGTCCCATCCTTCGCCCATGTGAGAGGGTAAGTCTCACAAACTCTCCCCATGGTCCTTCCTCCGCCCATGAGAGAGGGTTCGTCTCACAAACTCTCCCGCACGGTCGTTCCTCTGCCGATGTGAGTGGGTAAGTCTCACAGACTCACCCATGGTCCTTCCTCCACCCATGTGAGTGGGTAAGCCTCACAAACTCTCCCCATGGTCCTTCCTCTGCCCATGTGAGAGGGTCAGTCTCACAAACTCTCCCCCATGGTCCTTCCTCTGCCCATGTGAGAGGGTAAGTCTCAAACACTCTCCCCCATGGCCCTTCCTCAGCCCATGTGAGAGGGTAAGTCTCACAAACACTCCCCCATAGTCCATCCTTCGGCAATGTGAGAGGGTAAGCCTCACAAACTCTCCCCCATGCTCCTTCCTCCGCCCATGTGAGTGGGTAAGCCTCACAAACTCTCCCCATGGTCCTTCCTCTGCCCATGTGAGAGGGTCAGTCTTACAAACTCTCCCCCATGGTACTTCCTCTGCCCATGTGAGAGGGTAAGTCTCACACACTCTCCCCCATGGTCCTTCCTCTGCTCATGTGAGAGGGTAAGTCTCACAAACACTCCCCCATGGTCCATCCTCCGCCCATGTGAGAGGGTAAGCCTCACAAACTCTCCACCTTGCTCCTTCCTCCGCCCTTGTGAGAGGGTAAGCCTCACAAACTCTCCTCCTTGGTCCTTCCTCCTCCCATGTGAGAGGGTAAGTCTCACAAACTCTCCCCCAAGATCCTTCCTCCGCCCATGTGAGAGGGTAAGTCTCACAAACTCTCCCCCATGGTCCTTCCTCTGCCCATGTGAGAGGGTGAGTCTCACAAACCTTCCCCCAAGGTCCTTCCTCCGCCCATGTGAGAGGGTAAGTCTCACAAACGCTCCCCCATGGTCCTTCCTCCGCCCATGTGAGAGGGTAAGTCTCACAAACTCTCCCCCTTGGTCCTTCCTCCGCCCATGTGAGAGGGTAAGTCTCACAAACGCTCCCCCATGGTCCTTCCTCCGCCCATGTGAGAGGGTAAGTCTCACAAACTCTCCTCCTTGGTCCTTCCTCCTCCCATGTGAGAGGGTAAGTCTCACAAACTCTCCCCCAAGATCCTTCCTCCGCCCATGTGAGAGGGTAAGTCTCACAAACTCTCCCCCATGGTCCTTCCTCTGCCCATGTGAGAGGGTGAGTCTCACAAACACTCCCCCAAGATCCTTCCTCCGCCCATGTGAGAGCATAAGTCTCACAAATTCCCCCCGTGGTCCTTCCTCTGACATTGTGAGAGGGTAAGTCTCACATCTCTCCCCCATGGTCCATCCTCCCCCCATGTGACAGGGTAAGTCTCACAAACTCTCACGTATGTTCCTTCCTCCACTCATTTGACAGGGAAAGTCTCAGAAACTCTCCCAGGTGGTCCTTCCTCCGCCCACGTGACAGGGTATGTCTCACAATCTCTCCCCCATGGTCCTTCCTCCGCCCATGTGAGAGGGTAAGTCTCACAAACTCTCCCCCATGGTCCTTCCTCTGCCCATGTGAGAGGATAAGTCTCACAAACACTTCCCCATGGTCCTTCCTCCAACCATGTGAGAGGGTAAGCCTCACAAACTCTCCCCCATGGTCCTTCCTCCACCCACGTGAGAAGGTAATCTCAGAAACACTCCCCCATGGTCCTTCCTCCGCCGATGAGAGAGGGTATGTCTCACAAACTCACTCATGGTCCTTCCTCCGCCCATGTGCCAGGGAATGTCTCAGAAACTCTCCCAGGTGGTCCTTCCTCCGCCCACGTGACAGGGTATGTCTCACAATCTCTCCCCCATGGTCCTTCCTCCGCCCATGTGAGAGCGTAAGTCTCACAAACTCTCACCCATGGTCCATTCTCCGCCCATGTGAGAGGGTAAGTCTCACAATCTACCCCCATGGTCCTTCCTCCTCCCACATGAGAGGGTAATTCTCACAAACTCTCCCCGATGGTCCGTCCTCCACCCATGTGAGAGAGTAAGTCTCACAAACACTCCAACATGTTCCTTTCTACGCCCATGTGAGAGGGTAAGTCTCACAAATGCTCCCCCATGGTCCTTCCTCCGCCCATGTGAGAGGATCAGCAGCACAAATTCTCCCCCATGGTCCTTCCTCCGCCCATGTGAGAGGGTAAGTCCCACAAACTCTCCCCCATGGCCCTTTCTCCGCCCATGTGAGAGGATAAGTCTCACAAACTCTCCCCCATGATCCTTCCTCCGCCCATGTGAGAGCGTAATTCCCACAAACTCTCCCCCTTGGTCCTTCCTCCGCCCATGTGAGAGGGTAAGTCTCGCAAACTCTCCCCCATGGTCCCTCCTCCGCCCATGTGAGAGGGTAAGCCTCACAATCTCTCCCATATGGTCCTTTTTCCGCCCATGTGAGAATGTAAGTCTCACAAACTCTCCCCCATGGTCCTTCCTCCCCCCATGAGCGAGGGTATGTCTCAAAAACTCTCCCCATGGTCCTTCCTCCCCCCATGTGAGAGGGTTAGTCTCACAAACTCTCCCCCATGGTTGTTCTTCCTCCCATGAGGGAGGGTAAGTCTCACAAACTCTCCCCCACGTTCCTTCCTCCGCACATGTTAGAGGGTAAGTCTGACAAACTCTCACCCATGGTCCTTCCTCCGCCCATGTGAGAGGGTAAGTCTCACAAACTCTCCCCCATGTTCCTTCCTCCGCCAATGTGAGAGGTTATGTCTCACACACTCTCCCCCATGGTCCTTCCTCCACCCATGGGAGAGCGTAAGTCTCACAAACACTCTCCCATGGTCCATCCTCCGCCCATGTGAGAGGGTAAATCTCACAAACTCTCCCCCATGCTCCTTCCTCCGACCCTGTGAGTGGATAAGTCTCATAGGCTCGCCCCCATGGTCCTTCCTCCGCCCAAATGAATGGGTAAGTATCACAAACTCTCCCCCGTGGTCGTTCCTCCGCCATTGTGAGAGGGTAAGTCTCACAAACTGTCCCCCATGGTCCTTTCACCGCCCATGTGAGAGGATAAGTCTCAGAAACTCTCCCCTATGGTCCTTCCTCCGCCCAGCTGAGAGGTTAAGTCTCACAAACTCTCCCCCTTGGTCCTTCCTCCGCCCATGTGCATATAACTGGGCGGAGGGCTTGTACTCTGCATTGTCGATCTTTATATTCCTTAAAGGGAAATCTCCCCCCTTGGGGCTCCCCTAATATTCTAATAAACCATAGAGGGACGTTTCACCTCGATAATATCTTTTATGCCTTGTATGGCCATATTAAAGTGTCGGGCAGCACTTCGTTTTTTTGCCGACACCTCTACATTGGGATTGTGTCTTTTGAGGTCGGGAATGAGAAGGATGATGCTGGATCTCTCCTGGGGTGTAAAAGGCTGTGCCTCGCCCATCGTACCCCGTCCACCTCTATCTGGATTTTGGGCTCCTACCGCCTGGTTATCTCTGACGGGGGCCACGGGATTGGATTTTTCGGCCCCTGACTGAAGCGTTAAGTGGGTTGGGTGGTCTCAACTCATAGAACTTCTACAGTCCCCGACCGGGGCCTGGGATTTAAGGTCGATGTATCTCGAGTCTCTTTTTGTAGAGCATCGACAATGTCACCCAAGCATTTTAAGTTGTCTAGATTCTCAGTCCCTGGTGGCTTCAGGTGCAGGAGACTACGGAACTGGACTTTAGCCTCCTGCACGGGTCTCAAGATTTCTTGTAACAGGGCCGGTCTCCCCCCCGCCCCTCGCCCACAATTATGGTTCCCATCTGATCCATCCAACTAGCACACAAAACCGCCCCGTAATAGGCTTGTTTGGCGTCCTTGTGTTCCTCCCGCCACTTTATTTGGTCAACTACTGGGCTTGTTTCTTTCCACCCATTTTTAATCATCTCACTTTGAAATTTCAAATTAGCCTCTCGGACCCATGGAACAAGAGTGACAATGGTGGACAAAGCTGGAACATCCGGTGAAGGAGGTCTCCCCTCTTCACCCATGTGACCTCTGTTAATTGTTATGTATATTCTTATACTCTATCGGCACAAACGTATCACCTTATACTCTAAGTCAGAAATATACATTTATGCCTAATCAACTCCGTCAGTCCACAGTCTCCATGAGGAATAATTTACTATGTGGGTAATTTAATACTGACTGGCCCATACACTGTTTTAGCCCCACTGGTGAACGAGCGTGTCCTTGTTACTCCTAAAAACCTTACTCTGACTTCTTCCCTTAGGACGCGATGCGGTTCTCGCCTCAGTCATCAATTCCAGTGTTGTTTAACTCCGATGGTACTTAGTGCAGTATCCCACTTCTGACACCAACTGTTAGATTCGAATTTGGAGAAACTCCAGACAGAGCCGGAATTGAGGCGAAGGACAGAATTTATTAAAACAACTAATTGAAAATTGTGCACAAGGGAGAGCCACTCAGCTTGCACAAGCTAGGGGTGCACTCTCAGGGGACAAGCAGTTGATCATTCCAGTTATGCAATTCTATAAGCAACGCCCACTTACCATAGAATGGGGGCGTTCACGTACAAACAGTGTCACAACAGTTGCTCTTTATTGGTTTATGTGGTTACTCACTCAGCTGTCGACCCACCCCTTGAACTCGGGTACACTCTGACCATACCAGTCACAATGTTGGTCATCTAATCCTACATCACACATTCCTGCTGTTATCTCTTCCCCTTTGTTGGCATAGTTTATAGTTTGAGAAAACATGTTCATATTTAAATCAAATTGCCAAAAATGTGCACATTCAATTAAACTATGAACATCTGGTCAAATTTCTTGCTTCAATCTCAACTGATGAAAATGACGCCTACCTTTTTTGTCATCGTCTAACTTGGATGTGTGGCTCTCAATCCCGTCAAAAAAATCGTTAATAAAATTCGTGAATAGTTAAGGTCCCGAATGTGATCCCTCAGAGACATCACTCGTCATATGTTGCCAATTAATGGAAATGATCATTATCCATAAACGATGTCTCCTGTCGCACGACCAATTTCCAAGCAGGTCAATAATTTGCCTTCACTTCCATGAGTTTCAACTTTAGCTAAAAGTCCCTTATTCGTGACATTATCAAATGTATTTTTCTCCATGTCTACTAACTAATAATGATTTGTGAACTGGCACACATAAACCTCTTTGCTCCTCAACAGTCAATAGCTTCCCATTATTTAGAAAATATTCTGAACTATCTTAATTTGTTCCAAAGTGGATGGTGTCACACTTGCACACAGTGAACTCGATTGCCTTTGTTGTGCCGGCTTACTTTGGTTACCTTTGGTTACCTGTAAAAAGTCACACAACACCAGGTTATAGTCCAACAGCTTTATTTGAAATCACAAGCTTTCGGAGCGCAGCTCCTTCTTCAGGTGAAGTGGAGAAATGCATAAAGACACAGCTCATATAGTCAGAGAATCATGTCAGATGTTTACAGGTAACCTTTCCAACTGCCATTAATCACACCTCGGCAGAGAGATAATCACAGCAGTCAAAGGTGTGAATGGTATCCAAACAGGTCAGTCAGGGAAACATTACATCAAAGAACAATGAGGTGGGGTCACAAGGGGTCAAATATTGCAGATGCTGGGGCCTGTATGAAAAACAAAAAAACAGACAAAAAACATTTTTTTTTTTTTTTTTGGCTGGAAATCACAGCAGGTCCGGCCGCATCCGTGTAGAGAGAACAAGCCAATGTCGACTCGAGTCTGGATGACCCTGCATCAGGTGGGGTTACATGTAGCGTGACATGAACCCAAGATCTCTGTTGAGGCCGTCCTCATGGGTGCGGAACTTGGCTATCAGTTTCTGCTCGACGATTTTGCGTTGTCGCGTGTCTCGAAGGCCACCTTGAAGAATGCTTACCCGAAGATCGGAGGCTGAATGTCCTTGACTGCTGAAGTGTTCCCTGACTGGGAGGGAACACTCCTGCCTGGTGATTGTTGCGCGGTGTCCGTTCATCCGTTGTCGCAGTGTCTGCATGGTCTCGCCGATGTACCATGCTCCGGGGCATCCTTTCCTGCAACGTATGAGGTAGACAACGTTGGCCGAGTCACATGAGTATGTACCATGTACCTGGTGGGTGGTGTCCTCACGTGTGATGATGGTATCTGTGTTGATGATCTGGCATGTCTTGCAGAGGTTGCTGTGGCAGGGTTGTGTGGTGTCGTGGTCGCTGTTCTCCTGAAAGCTGGGTAATTTGCTGCGAACGATGGTCTGCTGGAGGTTAGGCGGCTGTTTGAAAGCGAGTAGTGGAGGCGTGGGGATGGCCTTAGCGAGGTGTTCGTCGTCCGAAAGCTCCGAAAGCTTGTGATTTCAAATAAAGCTGTTGGACTATAACCTGGTGTTGTGTGACTTTTTACATTTGTCCACCCCAGTCCAACTCCGGCATCTCCACACCTTTGGTTACCACCATTTCCCAACTGCATTACGAACGGACCGAGTAACTTAGTGCAATCTTCAAAATACGATCTACAGTGCTCTATTGCTCCATCCAAGTCAATCATAAATACGCTGAAAAGTTGAAGATCCAATGCAGATAATTGGGAGACGGCACTTGTCACATCTGACACCGTTGCTAAAGAGCATGTCGTTTGTGCGAGGGATAATCTTTCTGAAGTGATGGAGGTCTGAAGCAGTCAGTCTGGATTTGCGGCAGAATTGCGCTGTACAGGCTGGATTATAGACAAGAAAATTGAATTTGTAGGAGGTGCAGTAATGCACTGCAGCCAATGAAAGTACTTTTGAGTGCTTTGGCTGGCAAGAGCCCGGGTAGCTCGGTCGGTAGAGCATCAGACTTTACTCTGAAGGCCCAGGGATTAAATCCCTATTCGGTGCAGCTTTTAAATCGTGATACTCATCTTTACATTCGCGCTTTGATCCTTTAACAAAGAGAATAACAACAGGGGTACGCCTTTTAACCCCTCGAGCCTTTCTTCGATTCAAGTAAATTTGTGATCGAAATCCATTTCCATCCCTTTGCTCCAGATCCCTTAATACCTTTAGTTGAAAAACATCTCTCAATCTCAAGTTTGAAATTGACAATTGACCCAGCTTTAATTGCTGTTTGCGGAAGTGTGTTACAAATTTCTGTCACACAAACTTCTCTCCTGAAAGGCTTGGATCTAATATTGAGGCTGCGGCCCCTACTCCCAGATGGGTCAATCATCAGAAATAGCTTCTCGCTATCGACACTATCAGTTCCACTTAATATTTCGTGAATAATTCAATCAAACCACCAATTGAGCTTCTAAGTTCCAGGGAATACAACGCAAGTTTGTGCAATCTCGCCTTTTATGTTTTCCCTTGGACTCTCTGTGTCCTTCTGGTAAATCTATACTTCACTTATTATACCTAATACTACCTTCCTAAGCTGTGATGCCACGAACTGAACATAGTACCGTAGGTGTGGCCCAACCTGTGCTTTGCATAGCTGTGGCATAATTTCTCCCTCTTACATTGTAATCCTACAGATATAAGTATCAGCTTTCAATTAGTCTTTTTGAATCAATTCTTGCTAATATGTAAAACAATTTGCCAGAGATTTGCCCATTCGCTCAATCTATGACAATCTTTTCCAATTTCTTACTTCCATCTAAATGCTTCAAATGCCGCCTGTCTTTTTTGTCACCGTCAAACTTGGATGTGTGTCTCCCAATCCAATCAAGTAAGTCGTTAATGGAATCGATGAATAGTTGAGGCCCCCAAAGAGATCCCTCCGAGACACCACTCGTAATATGCTGCCAATGAATGTACCTGATCATTATCCATAAACTTTGTCTCCTGTCGTGCAACCAATTTCCAACCAGGTCAATAATTTGCCTTCACTTACATGAGTTTCAACTTTAGCTAAAAGTCACTTATTCATGACTTCATAAAATGTATTTTGCTCCATGTCTACTATCTAATAATGATTTGTGACCTGGGACTCAATTTTAAACTTCAGATTGAGAGATGTTTATCAACCAATTTCCTAACCAGGTCAATGGCCCAGACTTTCGGATCCCGAAGGGTGAGTACGCGTTGGGTACTCACGCATAGGCCCAACGAAAGTGCCGGTTTCGTGCATGCACTTCGCATGTGCGGGAAACCAGAACTTCCGTTCCCTTAAAGGAAGGGGTTCACAGGTCGATTGCATGCACCAGAGAGGCAGCGCCTACGCCTAAACTTCCGTTTTTTTTCCAGTTTTTTCCGGGATTGTAAGTCTCCAGCAGCTCCGCTTATAAAAAGCACGTGCAGGACCAGCTTTCAACAAGGTAAGTGGTGAATTAAGTAAAATTAAAACATTTCTTCTGCAGGTTTATTATTTATAAATATTTTAAAGAAGGGTAAGTTTATTTTTAACCCCGTTAGAAACTTTAATTAATTTTTTCAAAAATTTAAATTATTGTTTAAATATTTATTTTACGTCATTAATAGTTATTTGAAAAATGTGATTTATTAAAACATTTATTTGAAGTTTTAGTCCTGTTTTGTGGCCGAACTCAAATTCATTGATTTGACAGGTCATCCTGTCAAATCTATGAATAGAGATTTCCTGATACGATTAGCTCTCCATGGCCCACGTGATCTCAGGGGACGCTTCAAACTAGCTGCGCCCCTGGGATACGCAAACACTGCACATTGGCAGTTGGAGCAGGCCCAGTATCAGAATCCCACGTGAGCCCACAGCTCAACAGCCAGTGCGCTAGCTAAATGCAGGATGGGAGCTTGCACCCGCGTGAATCCACTGACCCGACTTTCTGGGCCAATAATTTGCCTTCACTTCAACAAGCTTCAACTTCAGCTAAAAGTAACTTATGCGGTATTTTATCAAATGTTTTCCAAGTGCTCTGCTATTACATCTTTTATAATGGACTCCAGCATCTTCCCCACTACCGATGTCAGGCTTACTGGTCTATATTTCCCCGTTTGCTCTCTACCAACTTTTTCGAATAGTGGGGTAACTTTATCTGCCCTTAAATCCATGGGAACTGTTCCAGAGTCTATAGAGTTTTGGAAGATGACCAGCAATTAATCTACTATGTCTAGGGCCACTTTCTTAATTACCCTAGGATGTAGATTATCAGGCCCTGGGGATTTATCGGCCTTCAATCCCGTCAATTTCCCTAACACCATTTCCCTACAAGTATTGTTTTCATTCAGTTAATCCCTCTCATTAGAAACTATTTCGCCCGACATATCTGGGAGATTATTTGTGTCCTGCTTTTTGAAAACAGAACCAAACCATGTATTATTTGGTCTGCCATTTCTTTCTTCCCCATTATAAATTCTCCTGATTCTGACTCTAAGGGACCTACGCTTGACTTCACCAATCTTTTTCTCTTCACATGCCTATAGAAGCTTTTTCAGTCAGTTTTTATGTTCCCTGCATGTTACTCTCATACTCTATTTGCCCCCCCTTAATCAATCCCTTTATCCTCCTTTGCTGAATCCTAAACTGCTCCCAATCCTCTGGTTCGCTGCTTTTTCTGCCAATTTATATATGCACTCATTGGAGCTTATGCTATCCATAATTTCCCTTGTAAGCCAAACAGAGATAAACAAATTCTGTCGTTCATCCATGCGATCTTTAAATGTTTGCCGTTGCCTATCCACCGTCAACCCTTTAAGTAAAGGTCCCCAATCCATCCTACCCAACTTGCGATTCATACCATCGTAGTTTCCTTTTTTTAAATTATGGACCCTAGTCTCTGAGTCAAATACTTCACTCTCCATCTTAATGAAGACTTCTATCATATTATGATCGCTCAGCCCCAAGTGGCCTCGCACAAAATAATTGTGAATAATCCTTTCTCATTACATCATACCCAATCGACCTGTGAGCAGAGGGTAAAGAGGCAGAAGGGACAGAAATAATAATCAGAACAGAAGAAATAGGAGCAGGAGTGGATCATTCGGCCCCACGAGCCTGCCCCGCCATTCAATAAGATCATGGCTGATCAGATCATCGATTCAACACCACTTTCCTGTCGCTCGCCATAACCCTTGACTCACCTGTAGCTCAAATATATGCCTATCTCCGCCTTGAATATAATCAATGACCCAGCCTCCACAGCTCTCTGTGGTAGAGGATTCCAAAGATTCACGACGCACTGAGAGAAGAAATTGCTCCTCATCTCCGTTTTAAATGGGCGACAAATTTTCCTGAAACTTTGCCCCTAGTTCTAGATTCCAACAGGAGGGGAATCATCCTCCCTGCCTCTACCCTGTCAAGCCCTCTCAGAATCATATACTGAGACAAAGAGGGAGACAGAGACAAAGATAGACGTAAGAGCGAAAGCCTCGGTTTGATGTCTTACAGAGTGGTCTGAGGTATAAGGGACTTCAGTTATGTTGAGACTGTGCAGAAGCTGGGATTATTTTCCTCAGAAGTTTAAGAGGAATTTTAATGGAGGCTTCCAAATTTAGAAGGGGTTTTGATAGAGGAGATAAGGGGAAACGTTATCTAGTGTCAGGAGGGAAAGTAAGCAGAGGACAACGATTGAAGATAACCGTCAAAAGAACCAGTATGGGGAGAATTGTCTTTCGCAGCAAGGGCTCAGGCCTAATGAATATCTTAATGCTCTGGATAAGTTATCACAGCCCAGGCACTCCCTCATTCCAGTCCTGCACACGTTGCTAATGTTTCAAATGTGGCACTTTTCACACTGGCAATTAATTGATTAATAGCCGTGCTGTGATAAGCTAAGTTTGTTAGGGAGTTGCAGTCGGCAAGAAAATACATGGAAATCTGACAATACCCGTCACTGTTCTGACACTGTGAGCTACAGTTAAATGTGGGCATGTAAACATTTAACGGGGTAAAAATTCGGTAACGCCCCATTTGGGGCACCATTATTGGCGGTGCACAAAGTTTAGCGCCTGGCGCTAATTATCGCCTCTGACATCAAACTTGACTTTTATCGCCCCTGGAGATGATTGGAGCACTAAATCAGGTGCTACACACCTCTGATAAGGCGCTAAGGCCGAGGAGCGAGGCGCTAGCTCAGAGTGCGGGCACAGCGCAGGTGCTATCAGTTAGCGATGGAACACAGACACACTGGCGCTGGTTAGTTCTTAAAGGGGTGGGTCGATCTTGCGCTGCAGCCACACATTACTCAATGGAGCCTTGAATCTCGGCCTGGACAGACCTGTGGCTAAATCTTGCAGCCAAGGACTATGGAGCAGGCGAGGGAGCCAGCACAGCGCTTCATCGAGCGGGCCTTGGAGGCTCTGGTTGACACTTTGGAGCACAGAAGATGTATTCCTTACCCAGAGAGTGGCAGGAGGCCTTTGCCACGTGAGTACAGAACAGTGTGGAGGGAGGTGGCTCAGAGAGTCTGCTTAAGCAGCATGGTGCCTAGGACCAATCTCCAATGTAGGAAAAAGTTCAACGACCTCACTCGGGTCGTCAGCGTGAGTGAGATTTTTTACAAAACCTCTCCATCCCTCCATCTCAACCTCACTTTATGGCCAGAGGGTTTTAAAAGCCCCAATGCCGAACACTCATCAACACCTATGGCCCTTTCATCAAACGCACACGCACATTCCACACTTTGCATACAGTAAGGGCTATGCAACTAAGGCAGGCATTTCAGGGAAGACCATGGCTGCATACAATGAGGGCTATTCAACTATGGGAGTCATTTCAGGCAAGACCATGGCTGAATACAATAAGGGCTATTTAATTATGGGAGGCATTTCAGGCAAGACCATGGCTGGATATTTACTCAGACGCCGTCCTTTTTCTTGCAGGCCAAGTTGTCTCATAAGAGGAGACAGCAGCAATGGACTTGTGGAGGGTGGCCACAGCTGCAACCACTCAGCGACCTTGAAGTGCATGTCCAGAGGATTGTGGCAAGCTGGGTGATTGGTCCCATCACCACTGGAGACGCCGACCCCGTCAAGGACAGCAATGGTAAGGTCATCACATTTTTGTCCTCTCCCCTTCCACTTGTTCCTCACAACACCAGCCTTTGACACTTTCAATCCAAATTACTAAATCGCTGCACTCATTCCTCGCTTGCTGCCACCCTGTCCTCACGCTAAAGCCACTCTTATACCTTCCTGCTTTCAGATGGTGATCCACCAGGTGAGGAGACGGGCCCTCAAGCTGCCAGTGGGAGTGAAGCTGAAGGCGAGGCAGAACAGGAAGCCGGAGCATCAGTTCCACCATCTCCTGTGGAAGCCCATGCCCACACTGGGAACATGCCATCCCTGGAGGGGAGCAGGGGGGAATGGTCTGATGAGAGTGAAGCTCCAGGACCCAGCGCGCTGCAGCAACGCGAGGGGGTAGGGAAGCTTGGGGGCCCTCTCCCCGGAGGGAGAGTATGCCATCGAGGCCTGCTGCACTGGATGCAGAGGAGGAGCAGGTCCTCGCTGAAATGAGCGCCCAGGCACACTGAACTCATGGCTGCAGTGGCAAGGTTGCCCGAATGCATTGAATCACTGGCAAGGAGTTGGAGCACTTCAGCGTAGCACAGGCGGCTGCCACGCAAATGGTTACTGTTGCAATGCAGTCACTGGCTGGTCTCATGCAGAAGTATATTCAGGCCATGCGAGCACTGACTGCTGCCACCCTCGCTTGAAAGTCAAATTACCCTGGGGCTCTCACCGCACCACAGCAGGCCAGCAATCTGTGCTCCTTCAGTTTGCTCCAGATGCTGAAGCGCTGCCCCGTGGGAGTGCCAGTGTGTCATTCGAGCAGGGAGTTGCTGTCCTCTCTCAAGATTACAGCATTCCTGCTGACACGACTGGCACTTCTCCACTGCAGTTGCCACCACCTGTAGGACAGACTGCTGCCGCCCATGCAGAGTTGGTGCAGTCTGCAGCCGGGCCCTCCAGGCCCAGAGCCGAACCAGGCCGTCCTTCCAGTGCATCTGCACTCTCAGTTTGTGACAATCAGCAACCTTTCTCCAGTCTTGCTCCAGCCACTGGGGCCCGATTCCGGAGGGGCTGCAGGGTCGGAAGGGGGGAATTTCGCAAGGGAAGGAGATCACCCTTGAAGGGCAAAAAGTGGGAGGTATGACAAAATGTTTTTCATTGTTTTTTTAATTGTTCATGGTCAATTTTTTGTAATTGTTTGGGACCTTGTCTCCATGTTGTGAGAGGCAGTTAGTTAATGACTGTTTTTTCTGTGCTTCTTTCTATTAGTTTGTCAGGCAGAAATGAAACACACAGAGTTTGTCAAATAAAGATGTGTCTGTATTCAAAATGTATATGTTTGGTCTTTGCAATCATTGTTGCGTTGACCGCCTTAGGGGTTGCGGGATGATTTTATTCAGGTTGTTTGAATGGCAGAATCCATTTCCTCAGAGGGGGACCAGAAGCGACTTGCTATGAGCCTTTGATGGACGGCCCTTCCACTTTGTACATTGTGTGCCTCCCTTCCACATTGGTGCTACTGAAGATCACCCTCCTCATCTTCCTCCTTCTCTCCCTCCTCCCCCTCTGCTGGTGCTCCAATTCCTGGTTGCATTGGCTGGGTCCTGACGATTGCCAGGTTAAGCAGCATGAAGCAGACAACAACGAAGTGGGAGACTCGCTCAGGTGAGTAGTGAAGGGCTCCTCCAGAATGTTCCAGACAGCGTCACCATTGCTTGAGCAAGCCGATTGTGTGCTCAACGATGTTCCTGGTATCTTGATGGCTCTCGTTTTATCGCAGCTCAGCGGGGGTGTTGGGCGTATGAAGCGGTGTCATCAGCCAGGTTCACAGAGGATATCCCTTGTCCCCGAGAAGCCAACCTCCTGGGTGATGCAGTGCCTGGGAAGGTCTGCCACGGAAGTCTGGCGCTTGATGAAAGTAGGAAAGTGGGCATTGACAGCGAGTATCAGTCTTTTGTGGTCACAGACCAACTGAACGTTTATGGAAGTGAAGCCCTTTCGGTTGCAGAAATTATCGGCATTCTCTTGCGTTGCAGGAAAAGCCACATGTGTGCAGTCAATGGCGGCCAGCACCATGGGGAAGCCCGCTATCATCGCAAAGCCCGTTCTGCGTTCTTGCTACTTGTCCAGGGTCATGGTGAAAGAGATTTACGTCTCCTTCTAAAGAGGGCATTTGTGACCTGACGGATGCAGCAATGCACCACGAACTGGGAGATATTGGCGATGAACCCAGTAGCTGATTGAAATGAGCCAGTGGCATAAATGTTAAGAGCCACTGTTATCTTCACTGCCACCGACAGGGACGTCCTGCTCCTCAGTTGAAAGCTGCAGATCTGGCTGAAACAGGTGGCAGAGCTCAGTGACCACCTCCTTGCTGAAGCGCAACCTTCACAAACACTGCTCCTCAGACATAGTAAGGTTGGAGAACTGTTGGCGAAAAACCCTGGGAGGGTAAGGTCTCCTGTACAGAGGCCTGCTGGCCCTCCTCCGTCAGGCCATGGATGCCACTCTCTCTCTTCGTCTCTGAGCTCTCCAAATGTGATGGAGAAGGACGTCAATCGCATCCATTGCAGCCCCCATAATATCTAGGCAACCAAAGTTATGTCGGTCAAAAAGCAAAGTATCTGCAAAGTTATGGTCAGAAGCCAAAACTAGCTCAGACAGCTTTGACTCAATGCAGAAGTCTTTCTTTCTCTCTTTGTCTCTGAAAATCTCTCTCTCTCTCTCAGAAGGAGTGGTGCAAAAATGGCTACCACACAGAAGCCAGGAAGAGGTCCCCTTTAAATAACGTCCCCCCAGCCCCACAGCGACTGAGAAGCATTCCAGTCAACCTGTCTTTCGGTGCGCCAGGTGGAAAGGAGGAGACGCCACTCAATTTCCATTCCGGGGCATCACAAGGGTGTTGCACTCTCGAATGATGTCAAGATCTCCGTGCGCAGGAGATCGGCTGGTATTAGTTAGCACCGCCGCAAAATGTCCGGTCAATTTCGCTGGAGGTGCAGATATCACTGCACCCAGGTGCTAATTGCTTTGTGACCCAATTGGCACCCTCTTAAGGCGATAACAGGAGGCGCAACCAACATAATTTTTCCCCCAAAGTTTCTAGTTACAAATGTCATTTCTTGCTGACTTTGAACCAGCAGGCATTTTACAGAAGTGAAGGCAGTGCCTTTTGTACCTCTGTACCGAATGATGCACTGCTGACTGTTGAGGCAGCATCAACAGTGTGGAAAGTTGAAAAGTTGATGAGGAGCAAGTATTGCTTCGCGTGGTTGCTTTGATTGGTAGCATTTCAAAAGCTCCAGAATGCACTCTTCCCTGACTGGGAATTGAACCCAGGCCATGGCGATAAACACGCTGAACCCTAACCACTAGGGATACTGCAGGAAGCTTCCTGCCAGGAAGCACCGCAACACAATCTTTCCACCTTGAAGCTTTGAAATTCAGATCACTTTCACACCAGGCAAACCTTTCGTACAAGATGACATTTTTCAGGCGAGATCACAAAGGACATGTTCGCAAAAGCACAGCACCAAGTGCAGGTAGGCAGCCTCTTGACATCTATCTCCTTCTGTGCTTTTCTCAGAGACAGAGACATACAGTCAGGGAGAAGCCGTCGGGGTATTGAATACTCACCACTATAATATCAAGGACAATGCAGAGGAAATGGTTCTGCAGTGCTTGAGACAAAGACTCAAACACACACAAAATACCCGTGTGTGCTCTCCTTGTGTGAGTATGTCTCAGATATCCATCTGTGTGTCATAGATTCATGGCGGCCTGCAACACAGCGGGAGGCCATTCGGCCAATCGTGCCAGTGCTGTCTCTTTGAAAGAGCAGTTGTGCATGGTCCCGCACCACCGCTTTTTCTGCGTATACCTGTTATTTCATTTTCTCTGTCCTCTCTCCCTCCTCAGTGCCCCACATAAAAGGGAAAGAGAAGGAGAACTCTATACTAACGAGGAATTGGGGCAGCGAGTTGTTATTTAGTTCTTCATATGTCAGTACGTCTTTTAAAATTATTTTAGTTTATATTTTTATGTTCAACTTTTCCAAGGAGCATTTTAAGGAGCTGCCCACAGGTTTAAAATTGAGGATGTTAAAAGTCCTCGTCATCGGGTAATTGAACCCTGGCCACCCGCGGGGATACTCACCACTATTCTAATGAGGAATTGAGAGATACAGATGCTGGCAGAGCAAGAATCGACATGTGAGCAGAGGGACAAAGAGGCAGAGGGGACAGTAATACGAATAAGAGCAGAAGATGTAGGAGCAGGAGTCGGCCATCCGCCCCTCGAGCCTTCCCCGCCATTGAATATGGTCGTAGCTGATCAGATCTTTGAATCAACGCCACTTTCCCGCCCACTCCCCGTAACTTTTGACTCCACTGCAGCTCAAATTTACGCCTATCTCCACATTGAATATAATCAATAACTCCGCCTCCAGAGCTCTCCGGGGTAGAGGATTCCAAAGTTTCACGACCCTCTGAGAGAAGAAATTCCTCCTCATCTCCGTTTTAAATGGGCGACCCCTTATCCTGAAGTTTTGCCCCCTTGTTCTAGATACCCCCAGGAGGGGAAACATCCTCCCTGCGTCTACCCTGTGAAGCCCCTTCAGAATCATATACAGAGACAAAGAGGGAGACAGAGACAAAGATAGACATAGAGAGCAAGAGCCTCAGTTTGACGTCTTACAGAATAGGGATAAGCTACTTCTGTTATGTTGAGAGTCTGGAGAAGCTGGGATTGTTTTGCTCAGAAGGTTAAGAGGAAATTTAATAGTGGGTTTCAAATTTACAAGGGGATTTGATAGAGGAAATATGGAGAAATGCTTTCCAGTGGCAGGAGGGATGGTAACTGTCTTGTTTTGCACACTTTGTAGAAAAATAATAAATTGCAGGACAACGGAGTACTACAGTTTAAACTCTTTTAATGAAGCATCAGGTCTGCCTGACTCACAACAGTACAGCACCGTGTGGACAAGTTGGTGTCAGGACACTGGGACTTCCCATACAATAGCAGTCCTTACAGATGCCTGCAGGCCAACGACAACTCAGCATGTGATCATATGTGAATATAATAGGAATTCCTTACAGATGCCTGCGGGCCAATGATAAATCAATATGCAAATGTTTCATCCCCTTTCTTTCAAAAGAAAACTGTGATGCATTACTTTTGAACTTTTCTTCTACATAATGTTCTCAGTAGCATCAACATATAAGTAAACTCAACATTTAACTAACACTGAAAACATCTCAACGTTTCATAACGATGTACAGATTTTTTTTTCGGGCAGCTATCCGCCTACACGATTTGACAGTTCACAAGTCAAGGATAACTCTAGGCTTGACCTCTCGTCCCGACCTTGTGTGGTATGCAACTGAGCATGCTCCTGAGTTGGTGAACAATTATGTTTCAGGTTTAGGTTCAGGTAAGTATAATGTGTTTTTATATTGCTCTGTTCATCACACTCTGTTGAACAGACCCTCTCATCGGTATGACGGTGTTGTTTCTTGGTGTCCAGGAGGTGCCTGCAATTGCGGCGGTACACCTGTCCTTCTGGGTTGCAGATATGATACGATCGCTCAGTGTCAGCTGACTGGATGACGACTGCTGGCATCCAATAGTCATGCTCTTGGATTCTGATGGATTCTCCATTGTGCAGTGGCGGCAGTAGTCCAGCTGACCTGTCATAGTTCTCTTTTGGTGTTGCTGTATCTGTACACGTTTTGCATGCACTTGCTTGCAGCTGACAACCTACCAGGGCCTGTCTGGGATACGGTGAGCTATCATGGGCTCTTTGACATTTGATGGGCGGCGTTCAAGACAAATGGAACATTTTCCGACAATGTCCTCTATGTGTTTGCACATTCCGGGCCAAAATATAATGTCACGTGCTCTTTGTTTGCATTTTTCCATGCCCATATGTCCAGCATGAATTTTTGTCAACATCTCTTCTCTGAGACTGGTAGGAATGATGATTTCCTCCCCTTTGAAAACGACTCCATTGATTTGTGACAGTTCATCTCTGTGGTTCCAGAATTCAGATATGCCCTGAGGTCATTTCCTCCTTTCCTCAGGCCATCCTTCATGTATGACTTTGCTCAGCAGTGTGAGTTGTGCATCTTTCTCTGTTGCTGCTCGGATCTCCTTCAGTTTTGAGTCACTCACAGTTAAGCTGTTGTAAACCATGTGCACCTGCACATCCATGCCTTCACTGAGGCTGCTTTCCTGGTAGCTAACAGACTTTCTGGAGAGCGTGTCTGCGACAGGAATGTCTTTGCCTGGACGGTGAATGATTGTGAAGTCATACTTCTGTAGCTGATGGATCATTCTCTGTAGCCTTGGTGGGGCTGCGGCTCGTGGTTTCCTCATGATTGACTCGAGGGGCTTGTGGTCGGATTCCACAAGGACTTGTCGGCCATAGACACACTGATGGAAACGCTTACATCCGAACAGAATTGCATAAAGCTCTTTCTCGAATTGAGCATAGTTGATTTCACTGTCTGTGAGGGATCTGGAAGCGTAGCCGATGGGCTTTCCTTCTTGCAGTAATACTGTGCCTAGTCCGTACTTTGATGTGTCCACTTGTAGTCTGATCTATTTGTTGCGGTCGAAGTAGGCAAGAACAGATCCTGGTTCTCCGGTGATTAGGTCTTTCATTTTCTGAAATGCTGTGTCATGTTGTTTGTCCCGCAGGAACTCAAAGGATTGTTTGAGCAACTGACGCACGGGTGCTTTGATTTCGGAGAGGCTCGGAGCAAACTTGGCTAAGTAGTTAACCATGCCTAGTACTGTTTCTAGCTCTGCGCGGTGCTTTGGCAGCTTCATCTTCTTGATGGCAGAGATTTTCTCTGGATCCGACTTAAAGCTGATGTCGGAAATAACTGATCTCGGTGGATCCGATTATGCTTTTCTCCGGGTTGAGCCGGATGACTTTCTCCCATGATCTTTGTAGCATCGCACGGAGGTTCCTGTCATGTTCCTCTCTATTCCTGCCATAGATGAGGATGTAATCTAAGATTGTGACTACTCCATCAAGGCCTTCATAGGTTTCGTCGATCTTCCGGTGGAATTCATCCTGAGCTGAGATAAGACCAAATGGTAAACGCAGAAATCGGTAGCGTCCAAATGGTGTGTTGAACATTGTTAGCTTAGATGACTCTTCCATGAGCTTGATAGTCCAGTATCCTGATTGTGCGTCCATTACACTGAAGTAACGTGCTCCCACTAGCTTGGGTGTGATGTCATCTAGCGTTGGTAGAGGGTAGTCATGGCGTTTGATAGCTTTGTTCGAATCTCTGGGGTCGAGGCAGACTCTGAGCTTTCCTATGCGTGGTTTGGCAACCATTACTTCCGCGTTGACCCACTCTGTCGGTTCTGTTTCCCGGACGATGATTTCTGTATTCTCCATGCTCTGCAGCTCCTCCTTCAGGCGACTACGTAGAGCAAGGCGTATCCTTCTCGGTGGGCAAACCACAGGGGTTGCTGCTGGGTCAAGGTGAATAGTGTATTCAGCAGGGAATAGTCCGATTCCTTTGAAAACGTCAGCAAACTCCTCCACGACTGTCTTCTTCTCAACTGGTGCTGTCAATGATAGCATTAGCTTGACGAGATCCATGTCTAAACATATCTTTAGACCTAGCACTGGAGGTGCTTATGTGTCAAAAATGTAAATGTTCAACATCATGTCGCTTTCTTTGTACTTGCATTTCATCATGCATGTGACTTTTTCATTGAGCTGCTCACCCCGCTAGCCGGTCAGTCTGCGTCAGGTGGGCTGTTGCTCAAACTCATCCTTCAAGCTGTGATACTCACTCAGAGGAACTACATTAACCTGAGATGCAGTGTCTAGTTTAAAATTACACTCTTTGCCCTGTTTTCCTATCTCAATATCGGCAAAAGCTTGCTCAGTCTATGAAATCTGTTTTTTCTGTGACACAAAATCAATAAACAGATCGTCTGCATTTGGCTCTCTATCTGGCATTTGGCTGTCACTCACTGTGTCTACCATTTTTCCGAAAACCGTCCTGCAAACTTTGGCAAAGTCGTTCCGTTTACCACATTTAGTACATTGTCTTCCTTTGGCAGGGCAGTACTCCTTTTCTCCATGGCAGTTGTTCCCACAATATCCACAGTTTTTGAAGCGTTTTATGTCTGTGTCGCCCATTTTTAGAACTCTCGCTGTTCTTTTAAAGAAGCATCAGGTCTGTCTGACTCACAACAGCACAGCACCGTGTGGACAAGATGGAGTCAGGACACTAGGTGTTCCCAAACAATAGCAGTCCTTACAGATGCCTGCAGGCTAAAGACAACTCAGCATGTGATCACATGTGAATATAATAGGTATTCCTTACAGATGCCTGCGGGCCAATGATACATCAAGATGCAAGTTTTACAGTAACCAGAGGAAACCGAGTGAAGATAACCAGCAAAAGAAACAGAGGGGAGATGAGGTTAATTGTCTTACGCAGCAAGGGCTCAGGCCTAATGAATATCTTAATGCTCAGGATAAGTTATCACTGCCCACGGCCCAGCCACTCTCTCATTCCAGTCAAGGACACTTAGATAAGATTCAAGGGTTGCATTTTTCTCACTGGCAATGAATTGTTTGAAAGCCATGCTGTGAGATGCTAAGGCTGTTAGGGAGATGCAGTTGAAGAAGATGCCTGGAAGACTAATGATATGCTGACTGTTCTGTCATTGTGAGCTGGAGTTAAATGCGGGCATGTAAACATTTAGATTGCCTAGTTCCAAATGTAATTTCCTGCTGACTGCAGGCATTTTACAGAAGTGTATATTGTACCTCTGGACCGAATGATGTGCTGCTGGTTGTTGAGGCAGTCGCAGCGAAGTGGAAAGTTGAAAGTTTTCTCAGGAGCGAGCATTGCTTCACGGGGGTCTGCAGAAGGTGACCATTCAGCACAGCATTTCCGTAGTGGATTGGTCAGCACGGTCGCCTAACAGGTGAAAATTTCCCGGTTCGAGACCGAGTGGAAACATTTTGAAATCATATTCAATGAAATAGTAGAAAAATGGAAAATTTCTCATTCTTGGTTCAATGTTTAAAGCCCTGTTACATTTGTTGTTTCTCTGTGCAGACTTCTACACATTCAAAGTCTACAGTGTCTCTCACTCCCTCCCCTTTCCAGCCCTGATCTTGCAGAAAACCCCTCTCAATGCTGCATATTCCGGCTGCTTTCAGTTGATTTGTGAGAGATTATTAAAGGATCCTGCAGCATTGCCTCGGTTCACAACAGCAGATCTAAGCCGCGTTTCTGCAAACTACTGGCCATGTTCTCCGGAATTCCAAGGTGTATAAGGAAATCAAGCATCAAAATCCCTTTCATTAGCCACAGGTGTTCAGACAATATTCTGAACGCAAAGCGTGTTAGTCCTTGCCAATATTTCTTGTCCATTTCCCAGTGTTTCCCAATTCTGCCTGTCTCTCTGTTTCTGTTTATTGTGTGTGTGGCCACTTGTGCGTTGATTTTGAACGAATACCTGCGTTTTTGTCTGCTTGCTGCTTTAAACAAATGAGGGCATCAGGCGCTTCTGTGCATGATTCTGGGGAATGATTGAAACAGGCCTTAGAGCAATGTCTGGTTCCTCTATCCCCATTCTCAAAGTTAATGGAGCTGAGCACTTGAGTGCAAATGCCAAGGCTGAAGCGCATAAAGCCACCTTTAGCCAGAAGTGCAGAGGATGATCCATCTCGGCCTCTTCCTGAGGTCCCCACCATCACAGAAGCCATTCTCAAGCTAATTCGATTCACTCCATGTGATAGCAAGTAACGACGGAGCACACTGGAAAAAGCAAACGCTAATGGGACCCTACATCATCCTGGCTGTCATGCTGAAGACTTGTGCTCCAGAATTAGCCACGTCTCTAGCCAAGCTGATCCAGTACAGCTACAGCACTGGCATCTATCTGACAATGTGGAAAACAGCTCAGGTATGTCCTGTCCACAAAAAGCAGGATAAATCCAATCCGGACAATTACTGCCCATTTAATCTACTGTCAATCATCAGTAAAGTGATGGAAGGTATCATCAACATTGCTATCAAGCAGTACTTCTTCGGCAATAACCTGCTTACCAATGCTCAGCTTTGGTTCTGCCAGGACGACACAGCTCCAGACCTCATTACAGCCTTGGTCCAAACATGGAAAAAAGAGCTGAAATCCAGAGATCAATTTAGAATGACTTCCCTTGACATCAAGTCCGCACTTAACCGTGTGTGGCATCATGGAGCCCTCGTAAAATTGCAGTCAATGGGAGACGTGGGGGTTGTGGGGCTGTCGGGGGGAAACGCTCCACTGGCTGGAGCCATAAATAGCACTAGGGAAGATGGTTGTCATTGATGGAGGTCAATCATCTCAGCCCCTGGATATCGCTGTACGAGTTTCTCAGGGGAGTGTCCTAGGCCAAATCATCTTCAGCTGCTTCATCAATGACATTCCCTCCTTCATAAGGTCAGAAGTGGGGATGTTCGCTGATGTTTGCACAGAGTTCAGTTCCATTCACAACTCCTCATATAATGAAAATTTCCATGCCCGCATGCAACAAGACGTGTATGACATTCAGGCTTAGGCTGCTAGGTGGCAAGTTACATTTGTGCCACACAAGTGCCAGGCAATGACTGTCTCCAACAAGCGAGAGTCTAACCATCGCCCTTTGACATTCAATGGAACAAGCATCACTGAATCTCTGGCCATCAGCATTGCAACAACGCGATGCACCTTGATTATATCCAGCTAGTTCAGTCGGTAGTGCGGTGCGATTTTTAATTTCTGTCACGTGGTTCGAGACCCACGTGAGACTTATGATTGATTTAAACTTTTTGGTTGCTTACACGGGAAAGCAACATTAATTAACTGATAACCTTCTTTTGCAGGACGAAGGTAATGCTAACTGAGGGAGAGTCATTACTTCAATAATCTGTTAACTGTTAAACCATACCCCATGTTATACACTGAATTTAGAATCATTGAATTACAGCAATGGTTACAGCACAGTGGAGGCCATCCGGCCCATCGAGTCCATGCCTCCTCTCTGCAAGAACACGTCAGCTAGTCCCAGTCCCCCGCCCTTTCCCCGTAGCCCTGCAATCTTTTATCCTTCAGGTACTTATCCAATTCCATTTCGAAAGGCACGATTGAATCTGCGTTCACCATGCTTTCAGGCAGTGCATTCCAGATCCTAACCAATCGCTGAAAAACATTTTTTCCTCAAATACGCCTGTGGACCTTCTGCGAATCAGCTTAAATCTGTGTCGTCTGGTTCTCGACCCTTCCACAAATAGCATCAGCTTCTCTCTATCTACTCTGTCTAGAGCCCTCACGATTTTGAACACCTCTATCAAGTCTCCTCACAATCTTCTCTGCTCCAAGGAGAACAAATCCAGCTTCTCCAGTCTATCCACGAAACTGAAGTCTGTCATCCCTAGAACCATTCTTGTAAATCTCTGCAGCACACTCTCTAACGCCTTCACATTCTTCCTAAAATGTTCTGCCCAGAAACCTCCCTCTGAGGCCTAACCAATGATTTATAAAGGCTTTGCATTACCTCCTCGGTGGTGTACTCTATATCTCTATTAATAAAGCCAAGGATCCCGTATCATTTTTCACAGCCTTCTCAACTTGTCCCGCCATCGTCAAAAATAGATAAATACACCCGAGGTCTCTCTGTTCCTGCATCCCAATTAAAATTATTGCATTTAGTTTATATTTCCTCTCCTCATTCTTCCTATCAAAATGGATCACTTCACACATCTCCGTGTTAAATTACACCTGCTATGTGTCTGACCATTTCACCACTCTATATATGTCCTCATGAGGTCTGTTATTTTCCGTTCTTCAGCAGTGTTTGAAATTATGCCTAGTATATCCAAGCCTAGGTCATTAATATATATCAAAATGAGCAGTGGTCCTAATACCGGCCCCTGGGTGATACCACTGTATACTTCCCTCCAGTCTGAAAAACAACCGTTCACCACTATTTACAACTGACACCCACATTGTTATAAGCACCACACACATATACGCAACGACAAACAAACTTGCATTTATATAGCGTCTTAAAAGTAGTAAAACATCACAACACGCTTCACAGGAGCGACTTTCAGACAGAGCTTGACACCGAGCCACATAAGGAGATATTAGAACAGATGACCAAAAGCTTCTTCAAAGTGGTAGAATTTAAGCAGCATTTTAATGGTGGAAAGAGAGGCGGAGCCTTTTTGGGAGGTAATTCCAGAGGTTAGGGCTTGGCTCACAAACCCACAGCTTATATTTTTACACAGCCTTGATTTTAGATCTGAGTATAGAAACATAGAGTCATAGAAACATAGAAGATAGGAGCAGGAGTAGGCCATTCTGCCCTTCAAGACTGCTCCGCCATTCAATGAGATCATGGCTGATCATCAAAATTCAGTACCGGGTCCCTGCTTTCTCCCCATATCCCTTGACCCCTTTAGCCTTAAGAAATATATCTAACGATTTCTTGTATATATTTAATTATTTGGTTGGAACTGCTTTCTCTGGTAGAGAATTCCACAGGTTCACCACTCTCCAGTTGAAGAGATTCCTCCTAATCTCAGTCCTAAATGGCTTAAACCTCATTCTTAGAGTGTGACCTCTGGTTCTGGACTCCCCCGCCATCGAGAACAGCCTTCCTGCATCTAGTCTGTCTAGTCCTGTTAGAATTTTATAAGTTTCAATGTGATCCCCCCTCAATCTTCCAAACTCTAGCGAATATAAGCCTAATCGACCCAATCACTCTTCATACATCATTCCTGCCATCCCAGGTATCAGCCTGGTGAATCTTTGCTGAACTCCTTCCATGGCAAGAACATCCTTCCTCAGATAAGGCGACCAAAACTGCACACAATACTCAAGGTGTGGTCTCACGAAGGCCCTGTACAAGTGCAGCAAGACATCCTTGCTCCTCCACTCGAATCTTCTCGCTATGAAGGCCAGAATACCATTTGCCTTCTTAACCACCTGCTGTACCTACATGCTTACCTTCAGCGACTGGTGCACAAGGACACCCAGGTCTCGTTGCAATTACCCTTTTCCCAATCTATTGCCGTTCAGATAATAATCTGCCTTCCTGTTTTTGCCACCAAAGTGGATTAACTCGCATTTATCCACATTATACTGCATCTGCCATGATTCTGCCCAATCACCCAACCTGTCCAAATCATACTGGAGTTTCCCTGCATCCTCCTCACAGCACACATGCCCACCCAGCTTTGTGACGTCTGCAAATTTGGAGATATTATATCTAGTTCCCTCGTCTAGATCATTTATATATTTTGTGAATGGCTGGTTTCCTAGGACCGATCCCTGCAGTACCCCACTAGTCACTGCCTGCCACTCAGAAAAAGACACGTTTATTCCAACTCTTTGCTTCCTGTCTGTTAAACAGTTCTCTATCCAACCAACACCTTACCCCCAATCCAATGTGCTTTAACTTTACATGCTACTCTCTTAGGCGAGACCTTATCGAAAGCCTTCCGAAAGTCCAAATGCACCATATCCACTGGTTCTCCCTTATATATTCTACCAGTTCCGTCCTCAAAAATATCCTGTAGATTTGTCAAGCATGATTTACCTTTAGTAAATCCATGTTGACTTTGTCCGATCCTGTGACTGTTTTCCAAGTGCTCTGCTATTACATATTTTATAATTGCCTGTAACACTTTCCCCACTACCGATGTCAGGCTAACTGGTCTATATTGCCCTGTTTTCTTTCAAATACCTTTATTAAAGAGTGGGGTAACATTAGCTACTCTCCAATCCATGGGAACTGTTCCAGAATCTATAGAATTTTGGAAGATGACCGGCAATGCGTCTACTATTTCTAAGACCACTTCTTTAAATACAATGGGATGTAGATTTTCAGGCCCTGGGGATTTATCGGCCCTCAATTCTGGCAATTTCCCTAACACCATTTCACTACAAATACTGATTTCATTCAGTTCCTCCCTCTCATTAGACCCCATTTTCCCCGACCTCTCTGGGAGGTTATTTGTGTCCTCCTTTGTGAAGACCTAATCAACGTATGTATTTCATTGGTCAGCCATTTCTTTGTTCCCCGTTAAAAATTCCCCTGATTCTGACTGCAAGGGACCTATGCAGCACTTCACTAATCTTTTTGTCTTCTCATATCTATAGATGCTTTTACAGTCAGCTTTTACCTTCCCTGCAAGCTTACTCTCATACTTTACTTTCCCCCACTTAATTAACCCCTTGGTCATCCTTTACTGACTCCAAAACTGCTCACAATCCTCTGGTTTTCTGCTTTATCTGGCCAATGTATGTGTCAGTTCCTTGGATCTTATGCTATGCCTAATTCCCCTTGTTAGCCCCGGTTGAGCCATCTTTCCTGTTTGATTTTTATGCCAGACAGGGATGAACAAATTCTGTAGTTCATCCATGTGATCTTTAAATGTTTGCCATTGCCAAACCACCATCAACCATTTAAGTAATGTTCCCCAATCCATCCAAGCCAACTCATGCCTCATACCATCGTAGATTCCTTTATTTAATTTCAGGACCCTAGTGTCTGCGTCAACTACGTCATTCTCCATCTTATTGAATAATTCTATCATGTTATGATCGCTCTTCCCCAAGGGACTTCACACAACGAGATTGCTAATGAACCATTTCTCATTACATAATAACCATTAAAAGATGGCCTGATCTACATTTGGTTCTTCGACATATTGGTCCAGGAAACCATCCTGTATACACTCTAGGAATTCCTCCTGCACAGTATTCTTACTAATTTGGTTAGCCCAATCTATATGCAGATAAAAGTCACCCATGATAACTGTTGTGCCCTTATTGCACGATTCTCTAATTTCCTTTTTAATGCCATCCCCAACCTCACCACTATTGTTTTGGTGTCTGTATACCACTCCCACTAACGTTTTCTCCCCCTTGGAATTTCGCAACTCTACCCATACAGATTCCACATCATCAGATGTAATATCCTTCCTTACTATTGTGTTAATCTCCTCTTTAACCAGCAACAATACCATATTTCCTTTTCCTTTTTGACTGTCATTTCTGAATATTGAATACCCCTGGATGTTGAGTTCCCAGACTTGATCACCCTGGAGCCATGTCTCCGTAATCCCAATCATATCATACCTGTTTACATCTATTTGCACAGCTAATTCATGCACCTTATTATGAATGCTCCTCGCATTAAGACACAAAGCCTTAAGGCTTGTTTTTTTAACACTCTAATTCCTTTTAGAATTGTTTTTTACTGTAGCCCTGTTTGCTTTAAACCCTTGATTTCTCTGTCTGCCTCTTTTGCTTTTCTCCTTCCTCTCTGTTGCTTCTATCCGTGCTTTCCTTTCCTCTGTCTCCCAGCACTTGTTCCCAAACCCCTGCCATTATAGTTTAAACCCTCCCCCAGAGCACTACCAAAAACGCCCCCTAGGACATCGGTCCCGATCCTGCCCAGATGCAATACCGTCCAGACTGTACTGGTCCTAGCTCCCCCAGAACCGGTTTCATTGTCTCAGGAATTTGAATCTCTCCCCCAAGCCCCATTCTTCTAGCCACATTCTCACTTGAAATATTCTTCTATTTCTACACTGACTAACTCGTGGCATTTGTAGCAATCTTACCCTTTAATTAACTTAAATTAAATTACATCAAATCATAGAACACTAACTACGCTGCAATTAAATGGTATTAGTTACTCAAGGGCCATTGTTTACTGGTATTCCCCGCTATACAACAGAGACGTTAGAAACTATAAACCACAAAACAAAGACTTTCTAAACCTTATACACTATTAAGCGTAACTGTCAAACTATAGAGTAGTATAAATACTCACCTGGCCATACTCACCCAATCAGCTGCTTCTTCTTGATTGCGTCACTTTTTGAATCATGACGTGGCTCTGGAACGCCACCGCTCGTCTGTGAGATTGGTTCACCTCTGATAAAACCTGTGAAACTGAATATAAATACTCACTGGCTGCAACCGAAACTGGGCCTCTGAGAAAACCCACAAAACTGAGTATAAATACTCGCAATCTTTGTTTCCATCCCACAATTTGGGGGCCTATAGTAAAGACCCAGAAATGTAACAGCTCATTTTCTGTTACTTAACGCTACCCAAATAGATTCAGTCTTTGAATCTTTAGCATATCTTCCCTCTGTAAAATGTTATATTATTCTTGATAAATACTGCCAAAAACTACGCCCCCTCCATCTTTTGCCCAAACCCATCCCTCCAGAATGCATTGTAGCCAGGAATGTTTGGTCATGATTCCAGCCCATGTTTTAGTCAGCTCTGTTCTACAGCCGCTATACCTTAAACCCATGTGGCAACGAGCGCCTGCAATTAAATGTACCTTACATAAGAACGTAAGAAGTAGGAGCAGGAGTAGGCCATACGGCCACTCGGGCCTGCTCCGCCATTCAATAGGATCATGGCTGATCCGAACCTAGGTACTATTATTTATCATGCCTCTCTGCTGGTGCGTCCTGTGTGTGATTTTTGACAGCTTATTTTGTTCTTCTGTTTTGTTTGTCACTCTTTCTTGCCCCCTTTGACTTTGTGAAGCAGCAGGAGAAGGTGCTATCAATTACATCTGCAGCTTTTTTCAGTTCTGATGAAGGGTCTCAGACCTGAAACTTTAACTCTGTTTCTCTCTCCACGGATGCTGCCTGGCCTGATGAGTGATTCCAGTGTCTTATAGTGAATGATTGTCAATATCCAGAGATGGAGATAGAGAAGTCGAGGAAGAGAAAGGAAGAATTATAGATGGACCATGTGAAGGTAAGGGAAGGTTGGAAATTGGAAGCAAAGTGAATGAAATGTTCTAGTTCAGGGCGAGAGCAGAAAACGGCAATGATACTGCCAAAATAACAACAGAAAATGCTGGAAAATCTCAGCAGGTCAGGCAACATCCGTGGAGAGAAATTTGAGTTGACGTTTTGGGTCGAACCCTTCTTCAAAGCTGGAGAGAAAAGAAAATAGTTCGAAGGCAGGGCTGTGATCGGACAAAAGAAGTGAAAGAAACAAAAGATCTAGACGAGATGGTAATAGGCTGAGATTAGGTGTAAAGCGTACTGGCAGGGCAAGAGATAGCTGCCAGGTGTGAGAGAGAAACAAAAGGAAAGGGGGGGAGAAAGGAGTGGAAAAATTACAAGAAAAAATGTGTAATAGTGGCCGAGGTTATGATCTGCAATTGTTGAACTCGATATTGAGTCCGAAAGGCTGCAGAGTGCCAAATCGGAAGATGAGGTGCTGTTCCTCGAGTTTACATTGAGCTTCCATGGAACAATACAAGAGGCCAAGGATGGTGAGGTCCGAGTGGGAATGGAGTGGTGAATTAAAATGACAGGCGACCGGAAGCTCGGGTCACCCTTATGGACTGAATGGAGGTGTTCTGCAAAGCGGTCACCCAATCTGTGTTTGGTCTCCCCAATGTAGAGGAAACCACATCATGGGCAGCGAATACAGTATACTAGATTGCGGGAAGTAGAAGTAAATCGCTGTTTCACCTGGAAGAGGTGTTTGGGGCCCTGGACATTGGGACAGGTGTTACATCTCATCCGCTTGCACGGGAAGGTGCCAGGTGAAGGGGAAGGGCTGTTTGGGGTGATAGAGGAGTGGACTGGGGTGTCTCGGAGGGAGCGGTCCCTACAGAATGCTGAAAGGGGAGAGGAGGGATGATACGTTTGGTGGTGGGATCACTTTGGAGGTAGCGGAAATGCCAGAGGATGATCCGTTGAATGTGGAGGCTGGTGGGGTGCAAGGTGAGGACAAGGTGAACCCTATCATGGTTCCGGGAGGGAGGGGCAGGGGTGAGGGCAGAATTGCGAGAGATAGTACCGACACGGTCGAGGACAGTGTCAACCATCGTAGAGGGGAATCCTCGGTTGTGGAAAAAGGAAGACAGGTCTGAAGCATTGGTGTGGAAGGTGGCATCGTCGGAGCAGATACGGCGGAGACAGAGAGACTGGGAGAATGGAATAGAGTCCTTACAGGAAGCGGGGTGGGAGGCAGTGTAGTCCAGGTAGCTGTGGGAGTCAGTGGGCTTGTTGTGAATATTGGTCGATAACCTATCCCCAGAGATGGAGATGGAGAAGTCGAGGAAGGGAAGGGAAGAGTCAGAGATGGAAATTGGAGGAAAAGTAAATGAAATTGTCAAGTTCGGGGCGAGAGCAGGAAACGGCACCGCTAGAGTCATCAATGTATCGGAAAAAGAGTTGAGGGAGGGGACCCGAGTAGGACTGGAACAAAGATTGTTCCACAGAGCCCACGAAAAGGCAGGCATAGCTAGGACCCATGCGGGTACCCATGGCAACACCTTTGATTTGGAGGAAATGAGTCGAGTTAAAGGAGAAGTTGTTCAATGTGAGAACTAGTTCAGCCAGGTGGAGGAGGGGGGTGGTGGATGGGGACTGGTCGAGCCTCTGTTCAAGGAAGAAGCGGAGCGCCCTCAGGCCATCCGGGTGGGGGATGGATGTGTAGAGGGATTGTACGTCCATGGTGAAAAGGAAGCGGTTGGGGCCAGGAAACTGGAAACTGTTAAAGTGGTGGAGGGCATCCGAAGAGTCGCGGATGTAGGTGGGAAGAGACTGGACAAGGGGACAAAAGATAGAGTCAAGATAGGAAGAGATAATTTCTGTGGGGCAAGAACAGTCTCAAATGATGGGTCTACCTGTTTGTGAATCTTGGGAAGGAGGTAGAAGCGGGCTGTGCGGGGTTGGGGAACTATGAGGTTGGTGGCAGCGGGGGTAGATCTCCAGAGGACATGAGGTCAGTGACAGTCTTGGAAATGGTGGTTTGATGTTTGGTAGTGGGGTCATGGTCCAGGTGGACGTCGGAGGATGTGTCGGAGAGTTGGCATTCAGCTTCCGCTAGGTAGAGGTCAGTACGCCAAACAACAACAGCATCACCATTGTCAGCGGGTTTAATGACAATGTCAGGGTTGGATCTAAGAGAATGGAGTGCTGCAAGTTCAGAGGGAGGGAGGTTGGAGTGAGTGAAGGGAGCAGAGAAATGGAGACGGCCGATGTCACGGCGGCAGCTAGCGATGAAAAGATCTAGAGATGGAAAGAGGCCAGGGGGTGTGGTCCAGGTAGAACAGGAATTCTGCAAGCGGGAGAAAGGGTCAGTTGTGCGGGGGGAACACTCCTGGCCAGAGAAGTGGGCAAGGAGATGAAGGCAGCAGAAAAAGAGCTCAACATCGTACCGAGCTCGAAATTCATTGAGGTGGGAGCGTAAGCGAATGTAGCTCAGGCATTTGCTGAGGACTAATCTGTTCGTTTTTACATACGTATTGGAGATTTAACAGTCTGTTTTTATTTCTCTCACGAATTTACTCTCATATTCTACTTTCGCTTTCTTTATCAATTCCGAGGTCCTCCTTTGCTGACTTCTAAAATCCTCCCAATCCGCAGGCTCACTGCTCTTTTTGACAGCATTATAAGCCTCTTCCTCTGATCTAATACTATCTTTAACTTCTCTGGTTATCCACGGTTCGACCACATTTCCTGTGCGTTTTATGTGCCTCAAAGGAATGTATATTTGTTGTAAAATATGTATTAATTCTTTAAATGCTAGCCATTGCTAGTCTATCGTCATCACTTTAAAATGTACTTCCCCAATCTAACATAAAATCGCACCTCCCATACCTGAGACCTGGTCCGGGGGGAGCAGCTCGCCACAATATCAGGCACAGGGAGCCCAGTGTAGACAATGTGTGAGTGTGTGTGTGAATGTCCCCGAGCACCGGCCCCACGACCCGGGGTAGAGTGACTCACCATAATATCAGGCCCAGGGAGCCCAGTGTAGAGAGTGTGCGAGTGTGTGTAAATGTCCCCGATTATTGGCCCTGCGGCCAGGGGGAGAGTGGCTCACCACAATATCAGACCCAGTGAGCACAGTGTAGACAGCGTGTGAGTGAGTGAGTGAATGTCCCCGATCTCCAGCCCCGTGGCCCGGGGGAGAGCGGCTCACCTCAATATCAGGCCCAGGGAACCCAGTGTAGAGAGTGTGTGAGTGAGTGTGTGAATGTCTCCGACACCGGCCCCGTGGACCGGGGGAGAGCGGCTCACCACAATACCAGGCCCATGGAGCCCGGTGCAGTCAGTGTGTGAGTGAGTGTGTGAATGACCCCGATCACCGGCCCTGCGGACCGGGGGAGAGCGGCTCACCACAATATCAGGCCCAGGGAGCCCGGTGCAGTCAGTGTGTGAGTGAGTGTGTGAATGACCCCGATCACCGGCCCTGCGGACCGGGGGAGAGCGGCTCACCACAATATCAGGCCCAGGGAGCCCAGTGCAGACAGTTTGTGAGTGAGTGTGTGAATGACCCCAATCACCAGCCCTGTAGCCCTGGGGAGAGCGGCTCACCACACTATCAGATGCAAGGAGCCCAGTGTAGACAGTGTGTGAGTGAGTGTGTGAATGTCCCTGCTCACCGGCCCCGTGGCCCGGGGGAGAGCGGTTCACCACAATATGAGGCCCAGGAAGCCCAGTGTAGAGAGTGTGTGAGTGAGTGTTTGAATGTGCCTGATCACCGGCCCCGCGGCCCGGGGTAGAGCAGCTCACCACAACATCAGGTCCAGGGAGCCCAGTGTAGACAGTGTGTGAGTGAGTGTGTGAATCAGCCTGGTAACCAACATGACAGCGCAGTGGAGAGCGGCTCTTCAGAACATCAGGCACAGGGAGCCGAGTGTAAACAGTGTGTGAGTGAACGAGTGAATGTCACTGATCACCGGTCCTGCAGCCCAGGGGAGAGTGGCTCACCACAGTATCAGGCTCAGGGAGCCAAGTGTAGAGAGTGTGTGAGTGAGTTTGTGAATGTCCCCGATCACCGGCCCCGTGGGCCGGGGGAGAGTGGCTCAACACAATATCTGGCCCAGGGAGCCCAGTGTAGTCAGTGTTTGAGGGAGTGTGTGAATGTCCCCGATCACTGGCCCCACGGACCGGGGGAGAGCGGCTCACCACAATATCAGGCCCAGGGAGCCCAGTGTAGACAGTGTGTGAGTGAGTGTGTGAATCCCCCTGGTAACCAACATACCTGCGCAGCGGAGAGCAGCTCTTCAGAACATCAGACACAGGGAGCCGAGTGTAAACAGTGTGTGAGTGAACGAGTGAATGTCACTGATCACCGGTCCTGCAGCCCAGGGGAGCATGGCTCACCACAGTATCAAACCCAGGGAGCCAAGTGTAGAGAGTGTGTGAGTGAGTGTGTGAATGTCCCCGATCACCAGCCACTCGGACGGCCCAGGGGAGAGCGGCTCACCAGAATATCAGACCCAGTGCGCCCAGTGTATACATTGTGTGAGTCAGTGTGTGAATGTCCCCGATCACCGGCCCTGCGGACCGGGGGAGAGCGGCTCACCACAATATCAGGACCAGGGAGCCCGGTGCAGTCAGTGTGTGAGTGAGTGAGTGAATGACACCGATCACCGGCCCTGCGGACCGGGGGAGAGCGGCTCACCACAATATCAGGCCCTGGGAGCCCAGTGTATACAGTGTGTGAGTCAGTGTGTGAATGACCGCGATCACCGGCCCTGCGGACCGGGGGAGAGCGGCTCACCACAATATCAGACCCAGTGAGCCCAGTGCAGACAGTGTGTGAGTGAGTGTGTGAATGACCCCGATCACCGGCCCTGCGGACCGGGGGAGAGCGGCTCACCACAATATCAGGCCCTGGGAGCCCAGTGTATACAGTGTGTGAGTCAGTGTGTGAATGACCCTGATCACCGGCCCTGCGGACCGGGGGAGAGCGGCTCACCACAATATCAGGCCCAGGGAGCCCGGTGCAGTCAGTGTGTGAGTGAGTGTGTGAATGACCCTGATCACCGGCCCTGCGGACCGGGGGCGAGCGGCTCACCACAATATCAGGCCCTGGGAGCCCAGTGTAGACAGTTTGTGAGTGAGTGTGTGAATGTCCCCAATCACTAGCCCCGCGGCCCTGGGGAGAGCGGCTCACCACAATATCAGATGCAAGGAACCCAGTGTAGACAGTGTGTGAGTGAATGTTTGAATGTGCCTGATCACCGGCCCCGCGGCCCGGGGTAGAGCAGCTCGCCACAACATCAGGTCCATGGAGCCCAGTGTAGACAGTGTGTGAGTGAGTGTGTGAATCACCCTGGTAACCAACATGACTGCGCAGGGGAGAGCGGCTCTTCAGAACATCAGGCACAGGGAGCCGAGTGTAATCAGTGTGTGAGTGAACGAGTGAATGTCACTGATCACCGGTCCTGCAGCCCAGGGGAGCGTGGCTCACCACAGTATCAGGCCCATGGAGCCAAGTGTAGAGAGTGTGTGAGTGAGTGTGTGAATGTCCCCGATCACCAGCCACTCGGACGGCCCAGGGGAGAGCGGCTCACCAGAATATCAGACCCAGTGAGCCCAGTGTTTACAATGTGTGAGTCAGTGTGTGAATGTCCCCGATCTCCAGCCCCGTGGGCGGTCCAGGGGAGACCGGCTTGCCACAATATCAGGCCTAGGGACCTCAGAGTAGGCAGTGTGTGAGTGAGTGTGTGAATGTCCCCGATCACCGGCCCCGTGGCCAGGGAACAGCGGCTCACCACAATATCAGACCCAGGGAACCCAGTGTAGACAGTGTGTGAGTGAGTGTGTGAATGTCCCTGATCACCAGCCCGGCCCGGGAGAGAGCGGCTCACCACAATATCAGGGCCAGGGAGCCCAGTGTAGACAGTGTGTGAGTGAGTGTGTGAATGTCCCCGATCACCAGCCCGGCCCGGGAGAGAGCGGCTCACCACAATATCAGGGCCAGGGAGCCCAGTGTAGAGAGTGTGTGAGTGAGTGTGTGAATGTCCCCGATCACCGGCCCACGGACCGGCGGAGAGCGACTCGAAACAATATCAGGCCCAGGGAGCCCAGTGTAGTTAGTGTGTGAGTGAGTGTGTGAATGTCCCCGATCACCGGCACCGTGACCGGGGGAGAGAGGCTCACCAGAATATCAGACCCAGGGAGCCCAGTGTAGAGAGTGAGTGAGTGAGTGAATGTCCCCGATCTCCAGCCCCGTGGCCCGGGGGAGAGCGGCTCACCTCAATATCAGGCCCAGGGAACCCAGTGTAGAGAGTGTGTGAGTGAGTGTGTGAATGTCTCCGACACCGGCCCCGTGGACCGGGGGAGAGCGGCTCACCACAATACCAGGCCCATGGAGCCCGGTGCAGTCAGTGTGTGAGTGAGTGTGTGAATGACCCCGATCACCGGCCCTGCGGACCGGGGGAGAGCGGCTCACCACAATATCAGGCCCAGGGAGCCCGGTGCAGTCAGTGTGTGAGTGAGTGTGTGAATGACACCGATCACCGGCCCTGCGGACCGGGGGAGAGCGGCTCACCACAATATCAGGCCCAGGGAGCCCGGTGCAGTCAGTGTGTGAGTGAGTGTGTGAATGACCCCGATCACTTGCCCTGCGGACCGGGGGAGAGCGGCTCACCACAATATCAGGCCCAGGGAGCCCAGTGCAGACAGTTTGTGAGTGAGTGTGTGAATGACCCCAATCACCAGCCCTGTAGCCCTGGGGAGAGCGGCTCACCACAATATCAGATGCAAGGAGCCCAGTGTAGACAGTGTGTGAGTGAGTGTGTGAATGTCCCTGCTCACCGGCCCCGTGGCCCGGGGGAGAGCGGTTCACCACAATATGAGGCCCAGGAAGCCCAGTGTAGAGAGTGTGTGAGTGAGTGTTTGAATGTGCCTGATCACCGGCCCCGCGGCCCGGGGTAGAGCAGCTCACCACAACATCAGGTCCAGGGAGCCCAGTGTAGACAGTGTGTGAGTGAGTGTGTGAATCAGCCTGGTAACCAACATGACAGCGCAGTGGAGAGCGGCTCTTCAGAACATCAGGCACAGGGAGCCGAGTGTAAACAGTGTGTGAGTGAACGAGTGAATGTCACTGATCACCGGTCCTGCAGCCCAGGGGAGAGTGGCTCACCACAGTATCAGGCTCAGGGAGCCAAGTGTAGAGAGTGTGTGAGTGAGTTTGTGAATGTCCCCGATCACCGGCCCCGTGGGCCGGGGGAGAGTGGCTCAACACAATATCTGGCCCAGGGAGCCCAGTGTAGTCAGTGTTTGAGGGAGTGTGTGAATGTCCCCGATCACTGGCCCCACGGACCGGGGGAGAGCGGCTCACCACAATATCAGGCCCAGGGAGCCCAGTGTAGACAGTGTGTGAGTGAGTGTGTGAATCCCCCTGGTAACCAACATACCTGCGCAGCGGAGAGCAGCTCTTCAGAACATCAGACACAGGGAGCCGAGTGTAAACAGTGTGTGAGTGAACGAGTGAATGTCACTGATCACCGGTCCTGCAGCCCAGGGGAGCATGGCTCACCACAGTATCAAACCCAGGGAGCCAAGTGTAGAGAGTGTGTGAGTGAGTGTGTGAATGTCCCCGATCACCAGCCACTCGGTCGGCCCAGGGGAGAGCGGCTCACCAGAATATCAGACCCAGTGCGCCCAGTGTATACAGTGTGTGAGTCAGTGTGTGAATGTCCCCGATCACCGGCCCTGCGGACCGGGGAGAGCGGCTCACCACAATATCAGGACCAGGGAGCCCGGTGCAGTCAGTGTGTGAGTGAGTGAGTGAATGACACCGATCACCGGCCCTGCAGACCGGGGGAGAGCGGCTCACCACAATATCAGGCCCTGGGAGCCCAGTGTATACAGTGTGTGAGTCAGTGTGTGAATGACCCTGATCACCGGCCCTGCGGACCGGGGGAGAGCGGCTCACCACAATATCAGGCCCAGGGAGCCCGGTGCAGTCAGTGTGTGAGTGAGTGTGTGAATGACCCTGATCACCGGCCCTGCGGACCGGGGGCGAGCGGCTCACCACAATATCAGGCCCTGGGAGCCCAGTGTAGACAGTTTGTGAGTGAGTGTGTGAATGTCCCCAATCACTAGCCCCGCGGCCCTGCGGAGAGCGGCTCACCACAATATCAGATGCAAGGAACCCAGTGTAGACAGTGTGTGAGTGAATGTTTGAATGTGCCTGATCACCGGCCCTGCGGCCCGGGGTAGAGCAGCTCGCCACAACATCAGGTCCATGGATCCCAGTGTAGACAGTGTGTGAGTGAGTGTGTGAATCACCCTGGTAACCAAAATGACTGCGCAGGGGAGAGCGGCTCTTCAGAACATCAGGCACAGGGAGCCGAGTGTAATCAGTGTGTGAGTGAACGAGTGAATGTCACTGATCACCGGTCCTGCAGCCCAGGGGAGCGTGGCTCACCACAGTATCAGGCCCATGGAGCCAAGTGTAGAGAGTGTGTGAGTGAGTGTGTGAATGTCCCCGATCACCAGCCACTCGGACGGCCCAGGGGAGAGCGGCTCACCAGAATATCAGACCCAGTGAGCCCAGTGTTTACAATGTGTGAGTCAGTGTGTGAATGTCCCCGATCTCCAGCCCCGTGGGCGGTCCAGGGGAGACCGGCTTGCCACAATATCAGGCCTAGGGACCTCAGAGTAGGCAGTGTGTGAGTGAGTGTGTGAATGTCCCCGATCACCGGCCCCGTGGCCAGGGAACAGCGGCTCACCACAATATCAGACCCAGGGAACCCAGTGTAGACAGTGTGTGAGTGAGTGTGTGAATGTCCCCGATCACCAGCCCGGCCCGGGAGAGAGCGGATCACCACAATATTAGGGCCAGGGAGCCCAGTGTAGAGAGTGTGTGAGTGAGTGTGTGAATGTCCCCGATCACCGGCCCACGGACCGGCGGAGAGCGACTCGAAACAATATCAGGCCCAGGGAGCCCAGTGTAGTTAGTGTGTGAGTGAGTGTGTGAATGTCCCCGATCACCGGCACCGTGACCGGGGGAGAGAGGCTCACCAGAATATCAGACCCAGGGAGCCCAGTGTAGAGAGTGAGTGAGTGAGTGAGTGAATGTCTGCGAACAGTGTCCCGGCCCGGGGGTGAACGGCTCTCCACAATATCAGACACAGGGAGCCCAGTTTAGACAGTGTATGAGTGTGCATGTGAATGTCCCCGATCACCAGCCCCGTGGCCCGGTGGAGAGGGGCTCACCACAATATCAGGCCCAGGAAGCCCACTGCTGACAGTGTGTGAGTGAGTGTGTGAATGTCCCCGATCACCGGCCCTTTGGCCAGGGGGAGAGCGTCTCACCACAATATCAGGCCCAGGGAGCCCGCTGTAGAGAATGTGTGAGAGAGTGTGTGAATGTCCCCGATCACCAGCCCAGGGGACAGCGGCTCACCACAATATCAGGCCCAGGGAGCCCAGTGTAGACACTATGTGAGTGGGTGTGTGAATGTCTGAGTGTGTGAATGTCCATAATCACAGGCCCCACCACTCGAGGAATAGCGGCTCACCAAAATATCAGGCCCAGTGAGCCCAGTGTAGAGAGTGTGTGAGTGAGTGTGTGAATGTCCCCGAACACCAGCCACGCGGGTGGTCCAGGGGAGACCGGCTCACCACAATATGAGACCCAGGGAGCCCAGTTTAGACAGTGTGTGAGTGAGTGTATGAATGTCCCCGATCACCAGCCCCGCGGCCCGGGGGGAGCAGCTCTCCACAATATCAGACCCAGGGAGCCCAGTGTAGACAGTGTGTCAGTGAGTGTGTGAATGTTCCCGATCACTGGCCCCACTGCCCGGAGGTGGTCGGTTTACCAAAATATCAGGCCCAGGGAGCCCAGTGTAGACATTGATTGAGTGAGTGTGTGAATGTCCCCGATCACCGGCCCGGCAGCCCGAGGGAGAGCGGCTCACCTCAATATCAGACTCAGTGATCCCAGTGTAGACAATGTGTGAGTGAGTGTGTGAATGCCCCCGATCACCGGTCCCGCTGGTGGCCCGAGGGATAGCGGCTCACCACAATATCAGACCCAATCATCCCAGTGTAGACAGTGTGTGAGTGATCGTGTGAATGTCCCCGATCACCGGTCCAGCGGGTGGCCCGGGGGATAGTGGCTCACCACAATATCAGACCCATGGAACCCCGTGTAGACAGTATGTGACTGAATGTCCCCGATCACCGGCCCCACGGGCGGGCCGGGGGAGAGCGGCTCGCCGCAATATCCGACCCAGTCAGCCCAGTGTAGACAGTATGTGAGTGAGTGTGTGAATGTCCCCAATCACTGGCCCCGTGGCCTGGGGGAGAGCGTCTCACCACAATATCAGGCACAGTGAGCCCAATTAGTCAGGTTGTGAGTGAGTGTGTGAATGTACCCAATCACCAGCCCTGCGACCCGGGGGAGAGCGGCTCACCACAATATCAGACCCAGTGAGCCCAGTGTAGAAAGTGTGTGAGTGAATGAGTGAATGCCCCCGATCACCGGCCCCGGGGCCCGTGGTAGAGCGGCTCACCACAATATCAGACACAGTGAGCCCAGTGTAGACAATGTATGAGTGAGTGAGTGAATGCCCCCGATCACCGGCACCGGGGCCCGAGGGAGAGTGGCTCCCCACAATATCAGGCACAGTGAGCCCAGTGTAGACAGTGTGTGAGTGAGTGTGTGACTGTCCCCGATCACCGGCCCCACGGGCGGCCCGGGGAAGAGTGGCTCACCACAATATCAGACCCAGTGAGCCCAGTGTAGAAAGTGTGTGAGTGAATGAGTGAATGCCCCCGATCACCGGCCCCGGGGCCCGTGGTAGAGCGGCTCACCACAATATCAGACACAGTGAGCCCAGTGTAGACAATGTATGAGTGAGTGAGTGAATGCCCCCGATCACCGGCCCCGGGGCCCGAGGGAGAGTGGCTCCCCACAATATCAGGCACAGTGAGCCCAGTGTAGACAGTGTGTGAGTGAGTGTGTGACTGTCCCCGATCACCGGCCCCACGGGCGGCCCGGGGAAGAGTGGCTCACCACAATATCAGACACAGTGAGCCCAGTGTAGCCAATTTGTGAGTGAGTGTGTGTATCTCCCAAATCACCAGCCCTGCGACTCGGGGGAGAGCGGCTCACCACAATATCGCGCCCAGGGAGCCCAGTGTTGACAGTGTGTGTGTGAGTGTGATTGTCCCCGATCACCAGCCCCGCGTCCCTGGGGAGAGCGGCTCACTGCAACATTAGGCCCAGGGAGCCCAGTGTAGACTGTGTGAGTGAGTTTGTGAATGTTACTGATCACTAGCCCGACCCGGTCCAGCCCAAGGTGAGCAGCTCGCTCACAATAACAGGCCCAGGGAGCTCTCAGGCTGCAAATTTTCCATTTCTTCTCATCCTTTAATGAATTTTACAATCAGTGTAAAGGGGTATTTCCCCACATTCTTCAACTGCTCTCTGAACTTAGTCTGGGTCACTGCATAAATCCCAGTGTTTGTGCAGCAACTCAGCAGCTGCAGCATCATACCCATTTCGAGAACATAATATGGTAGAAATACAGGCCCTAACCCCAAATCATACATCCGGTTCAATATACAAAACACCGTAAACGCTGCCCATAACAGGATGAAGTTGCCGGAGATAACAAGCAGTAAAATGATGGATTTTCTGCGACTCTCCATCTCTGGGTCCTTGGGACTCCCCCCACTGCTGGGACCCCGGAGTCTCCTGCGGGCTCTGCTGGCCAGTAAAATGTGCCTGATAGTGACAGCGTTGAGCAGCAGAATCAGAACAAATGGGACCCCCGGGGTGAGAATATAATGAAGGAACTCGATTGCTCCCCAGACACGTGAAAACAAAACATCGGCTGTTACACCACAAAACCAGGGGTTGTTCTGAAGCCAATACTGATCTGTGAACATAAAATACCAGAAAATGTTCTTTGAACCGCTCAGCACAGTCACTGTTCCCAGAACCACAGCCGCCGTTTTCTCGGTGCAATATTTAGTTTTCAGCTTCTGGCTACAAATGGCCACAAATCGATCAAAGGTGAAAGTGACGGTGAACCAGACAGAACAGTCTGTGGCTACATAAATCAGAACGGCGTGGATATTACACATGCGGAAGAACAGCACGAAATGAAACTTGTCCTTATAAACAATGGGAATCTGCCTCAATATCAGATCGAGGATAACGACCAGTAGATCCGCTGTGGCCATGGCCACCAGGTAGCGAGTGACACATTTGGAGAGACCGCACTTTCCCCGGGAAAGGATCACAATTGTCACCAAATTCACTGTGAGGAAGGGAAATAAACAGGAACATTATATATCAGGAAGGGAGCAAAAGCAGCAATTTGATGGTATTGGGGTGAAATCTGCAACTCACTAGCGCCACTCAAAGACATATTCTAATTATTTTACCTGTGGAGCTGACTACAAGGTATATTGCAATAATAATCGGGAATAATTGTGGAATAATAAATGAAATTGTGGTAAATACAAAATTAAAGTAACAGATTCTTAATCAATGAGAGATTAAGTGTTGGATCTACCTTTAACCATGCAGACAAGAGCACCATCCGAGGTACCAGGGACAGAAAGGACCAGAACCTCTCAGGAAGCCTTCGTGTCCTAGGATCAGTCGGCATTTGGAGCGATGCAATTCACTTCTGTGCCCCTGTGTTAGGGAAGTGGTAAGTCCTGCTTGGATTCCTGCTCCTTGTTAGAATATCCTTTTTGCAGCAAAATACAGGAATTGCTACCTTGGCGTACAATAATTACAGGCAATTGTATTGAAAATGTATGGATGTAATATGACAATAAGATAATAAATATAATTGCACTGCAGTAATTAAGATAACTGGGTTGTAAGAAGTGTTACAGATTGAGTTTTCTACACTTTTTTGAAATATCCAAATCGCAGCTCATTGAAAGGAAGATTTTCCAAATAACATTGCAAAGAATAGACACTGAATTAAAATAAATCGTTATCATTGGCCAGGTAATTTATATCGAAATCAGACGACCTGTCCCACAGGCAAAGTGCCGCCGAACGCATTTGTAAAGTAACTGAAAACAAATGGAAGAGGTTTATCCTTCAACTATTCAGCTGTTGCTTTCCAACCTGTGCAGTGAATATTAGATGAAAAAATATGAAAGGATTTTCTTATCCTCAGTACATCAGTAACAATCATTTGGGATTGTTTATCCTGAAGGATAGCAGGAGGCAATACAGAATCACTTTGGGTCTCACTGACAGATCTACTGATCTTCCCCAGACGGGCATGGGATCAATTGTAAATTCTAAACAAAGTTTGGAAAGAAATGTTTTGAAATCTGACTGAATGAACATTCTGTGGAAATGGAAATTATCTTTGTAATCCTATTCTAACCTTCAGAAGCAGTGCCACTAATGCAGAACTGGAGAGGGTGTGAAAGGAGACACTGACTGGAACTAAATGATTAGCGGATATTTCATACATTTAACGATGCGGATGTGATCTCCCATCATTTGTTCCTGAGACTCTGTGTAAGCCACCACACCGACCATTCGGTGAAAACAGCAGCAAATAAAAACAGAGACTGCTAGAAATACTCAGCAGGTCAGGCCGCATCTGTGGAGAGAGAAATAAAGTTAACGTTTCAGGCCGATGACATTTCGGCATTTGGTGAAAATCTTCTGAACCTGAGACAACATTCTGCTGAACTGTTACAAATGTAAATGTAAATGTTAAGCTGTTATTTCACCCATCCTTTGAGTGGCGTGGACAGAAAAGAGAGAACGAAATTTCTCTTCATGTGTTAAACTCAAACTGAGAACAAAAGATGAGAAAGTGACAGAAAAAAGGATGGAATAAAATACTAGAAAATATGCATTGCCCCAAACGTGTACTCTGATTTATACCATGCCAGGACATTGGGGTAAAAACATGAAGGATTAATAAAAGTTCCTGAATGGCAGTATCTTAGAGATGATCCCAGTGATGGAATGAAGTCACTGCCTACATGGCACTGCTCGGCCTCAATCCAGGAATTTCATTCCCAGGCTGCCTAGATTACACAGCTCCGCCTCAACCCTGGAATTTAATTCCCAGGCTGCCTAGATTACACTGCTCCCGCCTCAATCCAGGAATTTCAATCCCAGGCCGCTTGGATTATACTGCTCCCGCCAGAATCCAGGAATGTCATTCCCAGGGCTGCCTACATTCCACTGCCCCTGACTCGGTCCAGTAATGTAATTCCCAGGGCTACATAGATTCCACTGCTCCCGCCTCAGTCCGGGAATATAATTCCCAGTGCCAGCTAGATTCCACTGCTCCCGCCTCAGTACAGGAATGTAATTCCCAGAGCCACCAAGATTACACTGCTCCTGCCTCAGTCTAGGAATTTCAATCCTAGCGCCGCCTAGATTCCACTGCTCCTGCCTCAGTCCAGGAATTTCAATCCCAGGCTGCCAAGATTCCACTGCTCACAACTCAATCCAGAAGTTTAATTCCCAGGGTTGCCTATTTTACACTGCTTCTGCCTCAGTCCAGGAATTTCATTACCAGGGCCGCCTAGAATCCAGTGCGCCCGCCTCGGTCAAGGAATTTCATTCCCAGTGCCGCCTTGATTCCTCTGCTCCCACCTCAGTCCAGGAATTCCACATCCAGTGCCGCCTAAATTCCTCTGCTTCCACCTCAGTCCAGGAATTTCATTCCCAGGGCCGCCTAGATTACACTGATCCCGCCTCATTCCTGGAATTTCATTCACAATGCCGCCTAGCTTCCTCTGCTCCCTCCTCAATCCAGGAATTTCATTCCCAGGGCTGCCGAGTTTACATTGCTCCCGCCTCAGTCCAGGAATGTCATTCACTGGGCCGCCTACATTCCACTGCTCCCGCCTGAGTCCAGGAATTTCATTCCCAGGCCGCCTAGATTGCACTGCTCCCACCTCAGTCCAGGAATTTCATTCCCACGGCTGTCTAGATTCCATTGCTCCCGCCTGTGTCAAGGAATGTAATTCACAGGGCCGCCTAGATTCCACTGCTCCCGCCTCAGTCCAGGAATTTCTTTCCCTGGGCTGCATAGATTCCATTGCTCCCACCTCAGTCAAGGAATGTAATTCACAGGGCCGCCTAGATTGCACTGCTCCCACCTCAGTCCAGGAATTTCATTCCCACGGCTGCCTAGATTCCATTGCTCCCACCTCAGTCAAGGAATGTAATTCACAGGGTCGCCTAGATTCCTTTGCTCCCGCCTCAGTCCAGGAATGTAATTCACAGGGGCGCCCAGATTCCACTGCTCCCGCCTCAGTCCAGGAATTTCATTCCCTGGGCTGCATAGATTCCACTGCTCCCGCCTCAGTCTAGGAATTTAATTCCCAGGGCCGCCTACATTCCACTGCTTCTTTCTCAGTCCAGGATTTTCATTCCCAGGGCCGCCAAGATTCCACTGCGCCAGCCTCAGTCCAGTAATGTCCCTCCGAAGGCTGACTAGATTCCACTTCTCCCGCCTCAGTCCAGGAATGTCCCTCCCAGGGCCGCCTAGATTCGACTGCTCCTTCCTCAGTCCAGGAATTTCTATTCCCAGGGCCGCCGAGCTTCCACTGCTCCCGCCTCAGTCCAGGAATTTCATTCCCAGCGTCGTCTAGATTCCACTGCTCCCAAATCAATCCAGAAATTCATTCCCAGGGCCGACTAGATTCCACTGCTCCCACCTCAGTTCAGGAAATGTATTCCCAGTGCCGGGTAGATTCCACTGCTGCTGACTCAGTCCAGGAATTTCATTCCCAGGGCCACCTGGATTTCACTGCTCCCGCCTGACTCCTGGAATTTCATTCCCAGAGCCGCCTAGATTCTACAGCTCCCAGCTCCGTCCAGGGATTTCATTCCCAGTGCCAACTAGGTTCTACAGCTCCTTCCTCAGTCCAGGAATTTCATTCAATGGACCACCTAGATTCCACTGCTCCCGCCTTAGTCCAGGAATTTCATTCCCAGGGCCGATTAGAATCCACTGCTCCTTCCACAGTCCAGGAATTTCATTCCCAGGGCCGCCAAGATGCCACTGCTCCCGCCTGAGTCCAGGAATGTCCCTCCCTAGGCTGGCTAGATTCCACTGCTCCTTCCTCAGTCCAGGAATTTCATTCCCCAGGCAGCCTAGCTTCCACTGCTCCTTCCTCAGTTCAAGAGTTTCATTCCCAGGGCGGCCTAGATTTCTTTGCTCCTGCCACAGTCCAGGAAAGTCATTACCGGGACCGCCTAGATTCAATTGGTTCCCCTATCGTCCAAGAATTTAATTCCCTGGGCCGCCTACTTTCCACTGCTCCTTCCTCTGTCCAGGTATTTAATTCCCAGAGCCGTCTAGGTTCCACTGCTCCCGCCTCATTCCAAGAATTTCATTCACAAGGCCGCCTAGATTCCACTGCTCAAGCGTCATTCCAGGAAAGTCATTCCCTGGGCTGCCTACATTCCACTGCTCCCGTCTGAGTCCAAGAAATTCATTCCCAGGGCCGCCTTGGTTCCACTGCTCCCGCCTCATTCCAGGATACAATTCCCACAGCCACCAAGATTCCACTGCTCCCGCCTCAGTCCAGGAATTTCATTCCACGGGCTGCCTATTTTCCCCTGCTACCGCCTCAGCCCTGGAATGTCATTCCTAGGGCTGCCTAGATTACACTGCTCCCGCCTCAATCCAGGAATTTAATTCCCAGAGTCGCCAAATTCCACTGCTCCTTTCTCAGACCAGGAATGTGATTCCCAGAGATGCCTACTTTCCACTACTCCTTTCTCAGTCCTGGAATTTCATTCCCAGGGCCGCCTAGTTTCCACTGCTCCCGCCTCAGTCCAGGAATTGAATTCGCTGGGCCACCTAGATTCCACTGTTCCCGCCTCATTCCAGTAATTCCATTCCCAGTGCCGCCCAGATTCCACTGCTCCCCCCTCAGTCCAGGAATTTCATTCCCAGTGCCGCCTAATTTACAGTGTTCCCGCCACAGTCCAGGTATTTAATTCCCATGCCACCTTGATCACACTGCTCCTGCCTCAGTCCAGGAATTTCATTCCCTGGGCCGCCAAGATTACACTGCTCCTGCCTCGGTCCAGGAATTTCATTCACAGGGGCGCCTAGATTCCACTGCTTCCACCTCAGTCAAGGAATTTCATTCCCAGAGCTATCTAGATTACACTGCCCTGACGTCATTCTAGTAATTACATTTCCAGGGCCACCTAGCTTACACTGCTCCCGCCTCAGTCCAGTAATTTCATTCCCAGGGCATTCTGTTCACCTGAATCTACAACAAGAACAGCAAGATGTTTCTAAAGATTGAACTCACCCAACCAAACTTGTAATGGTGCTTTACAGAGGGGAAAAATAAAGAAAACAATCAAAGGGTTGACTCCAAGGAATCAAAGGGATGTGCTTAAAATAGGAAACAATTCGGTAAATACCCTGTAAACATTTCAATAATCAAGGAACCGCTCTGGAAACATTGAATTCTCGCAGTCATAATCACAGAACCATACCTATCAGTTAACAAATCCCGACTCCGCCATCACCATCCCAGGGTATGACAGCAGGACAGAACCACCAGAAGTGAGGCCAGAGGTGTACGCAATCTGGTGTGTGAGACACTGCGAGTCCTCAACATTGCCCAAGGACATAATGAAGTCTCATGGCTGCCATTCAGATATGGGCAGTTGTAAATTCCTGCTGATTACCACCTACCGACCTCCCTCAGCTGATGAATCAGCACATCTCCATGCTGAACCCCAGGTGATAGGAGCATCAAGAGCAGGAAGGACACAAAATATACTATGGCTTGGAAGGGGGTATATTTAATGTTCATCACCGAGAGTGGCTCGGAAGAACCATCATTAACTGATCCCTGAAGAACACAGCTCCAAGACTGGGATTGTGGCTGGTGGTGGGAGAACCAACATGATAGAACAGTCTGCATGACCTCGTCCTCACCAACCTACCAATCGCATATGTCTCTGTCCATGACGATATTAGTAGGACTGAACACTGCACAATATTTGTGGAGATTATGTCTCGCCTTCACCCTGAGGACACACTCCATCATATCATGTGTCACTACCATCGTGCTCAGTGGGATGAAATTGGACAGAGGCCAGCGATGAAATTATTTCAAATCTGTCATATCCAGCCGTGAATGGTAATGAAAATCTCTCCTTTTCAAATCCATATTCAAACGCCTGTTGAAAGTTTCTATTAACAAAGAAATACTGGCATTTATACAGCGCCTTTCACAACCTTGGGATGTCCCAAAGCACTTTAAAGTCAATGAAGTTATTTCGAAGTGTAGTCAGTGTTGTACTGTAGGAAACACGGCCGTTAGTTTGTGCACGTCAAGTTCCATAAACAGCAAAGTAATAATGACCAGACCATCTATTTTAGTGATGCTGTTTGAGATAAATAATGGCCAGAACACTGAAGAAAGCTCCACAGCTCTTCTTCAAACATCCACCTGAGAGACAGCAGATTATGCCTCAGTTTAACGTCGCATCAGAAAGATGGCTCCTCCGCCAACACAGCGCTCCCCCAGTACTGCACCGCCGACAATGTAGAGCTCCCCAGTACTGCACCTCCGACAATGCAGCGCTCCCTCAGTACTGACACTCCAACAATGTCGTGCCCCCTCAGTACTGCACCTCCGACAATGTAGCGCTCCCCCAGTACTGCAAATCCGACAATCTAGCGCTCCCCCAGGACTGCACCTCCGACAATGTAGTGCTCCCCCAGTACTGGCCCACCGACAGTGCCACGCTCCCTCAGTACTGCACCTCCAACAGTGCAGCGCTCCCTCACTACTTCCCTCGGACATAGTGGCGCTCCCTCAATACTGCCCTTCTGACAGTGCAGCGTTCCCTCGGTACTGCCCCTCCAACAGTGCAGCGCTCCCTCAGTACTGCCATTCGGACAGTGCAGCGCTCCCTCAGTACTGCCCCTCCGACAGTGCATCCCTTCCTCAGTACTGCCCCTCAGACAGTGCAGCGCTCCATCAGTACTGCCCCTCCAACAGTGCAGCCCTCCCTCTGCACTGACACTCCGACAGTACGGCACTTCAGCAGTACTGCCAATCCGACAGAGCAGCGTTCCCTCGGTACTGACCCTCCAACAGTGCAGTGCGCCCACAGTACTGACCCTCCGACATTGCAGCGCTCCCTCAGTACAGACCCTCTGACAGTGGACTGCTTCCTCAGTACCCTCTCTCCGACAGTGCAGTGCTCCCTCAGTACTGCCCCTCTGGCTGTGCAGCGCTCTCTAAATACTGCACTGAAGTGTTAGCTAGATTGCTGTACTCACATCGCTGGAGTGGAACTTGAACACAGGACCTTCTCACTCAGAGGCGAGCATGCTACGACCTGACCCTATTGAATCTGCTTCCACCAGCCTTTCTGAGAGTTAGTTCCAGATCATAAAAACTCACTGCGTGAACAAAGCTCCTCCTTTTAATACTGACAAGTCAGCCAGTGGAAACAATTTCTCCTTATTTACGGTATCAATCTTCTTCTTAGGCAGTCCCTCAGAACCGAGGATGACTTGCTTCCACAGTAAAAATGAGTTCTCAGGTGAATGATGAGTCCAATGCGGGACCTACAGTCTCTGTCACAGGTGGGGCAGATGGTGTTTGAATGGGCGGGTTGGTGGGATGCTTGGGTTGACGTGCGCTCCTTCCGCTGTTAGCACGTGGCTTCAGCTTGCTCTCTGCAAAGAGACACGAGGTGTTCGGCCCCTTCCCGGATTCGTCTCATCCACTTTGTGCGGCCTTGGGCCAGGGTTTCCCAGGTGTCGGTGGGGATGTTGCACTTTTTCAAGGAGTCTTTGATGGTGTCCTTGAAGCGTTTCCTCTGCCTACCTCGGGCACACTTGCCGTGTCGGAGCTCCGAGTAGAGGGTATCCATACACTTATCATTTAAACACTTCTATTCAATCTCCCCCTAACCTTCGCTGCTCTAAGAAGAACAGTCCCAGTCTCTCCATATAACCACAATCCCTCATTTCTGCTGTTATTATGGTAAATTCTCTCCAATCAAGCGGGAGAAGATGACCACTTCCAACCAGAGATCATCTAACCTCCTCCACTTGCCAGTCAATGGCATTTCCATCACCCAATCCTCCACCATCAAAATTGTAGGGGTCGCTATCGATCAGAAAATCATCTGGACCAGCCACATAAATGCCATCGTTACTACAGTAGATCAGAATCGGGTATTCTGAGGTGAATAACTCACCTCCTGCATCCTGCAAATATCTCCAACACCTACAAGGCACAAATCAAAGGTGTGATAGATTACTCTCTGTAGACATGGTGTAAATTAGCAGAGTGTTTGATGGAATAAAGTCTCACTAGGCACCTGGCTGTACATAAAGCAAGGCTTTAATCGACTTGTAACAAAACATGGAGGTTTGTTTAGTAGTCACTAGTTTCCTGTTTCCAGATTGTCTCAGGTCAAGTTGGGCCTACGCCCTAGTATTTATAATCCTCGGTCGGCACCCTCAGCTCTCCGTTCAGTAGCGCTTCCTGAGTTACTTCTTGTAGAAGTTGCGATTTATGACAGTGTTTATGTTACTGAACTGGTAATCCAGAGGGCAGGACTGATAATCCCACCACACCAGCTGGGGAATTTAGTTTAACATAATACATTTGAAATAATATATATTATCAGTCATAGAAGATTGTTGGAAAAACCTAGGAAAGGAAGCCTGCCATCTTTAACTGGGCTGCCCATATGTGATTCACTCTTAACTGCCCTCTGAAATGGCCGAGCAAGCCATTCCGCTGTACCAAAGTCAGCACCGTGGAAGTACATTCGCCATAAGGACTGCAGCAGTTCCAGAAGCCGGTTCCACGCCACCTTCTCCAGGATTAGGGTTCCTAAGAATTAGGGATTGGCTTGCCTGGCCAGCAATGCCAACATTCCGTGAATACATTGAAAAAGACAGAGGAACTACATGTGGGTAAAAACCCAATTGTCATTAATACTGATAAATGTTTAACAAGGTATTCGAAACTTTTATTAAACAATTGACAATAAACACATTAAAACTAAGACTTTCCAAAAAAAGCAAGTTGTAAGGGGTCATAAACAGGACAAGATTAGAACTTGTCAACGAACATTAATGTTCTAACAATCTGTAAGGAGAGATATGGGGGGTAAGAATTTCGGATCCGAAATCGTGTGTTTGGAGCCTCTGCCCGAGAGGATTTTCTAGGCACTTGTGTGTTCAGCGTTGTTTCTCCTTCAAAAGACTGTGTCCCTGGTCCTGTTTCATTTAGAAGCCTGTGTGATCTGTAGTTTCTCTTTGAAAAGCCCGAGTAACTGATCCTGCCTCTTCACAAAGCATGTGTGACTGGTCCTGTCTCTTTAAAAAGTCTGTGTGACTGGTCCTGTCTCTTTACAAAGTCTGTGTGACTGGTCCTGTCTCTTTACAAAGTCTGTGTGACTGGCCCTGTCTCTTTACAAAGCCCGAGTAACTGGTCCTGTCGCTTTAAAAAGTCTGTGTGACTGGTCCTGTCTCTTTACAAAGTCTGTGTGACTGGTCCTGTCTCTTTACAAAGTCTGTGTGACTGGTTCTGTCTCTTTACAAAGCCCGAGTAACTGGTCCTGTCGCTTTAAATAGTCTGTGTGACTGGTCCTGTCTCTTTACAAAGTCTGTGTGACTGGTCCTGTCTCTTTACAAAGTCTGTGTGACTGGTCCTGTCTCTTTACAAAGTCTGTGTGACTGGTCCTGTCCCTTTACAAAGTCTGTGTGACTGGTCCTGTCTCTTTACAAAGTCTGTGTGACTGGTCCTGTCGCTTTACAAAGCCTATTTATCTAGTTAGGTCTCTTCACAAAGCATGTGTGACTGGTCCTGACTGATTAAAAAGCCTATGTGACTGGTCCTGCCTCTTTAAAAAGCCTGTGTGACTGGTCCTGTCTCTTTACAAAGTCTGTGTGACTGGTCCTGCCTCTTTACAATGTCTGTGTGGCTGGTCCTGTCTCTTCACAAAGCATGTGTGACTGGTCCTGTCTCTTTAAAAAGCCTGTGCGACTGGTCCTGTCTCTTTATAAAGTCTGTGTGACTGGTCCTGTCTCTTTACAAAGTCTGTGTGACTGGTCCTGTCGCTTTACAAAGCCTATTTATCCAGTTAGGTCTCTTCACAAAGCATGTGTGACTGGTCCTGACTGATTAAAAAGCCTGTGTGACTGGTCCTGTCTCTTTAAAAAGCCTGTGCGACTGGTCCTGTCTCTTTAAGAAGCTTGTCTGACTGGTCCTGTCTCTTTATAAACCTGTGTGACTTGTCCTGTCTCTTTAAAAAGCTTGTGTGACGAGTCCTGTCCAAGGATAGGACATATAAATTGGCCAGAAAAAGCAGTAAACCTGAGGATTGGGAGCAGTTTAGGATTCAACAAAGGAAGACAAAGGGATTAATTAAGAAAGGGAAATAGAATATGAGAGTATGCTTTCAGGGAACATAAAAATTGACTGTGAAAGCTTTTATAGATATGTGAAGAGAAAAGGTTTGGTGAAGTCAAGCGTAGAGCCCTTGCAGTCAGAATCAGGAGTTTTATAATGGGGAACAAAGAAATAGCAGACCAATTAAATACATATTTTGGTTCTGTCTTCATAAAGGAGGACACAAATAACCTCCCAGAGATGTCGTGGCACGTGGGTCTGATGAAAGTGAGGAACTGAAAGAAATCAGTATTTGTAGGGAAATGGTGTTAGGGAAATTGACGGGAGAGAAGGCCAATAAACCCCCAGGGCCTGATAATCTACATTCTAGGGTACTTAAGGAGGTGGCCTTAGAAATAATAGATGCATTACTGATCATCTTCCAAAAGTCGATGGAACCTGAAACAGTACCCATGGATTGGAGGGTAGCTAATTTTACCCCACTATTCAAAAAAGTTGGTAGAGAGAAAACGGGAAATTACAGACCGGTAAGCCTGACATCGGTAGTGGGGAAAATGCTAGAGTCCATTATAAAAGATGTAATAGCAGAGCACTTGGAAAGCAGTGACAGGATCGGACAAAGTCAACATGGAATTAAAAAGGTAAATCGTGCTTGACAAATCTACTGGAATTATTTGAAGATGTAACCAGTAAAATAGATAAGGGAGACCCAGTGGATGTGGTGTTTTTGGACTTTCAGAAGGCTTTGGATAATGTCCTGCATAATAGATTAGCGTGTAAAGTTAAGGCCCATGGGATTGGGGGCAACGTATTGTCATGAATAGAGAACTGGTTGGCCGACAAAAGCAGAGTTGGAATTAACGGCTCTTTTTCTGAGTGGTAGGCAATGACTAGTGGGGTACCGCAGGGATCGGACGTAGCTCCCCAGCTATTCACAATATATATTAATGATCTGGACGAGGGAACTAGATGAAATATCTCCAAGTTTGCAGATGGCACAAAGCTGGCTGGGCGTGCGTGCTATGAGCAGGATGCTGAGAAAACTCCAGTATGATTTGGGCAGGTTGTCTGATTGGGCAGAAGCATGACAGATGCAGTATAACGTAGATAAATGCGAGGCTATCCACTTTGCTGGCAAAAACAGGAAGGCAGATTATTATCTGAATGGCAATATATTGGGAAAAGGGGGAGTGCAACGAGACCTAGGTGTCCTTGTGCACCAGTCGTTGAAGTTAAGCATGCAGGTGCAGCAGGCGGTTAAGAAGGCAAATGGTATGATGGCCTTCGTAGCGAGAGGGATTGAGTACAGGAACAAGGATCTCTTGCTGCTGTTGTACAGGGCCTTGGTGAGATCAAATCTTGAGTATTGTGTGCAGTTTTGGTCGCCATATCTGAGGAGGGATGTCCTTGCCATGGAAGGAGTTCAGCGAAGATTGACTAGGCTGATACCTGGGATGGGAAAATGATGTATGAGGAGAGATTGGGTCGAGTGGGCTTATACTCGCTGGCGTTTAGAAGAATGAGAGGGGGCCTCATTGAAACTTATAAAATGCTGACAGGACTGGACAGACTAGATGCAGGAAGGATGTTCCCGATGGTCGGGGAGTCTAGAACAATGGGTCACACTCTAAGGAAAAGGGGTAGGCCATTTAGGACAGAAATGAGGAGGAATTTCTTCACCCAGAAACATAGAAACATAAAAGACAGGAGCAGGAGCCGGCCATTCAACCCCTCGAGACTGCTACGCCATTCAATGAGATCATGGCTGACCATACAAATTCAGTACCCTGTCCCTGCCTTCTCCCCATATTTTTGATCCCTTTAGCCGTAAGAAATATATCCAACTACTTCTTGAATATATTTAATGATCTGGCCTCCACCGCCCTCTGTGGCGGAGAATTCCATATGTTCACCACTCTGTGGGTGAAGAAATTCCTCCTCACCTCAGTCCCAAACGGCTCACTGTTCCTGTCTCTTTAATAAGCCTGTGTGATTGGTCCTGTCTGCTTAATAAGTCTGTGTGACTGGTCCTGTCTTTTAAAGCCCTTTGTAACTGGTCCGGTCTCTTTACAAAGGCTGCATGACTGCTCCTGTCTTTTTAAAAATCCTCTGCGTCTGGTCCAGTCTGCTTAAAATGCCTGTGTGTCTGAACCTGTCATTATAAAATGCCTGTGTGACTGGTCCTGTTTCTTTAAAAAGCACGTTTGACTGGTCCTGTCTCTTTAAAAGCCTGTGCGACCTTTCCTGTACCCTTAAAAAGCATGTGTGCCTGATTCTGCCTCTTTACAAATACTTCTTGACTGGTCCTGTCTCTTTAAAAGGCCTTTGTGACTGGTCCTGTCCATCTAGATAGCCAGTGTGACTGGTCCTGTCTGAATGGAAAGCCTGTGTGACTGGATTTGTCTCTTTCAAAAGCCTGTGTGTCTGGTCCTGTCCCTTTAAATAGCCTGCGTGACATTTCCCGTCTCTTTAAAAGGCATGTATGACTGGTCATGCCTTTTTAAAAAGCCTGTGTGACTGGTCCTTAGCCGTTCAGCACCAGATCTGTCTGGACCATATAAAGCACTATCGGGCCCAGCTCTTCTCTGCCCAAATTGCTCACTATTCCAGAATCTGGAATGAAAAGCTGAACCCCAGCTCCTATTCTCTGCTGCTAACCATCTTCTCAAACCCCTCTCACTTTCTCCTCCACCCTCGCCTCCGATAACATGTGAGGCGGTCATGGACTTCTTTGTTTCTAAGATTGGGACTATCCATTCAGCTGCCTCTGCCACTTCCCTTCCTTCCCCACCCCACTGGACCAAACTTCATCTAACAAAGCCCCCCTGCCCTAGCGCTTAACTCACATATTTCTCCAGCTTCTCTCCGATCACCCCTCATGATCTGTCTGCATTCATCTTGACTATGAGAACCACCTCCCGCTCCTCGACCATTTTCCCACCAAACTGCTGATAATGCAAATTCCTTTTCTGGCTCCCATATTAGCTGATGATGTTAACGGTTATCTCTCGTCTGGTACTGTCTCCCTCTCCCTCAAATCTGATCGTCATCACCCCTCTCATCAAAAAAAACCTTGATGCCTCCGTCCCTGCAAACTACCGCCCCATCTGCAATCTCCCTTTCCTCTACAAAGTTCTTGAACGTGTTGTCGCCTCCCAAATTTGTGCCCATATTTCCCGCAATTCCATATCTGAATCCCTCCAATCAGATTTCCGCCCTTGCCACAGTACCGAAATGGCTCTCATCAAAGTCACAAATTACATCCTTTGTGACTGTGACAAAGGTAAAATATCCCTCCTCGCCCTTCTTGAAATGTCTGCAGCATTTGACACGGTTGACCACTCCATGTTTCTGGAAAGCATCTTCACCGTCGTCCAGCTGGGTGGGACTGCACTCGTCTGCTTCCATTCTTATCCATCTAATCGTAGCCAGTGAATCACCTGCAATGGCTTCTCTTCCCGCCCCCGTATCGTTTCCTCTGGCGTCCCCCTTGGAACTTTCATTGGCCCCCTCCTATTTCTGATCTGCATGGTGCCCCTTGAAAACACAGCATCAGTTTCCACATGTACGCTGACGACGCCCAGATCTAACTCACTAACTTTTCTCTCGACCCCTCCACGGAGTCTAAATTATCAGACTGCGTGTACGACATACAGTTTTGGATGAGCAAATACTTTCTCCAGTTAAATATTGGGGATAATGAAGCTATCGTTTTTGGTCCTTGCCACGAACTCCGTTCCCTAGCCATTGACTCCAGCCCTCTCCCTAACATCAGTCTGAGGCTGAACCACCCTGCTCGCAACCTTGGTGTCATATTTGACCCTGAAATGATCTTCCAACCACATATCAGCGGTACAACAAAGACCGGCTACTTCCACCTCCATAACATTGCCCGTCTCCGCCCTTGCCTCAGCTCATTCGCTGATGAAACTTTCATCCATTCCTTTGTTTGCTCCAGACTTGACTATTCCAACACACTCCTGGCTGGCCTCCCACATTCCACCCTATGTAAACCTGAGGTCATCCAAAACTCGTCTGTTCGTTTCCTAACTCGCACCAAGTACCATTCGCCCATAACCCCTGTGCTCGCTGACCTACATTGGCTCCCGGTTAAGCAGCGTCTCGATTTCAAAACTCTCCTCCTTATTTTCAAATCCTTCCTTGGCCTTGCCCCTTCCTATCACTGCAATTTCCTTCAGACCCAGAACCCCTCGAGATATCTGCACTCCTCTAATTTCGCCCTCTTGAGTATCACTGATAATAATCGCTTAATCTTTGGTGGTCGTGCCTTCTGTTGCCTAGACCCGAAGCTCCCGAATTCCCTCTGGAAACCTTTTCACCTCTCTTCCTTCCTTAAGACACTCCTTATAACCTACCTCTTTCACCAAGCTTTTGGTCACCTGCCCTCATTTAACCTTATGTGGCTCGGAGTCAAATTTGTTGTCTTAAAATATTACTTTGCAGCGCCTAGGGACATTTTACTATGTTAAAGGCGCTATAAACATGCAAATTGTTTTTGCTGTTGTTGTCCTATCTCTTTAAAAAGCCTGTGTGACTGAGCGTGACTCATTGAATATCTGGTGTGAAAGGTACTGCCTCTTTCATATATATGTTTGTCTGGTTCCATCTCATTAAAATAACCTGTGTGACTGGTCCATTCTCTATAAAAAGCCTGTGTGACGAACCTGTCTCTTTACTAAACCTGTGTGACTGGTCCTGTTTCTTTAAAAAGCATATGTGACAGGTCCTCACTCTTTAAAAAGCCTGCCTGACTGGTCCAGTCTCTTTAAAAAGCCGGTGTGATTGATCCTATCTCTTTAAAAAGACAGTGTGACTTTTCATGTCTCTTTAAAAGGCCTTTGTGGCTGGTAACGTCTTTTTTTAAATAAGGTGTGACAGGTCCTGTCTCTTTATAAATATTGTGCGACTGGTTCTGTCTGCTTAAAATGCCTGTGTGTCTGGTCCTGTATCTTTAAATAGCCAGTGTGATACATCCTATCTCTTTAAAAAGTCTATGTGACTGGTTATGTCCCGTTAATAAACCTGTGCGTCTGATCCTCTCTCCCTAATAAACCTTTGTGACTCTCCTGTCTCCTTAAAATGCCTCGTTATAACAAATTTGCGACTGGACTTGCCGTTTTAATCACCCTGTGTGATTGACCCTGTCTCGTTAAAAATCTGGTAGGATGGGTGTTGCCGCTTTTAAAAGCCTGTCATAGAGTCACAACTGCACAGAAAGAGGCAATTTGGCCCATCATGTCCATGCCGGCTCTCTATAGGTCAATCCAGTAAGTCCAATTCCCCCACTCTATCCCTGTAGCTCTGCAAGTTTATTTCCGTCAGGTGCCTATCCAGTCTCCCCTAGAAAACATTGAGTGTCTCCACTTCCACCTCTTCCGTCGGCAGCAAGTTCCAGTTGATCACCACTCGCTGCGTTAAAACCTTTTCCTCACGTCCCCTCTGTATCTCTTGCCCCAATCCTTAAATCTGTGTCCCATAGACATTGTACCATCAATTAGTGGGAAAAGCCTTTCCCTGTCTAGCCTTTCCAAAACTGTCATAATCTTGTAGAACTCCATCAAATCATCGTGCAACCACCTTTGCTTTAATTAAAACAAATCCAGCTTCTCCAACCTGTCCTCGTAACTAAGATCCCCAATCCACGGAACAATTCTGGTAAATCTCCTCTGCACCCTCTCAAGGGCCTTCACATCCTTCCTCAAGTTTGGTGACCAGAACTGGACGCAGTATTCCAGTTGCTGCCTAACCAGCGCTTCATAAAGGTTCAGCATATCTTTACTTTTGTACTCAATACCTCTATTTCTGAAGCCCAAGATCCCATATGCTTTCCAACCACTCTCTCAATATGCCCCACCACCTCAGGGACCTATGCACATTAACTCCCAGTTCCCCCTGTCCCTGCACACTCTTTAAAACTGTGCCATTTATTGGAAACTGCCTCTCCCTGTTCCTTCTGCCAACATGCATCAACTCACACTTCGCTGTATTATATTCCATCTGCCACTTCTCTGCCCATTTTGCTAGCTTTTCTATGACCTGTTGCAGTCGATTGGTATCATCATCACTGCTTGCCACACCGACACTTTCGGTGTCACTGTCAAATTTCGAAATTCTACTCTGTATTCAAATATCCAGGTAATTTATATATATCAAAAAAAGCTGTGGCTCCAGCACTGACCCCTGGGGAACACCACTGTCTACCACCCACCAGTCTGAATAACAGCCGTTCACCACAGCTCGCTGTTTTCTGTCCTTAAGCCAAATTCTTATCCAAGCTGCCACTGACCAATCTATTCCTTGAGCCTCAATTTTGTTAACCAGCATTCTATATCACACTATGTCAAACGCCTGTGTATCTAATCATGTCTGGTACTGCCTCTTTGAAAAGCATGTTTCACGTGTCCAATCACTTTAAAAAAATCCTGTGTGACTGTTCATATATCTATACAAAATAATGTATGACTGGACCAGACTTTTTTAAAAGCCTGTGTGACTGGTCCTCTCTCTTTGAAGAGCCAGTGTGACTGGTCCAATCTCTAAAAGAAACCGGTCTGATGGGTCCTGTCTCTTTAATAAGCCTGTGTGACTGGTCCTGTCTTTTTAATAAGCGTGTGTGACTGGTCCTGTATATTTAATAAGCCTTTGTGACTGATCCTGTTACTTTGAAAAGCCTATGTGACTGGTCCTATCTCTTGAAATATGCTCTGCGACTGGTCCTGTCACTTAAAAAAAATACCTTTGAGTCTGATCCTGTCTGCTTCAAAAATCTTTGTGACTGGTCCTGCCTCAAGGGGCAGCACGGTGGCATAGTGGTTAGCACTGTTGCCTCATAGCGCCAGGGACTCGGGTTCGAATCCGGCCTCGGGTGACTGCCTGTGTGGTATTTGCACATTCTCCCCGTGTTTGCGTGGGTTTCCTCCGGGTGCTCCGGTTTCCTCCCACAGTCCAAAAATGTGCGGGTTAGGTTGATTTGCTATGATAAATTGACCCTTATTGTTAGGGGGATTAAATACGTGGGGTTACGAGGATAGGGTGGGAAATGTGTTGATGTTGGTGTAGGGGTTACGGGGATTGGGTGGGAAATGTGTCAGTGCAGGCTCAATGGGCCGAAATGGCCTCTATCTACTCTGTGGGATTTCTGTGATTTAACAGCATGTATGACAGGTTCTGGCTCATCTAATACCCGGTGTGACTGGTCCGCTCTCTGTAAACAGCATGTATGACAGATGCTGGCTCATCTAATAGCCGGTGTGAATGGCCCCGTCTGTTTAAACAGCATGTATGACAGGTCCTGGCTCATCTAGCAGCCGGTGTGACAGGTCATGTCTCTTTAAAATGTATGTGCGACTGAACTTGCCTCGTTAATAAACCTTTGTGCCTGATTCTGTGTGACTGGTCCTGTCTCAATAAAAATCCTTTGTGACTGGTCCGCCCTCTTTAGAAAGCTTGTGTGCTTGTCCCTGTCTCGTTAAAAAGCCTGTGTGACAGTTAAACATTACTTCTGGCGCAAGAACACAAAAGGAAAAGCAGCTCAGTCATGGCTAACAAAATAAATTAAGGATATTATTAGATCCAAAGAGGCGTCAGATAAAGTTGCCAGAAAATTAGTAAGCCTGAGTATTGGGAGCTGTTTATTTTTCAGCAAAAAGAACCAAGAGATTGATTAAGAGGTGTAAATGGAGTATGAGAGTAAAGTTGCAAGGAACATAATAGCCGATTGTAAAAGCTTCTACAATATGTAAAAAGAAAAAGATTAGTGAAGACAGATGTAGGTCCCTTACAGTCAGATGCGGGAGAGGTTATAATGGGGAACAAGGAAGTGGCTGATCAATTAAACATATTCTTTGGTTCTATCTTCGCGGAAGAGGACACAAATAACTTCCTGGAAACGCTAGGGAACCAAGGGTCTAGTGAGAAGGAGGAATTAAAGGAAATTAGTATTAGTAATATAATAGTGCTGGAGAAATTAATGGGACTGAAAGCTGATAAATTCCCACGGCGTGATATTCTGCATCACAGAGTACTAAAAGAGGTAGCCATGGAAACAATGGATGCATTGTCTGTCCTCTTCCAAAATTCTATAGATTATGGTACAGTTCCTGCAGACTAGAGGGTGGCAAATGTAACCCCACTATTTAAAAATGGATGGAAGAGAGAAAACAGGGAACTACAGACAGGTTAGCCTAACATCAGTAGTAGGGAAAATGCTAGAGTCTATTATAAAGGATGTGATAACAGGACACATAGAAAATGATTCGACAAAAACAACGTGGAATTATGAAAGGGAAATCGTGTTTGACAATCCTACTGGAGTATTTGAGTATGCAACTGATAGAATATTAATCGGAGAACCAGTGGATATGGGGTATTTGGATTTTCAGAAGGCATTTGATAATGTCCCACATAAGAGGTTCGTGTGCAAAACTAAAGCACATGGGATTGGGGGTAAAATACTGGCATGGACTGAAAATGGTTAACAGACAGGAAACAGAGAGCTTGAATTTTTCAGGGTAGCAGGCGGTGACTAGTGGGGTACCGCAGGGATCAGTGTTTGGGCCCCAGCTATTCACAATATATTTCAATGATTTGGATGAGGGAACCAAAATAACATTTCCAAGTTTGCTGACGACACGAAACTAGGTAGGATTGTGAGTTGTGAGGAGGATAACAAGAGGCTTCACGGCGATTTAGACAAGTTGAATGAATGGGGAAATACATGGCAGATGCAGTATAACGTGGATAAATGTGAAGTTATCCACTTCGGTAGGAATCACAGAAAGATAGAGTATTATTTAAAATGGGATTGATTGGGAAGTGTTGATGTAAAAATGGACCGGGGTGTCCTTGTAAACCAGTCAATGAATACGAACATACAGGTGCAGCCAGCAGTTAGGAAGGCAAATGGTATGTTTGCCTTCATTGCAAGAGGATTTGAGTAGAGGAGCAAGGATGTCTTACTACAGTTATGCAGGGCCTTGATGAGACCACACCTGGAGTACTGTCTGCAGTTTTGGTCTACTTACCTATGAAAGAATATACTTGCCATAGAAGCAATGCAGCGAATGTTCACCAGACTGATTCCTGGGATGGCAGGACTGTCGTATGAGGAGAGATTGGGCCGGCTCGGCCTGTATTCACTCGAGATTAGAAGAATGAGAGGGGATTTCATTGAAACGTATAAAATTTTGCCAGGGCTAGACAGACAGGATGCAGGGAGGATGTTTCCCCTGGTTGGGGTTTAGAAGGTGGGGTCACAATCACAGGATACAGGGTAGGACATTTCGGACTGAGATAAGGAGAAATTTCTTCAATCAGAGGGTGGTGAACCAATGGAATTCGCTACCACAGAAGGCTATGGAGGCCAAATCATTGAATATATTTAAGAGGGAGATAGATAGATTTCCAGAAGAAAAGGCATTAATGTGTATAGGAAGAGAGCGGGAATATGTTATTGAGATAGAGGATCAGCCATGATCATATTGAATGGTGGATCGAAGGGCCGAATGGCCAACTCCTGCTCCTATGTTTCTATTTTCTTGTCTCATTTAATAGACGGTGTGACAGGCCCTGTCTATTTAAACAGTCTGTATGGCTGGTCCTGTCAATGAATAAGCCGGTGTGACTGGTCCTGTCTATTTAAACAGTATGTATGACTGGTCCTGTCAATGAATAAGCCGGTGTGACAGGTCCTGTCTATTTAAACAGTATGTATGACTGGTCCTGTCAATGAATAAGCCGGTGTGACTGGTCCTGTCTATTTAAACAGTATGTATGACTGGCCCTGTCAATGAATAACCCGGTGTGACAGGTCTTGTCTATTTAAACAGTGTGTATGACTGGTCCTGTCAATGAATAAGGCGGTGTGAGAGGTCCTGTCTATTTAAACAGTATGTATGACTGGTCCTGTCAATGAATAAGCCGGTGTGACAGGTCCTGTCTATTTAAACAGTATGTATGACTGGTCCTGTCAATGAATAAGCCGGTTTGACTGGTCCTGTCTATTTAAACAGTGTGTATGACTGGTCCTGTCAATGAATAAGCCGGTGTGAGAGGTCCTGTCTATTTAAACAGTATGTATGACTGGTCCTGTCAATGAATAAGCCGATGTGAGAGGTCCTGTCTATTTAAACAGTATGTATGACTGGTCCTGTCAATGAATAAGCCGGTGTGAGAGGTCTTGTCTATTTAAACAGTATGTATGACTGGTCCTGTCAATGAATAAGCCGGTGTGACAGGTCCTGTCTATTTAAACAGTATGTATGACTGGTCCTGTCAATGAATAAGCCGATGTGACAGGTCCTGTCTATTTAAACAGTGTGTATGACTGGTCCTGTCAATGAATAAGCCGGTGTGAGAGGTCATGTCTATTTAAACAGTATGTATGACTGGTCCTGTCAATGAATACGGCTGTTTGACTTGTCCTGTTTCTTTAAAAAGTATGTTTCACTTGTCCTGTCTCTTTAAAAAGCTAGTTTTTCAGGTTCTGTCTCATTAAAAAAACAATGTGACTGCTCCTGCCTCTTTAAAATACAGGTTTCACTTGTCCTGTCTCTTTAAAAAGTTAGTTTTTCAGGTCTGTCTCATTATAAAGCCTGTGTGACTGGTCCTGTCTCTTTAAAAAAAACAATGTGGCTGCTCCTGCCTCTTTAAAATACGGGTTTCACTGGTCCTGTCTCTTTAAAAAAGAATGTGTGACTATTATCTTCGCTTTAAAAAGCATGTAAAACTGGTCCTGTTACTCTGAAAAGCCTATGTGACTGGTCCTGTCTAGTTCAGAAGCCGGTGTGACGGTTCATGTCGATATTAGAGGCCGGTGCTACAGGCCCTGCCTCCTGTAATAGCCTGTGTGTCAGGTCCTATCTCGTTAAAAGCCTGTGCGACTGATCCTTTAAAATTTAAATTGCTGCCTCTTTAAAAAACGCGAGTGGTCCTGTCTCCTTAAAAGGCTTGTGTGACTGGTCCTGTCTGCTTAAAATGCCCGTGTTACTGGTCCTGTTTGCTTAAACAGCATATGTGTCTAGTTCTGTCTCTTTAAAAAGCCTGTGTGCCTGGTCCTGTCTCTTTAGAAAGCCTGTGTGACTGTTCCTGTCACTTTGGAAAGAATGTGTGACTGGTCCTGTCACTTTGGAAAGAATGTGTGCTTGGTCCTGTCACTTTGGAAAGAATGTGTGATTGGTCCTGTCACTTTGGAAAGAATGTGTGACTGGTCCTGTCACTTTGGAAAGAATGTGTGATTGGTCCTGTCACTTTGGAAAGAATGTGTGACTGGTCCTGTCACTTTGGAAAGAATGTGTGATTGGTCCTCTCTTTAAAAAGCCTGTGTGACTGATCGTGGCTCTTTAAGCAGGCTGTGTGACTGATCCTACTTCTTTAAAAAGCATGTTTTACTGGTGCTGTCTCTTTAAAAACTGTATAACATAAGAAAATAAGAAAAAAGAGCAGGAGTAGGCCATACCGTCCCTGGAGCCTGCACCGCCATTCATTAAGATTATGGCTGTTCATTGACCTCAACTCGACCTTTCCGCCCTATCACCATATCCCTTGATTCCCCTAGAGCCCAAAAAGCTACCTATCTCAGCCTTGAATATACTCGAAGACTCAGCATTCACAGCCATCTGGGGCAGAGAATACCAAAGATTCACAAATCTCTGACTGAATAAATTATCCCTCATCTCAGTCATAAATAGCTTATCCCTTATCCTGAGACTATGACCCCTAGCTCTAGACACACCAGCCAGGGGAAACAACGTCTCAGCATCTACCCTGTAATCCCCCTCAGAACCTTGTATATTTCAATGAGATCACCTCTGGTTCTTCTAAACTCCAGAGAGTATAGGCCCATTCTTTTTTTATATTCATTGATGGGATGTGGGCGTCGTCAGCTGGCTAGGCCTGCATTTAGTGCCCATTCTTATTGCCCTTGAGAAGATGGTGGTGAGCCGCCTTCTTGAACCGCTGCAGTCCATATGGTGTAGGTACACCCACAATGCTGTTAGGAAGGGAGTTCCAGGATTTTGGCCCAGTGACAGTGAAGGAACGGCGATACAGGTCCAAGTCAGGATGGTGTGTGGCTTGGAGGGGAACTTGTAGGTGGTGATGATCCCATGCGTCTGCTTCCCTTGTCCTTCTAAGTGGTAGAGGTCGCGGGTTTGGAAGGTGCTGTTGAAGGAGCTTTGGCGAGTTGCTGCAGTGCATCTTGTAGATGGTACACATTGCAGCCACAGTGCGCCGGTGGTGGAGGGAGTGAATGTTGAAGGTGGTGGATGGAAAGCCAATCAAGCGGGCTGCTTTATCCTGAATGGTGTCGAGCTTCTTGAGCGTTGTTGGAGCTGCACTCATCCAGGCAAGTGGAGAGTATTCCATCACACTCCTTACTTGTGCCTTGTAGATGGTGGAAAGGCTTTGTGGAGTCAGGAGGTGAGACACTCGCCGCAGAATTACCAGCCTCTGGCCTGCTCTTGTATCCACAGTAATTATATACCTCTTCTAGTTCAGTTTCTGATCAATAGTAACCCCCAGGATGTTGATAGTGGGGGATTCAGCGATGGTAATATCAAGGGGAGATGGTTAGAGCCTCTCTTTTTGGAGATGGTCATTGCCTGGCACTTGTGTGGTGCGAATGTTTCTTGCCACTTGTCAGCCCAAGTCTGAATGTTGTACAGGTCTTACTGCATATGGACACGGACTGCGTCAGTATCTGACGAGTCTCGAATGGTGCTGAACAGTGTGCAATCATCAGTGAACATCCCCACTTCTGACCTTATAATGGAGGGAAGGTCATTGATGAAACAGCTGAAGATGGTTGGGCCTAGGACACTGCCCTGAGGAACATTGCAGTGATGTCATGTGATTGAGATGAATGACCTCCAACAACTACAGCCAACTTCCTTTGTGCTAGGTATGATTCCAACCAATGGAGAATTTTCCCCTTGATTCCCATTGACTTCAGTTTTGCTAGGGCTCCTTGATGCGACACTCGATCAAATGCTGCCTTGATGTCAAGGTAAGTCACTCTCACCTCACCTCTTGAGTTCAGCTCTTTTTTCCATGTTTGGACCAAGGCTGTAATGAGGTCAGGAGCTGAGTGGCCCTGGCAGAACACAAACTTGGTGTTAGTTAGCAGGTTATTGCTGAGTAGGTGCCGCTTGATAGCACTGTCGACGACACCTTCCATCACTATGCTGATGATTGAGAATAGACTGATGGGACGGTAATTGGCCGGGTCGGATTTGTCCTGCTTTTTGTAGACAGGACATACTTGGGCAATATTCCACATTGCCGGGTAGATGCCAGTGTTGTAGCTGTGCTGGAACAGCTTGGCTAGGGGCGCAGCTAGTTCTGGAGCACAAGCCTTCAGTACTATTGCCGGAATGTTGTCAGGGCCCATAGCCTTTGCAGTATCCAGTGACTTCAGCCGTTTCTTCACATCACGTGGAGTGAATTGAATGGGCTGAAGACTGGCATCTGTGATGCTGGGGACCTAAGGAGGAGGCCGAGATGGATCATCCACTCGGCACTTCTGGCTGAAGATAGTTGCAAATGCTTCAGCCTTGTCTTCTGAACTCACGTGCTGGGCTCCACCATTATTGAGGATGGAGATATTTTTGGAGCCTCCTCCTCCTGTTAACTGTTTAATTGTCCGCCACCAATCACGACTCGATGTGGCAGGACTGCAGAGCTTTGATTTGATCCGATGATTGTGAGATCGCTTAGCTCTCTCTATCGCATGTTGCTTCCGTTGTTTTGCATGCAAGTAGTCCTGTGTTGTAGCCTCACCAGGTTGACACCTCATTTTTCGGTATTCCTGGTGCTGTTCCCGGCATGCTCTCCTGCACTCTTCTTTTATCCAGGGTTGGTCTCCCGGCTTGATGGTAATGGTAGGGTGAGGGATATGCCGGGCCATGAGGTTACAGGTTGTGGTTGAATACAATTCTGCTGCTGCCCCACAGCGCCTCATGGATGCCCAGTTTTGAGTTGCCAGATCTGTCACATTTTGCACGGTGGTAGTGCCAAACAACACGGTGGAGGGTATCCTCAACATGAAGACGGGACTACGTCTCCACAAGGACTGTGCAGTGGTCAGTTCCCACAATGCTGTTCATGGACAGATGCATCTGCAACAGGTAGATTGGTGAGGACGAGATCAAGTAATTTTTTCCCTCACCACCTGGCACAGACCCAGTCTGGCAGCTATGTCCTTTAGGACTCCGGCCAGTTGTGTTGCAACCGAGCCAATCTTGGTAATGGACATTGAAGTCCCCCACCCAGAGTACATTTTGTGCCCTAGCTACTCTCTGTGCTTCTTCCAATTGGTGTTCAACATGATGGAGTACTGATTCATCAGCTGAGGTTGGGTGGTAGGTGGTAATTAGCAGGCTGTTTCACTTGAACATATTTGACTTGATGCCATGAGACCTCATGTGGTCCTGAATATATGTTAAGAACTCCCAGGGCTACTCCCTCCCCACTGTATACCACGGTGCCACCAACTCTGGTGTGTCTGTCCTGCCAGTGGGACAGGACATACCCACGGATGGTGATGGTGTCTGGGACATTGGTTGTAAGGTATGATTCGGTAATTATGACTATATCAGGCTGTTCTGTTGCTTGACTTGTCTGTGGGACAGCTCTCCCAATTTTGGCACAAGCCCCCAGATGCTGTTAAGGAGGACTTTGCGGGGTCGACAGGGCTGGGTTTGCCGTTGTCGTTTCCGCTGCCAGTTGGTCCATCCGGTTTTATTCTTATTGTTTTTCGTAGCGGTTGTTTATAACTGAGTGGCTTGCTGGGCCATTAAGATTCAACCACATTGCTGTGATTCTGGAGTCACATGTAGGCAAGGACAGCAGATTTCCTTCCCTAAAGGGCATTAGTTAACCAGATGGGTTTTTGCAACAATCAAATTATGGTCGCCATTACTAAGACTAACATTTAATTCCAGAATGTTTCTGATGGCCGGGGAGTCCAGAACCAGGGGTCGTAGTCTAAGGATAAGGGGTAAGCCATTTAGGACTGAAATGAGGAGGAATTTCTTCACCCAGAGACTGGTGAACCTGTGGAATTTTCTGTCACAGAGGGCGGTGGAGGCCAGTTCATTAAATATATTCAAGAAAGAGTTGTATATGTTCCTTGAGGCTGAAAGGATCAAGGGATATGGGGAAAAGGGTACTGAATTTGGATGATCAGCCATGATCACATTGAATGGCGGAGCAAGTTTGAAGGGCCGCTTGGCCTACTCCTATCTTCTATGTTTCTATGAATTAAATTTAAATTCGCCAGTTGCCGTGGTGGGATTTGAACCCACATTTGTGAGAGCATTGGACTAAGTCTCTGGCTTATCAGTCTAGTGACATTGCCACTACGCCACCACCACCCCTTCAACGCAATCTCTCCTCATAGGACAGCCCTCTCATCACAGGAATCTACCGAGTGAACCTTTGTTGAACCGCCTCGAGGGCAAGTATATCCTTGCTTAGATAAGGAGACCAAAACTGTGCACATTACTCCAGGTGTGGTCTCACGAAGTCCACGTACAATTGCAAGACTTCCTTACGCTTGTACTCCAACCACCTTGCAAGAAAGATCAACATGCCATTGGTCCTTCTTATTGCTTGCTGCACCTGCTTTCTGTGTTTCTTGCACGAGGACAAGCAAATCTATCTGTACACCAACATTTGAAAGATAGTCACCATTTAAAACATATTCTGTTTTTCTATTCTTCCTACCAAAGTGAATAACCTCAGATTTCCCTACATAGTACTCCATCTGCCAACTTACTGTACACTCATTTAGTCTATCTATATCCCTTTGCAGACTCCTTGTGCACTCCTCACAGCTTACTGTCCCACCTAGCTTGGTATCATCAGCAAACTTGGATACATAACACTTGGTCCCTTCATCTAGGTCATTAATATAGATTTTAAATAGCTGAGGCCCCAATACTGATCCTTGCGGCACCCCGCTAGTTACAGCCTGCCAACCTGAAAAAGAACTGTTTAGCCCTGCTTTCTGTTTTCTGTCCATTAACCAATCCTCTATCCATGCTACTATAATACCCCGAACCCCATGAGCCTTAATTTTGTGTAATAACCTTTAATGTGGCACCATATATAATGCCTTTTGGAAATCCAGGTATACTACATCCAATGGTTCTGCTTTATCTACCGTGAGAGTTACATCTTCAAAAAACTCTAATAAATTTGTCAAACACGATTTCCCTTTCATAAAACCATGTTGACTCGGCCTAAACATGAAATGATTTTCCAAGTGACTTGATACCACTTCCTTAATAATGGATTCCAGCATTTTCCCGACGACTGATGTCAGGCTAACTTGCTGTAGATCCCAGTTTCTTCTCTCCCTCCTTTCTTTTATAGCGGTGATACATTTGTGACCTTCAAATCCACTGAGACCATTCCAGAATCTAGGGAATTTTGGAAAATTAAAACCAATGCATCCACTATCTCTTCAGCCACCTCGTTAAAACCAGAGGATGTAGGACGTCCAGTCCAGTGGATTTGTCGGCTTTTTGTTCCAACAAATTTTCTCGTGCATTTCCTCTACATACATTAATTACCTTAAGTTCCTCAGCCTCATTAGACCCTTGGTTCCCCAACATTTTTGGTAGTTTTTTGTGTCTTCTACTGTGGAGACAGATGCAAAATATTTTTTTACGTTTCTGCCATTTCCTTATTCCCCATAATAATTCCTCCTGTCTCAGCCTCTAAGAAACCAACGTTTACTTTTGCTACTCTTTTCCTTTTTACATACTTTTACAAACTCTTCCCATCTGCTTTTATATTTCTTGCTGGTTTTCTCTTATATTCTATTTTTTCCCTTTATATAATTTTTTTGGTCAGCCTTTGCTGGTTTGTGAAAATCTCCCAATCGTCAGGCTTACTATTATTCTTTGCAACATTATAAGCTTCATCTTTCAATCTATTGCTATCCACAACTTCTTTAGTTCTCCATGCTTGGATCACTTTTCCCGTGGAGCTTTTGTTTCTCAAAGGAATGTAGTTTTGTTCAGAATTATTAAATATTCTTTAAATGTTAGTCACTGCTTATCTTCCGTCATACCTTTTAATCTATTTTTCCAATTTGCCTTAGCCAACTCGCCCCTCATACCTATGTAATTGGCTTTATATATGTGTAAGGCTCTAGTTTCGGACTTAGGCAAGTCACTCTTAAAATTAACGTGTCATTCTATCATATTATGATCAGTCTGCCCAGCGGATCCGTTGCTATGAAATTGCTAACTAACCCTGTCTCATTACCCAATTCAAGATCTAAAATCAACTGTTCCCTGGTTGATTCCATGATGTATTGTTCTAGGAAACTATCCCAAATGCATTCCATGAACTCATCCTCCAGACAACCTTTGCCAATTTGATTTCACCAGTCGATATGAAGATTACAATTCTCCCATATTAATGGTCCAGTAATTCCGGTCCCAACGCGTGAGTACGGACAGGGTACTCACGCGTGGGCCCGTTGGAAGTTCCAGATTTCAGCATGCACAGCGCATGCGCGTAAACCGGCCTTTCCTCTCCTCTGAACCAAGGGGCTAAGAGACAGTTCCCTTGCGACGTTTGAGTCTGCGCGCGCGTGTTGAACTTCCTTTTTTTTTCCAGGTTTTAATGAGCAGGTAAGTCTGCACATTTTAGAAATGTTAAAAGCAGCCGTAAGGACTTCGTTTTCAAAGGAAAGTGGTCAATTATTTAATATTAAAACATTTTTTCCACAGGTTTTTTACTTTTAAGTACTTTAAAGCAAGATAAGTTTATTTTTAGCCCCGTTCTTTCATAAAATTATTTTTTTCAAAAATTTTATTTTTTGTTTAAAATAGTTATTTAATGTCATTCATAGTTTATTTACAAAGTGTGATGTTTTTTAAACATTTATTTGAAGGTAAAGTAAAGTTTTACAGCCTCAGCATTTATACGTTTTGACAGGTCAATCTGTCAAGACTTATGAATGGAGCATTCCCTGCTTCGATTGGTTGCCTGTTGCTCACGTGATCCCAGGGGACGCTTCGCACTAACTACGCCCCTGGGACACACCAGCAAAGCGCGCCGGCCTCTGGTACAGGCCTCAGAGAGGAATTCCATGCAGGCCAAGAGGTCAACTCCCGGCGCGCTAGGTAAGTGTAGGTCGGGGACTGCACCCGCGGGAAGCCCCCGAACCGAATTTCTAGGCCAATGTCTAACTGGTCCTGTCATTGAAGAAGCCTGTGTGAGTGGTCCTGTTTCTTTAAAAAGCCACTTTGACTGGTCCTGTCGTTTGAAAGTTTGTGTGACAAGTGCTATCTCTTTCAAAAACCCATGTTGCTGGTACTGTCTCTTTAAAACGTCTGTGACTTGTCATGTCTCTTCAAATAAACAGTGTGATTTGTTCTGTCTCTTTAATAAGCCTGTGTGACTGGTCCTTTCTGATTAAAAAGCCTGTGTGACTGGTCCTTTCTGATTAAAAAGCCTGTGTGAATGGTCCCGTCTCTTTAAAAAGCCTGTGTGACTGGTCCTGTCCCTTTTAAAAGCCTGTGTGACTGGTCCTGTCTCTTTAAAAAGCCTGTGTGACCAGTCCTGTCACTTTAAAAAGCCTGTGTTACTGGTCCTGTCCCTTTAATAAACCTGTGTTACTGGTCCTATTTCTTTAAAAAGCCTGTGTGACTGGGCCTGTCTCTTTAATAAGCCTGTGTGCTGGTCCTTTCTGATTAACAAGCCTGCGTGACACGTCCTGCCTCCTTAAAAAGCCTGTGTCACTGGTCCTGTCTCTTTAAAACGTGGGTGTGTCAGATCCCGACTCTATAAAATGACAGTGTTACTCTTTCTATGTATTTCTAAAGCCTGTGTGACTGGCCTTGTCTCTTGAAATCGCTGGCTGTGTCTGGTGCTGTCTCCATAAAGAACCTGTCTGACTGGGCCTGTCTCTTTTAATAGCAAGTGTCATAGTTCCTGTCCCTTTAATAAGCCTGTGTGATTAGTCCTGACTCTTTAAATAGACAGTGTGACTTCTCCTGTCTCTTGGAAAAGGCTGTGTGACAGGTCCAGACTGTTTAATTGCCTGTGTGAATGGTGCTGTCTCTATAAAAATCATGTGAGATTGATCTGTCACTTTAAATAGCCAGTTTGACTGCCCCTTCCTCTTAAAAATGCCCGTGTGCCTCGTCCTCCCTCTTGAAAAAGCATGTTTCACTGGCCCTGTCACTTTAAGCTGATCAATGTGAAGTTATCTGCTTTGTTAAAAAAAAAACAGAAAGGCAGAGTATTTCCTAAATGGTGAAAGATTGGGGAATGCAGGTGCTCAACGGGATCTGGGTGTTCTTGTACACGAGTCACTGAAAGTGAATGTGCAGGTGCAACAAGCCATTAGGAAGGCAAATGTTATGCTGGCCTTCATTTCAAGAGGATTGGAGTACAGGAGTAACAAAGTCTTACTCCATTTATATAGGGTCTTGGTGAAACCACACCAGGAGTACTGTGTATAATTTTGGTCTCCTTACCTAAGGAAGGATTTACTTGCCACAGATGGAGTGCAACGAAGGTTCAGGAGATTGAATCCTGGGATGATGGGACATTCGTATGAGAAGAGATTGAGTAAACTCGGCCTATATTCTCTTGAATTCAGAAGAATGAGAGGGGATCGCATTGAAGCATACAAAATTATTACGGGGCTTGATGCTGGGAGAATGTGCCCCTTGGCTGGGGAGCCTAGAACCAGGGGCCACAGCCTCAGGATAAAGGGTAGGCCATTCAGGACTGAGATGAGAAGACATGTCTTCAAACAGAGGGTGGTGAATCTTTGGAATTCTCTGTCCCAGAGGGCTGTGAAGGCTCAATCATTGGGTATGTTCAAAACAGACGTCAATACATTTCTGATTAGTTATTACATCAAGGGATATGGCGATAGGGCCGGTGAATGGAGTTGAGGCAGAAGATCAGCCATGAACCCATTGAAAGGCGGAGCAGGCTCGAAGAGCCGGATGGCCTACTCCTGCTACCATTTCTTAAGTTCTTATGTTTAAAAAGCCTCTGGGTCTGGTCCTGTCTCCTTAAAACGCGGCAGTGTCAAGTCCCGTCTTTATAAAAAGACGGTGTGACTGTTTCTATCTGTTTCTAAGCCAGTTTATCAGCTTTTGTCTCTTTGAAACGCCTGTGTGACTGATCCTGTCTCTTTAAAAAGGCTGTGTGAATGGTGCTGTCCCCAGAAATAGCCTGACTGGGCCTGTCTCTTTCAATCGCTCGTATTGACATGTCCTGACTGGTTAAGAACCAGTGTGACAGGTCTTGTCTCTTTTAAAAGCCGGTGTGGCTCTTTCTGTCTCTTTAATACGCATATATGACTGGTCCTGAACTAAAAGAAATCAGCATTTGTAGCGAAATGGTGCTCGGGAAATTGACGGGATTGAAGGTCGATAAATCCCCAGGGCCTGATAAGTTACATCCTAGGGTACTTAAGGAAGATGCCCTAGAAATAGTAGATTCATTGCTGGTCATCTTTCAACATTTGATAGAATCTGGAAAAGTACCCATGGATTGGAGAGTAGATAATGTTACTCCACTATTCAAAAATGATGGTGGAGTGAAACGATGAATTACAGCCCTGTAAGCCTGACATCGGTAGTGGGGAAAATGTTAGAGTCCATTATAAAAGATGTAATAGCAGAACACTTGGAAACGGTGACAGGATCGGACAAAGTCAACATGGATTTATAAAGAGTAAATCGTGCTTGACTAATCTACTGGATATTTTTGAGGATGTAACTGGTAGAATAGATAAGGGAGAACCAGTGGATGTGGTGTATTTGGACTTTCAGAAGGCTTTCGATAAGATCCCGCATAAGAGATTAGCGTGTAAAGTTAAGGCACATGGGATTGGGGGCAAGGTATTTACTTGGATAGAGAACTGGTTGGCAGACAGAAAGCAAAGTGTTGGAATAAACGGGTATTTTTCTTTGTGGCAGGCAGTGACTAGTGGGGTACTGCAGGGATCGGTCCTAGGACCCCAGCTATTCACAATATATATTAATGAAATATATGAGGGAATTAGATGTAATATCTCCAAGTTTGCATTTGATACAAAGCTGGCTGTGCGTGTGTGCTGTGAGGAGGATGCCAGAAACCCCAGCATGAATTCAACAGGTTGGGTGATTGGGCAGAATCATGGCAGATGCAATATAACGTGGATACATGCGAGGTTATCCACTTTGGTGTCAAAAACAGGAAGGCAGATTATTATCTGAATGGCAATAGATTGGGAGAAGGGGAAGTGCAACGAGACCTGGGTGTCCTTGTGCACCAGTCGGTGAAGGTAAGCATGCAGGTGCAGCAGGCAGTTAAGAAGGCAAATGGAAGGTTGGCATTCGTAGCGAGAGGGTTCATGTACAGGAACAAGGATGTCTTGCTACAGTTGTACAGGGCCTTGGTGAGACCACACCTTGAGTATTTTGTGCAGTTTTGGTCGCCTTATCTGAAAAGGTTGTTCTTGCCATGGAGGGAGTGCAGCGAAGATTCACCAGGCCGATACGTGGAATGACAGGAATGACATATGAGGAGAGATTCGGTCGATTGGGCTTATACCCGTTGGAGTTTAGATGAATGAAAGGGGATCGGACTGAAACTAAGAACATTCTGGCAGGACTGGACAGACTAGATGAAGGGAGGGTGTTCCCGATGGTCGGTGATTCCAGAACCAGGGGTCACAGTCTAAGGATATGAGGTAAGCCATTTAGGACTGTGATGATGAGGAATTTCTTCACCCAGAGAGTGGTGAACCTGTGGAATTCTCTACCACAGGAGGCAGCAGAGGCCAATTCATTAAATATATTCAAGAAGGAGTTAGATATATTTCTTAGGTCTAAAGGGATCAAGGTGTATGGGGAGAAAGCAGGGACCGGGTACTGAATTTGGATGATCAGCCATGATCTCATTGAATGGTGAAGCAGGCTCGAGGGGCTGAATGGCCTACTCCTGCTCCTATCTTCTCTGTTTCTATGTTTCTATGTCCTGTCTTTAAAAAGCCTGTGTGACTGGTCCTGTCACTTTACAAAGCCTGTGTGACTGTTCATGTCTCATTCAAATGTGTGTGACTGGCCCTGTCACTTTACAAAGCCAGTATGACTGGTCCTTTCTCTTTAATAAGCCTCTGTGACTGTTTCTGTCTCTTTGAAATGTCTGTGTGACATGTCCTGACTCTTCAAAAACCTATGTCTAGATTTGTCTCCTTAGAAAGCCTGTGCGATTGGTCCTGCCTCTTTCAAAAACCTATGTGATTGATTCTGTCTTTTTAAAAGGCCTTTGTGTCTGATCGTGTCTCTTTATAAAGCCTGTATGAGAGGTGCTGTCTCTTTAAAAAGCCTGTGTGACTGGTTCTATCTCTTTAACAAGCCTGTGTGACTGGTCCTGTCTCTTTAAAAATCCTGTGTTACTGGTCCTGTCTCTTTAATAAGCCTGTGTGATTGGGTCTGTCTATTTAAAAAGCCTATGTGACTGGCCCTATCGCTTTAAAAAGCCTGTGTGTATGGTCCTGTCTCTTTATAAAGCCTTTGTGATTCGTCCTTTCACTTTAATAAGCCTGTGTGATTGCGTCTGTCTCTTTAATAACCCTGTGTGACTGGTCCTGCCTCTTTCAATAGACTGTGTGACTAATCCTGTCTCTTTAAAAAGCCTGTGTGACTGTTCCTGTCAGAAGAAAATGCCTGTGTGACTGGTTCTCTCTCCTTAATACGTCCGTGTAACTTGTCCTGTCACTTTAATAAGCCTGAGTGAATGGTTCTGTCTCTTTATTAAGCCTGTGTGATTGGGTCTGTCTATTTAATAAGACTGTGTGACGGGTCATGTCTCTTTCAATGGACTGTGTGACTGTTCCTGTCTCTTTAAAAGGCTTGTGTGACTGTTCCTGTCAGATGAAAAAGCCCGCATGACTGGTTCTGTCGGTTTAAAAAGCCTGTGTGTCTTGTCGTTTATCTTTTAAAAACCCTGTCTTACTGGTCATGTCTCTTTAAAAAGCCCTTTTAACTGGTTCTGTCTGTTTAAAAAGCACGTGTGTCTTTTTCTGTCTCTTCAAAGAGCCTGTGTGACTTGTCCTGTCCTCTTTTAAAAGCCTGTGTGGCTGATTCTGTGTCAATGGCTGTGGTTCGGCACTCTTGATTAGGTGTTCATTGCCTGCTAAACACTTAAACCCTTGGCCACTCAAGAACAAAAGAAAAAATAAATAGGGGCAGGATTAGACCATTTGGCCGTTCGAGCCTGCTCCACCATTCAATAAGATCATTGGTGATCTTCTCCTTCTTCTCCACTTTCCTGCACTATCCACATATCCCTTGATTCCCTTAATATTCAAAAACCTATCGATTTTTGTCTTGAATATATTCAATGACTGAGCCTCCACAGCCCTCTGGGGTAGAGAATTCCACAGATTCACCACCCTCGGTGTGAAGAAATGTCTCCTCATTTCAGCCCTAAATGGCCGACCTCTTATTATTAGACGATGATCCCTGGTTCTAGACTCCCCAGTCAGGGGGATCATTTTCCCTGCATCTACCCTTTCAAGTCATGTAAATATTTTGTATGTTTCAAAGAGATCACCTTTCATTCTTCTAAACTATAGATAATGTGGGCCTAGTCTACTCAATCTCTCCTCATAGGACAATCCCCCATTCCAGGAAACACTCTGGCGCACCTTCATTGCACTCCTTCGATGGCAACTGCATCCTTCCTTAGGAAAGGAGACCTTGCCTCTCTTAACATCTGGGATACTCTTCTTCTGGGCCTCGTGATTTATCTACATTCAAAGTTGGTAAAAACCTTAACATTTCCTCTCTCACTATATTTATCTAAGCTAATATTACACACTCTTCCTTCAGTACAATTTTCTGCATCATCCCTCTCTTCTGTGAAGACAGGCACAAAGTATTTATTAAGAGTAATATCCACGTCATCCAGCTGCACACACAGCTTACCATTTTGGTCTCTAATGAGCCCTATTCTTTCCTTAATTATCCTCTTGCACTTTATGTATTTATAAAACATATTTTGGTTTCCCTTGATTTGACTTGCCAATATTTTTCGTGCCCTGTCTTTGCTGTCCCAATTTCCTTTTGAACTCCACCCCGGCACTTTCTATGCTCCTCCAGGTTTTCGGAAGTATTGAGCTCTCGGTATCTGACAAAAGCATACCTTTTTTCCCTTATCCTACACTGTATGTCCCTTGACATTCAGAGGGTTTAAGATTTGGATGTTCCACCCTTTTTAGTTGTGGGAACATACTTGCTCTGAACCCTCACTATCTCCTCCTTGAAAGCTTCTCACTGCTCTGACACTGATTTCCCTTCAAGCAGCTGTTCCCAGTCCATTTTTGCTAAATCATATCTCAGCTTACTATAATTGGTCTTTCCCACTTGGAGACATTATACTCTCTCATTGTCCTTTTCCATAAGGGGAGATATAATATGGATGTTTAAAATCAATATGTATTTCGATAAAGTAAGTAAGTCTGTTTCTAGCGGCAGAATGGTGGGTAAGCAGAGGACTCAGATTTATGGTATTTGTCAAAAGAACCAGACGAGAGATGGAGCATTTTCTTTATGCAGTGGGTTGTTGTGTTCTGGAATGCTCTGTCTGAGAACGTGGTGGATGCAGATTCAATAGTAACTTTTGACAGGGAATTGGATAATAAGTTGAAGGGGAATTTTTACAGGGCTCTGGCTAAAGAGTAGGACTAATTAGAGAGCACTTTCAAAGAGATGGCACAGACACGATGAACAGAATGGGCTCCATCTGTGCTGTATCACTGTATGATTCTATGAGCAAGAGACAGACAGAGAAGAGGGATAGAGAGAGAGAGAGAAAATAGAAAGTAAAATAGAGACAGAAGGACTGGGAGAGGTACAGTGGGAAATACATTAACTTGAAAAGGGGAATTGGATAAATATATAAGGGAAGCAATTTGCAGGACTTTGGGAAAAGTGCCGGGGAATGGGACTAACTGGAGGGATGAGGACATGGAGGGATTTGAACACAAGGATGAGAATATTAAGATTGAGGTGTTGCCGGATCGGGAGCCAATGTAGCTCAGTGAGTACAGAGGTGATGGGTGAACGGGACTAGTGCGAGTTAGGATATGGGCAGCAGAGTTTTGGATCAGCTCCAATTTATGGAGGCTTTTAACTGTGAGGCCGGCCAGGGGCGCATTGTAATTGTCGAGTCTGGATTTAACAAAGGCAAAGATGGGGTTTATGCAGTGGAAGTACTGAGGCGGGGTGGAGATTGGAGATGTTATGGAGGGGGTTCTAGGCAGGCCTGATGATTCACAGGAAATCAGGTCGGAACTCAGCTCACATTCAAAGAGAACGACGAGGTTGTGACCAGTCTGGTTGAGCCTCAGACATTGGCCACAGTGGAGGACTGTGTCGGTTGATAATGGAGATTTTGACGAGGACCGAAGACAATGGCTTTGGTCATCCCAAGATGTAAATGTCAAACAGAGTAATCTAGTGAAAAGTGGTTTACAAATCTAATTCCTGAATATAGAAATATAACAGGGATGCCAATACAAGCAAAGAGGGGCGAGGAAATAGCAAGAACAGTAATACAGTAAAACATCGTTAATGAAATAGCTGGATAGAGAGACTTACCAGGAACACCAAAAGCAGCAAGGAAGGGATAGTAAACGCCTTGAATAGCCAACAGTGCGTAATAGATCTGGTCATCCAATGTGAGATAATCAGAATATTCAGAAAGATAATCAAACGCCCAAGAGAAACTCCTGTCCATTATTGTAACATTCCAATCCACTGTTGTTAGATTCCGCTCCATTGTTGTAACATTAAATCTAATGATCTCAGATTACGACTCCCTCTCTGCCCGCTGATCCCTGTCAGTGCCGGTGGTGAGGCACTCACTGACACTATGGGATAACACATTGAAATGAGTCCCTTATTAATAGAAGAGGGAAACCCTGGACACATACAATAATATCCATTGACACTGATATTAATTACAGTCACTGAACAAACAGCTTCATGTAAACCGTGGAGACTGACATTAATTACAGTCAATGAACAAACAGATTCAGTTAACCCGTGGAGTCTGACATTATTTACAGTCAATGAACAAACAGCTTCAGGTAACCCGTGGAGACTGACATCAATTGCATTCAATGAACAAACAGCTTCAGTTAACCCCTTTCATACATAAGAGAATAAGAACAAAAGAACTAGGAGCAGGAGTGGGCCATTTGGCCCCTCGAGCATGCCCCACCATTTAATAAGATCATGGTTGATCTGATCTTGGCCTCGACATCAATTTCCCACCCGCTCGCCATAACCCTTGACTCCCCTGTAGCTCAAATTTACGTCTATCTCCGCCTTGAATATATTCAATGACTCCAACTCATCAGCTCTCTGGGGTGTAGAATTCCAAAGATTCCCGACACTCTGAGTGAAGAAACTCCTCCTCATCTCAGTTTTAAATGGGCGACCCCTTATCCTGAAACTATGCCCCTAGTACTAGATTCCCGCACATGGGGAAACATCCTCCCTGCATCTACCCTTTCCAGCCCCATCAGAATCTTATATGCTTCAATAAGATCACCTCTCATTCTTCTGAACTCCAATAAGTATAGGCCCAACCTGCTCAACCTTTCTTCATAAGACAACCGTTTCATCTCAGCAATTAACCGAGTTAACATTCTCTGATCTGCCTCCAATACAAGTATATCACTCCTTAAATTAGGAGGCCAAAATTGTATGCAGTACTCAAGTTGCGACCTCACCACCGCCCTGTGCAGTTGTGCAACACTTCCCAAGTTTATACTCCATCCCCCTTTCAATAAAGGACAACATTCCATTTGTCTTTCTAATCACTTGCTGTACCTGCACGATAACTTTTTGTGATCCATGTACAAGGACCACCAGAACCCTCTGTACATCAGCACTTAGAATCTAGAAGCCTAAACGTAAGTAAATGCAATTACAATGGTATGAAGACAGAGAAAAAACATTGCGGGGTGTGCAGAAGGAGCTTTTTAATAACAGGATTGGCCAATGGAAACATTGTCTCTGAGTTAATTCTCAGGAATTTGAGGCGTGGGCAATAGAAAGCATCTCAGTTTAAATTGCTACTCTCTATAGCACAGGCTAGATACAGTGTGCAAATCCGTATACACAGCCCCGTCAAACGCAGCCAGGGCAAGTACAGCACAGGTTGGATACAGAGTAAAACTCCCTGTGCACTGTCCCATCAAACAATCCCATGGCAGGTAAAGCATAGATTACTGATAGAATAAACTTCCGCCTACGCTGTCGCAGTAGGCACTCCAATGGCTGGTAAAGCACAGGTTCGATACAGAGCAAAGCTCCCTCTACACTGTCCCATCAAACACTCCCAGGGCAGGTACAGCATGGGTTAGATACAGAGTAAAGCTCCCACTGCGCTGCTCCATCAAACACTCCCAGGACAGGTACAGCACGGGTTAGATACAGAGTAAAGATCCATTTACACTGCCCCATAAAACACTCCCAGGGCAGATACAGCACGGGTTAGATACAGTGTAAATCTGTCTCTACACATCCCATCAAACACTCCAAGGGCATGTACAGCACGGGTTAGATAAAGAGTAAAGCTCCTTCTGCACTGTCCCATCAAACACTCCCAGGGCAGTAGAGCACGGTTTAGATACAGAGTAAAGCTCCATCTACACTCTCCCATCAAACACTCCCAGGGCGGGTGCAGCACGGGTTAGATACAGAGTAAAGCTACCTCTACACTGTCCCATAATACATTCCCAGGGCAGATACAGCACTGGTAAGATACAGTGTAAATCTGCCTCTACACATCCCATCAAACACTCCCACGGCCGGTGCAGCACGGGTTAGATACAGAGTAAAGCTCCTTCTACACTGTCCCATCAAACACTCCCAGGGCAGGTCGAGCACGCTTTAGATACAATGTAAAGCTCCCTCTACAGTGTCCCATCAAACATTCCCAGGGCAGGTACAGTACGGGTTATGTACGGAGTTAAGCTCCATCTAAACAGTGCAATCCAACACTCACTGGGGAGGCACACCACGGCTTAGATACAGATTAAAGCTCTATCTACACTCTCCCATCAAACACTCACAGAGCAGTGTCAGAATGGGTTTGATACAGAGTAAAGCTCCCTCAACACTGACCCATCAAACAATCCCAGGGGAAGCACAGCACGGGTTAGATACAGAGTAAAGCTCCCTCTAAACTATCCCATCACACACACCCAAGGCAGGTACAGAACGGGTTAGATACAGAGTAACAGTCTCTCTACACTGTCCCATCTCACACTCCCAGGGCATGTACAGCACGGGCTAGATACAGAGTAAAGCTCGCTCTACGCTCTCCTATCAAACACTCCCAGGACAGGTACAGCACGGGTTAGATGCAGAGTGAATCTCCCTCTACACTGTCCCACTAAACACTCCCAGGGCAGATGCAGTAGGGGTTAGATACAGAGTAAAGCTCCCTTTACACACTCCCATCAAACACTACCAGGCAGGTGTCACCCGGGTTAGATACAGAGTAAATTTCCATATACATGGTCCCATCAAACACTCACAGAGCAGGAACAGCACGGGTTAGATATGGAGTAAAGCTGCATTAACACTGCCACATCAAACAATTCCAGGGCTGGAACAGCACGTGTTAGATACAGTGTAAATCTCCATCCAGGCTGCCCCATCAATAACACCCAGGGCAGATACAGCATCGGTTAGATACAGAGTATAACTCCCTCTACACTGTCCCATTAACACTCCCAGGGCAGGTACAGAAGTGGGAAGATAGAGATTAAAGCTCCATCTGCACGTTTCCATCAAACACACCCAGGGCATTTACAGCACGGCTTAGATACAGAGTAAAGCTCCCATTTACACTGCCCCATCAAACAATTCCAGGGCTGGAACAGCACGGATTAGATACAGAGTAAATCCCCATCTAGGCTGCCCCATCAAAAACACCCAGGGCAGATACAGCAGCGGTTATATACAGAGTAAAACTCCCTTTACACTGTCCCATCAAACACTCCCAGGGCAGGTAGAGCAAGGGTTAGATATAGGGTAACGCTCCCTTTAGAGGGTCCCATCAAACACTCCCAGGGCTGGCCAGTAGGGGTTAAATAGGGAGTAATGCACCCTGTACACTGTCCGATCAAACACTCCAAGGAGAGGCACAGTACAGGTTAGATACAGAGTAAAGATCCCTCTGCATTCTCCCATCTCACACTCCCAGGGCAGTTACAGCACGGGTTAGATACAGAGTAAAGCTTCCTCTACACTGTCCCACCAAACACTCCCAGGGCAGGCGCTGCACGGGTTAGATACAGAGTAAAGCGCCCTTTACACTCTCCCATCAAACAGTACTAGTGCGGGTGCAGCACGGGTTAGATACAGAGTAAAGCTACCTCTACACTGTCCCATCAAACACTCACAGGGCAGGAACAGCAAGGGTTAGATACGAAGTAAAGCTGCTTCTACACTGTCCCATCAAACACTCCCAGTTCATGTACAGATGTGTTAGCTACAGAGTACAGCTCCCACATCATTGTCCCATCAAAAATTTCAATGCCCGTTGCAGCACGGGTTAGATAGAGAGTAAAACTCCCTCAACATTGTCCCAGCAAACAATTCCAGGCCAGGCACAGAAGGGGTAAGATACAGCTTAAAGCTCCCTCTGCACTTTTCCATCAAACACACCAAGGCCGGTACAGCATTGCTTAGATATAGAGTAAAGCTCCCTTTACACTGCCCCATCAAACAATTCCAGGGCAGGTACAGCACGGATTAGATACAGAGTAAAGCTCCATCTAGACGTCCCATCAAAAACACCCAGGGCAGTTATACCACGGGTTAGATAGAGAGTAAAAACCCCTCTACAGTGACCCATCAAAAACTCCCAGTGCAGGTACAGCTCGGGTCAGATTCAGAGTAAAGTTCCCTCTACACTACCATCAAACACTACCAGAGCAGGTACAGCACATTCAGCTAGAGAGTAAAGCTCCCTCTAAAATGCACCGTCAAACACACCAAGGGCAGTTGCAGCACAGGTTAGATATAGAGAAAAGCTCCCTCTACACTGTCCCGTCAAACACTCCCATGGCCGGTTCAGCACACGTTAGATACAGAGTAAATCGCGCTCTGCTCTGTCCCATCAAACACTCAAAAGGCATTTGAAGCACTGGTTGGATACAGCGTAAAGCTCCCTGTAAACTGTCCCATCCAACAGTCCCATGGCTGGTAAAGCATAGGTTAGAGACAGGGCAAAGCTCCGTCTACACTTTCCCATTAGATACACAGCAAAATTCCCTTTGCACTGTCCCATCAAACACTCCCAGGGCAGTGGAACCACGGGTTTGATACAGAGTAAAGCTCCCTCTACACTGTCCCATCAAACACTCCCAGGGCAGGTACAGCACAGGTTAGATACAGAGTAAAGCTCCCTCTGCACTGTCCTAGCAAACACTCCAAGGGAAGGTACAGCACGTGTTAGATATAGAATAACGCTCCGTCTACACTGTCCCATTAAGCAATCCCAGGGCAGGTACAGCAAGGGCTAGGTACAGAGTTAATCCGACTCTACACTGTCCCATCAAACACGCCCAGGGCAGGTAGAGCATGGCTTAGATACAGAGTAAAGCTCCCTCTACAATGTCGCAACAAAAAATCCCAGGGGAGGCACAGCACGGGTTAGATACAGAGAAAAGCTCCCTCTAAACTATCCCATCAAACACTCCCAAGGCAGGTACAGAACGGGTTATATACAGAGTAACGTTCCCTCTACACTGTCCCATAGAACACTCCCAGGGCAGGTGCAGCATGGGTTAGATAGAGAGTAAAGTTCCCTCTGCACTGTCCCAACTCACACTCCCAGGGCATGTACAGCACGGGCTAGATACAGAATAAAGCTCGCTCTACGCTGTCCTATCAAACACTCCCAGGACAGGTACAGCGCGGTTTAGATGCAGAGTGAAGCTCCCTCTATACTGTCCCACTAAACACTCCCAGGGATGATGCAGTAGATGTTAGATAAATAGTAAAGCTCCCTCTACACACTCATCAAACAATACCAGTGCTGGAGCCGCCCGGGTTAGATACAGTGTAAAGTTCCATCTACATGGTCCCACCAAACACTCACAGAGCAGGAACAGCACGGGTTAGATACGGAGTAAAGCTGCGTTTACACTGTCTATTCAAAAACTCCCAGGGCAGGTACAGCACGTGTTAGATACAGAGTACAGCTCCCTCAACACTGCCCCATCAATAATTCCTAGGGTAGGTACAGCACAGGTTAGATACAGAGTAAAGCTCCCTCGGCACTGTTACATCAAACAATCCCAGGGCAGGTACAGCACGGTTTGATGCAGTGAAAAGTTCCCTCTAGATTGCCCAATCAAACATACCCAGGGCAGATACAGCACGGGTTAGATACAGAGTAAATCTCCCTCTGCCCTGCACCATCAAACATTTCCAGAGCAGGTACAGCACAGGTCATCTATCGGGCAATGCTCCCTCGACACTGTCCCATTAAACACTCCCAGGGCAGGTACAGCATGAGTTAGATACAGAGTAAATTTCCCTCTACAGTGTACCATCAAACAGTACCAGGGCAGGTACAGCACGGGACAGATACAGAGTAATGCTCCCTCTAAACTGACACAGCAAACACTGCCCAGGCAGGAGCAGACCGGGTTAGATACAGAGTAAAGCTCCGTCTACACTATCCCATCAAACACTACCAGGACAGGTACAATATGGGTTAGATACAGAGTAAATTTCCATCCACACGGTCCCATCAGAAACTACCAACACAAGAACAGCACGGGTTAGATAAGGAGTAAAGCTCCATGTGCACTGTCCCATCAAACACTCCAAGGGCAGGTACAGCACGGGTTAGATTAAGACTTAAGCTCCATCTACCCTGTCCAATCAAACACTCCCATTGCAGGTACAGCAGGGCTTAGATACGGAGTAAAGCTCCCTCTGCACTGTCCCAGCAAACACTCCAAGGGCAGGTACAGCACGTGTTAGATATAGAGTAACGCTCCGTCTACACTGTCCCATTAAACAATGCCAGGGCAGGTACAGCAAGGGCTAGGTACAGAGTAAATCCGACTCTACACTGTCCCATCAAACACGCCCAGGGCAGGTAGAGCAAGGCTTAGATACAGAGTAAAGCTCCCTCTACAATGTAGCAGCAAAAAATCCCAGGGGAGGCACAGCACGGGTTAGATACAGAGAAAAGCTCCCTCTAAACTATCCCATCAAACACTCCCAAGGCAGGTACAGAACGGATTAGATACAGAGTACCGTTCCCTCTACAGTGTCCCATAGAACACTCCCAGGGCAGGTGCAGCATGGGTTAGATACAGAGTGAAGTTCCCTCTGCACTGTCCCATCTCACACTCCCAGGGCATGTACAGCACGGGCTAGATACAGAATAAAGCTCGCTCTACGCTGTCCTATCAAACACTCCCAGGACAGGTACAGCACGGGTTAGATGCAAAGTGAAGCTCCCTCTATACTGTCCCACTAAATACTCCCAGGGATGATGCAGTAGGTGTTAGATACAGAGTAAAGCTCCCTCTACACACTGTCATCAAACACTACCAGGGCTGGTGCCGCCCGGGTTAGATACAGAGTAAAGTTCCATCTACATGGTCTCACCAAACACTCACAGCGCAGGGACAGCACGGGTTAGATACGGAGTAAAGCTGCATTTACACTGTCTATTCAAAAACTCCCAGGGCAGGTACAGCACGTGTTAGATACAGAGTACTGCTCCCTCAACACTGTCCCATCAATAATTCCTAGGGTAGGTACAGCACAGGTTAGATACAGAGTAAAGCTCCCTCTGCACTGTTACATCAAACAATCCCAGGGCAGGTACAGCACGGTTTGATGCAGTGAAAAGTTCCCTCTAGATTGCCCAATCAAACATACCCAGGGCAGATACAGCACGGGTTAGATACAGAGTAAATCACCCTCTGCCCTGTACCATCAAACATTTCCAGAGCAGGTACAGCACAGGTCATCTATCGGGTAATGCTCCCTAGACACTGTCCCATCAAACACTCCCAGGGCAGGTACAGCATGAGTTAGATACAGAGTAAATTTCCCTCTACAGTGTACCATCAAATTGTACCAGGGCAGTTACAGCACGGGACAGATAAAGAGTAAAGCTCCCTCTAAACTGACACAGCAAACACTGCCCAGGCAGGAGCAGACCGGGTTAGATACAGAGTAAATCTCCGTCTACACTATCCCACCAAACACTACCAGGACAGGTACAATATGGGTTAGATACAGAGTAAATTTCCATCTACACGGTCCCATCAGAAAGTACCAACACAAGAACAGCACGGGTTAGATAAGGAGTAATGCTACATGTGCGCTGTCCAATCAAACACTCCCAGTGCAGGTACAGCAGGGCTTAGATACGGAGTAAAGGTCCCTCTACACTGTCCCATCAAACACTCCCAGGGGAGGCACAGCACGGGTTAGATACAAAATATATCTATATCTATACTGTCCCAACAAACACTCCCAGGGCAGGGTCAGAACGAGTTACATAAAGTGTAACACTCCCTCTACACTGTCCAAAAAGACAATCACAGGGCGGGTATAGCACGGATTAGATACAGAGTAAATGTCCCTCGACACTGTCCCATCAAAACCTCCCAGGGCAGGCACAGCATGGGTTAGATACAGAGTAAATTTCCATCTACACTGACCATCAAACAGTACCAGGGCTGGTACAGCACGGATTAGATAGAGAGTAAAGCTCCCTCTACACTGACCCAGCAAATACTGCCAGGGCAGGAGCAGACTGGGTTAGATACGGAGTAAAGCTCCCTCTACACTGTCCCATCAAACACTCCCAGGACAGGTACAACACGGGTTAGATACAGAGTAAATCTCCATCTACACGTTCCCATCAGAAACTACCAACGCAAGATCAGCATGGGTTAGATAAGAAGTAAAGTTCCATGTACACTGTCCTAACAAACACTCCCAGGGCAGGTACAGCACGGGTTGGATACAGAATGAAGCTCCCTCTACATTGTCCCATCAAACAATCCCGGGGCAGGTACAGCAAATATTAGATACAGATTAAAGCTCCTTCTTTTTTGTCCCATCTCACAATCCCAGTGCAGGTACAGCACAGGTTAAGTACATAGTAAATCTCCCTCTACACTCTCCCATCAAACACTCCCAGGGCAGGTGCAGCACGGCTTAGATACGGAGTAAAGCTCCCTCTACACTGTCCCATCAGAAACTCCCAGGGGAGGCACAGTATGGGTTAGATACAGAGTAAATCTACATCTATACTGTCCCATCAAACACTCCCACTGCAGGGTGAGAACGAGTTAGATACAGAGTAACATTCCCTCTACACTGTCCAATAAGACAATCACAAGGCGGGTACAGCATGGATTAGATACAGAGTAAAGCTCCCTCGACACTGTCCCATCAAAATCTCCCAGGGCAGGTACAGCATGGGTTAGATACAGAGTAATTTTCCCTCTACACTGTACCATCAAACAGAACCAGGGCTGGTGCAGCACGGGTTAGATACAGAGTAAAGCTCCCTCTACACTGACCCAGCAAACACTGCCAGGGCAGGAGCAGACCGGAATACAGAGTAAAGCTCCATCTACATTGCCCCATCAAAAACTCCCAGGACAGGTCCAACACGGGTTAGATACAGAGTAAATCTCCATCTACACGGACCCATCAGAAACTACCAACGCAAGAACAGCACGGGTTAGCTACGGAGTAAAGCTCCATGTACACTGTCCCATTATACACTCCCAGGGCAGGTACAGCACGGGTTAGATACAGAGTAAATCTCCCTCTACCATGTACCGTCAAACACTCCCAGAGCAGGTGCAGCTCAGGTCAGCTACAGAGTAAAGCTGCCTCTGCACTGTCACTTCAAACACTCCCAGGCCAGGTAAAGCACGGTTTAGATACTGAGCAAAGCTCCCTCAATACTTTCGCATCAAATTTTCCCAGGGCAGGTATAGCACAAGTTAGATAGAGTGTAAGGCTGCATCCAAATTAGATTCAGAGTAAAGCTCCATCTACATTGTCCCATCAAACAGTTCCAGGGCAGGTAGAGCACAGGTCTGATAAAGAGTAAAGCTCCATCTACATTGTCACATCAAACAGTTCCAGGGCAGCGACAGTACAGGTTATGTGCAGAGTAAAGCTCCCTCTAAACTGTCCCATCAAACACCCCAGGGCAGGTACAGTTCGGTTTAGGGACTGAGAAAATGTTCCTCTGCACTATCCCATCAAACACTCCCAGGGCAGATAGAGCACGGGTTACATACAGATTAAAGCTCCCTCTAGAGTGCTCCATCAAACACTTCCAGGGCAGGTAGAGCACGGGATAGACAGAGTAAATATGCCTCTACACTGTCTCATCGAACACTCCCTGGGCCAGTAGAGCATTGGTTAGATACAGAGTAAAGATTCCTCTACACTGTTCCTACAAACACTCCCAGGGCATGTACAGCACGTTGACATACAGATTTAATCTCGCTATACGCTGTCCCATCAAACAGTCCCAGGGCAGGTATAGCACGGGTTAGACACATTGAAACATAGGAGATAGGAGCAGGAGTAGGCCATCCGTCCCCTCGAGCCTGCTGCGACATTCAATGAGATCATGCCTGCTCATACAAATTCAGTACGCTCTCCTTACCTTCTCCCCATATCCATTGACCCCTTTAGCCTTAATAAATATATCTAACTCCTTCTTGAATATCTTTAATGAATTGGCCTCCACTGCCTTCTGCGGTAGATAATTCCACAGGTTCCCCACTCTCTGGGTGAAAAAGTTCCTCCTCATCTGTCCTAAATGGCTTACCCCTTATCCTTAGATTGTTACCCCTGGTTCTGGACTCCCCGGCCATCGGGCAAATCCTTCCTGCATCTAGTATGTCTAGTCATGTTAGAATTTTATAAGTTTAAATTAGATCCCCTCTCATTCTTCTAAACTACAGCGAATATAAGCCCAATCGACCCAATCTCTCCTCATCCGTCATTCCTGCCATCCCAGGTATCAGTCTGGTGAATCGTCACTGCACTCCTTCCATGACAAGAACATCCTCCCTCAGATAAGGTGACCAAAGCTGCACACACTACACAAGATGTGGTCTCACCAAGACCCTATACAACTGCAGCAAGACATCTTTGTTCCTGTACTCGAAGCCTCTCGCTATGAAGGCCAACATACCATTTGCCTTCTTAACCGCCTGCTGCACCTGCATGCTTAACTTCAGCAACTGGTGCACAAGGACACACAGATCTCGTTGCAGTTCCCCTTCTCCCAATCTATTGCCGTTAAGATAATAATCTGCCATCCTGTTTTCCAACCGAAGTGGATAACCTCGCATTTATCCACATTATAATGCACCTGCCATGCGTCTGCCCAATCACCCAGCTTGTCCAAAACATACTTGAGTTTCTCGGCATTCTCCCCAAAGCACACATGCCCAACCAGCTTTGCAAACTTTGAGATATTACATCTAGTTCCGTCGTCTAGATCATTAATATATATTGTGAATAGCTGGGGTCCTAGGACCGATCCTTGTGGTACCCCACTAGTCACTGCCTGCCACTCGGAAAAAGGCCCGATTATTCCAACACTTTGCTTCCTGTCTGCCAAACAGTTCTCTATCCTAGTCAGTACCCTGCACCCAATCCCATGTGTCTTAACTTTACACGCTAATCTCTTATGCGGGACCTTATCAAAAGCCTTCTGAAAGTCCAAATGGGCCACATCCACTGGTTCTCCCTTATCTATTATACCAGTTACATCCTCAAAAAAATCCAGTAGATTAATCAAGCACGGTTTACCTTTTGTAAATCCATATTGACTTTGTCCGATCCTGTCACTGTTTTCCAAGTGCTCTGCTATTACATCTTTTATAATGGACTCTAGCATTTTCCACACTACCGATGTCAGGCTTACCGGTCTATAATTTCCCGTTTTCTCTCTACCACCTTTCTTGAATAGTGGGGTAAAATTAGCTAACATCCAATCCATGGGAACTGTTCCAGAGTCTATCGAATTTTGGAAGATGACCAGCAATGCATCTATTATTTCTATGATCACTTCCTTAAGTACCCTGGGATGTAGATTCTCATCAGACCCTCTTTTCTCCAACATCTCTGGGAGGCTATTTGTGTCCTCCGTTGTGAAGGCAGAACCAACGTATTTATTTAATTGGTCTGCCATTTCTTTGTTCCCTATTGTAACTTCCCCTGATTTTGACTGCAAGGGACCTACACTTGACTTCACCAATCTTTTTCTCTTCACATATCTATAAAAGCTTTTACAAAAGTTTTTATGATCCCTGCAAGCATACTGTCAAACTCTATTTTCCCCCTTTTAATTAATTCATTTGTCCCCCTTTGCTGAACACTAAACTGCGTCCAGTCCTCAGGTTTACTGCTTTTACTGGCCAATTTATATGTCTTCTCCTTGGATCTTATGCTATCCCTAATTTCCCTTGTTATCCACGGTTGAGTCACGTTTTTGGTTTTATTTTTATGCCAAACTGAGATGAACAAATTCTGTAGTTCATCCATGCGCTCTTTGAATGTTTGCCATTGCTTATCCACCGGCCATAGTTTGAGTGACATTCACCAACAAATCCTACCCAACTCGCTCCTCAGACCATCGTAGTTTGCTTTATTTAATTTCAGGACCATAGTCTCTGAGTCAACTACTTCATTCTCCATCTTAATGAAGAATTCGATCATATTATGATCGCTCCGACCCAAGGGACCTTGCCCAACAAGATTGCTAATTAATCCTTTCTCATTACATAATACCCAGTCTAAGAAGGCCTGACCTCTAGTTGATTCCTCAACATATTGGTCCAGGAAACCATCCCGTATACACTCCAGCAATTCGTCCTCCACGGTATTGTTACTTATTTGGTTAGCCCAATCTATATTTATATTAAAGCCACCCTTGATAACTGTTGTGCCCTTATTTCACACCTCTCTAATTTCCCGTTCACTGCCATCCCCATCCTCCACATTATTGTTTGGGGTCTGCATACCTCTCCCACTAACGTTTTCTGCCCCTTGGTATTTCTCAGTTCTGCACATACTGATTCCACATCGTCAGACCTAATATCCTTCCTTACAATTTTGTTAATCCCCTCTTTAACCAGCAATGCTACCCACCTCCTTTTCCTTTTTGCCTATCTTTCCTGAATATTGAATACCCCTGGATGCTGAGTTCCCAGCCTTGGTCACCCTGGAGCCATGTTTCCGTCATGCCAATCTTATCATATCCGTTTACCTCTATTTGCACAGCTAATTGATCCACCTTATTACGAATGCTCCTCGCATTAAGACACAAAGCCTTCAGGCTTGCTTTTTTGTACTATCTTAGACATTTTAGAATTATTGTGTACTGTGGCCTTGTTTCTTTTAAAGCTTGATTTCTCTGACTGTCACTTTTGTTTTTCTCCTTCCTGTTTCTTGCTTCTATCCTTGTTTCCGTTTCCTCTGTCTCCCTGCACAGGTTCCCAACACCCTGCCATTTTAGATTAAACCCTCTCCCACAGCACTAGCAAACACTCCCCCTCGGACATCAGTCCCGGTCCTGCCCAGGTGCAAACCGTTCGTTTTGTAGTGGTCCCAACTCCCCCAGAACCGGTTCCAATCTCCCTGGAATTGGAATCACTCCCCTTTACACAATTCCTCTAGCCACGGATTCATTTGAAATATCTTTCTATTTCTACTCTGACCAGCACGCGACACTGGTAGCAGTCCTGAGATTACTACCTTTGAGGTCCTATTTTTTAATTTGCCTCCTAACTCCGTATATTCAGCTTTTAGGACCTCATCCCGCTTTTTAACTGTGTCGTTGGTACCTATATGCAGCACGACAATTGGCTGTTCACCCTCCCCTTCAAAAATGCTCTGTAGCCGCTCTGAGACATCCTTGACCCTTGCACCAGGGAGGCAACATAACATCCTGGAGTCATGTTTGCGGCAACAGAAAAGCCTATCTAATCGCCTTACAATAGAATCCACTATCTCTATAGCTCTCCCACTATTTTCCCTCCTGTTCTGTGCAGCAGAAACACCCAAGTTGCAAGGAAGTTGGCTGCTGCTGCCTTCCCCTGATAAGCCATGCTCCTCAACAATAGCCAAAGCGGTATATCTGTCTGAGAGTGGGATGGCCACAGGGGACCCCTGCACTGCCTGCCTGCACCTACTACTCTGCCTGGTGGTCAACCATTCTCCTCCTGCCTGTGCAGCCTTTACCTGTGGTGTGACCAAATCCCTAAACATGCTATCCACGATGTACTCATCATCGCGAATGCTCCAGTGTGCATGCTTTCGCAGCTCCAGCGCCGCAATGCGGTCTGTCAGAAGCTGCAGCTGGATACACTTCCCGTACTCATGGTCCTCAGGGACACAGGAAGTGTCACTGATTTCCAAAAAGTGCAGGAGGACAATACTATGGGCGCTGAACTGTCCTGCCATGAGTTACCCTTTAATTAATTCAGATTAAATTAAATCAAATCAATCCCACCAATTACACTACAATTAAATGATATAATCAAGGGCCCTTGTTTACCTGCAGTCCCCGCTAAATAACAGACACCCTATAAACTATAAACCCCACAATTTAAGTTTGGAAAAAACGAAAAAGAGAGAAATACTCACCAACCAATCACTCACATGCTTTCTGGTGACGTCAAACTTCGATTAATTTTACTTCCCTCTCCCGCTCTGGGAGCTCTGAGGTTGGTAAACCTACCTGCTCCTCGGGCTCGTCTTAAGTAATCACCGCCGCACCTCAAAGGTCCGCCGCCACTCAAGTAACAGAATTAGATACGGCGTAAATCTCCCTCCACAATGTCAAATCAAACACTCCCAGGGCAGGTACAGAATGGGTTAGATACAAGGTAAAGCTCCCTTAACACTGTCCCATCAAACACTCCCAGGGCAGGTACAGCATGGGTTAGATGCAGAGTAAATGTCACTCTACACTGTCCCATCAAACAATCCCAGGGCATGTACAGCACGGGTTAGATACAGTGAAAAGCTCCGTCTATGCTGTCCCTTCAAACACTTCCAGGGCAGGTCCAGCACGAGACACATACAAGGTAAAGCTCCCCATACACTGTCCCATCAAACAATCACAGTGCAGCTACAGCACGGGTTAGATACAGAGTAAATCTCCCTCTACACTGTCCGATCAAACATACCCAGGGCAGGTACAGCATGGGGTAAGATACAGAGTAAAGCTCCCTCTACACTGTCCCATCAAATACACCAAGGGCAGGTACAGCAGGCGTTAGATCCAGAGTAAAGCTCCCTCTACACTGTCCCATCAAACACACCCAGGCCAGGTACAGCACGGGTTAGATACAGAGTAAAGCTCCCTCTACACTGTCCCATCAAGCACTCCCAGGGCAGGTAAAGCACTGGTGAGATACAGAGTAAAGCTCCATCTAAACTGTCCCATCAAACACTCCCAAGTAAGGTACAGCATGGGTTAGATACAGAGTAAAGCACCCTCTACACTGTCCCATCAAAAGCTCCCAGGGCAGGTACAGCACGGGTTATATACAGAGAACATCTCACTCTACACTTTCCCATCAAACACTCCCAGGGCAGCTACAGCACAGGTTAGATACAGAGTAAAGCTCCCTCTACACTGTCCCATGAAACACTCCCAGGGCAGGTATAGCACTGGTTAGATACACAGTAAATCTCCCTCAACACTGTCCCATCAAAAACTCCCAGGGCAGGTACAGCATGGGTTAGATACAGAGTAAAGCTCACTCTAAATTGACCCATCAAAAATCCCAGGGCAGATACAGCACGGGTTATATACAGAATAAAGATCCCTCTACACTGTCCCCATCAATCACTCCCAGGGGAGGGACAGCACGGGTTAGATACAGAGTAAAGCTCACTCTAAACTGTCCCATCAAACACTCCCAGTTCAGGTACAGCGCGGGTTAGGTAGAGTAAAGCTCCTTCTACACTGTCCCCATCAAACAATCACAGGGCAAGTAAAGCACGGGTTGGTACAGAGTAACACTACCTCTACACTGTCCCCATCAAACACTCCCAGGGCAGGTGCAGCATGGGTTAGATTCAGAGTAAAGCTCCCTCTACACTGTCCCATCAAACACTCCCAGGGCAGGTACAGCACGGGTTAGTTACAGAGTAAAGCTCTCGCTACACTGCCCCAACAAACACTCCCAGGGCAGGTACAGCACGGGTTAGATACAAAGTAAAGCTCCCTCTACACTGTTCCATCAAACACTCCCAGGGCAGGCACAGCACGTGTTAGATACAGAATAAACGCCCCTCTACACTGTCCCATGAAACACTCCCAGGGCAGGTACAGCACGGGATAGATGCAAAGTAAATCACCCTCTACACCCCCCATCAAACAATCAAAGGGCAGATCCAGCACGTGTTAGATATAGATAAATGCTCCATCTACACCGTCCCATCAAACACTCCCAGGGCAGGTACAGCACGGGGTTAGGTACAGAGTAAATTTCCCTCTACACTGTCCCATCAAACACTTCCAATTCAGGTACAGCATGGTTTAGATACAGAGTAAAGATCCCTCTACACTGTCCCATCAATAACTCCAAGGGCAGGTACAGCACGGGTTAGATACAGAGTAATGCTCCCTCTAAACTGTCCCATTAAATACCCCCAGGGCAGATACAGCACTTGTTAGATACAGAGTAAAGCTCCCTCTAAACTGTCCCATCAAAAACTCCCAGGGCAGGCACAGCATGGGTTAGATTCAGTGTAAAGATCCCTCTAAACTGTCCCATCAAACATCCCAGTGCAGGTACAGCATGGGTTATATACAGAGTAAAGCTCCCTCTACACTGTCCACATCAAACACTCCCAGGGCTGATACAGCACTGGTTAGATACAGAGTAAATTTCCCTCTACACTGTCCCCATCAAACACTCCCAGGGCAGGTCCAGCATGGGTTAGATACAGAGTGAAGCTCACTCTAAACTGTCGCATCAAACACTCCCAGGGCAGGGACAGCACGGGTTAGATACGAAGTAAATCTCCCTCTACAATGTCCCATCCAACACTTCCATGGCAGGTAGATCACTGCTTAGATACAGAGTAAAGCTCCCTCTACAGTGTTACATCAATCACTGCCGGGACACGTGCAGCATGGGGTGGATACAGTGTAAAGCTCCCTCTACACTGTCCCTTCAAACACTCCCGGGACAGGTACAGCACGGGTTAGATACAGATTAATGCTCCCTCTACAGTGTCACATCATACACTGCCGGGTCAGGTACAGCACGGGTTGAATACAGATTAATGCTCCCTCTACAGTGTCACATCATACACTGCCGGGTCAGGTACAGCACGGGTTGAATACAGAGTAAAGCTCACTCTACACTGTCCCATCATACACTCCCAGGGCCGGTACAGCACGTGTTAGATACAGAGTAAATCTCCCTCGGCACTGTCTCATCTAAGACTCCCAGGGCAGGCACAACACGGGTTAGATGCAGAGTGAAGTTCTCTCTACACTGTCCCATCAAACACTCCCAGGGCAGATACAGCACGGTTTAGATACAGAGTAAAGCTCCCTCTACACGGTCCGATGAAACACCCCCAGGGCAGGTGCAGCACGGGTTAGATACAGAGTAAAGTTCCCTCAAAACTGTCCCGTCAAAAATTCCGAGGTCAGGTATAGCGTGGGTTAGATATAGAGTAAAAATCCCTCTACGCTGACCCATCAAACACTCCCAGGGCAGGTAAAGCACGGGTTAGATACAGATTAATGCCCCCACTACACTGTCCCCATCAAAAACTCCCAGGGCAGGTACAGGACTTATTAGATACAGAGTAATGCTCCCTCTACGTTGTCCCACCAAACAATCCAAGTGCAGGGACAGCACGGTTTGATACAGATTAAATCTCCCTCTACACTGTCCCATCAAACACTCCCAGGGCAGGTACAACACGGGTTAGATACAGAGTAAATCTCCCTCTACACTGTCCCATCAAACACTCCCAGGGCAGGTACAGCACGGGTTAGATATAAAGTAAAGCTCGCTAAGAACTGTCCCATCAAACACTCCCATGGCACGTACAGCACGTCTTAGATACAGAGTAAAGCTCCCTCTACACTGCCCCATCAAACACTCCCAGGGCAGGGCCAGAACGGGTTAGATACAAAGTAAAGGTCCCTCTACACTGTCCCATCAAACACACCCAGGTCAGGTACAGCACGGATTAGATACAGAGTAAATCTCCCTCAACACTGTCCCATCAAATACTGCCAGGGCAGGTGCAGCACTGATAGATACAGAGTAAAGCTCCCTCTACAATGCCGCATCAAACGCTCCGAGGGCAGGCACAGCACCGGTTAGATACAGAGTAAAGCTCCATCTACATTGTCCCATCAAATAATCCTGGGACAGGTAGAGCATGGGGTAGATACAATTGGAACTAGGCGCTTTCAAAGTTTACAAGCCCTCATTTAACTGCAGCTCAGTGTCAGAGCACTCACGGTTATTATCAGTCTTCCATATTTTTTTTGTGGAATGCATCTCCCTAACAAACAATTCCTGGTCAGGGAAAAGTGCGTTTTGGGGCGGTTGAAATGCCTCCAATCAACGCACCCGCGCCAAGCAATGCTTGCTCCTGATCAACCTTCCAACTTTCAACACCACTTCTGCCCCAACAGTCAGCAGTGCATCAGTCGGTACAAAATGCACTTTCCTGCCTTCTGTAAAATGCCTGTTGTTTCAAAGTCAGCAGGAAATAACATTTGGAACGAGACAATTTAAATGTGTACATGCCCACATTTAACTGCAGCTCACAGTATCAGAACAATCGCGGTTATTATCAGTCTTCCATGTAGTTTCTTGCCGACTGCATCTCCCTAACAAACTTAGCTTATCACAGCACGGCTATCAATCAACTCATTGCCAATGTGAAAAATGCAACATTTGAAAATTAGCAACGTGTGCAAGATTAGAATGAGAGAGTGCCTGGGCCGTGATAACTTATCCTGAGCAGTAAGATATTCATTAGGCCTGAGCCATTGCTGGTAAGACAATTCTCCCCATAGTGATTCTTTTGCTGGTTATCTTCAATCGGTGTCCTCTGGTTACCGTCACTCCTGCCACTGGCAAGCGTTTCTCCTTATTTCCTCTATCAAAACGCCGTGTAATTTTGTAAGCCTCTATTAACTTTCCTCTTAACCTACTGAGGAAAACAAACCTAGTCTCTCAACATAACTGAAGTCCCTTATCTCTCGGACCACTCTGTAAGACGTTGAACTGAGGCTCTCGCTCTGTTAGTCCGTCTTTGTCTCTGTCTCCCTCTTTGTCTCTGTATATGATTCTGAGGGGGCTTGACAGGGTAGGTGCAGGGAGGATGTTTCCCCTCCTGGGGGAATCTAGAACTTGGGGCAAAGTTTCAGGAACAGGGGTCGCCCATTTAAAACGGAGAAGAGGAGGAATTTCTTCTCTCAGTGGGTCGTGAAACTTTGGAATCCTCTATCCCAGAGAGTTGTTGAGGCGGAGTCATGGAATAGATTCAAGGCGGAGATAGACACATATTGGAGCTACAGGAGAGTCAAGGGTTATGGAGAGCGGGCGGGAATGTGGCGTTGAGTCGAAGATCTGATCAGCCATGATCTTACTGAATGGCGGGGCAGGCTCGAGGGGCCGAATGGCACACTCCTGCTCCTATTACTTCTGTTCTTATACTTATTTCTGTCCCTTCTGCTGCGTTGTCCCTCTGTTCACAAGTCGATTCTTGCTGTGACAGACTGTGGAGCTCTTAGTTCCTTGTTAGTAAAGTTGTAAGTATCCCCGTCTGTCACGTGGCAGACGGGGTTTCAATTCCCCTACGGGAGTATTTTTAACATCGCCCATTTTAAAACTTTGGGCAGGTCCTTAGAATTCTTCCTTGGAAAAGTTGAACAGAAAAAATGAACTAAAATAATTTTAAAAGATGTTCTGGAATATGAAGAACTGTATAACAACGTCCTGCCACAATTTCTCGTTAGTATAGTGTTCTCTGACTGTTTGTCTTTTGCGTGGGGCACTGAGGAGGGAGAGAGAAAATGAGATAACAGCGGGATTAAGCACGACTGCTCTTTCAAAGAGACAGCACAGGCACGGTTGGCCAAATGGCCTCCCACTGTGCTGCCAGCCTCCATGAATCGGATGGATATCTGAGACATGCCCACACAAAGAGAGCACACACCTGTATTTGTGTGTGTGTGTTGGAGTCTTTGTCTCAAGCACCACATAACCATTTTCCCTACATTGTCCTTGATATTATAGTGGTGTTTACTCAATACCCCGACGGCTTCTCTCTGACTGTGTGTCTCTGAGAAATGCACAGAAGGAAATAGAATTCAAGTGGACGCCGACCCGCATTTGGTGCTGTGGTTTCGTGAACATGTCCTTTGTGATCTCACCTAAAAAATGACATCTTGTACGAAAAGTTTGACTGGCGTGAAAGTGACCTGAATTTCAAAGCAGCAAGGAGGAAAGTCTGCATTGCTGTGCTTGCTAGCAGACAGCATCTTGTAACTTCCCTGATGGTGCAGTGGTTAGAATTCGGTACTTTCCTCGTCGCGTTCGATTCCCGGTCAGGAAACAGTGTGTTTCGGGGCTGTTTGAAACGCCGTCAATCAAAGCACCTGCGCGAAGCAATGCTTGCTCCTGATCAACCTTTCAACTTTCCACACCACTGCTGCCTCAACAGTCAGCAGCGCATCATTCGGTACAAAATGCACTTGCTAGACTTCTGTAAAATGCCTGCTGTTTCAAAGTCAGCAGGAAATGGCATCTGGAACGAGACAATTTCAATATTTACATGCCCACATTTAACTGCAGCTCACAGTGTCAGAACAGTCACGGTTATTATCAGCCTTCCATGTATTTTCTTGCCGAATGCATCTCCCTAACAAACTTAGCTTATCACAGCACGGCTATCACTCAACTCAATGCCAGTGTGAAAAATGCAACATTTGAAAGGTAGCAACGTGTGCAAGACTGGAATGAGAGAGTGCCGTGGCCGTGATAACTTATCCTGAGCAGTAGATTATTCATTAGGCCTGAGCCCTTGCTGCGTAAGACAATTCTCCCCATACTGATTCTTTTGCTGGTGATCTTCAATCGGTGTCCTCTGGTTACTGGCCCCCCTGCCACTGGCAAGCGTTTCTCCTTATTACCTCTATCAAAACCCCTTGCAAATTTGAAAGCCTCTTATTAAATTTCCTCTTAACCTTCTGAGGAAAGCAATCCCTGACTCATAGCATAACTGAAGTGCCTCATCCCTCGGACCACTGTGTAAGACGTCAAACTGAGGGTCCCGCTCTGTTTGTCTGTCTTTGTCTCCCTCTTTGTCCCTGTCTCTCTCTGTATAGGATTCTGAGGGTGCTTGACAGGATAGATGCAGGGAGAATGTTTCCCCTCCTGGGGGAATCGAGAACTAGGGGGCAAAGCTTCAGGATATCCGGTCGCCCATTTAAAACGGAGATGAGGAGGAATTTCTTCTCTCAGAGTGTCGTGAATCTTTGGAATCCTCTACCCGAGAAAGCTGTGGAGGCGGAGTTATTGAATATATTCAAGGGGGAGCTAGGCATATATTTGAGCTACAGGAGTGTCAAGGGTTATAGGGAGCGGGCGGGAAAGTGGCGTTGAGTCGAAGATATGATCAGCCATGACCTTCTGAATGGCGGGGCAGGCTCGAGGGGCCGAATATCCCACTCCTGCTCCTATTTCTTCTGTTCTTATTCTTATTTCTGTCCCTTCTGCCTCTTTGTCCCTCTGTTCACAGTTCGATTTTTGCTCTGACAGATTCTACACCTTTCAGGTCCTCGTTAGTATAGTGGTGAGTATCCCCGCCTATCACCCGGGATTCAATTCCCCGACGGGGAGGATATATAACAACCCAATTTTAAACCTTTGGGCAGCACCTTAAAATGCCCCTGGGAAAAGTTGAACAGAACAAAATGAAATAAAATCATTTTAAAATATGTACTGGCATATGAAGAACTGTATAACAACTCCCTGCACCAGTTCCTCGTTAGTAGAGTGTTCTCCTTCTTTTTGCCTTTTGTGTGGGGCACTGAGGAGGAAGAGAGAAAATGAGATAACAGCGGGAGAAAGCACGACTGCTCTTTCAAAGAGACAGCACAGGCACGATTGGCCGAATGGCCTCCCACTGTGCTGCCAGCCTCCATGAGTCCTTGACTCTGATATGGATATCTGAGACATACCCACACAAAGAGAGCACACACGGGTATTTTGTGTGTGTTTGATGCTTTGTCTCAAGCAGTGCATAAAAATTTCAAGTGAATGCCTACCCGCCCTTGGTGCTCTGCTTTCTGGAACATGTCCTTTTGTCATATCGCTCCTGATCTACCTTTCGACTTTCCACCCCGCTGCTGCTGCCTCAGCAGCCAGCAGCGCCTTGTTCGGTACAGAGGTACAAAATGAATATCCTTGCTTTCCTTAAAATGTCTGCTGTTTCAAAGTCAGCAGGAAATGCCATTTGGAACTATAAACTTTAAATATTTAAATGCCCAAATTTAACTGTAGCTCACCGTGTCAGAACAGTCACTGTTATTATCCGTCTTCCATCTATTTTCTTGCTGACGCATCTCCCTTACAAACATAGCATGGCTATCAATCAACTCATTGACATTTTGAAAAATGCCACATTTGAAACATTAGCAACACGTGCAAGACTGGAATGACAGAGTGCCTGGGCCGTGATAACTTATCCTGAGCATTAAGATATTCATTAGGCCTGAGCCTTTGCTGCATAAGACAATTCACAGAATCACAGAAACCCCACTGCAGATAGAGGCCATTTCGGCCCATCGAGCCTGCACCGACACATATCCCACCCGATCCCCGTAACCCCTACACATATCCCACCCTATCCCCGTAACCCCACGTATTTAATCCCCCTAACACTAAGGGTCAATTTATCATAGCCAATCAACCTAACCTGCACATCTTTGGACTGTGGGAGGAAACCGGAGCACCCGGAGTAAACCCACGCAAACACGGGGAGAATGTGCAAACTCCACACAGACAGTCGCCCGAGGCCAGATTCGAATCCGGGTCCCTGGCGCTGTGAGGCAACAGTGCTAACCACTATGCCACCGTGCTGCCCATTCTCCCCATGCTGGTTATTTTGCTGGTTATCTTCAATCGGTGTCCTCTGGTTATCGTCCCTACTGCCACTGGAAAGCGTTTCTCCTTATCTCCTCTATCAAAACCCTTTGTAATTTTTAAAGCCTCTATTAAATTTCCTCTTTACCTTCTGAGGAAAACAATCCCAGCTTCTGCACACTCTCAATATAACTGAAGTCCCTTATCACTCAGACCACTCTGTACCGTCAAACTGTGGCTCTCGCTCTCTATATCTGTCTTTGTTTCTGTTTTCGTCTTTGTCTCTGTCTATGCTTCTGAGGGAGCTTGACAGGGCAGATGCAGGGAGGATGCTTCCCCTCCCGGGGGAATCTAGAGCAAGGGGGCAAACTTTCAGGAACAGTGGTCGCCCATTTAAAACGGAGATGAGGAGGAATTTCTTCTCTCAGACGGTCGTGAATCTTTGGAATGCTCTACCCCAGAGAGTTGTGGAAGCGGAGTCAATGGCCCAGAACTTGGTGTCGGGGGTTTGCCGCGCGTGCAAGCCCCCGGTCTGAACGTACCCGGCGCGCCAACATCTGAAACCTGGCCCGCAGTGGATTTCCTGTCAGTGGCCAGGTTCTGATGTCGGCACGCTGTGCTAACCTGACCTAGCGGCGTAGTTAGTGCAATGTGCCTGCTGGGATCAGGTTAGCACTGTTGCCTCACAGCGCCAGAGACCCGGGTTCGAATCTGGTCTCGGGCGACTGTCTGTGTGGAGTTTGCACATTTTCCCCGTGTTTGCGTGGGTTTCCTCCGGGTGCTCCGGTTTCTTCCCACAGTCCAAAGATGTGCTGGTTAGGTTGATTGGCTATGATAAATTGACCCTTAGTGTTAGGGGGATTAAATACGTGTGGTTACGGGGATAGGGTGGGATATGTGTTGGTGTAGGGGTTACGGGGATCGGGTGGTATATGCGTCGGTGCAGGCTCGATGGGCCGAAATGGCCTCTATCTGCACTGTGGGGTTTCTGTGATTCTGTGATAAGTTTGAGAGTAAGAACTGCCAAACTCATGAGAAGTACTGCACCCCAAAACACTACTTCAATTTAAAAAAAGCATCCCAATCCGTAAAAATAAGTTAAAAAAAATAATTTAAACAATAATTATTTTTTTGAAAAAAATTAATTTTTAATAAAAAGTGTCTAAAACTAAACTTACCTTATTGTAGATTCTTTAAAAAAATAAACCTGTGGAAAAAAATTCTAAATTGCACTAAAACACCACTTACCTGTAAAAATAAATATTTACGTGTGCTTTTTACAAGATCAGAGGCCTTTACGCATGCGCAAATCCCCCAAAACAGAGGAAATCCAAGATGCACGTGCTGCCCCCTACAGCGCACGTGCTAGCCTCTTCACCTCTTGGGTTAGAGGAGAGGAAATGCCGGTTTTCAGCGCATGTGCTGTGCATGCTGAAAACCGGCATTTCCACTGGCCAGACGCGTGAGTACCGCTTCCGTACTCATGCGTTTGGGGAGGAATTTCTGCCCCATTGAGTATATTCAAAGAAACATAGATATATATTTGAGCTATAGGGGAGCCAAGGATTATGGGGAGCTGGCGGGAACGTGGTGTTGAGCCATGACCTTATTGAATGGCGGAGCACGCTCGAGGATCCGAACGGCATATTCCTGCTCCTATTTCTCCTGTTCTTATTTTTATTTATGTCCCTTCTGCCTCTTTATCGCACTGTTCTTGTTAGATCCGTGATTCTGAGAGTATGATGTCTTTCAATAACCACACGGATGCTGTAACTTAACAGTAAACAGGTATTTACTGGAGGAGGGTAGTCTCAAGATTGGGGGTACAGAGGCATGCGCAAGGCTTATATACAGGTGTGGTCACTGCCGGTACTACAGTATACAGGAGCTGTTAAAGTAGTTCTGTCTTAAAGGTACATACACTATAATTCCTCCCCTTTTAGATTTGTAGTACCCCTAATATTCAAATAAGAATTAACACTTTAACATGTACATTAGACAACAATAGTCCAATTATAGATTCAGTCTTTGGGGCAGCTTCCGATCCCTTGTGGGATAGCGCCTTTCCTGAGGTTCTCGTTCTTGGTGCAGAGGCGATTCTTGCCCCTTTTCATCGGGTAGTTCATCGGTTTCCACTGCTACTGGTTCTCAGGTAGATGCTACCGGTATGTCGGGTTCATCCCCAGGTACTTGATACATGGGGTTGATTCGTTCCTGTGACGCTAAGATCTGATCGACGTGGCGTCTCACAATCTTCTCCCCGACATCCACTGTGTACATTAATGGACCCTGCCTTGTGCATATCGTTCCGGGTTGCCATTTCTCTGTTCGGTAGTCACGGGCCAAGACTGGTTATCCTACATTGAAGCTCCTTGTCGGCTTCTCATTGATGCGCTGGAATAGTTTGTCCTCAAAATTTCTTCGCACATTTGGCCTGAGCAAGTCCAGATGAGATCTCAACCTTCGGTTATAGAACATCATGGCCGGGGTCTGGTTTGTAACTGCATGTGTCACGTTTCGGCAGGCTAAGAAATTGTCCACCTTATGCTGTAGTGGAATTTCATCATCGCACATGGCCTTTATCGCCTTCTTAAAAGTTTGTACGAACCTCTCAGCCAATCCATTTGTGGCTGGATGGTACGGAACGGATGTGTAATGCCTTACCACATTACTTCTCATAAATTTTCGAAACTCTTCTGACACAATCTGTGGTCCATTATCAGAGCAAAATCTGCTCTGGCAAACCGTTTCTGGCAAATATGGTCCGTAGGACTGCAATCGTTTCCTCTGTAGTGGTTGAGGACATTTTTTTCACCTCAGGCCACTTAGAATGAGCATCCACTGCTAATAAGAACATTGAGTCCATGAATGGACCAGCGAAAGCAATATGCACCCGTTTCCATGGAGAGGAGGGCCACTCCCATGGGTGTAGAGGGGCATGTGGTGGTGCATTTTGGACCTTCTGGCATCCTGAGCAGCTCTTAGTTAGGTCTTCGATTTGTTGATCGATTCCCGGCCACCACACATAAGCCCTAGCAAGGCTTTTCATTTTCACTCCCCCCAGATGACCTTCATGTAGCTCATTTAGCACTCTCTCCCTTAACTTGGGTGGAATCACCACTCTGGATCCACACATCACTGTCCCCTGGCATACTGACAGCTGTTCTCTTCTGGATGAGAATGCTGGCAACAGTGAGTCGCCATGTGTTGGCCATCCCCTCACCGTCAAATCATATACCCGAGACAGCGTCGGATCATTGCGGGTCTCCTTCTCTATATCCGCGTTCGTTACTGGCAATCGTTCAATTATTGACGAAAAGATTATCTCGATAGGGTCCACTGCTGGTGCTTCCTCCGCAGTAGGCAGTGGCAGGCGCGATAGCCCATCTGTGTTCCCATGCTGTTTTGTGCCTTTAAATTCAATTTTATATTGATTCACCCCTGGAAACAGGGACCATCTTTGTAACCGTTGTGCAGTCATCAATGGAACGCCCTTCTTAGGATTAAAGATGGAGACAAGTGGTTGGTGGTCAGTCAGCAAGGTGAACTTCTGCCCATGCAAATCGTGGTTAAATTTTTTTACTTCCCATTCGAGGCTGAGGGCCTCCCTGTCAATCTCGGCGTAGTTGCGCTCGGCTGAGGTTAGTGACCAAAACGCAAAGGCTACTGGCCTCTCCAACCCATCAGGGAATTTGTGCGACAGCACCGCTTCAATACCATAGGGTGATGCATCACATGCCAAACGAATTGGTAGTGCTGGGTTGAAATGGGCCAACACTTCTTTTGATGTGATCAATTCATTACACTTCTGGAAAGCTTGTCTACGTTCGTCATTCCACTTCCATGGTACCCCTGTTTGCAGTAGGGTGTTCAGTGGGTGTAATACCGTGGACAAATTTGGTAAGAACTTGTGGCAGTAGTTTACCAGCCCGAGGAACGACCTCAGTTGTGACACATTTTTCCGTGCTGGAATCTTGACTACAGCCTCAATCTTTTCAGGGGACTTATGTAACACCTTTTCATCGATGACGCGGCCACAATACGAGATCTGTTTCTGGAAAAACTCGCACTTGTGGCGATTAGCTCGTAGCCCATACTACTTTAATCTGGTGAGCACATTCTCCAAGTTGGCGAGGTGATCACTGTCATTTTCGCCCGTGACCAGGATGTCGTCCAAATAACACTAGGTCCCTGGAATCCCTTGCAGGACTTGATCCGTTGCACTTTGCCAGATAGCCGGAGCCGAGGCTACACCAAACACCGGCCGGTTGTATTGATAGAGACCTTTATGAGTGTTAATCGTAAGGTATTGTTTCGAAGCTTCTTCTACTTCCATTTGCAAGTACGCCTGGGCTAGATTAATTTTGGTGAAGCGTTTACCTCCAGCTAGCGAGGTGAAAATATTCTCAAATCGTGGAAGCGGATATTGTACCGTGTGAAGGATTGGGTTCACTGTCACCTTAAAATCCCCACAGATGCGGACCTTCTTTGGTTCCCCAGGCGTATTACTCAACGACCTCTTCATTACAGGAACGATGGGTGTAGCCCACTCGCTCCAGTCCACTTTGGACAGTACTCCTGAACGTTCCAACCCTTCCAGCTCTGCTTCGACAGCTGGTCTCATTGCATAATGCACTTGTCTGGCCTTAAGAAACTTTGGGCTTGCATTTTCCTCTATTTTAATCGTTGCTGTTATGCCTTTTTGTGTTCCGAGTCCCTCCTGGAACACTTCTTTTGCGTCAGTTAACATTTTTGACAGTCGGCCAGGTGTGACGTCGTCTTCCTTTTTAGCCTCAACCTTCAGTGCCTGTATGGAATGCCAATCTAATTGTATCTTCCAGATCCATTCACGTCCTAGCAGTGGTGGTCCTCCATCTGGCAATACATATATATCCATTTTAGGTATTTCCTGGCCTTTATATATCACTTTCACCCTTATTTCTCCTTTGTGGTAGACTTTTTGCCCCGTATACGTCTTTAAGACAATCTCTGTAGCTTTCAAGGGTATATGTGAAAATAGCCGCTTGTAGTCCCTTTGGTTTATGACTGTTAGGGCTGATCCTGTGTCCAATCCATTTTCACTTGGACTTCGTCTATCTTGAGTGTAACCCAGATAGTCTGGTGATGTGCCATTTTGGTTACCTTATGTAGTTTCAGACAACCCGGAGTCTGTGTCACTTTTCTGTTCGTCAGAACCACTGTGCATCACGTGGTGTACCTTTTTGTACTTCTCCTGTGGAGATTTCTTACTGTTGGTTTTCTTGCCAGACCTGCAGACTCTTGCTATATGTCCTTCTTTTCCACACTGGCTGCACCATTGCTCCTTGAACCAACAATCCTTCTGGTCATGTGTTGCTCTGCCGCAGCGACAGCAATTCCCTGTTCCATAGGACATTTCATTGGTGCCATATTCTTGCAGTCTCCGTTGTATCTCTGCAGCGCCCCTTGCGGCTGCTTCGTGTGATACTGCCATACTGAAAGCCTTGTCCAGCGTAAGAACCTTTTCTGTTAGAAGCCGTTTCTGGGTTCCTTCACTGTAGCCCATACACAACCTTGTCCCTTAACGTATCTGCTAGTCCCGCTCCAAACTGGCAGTGTTTCGATAGCTTGCACAGTTCCGTTAGGTACTCAGCATTGCTTTTGTCTTTGTGTTGATTCCTTTTATGGAACTTAAATCGTTCTGCTATCAGCCGCGGTGTGGGGTTTAAGTGGTCCTGTAGGATTTCTACTATGCTTTCGAAATTCTTGTTCACCGGCTACTCTGGGTTTATTAGGTCTCGCAGTAACCCATAAGTTTTTGCAAACATGGAATTTAACAAAACCAGTGCTTTCCTAGCATCTGGCACTTCATTCGCCCTGTAGTACACCTCAATACGTTCCACATATGTCCCCCAATCTTCGACTTCATTGTCGAATGTAGAGATACTGCCACTCTTCGGCATCCCTGGGTGTGATTTAACTGTTAAAAATGGCGTCTCCCCTGCTTCCCCTTCTTCTCCGCTGGCACAAAATGGCGTTTCCCACATTTTCCTTCCTTCCGTTGCTCGCCCTTCTTCTCCGCTGCGGCTTCAAAAATGGCATCTCCCGCTCTCTTCCTTCTTCTCCGTGGCTCAATGGCATCTCCCGCGCTCTCCCTTCTTCTCCCCGCAGACACTGTTCAGCCCTTGAGCCCTGGCTGTGCTTTACCCTCTTTCTCTCCGGTTTGTTTTATTATTCTCGACGCCGCTCGGTTTTCAACCTCTTTCTTACACCGTCGACGCTGCTCGGCTTTCTCTCCACCGTCGGTCGGCTCCAGCCGCCGCTGTCCGGGAAGGGTCTGTGCTGGACCTGTCATCAGTCTCTTGCTGATCATCGTGGCTGGGGAACCAAGCCCGGCTCTCCACAACCTCCTCTGCGATGTTCACTCTCTGCCGGACGACTGGGTGGTTGCTCGTGGTCGACGTCCGTGTTCCTGGCTTCGACTTTCTTACACCACCCTCCCGGAGCAAATCCTCGAAGGGAAATGCAGAGTTGCAGGTAGATTCGAATCGATACTCGTCGCCACTGTTAGGTCCGTGATTCTGAGAGTATGATGTTTTTCAATAAGCACACGGATGGTGTAACTTAACAATAAACAGTTATTTACTGGAGGAGGGTAGTCTCAAGACTGGGGGTACAGAGGCATGCGCAAGGCTTATATACAGGTGTGGTCACTGCCGGTACTACAGTATGCAGGAGCTGTAAAATAGTTCTGTCTTAAAGGCACATTCACAACAGTTCACAGGTCGATTCTTGCTCTTACAGGCTACGCGTCACTCTGCTCCTCGTTAGTATAGTGGTGAGTATCCTCGCCTGTCATGCTGAGAGACCAGTGTTGAGTTCTCTGACAGGGAGGATTTTTAACATCACCAATTTGAAACCTATGGGCTGCTCCTTGGAAAAGTTGAACAGAAAAAATTAACTCAAAAATTTTAACAGCTGTACTGGCATATGAAGAACTGTATAACAACTTCCTGCACGAATTCTTCGTTAGTATAGTGTTCTCCGTCGGTTTGCCTTTTGTATGGGGCACTGAGGAGGCTTGAGAGGACAGAGAAAATGAGACAACAGCTGGATTAAGCACGACTGCAATGACACGATTGGCCGAATGGCCTTCCACTGTGCTGCAAGCCTCCATGAATCCATGGCACTCAGATGGATATCTGAGACATACCCACACAAAGAGAGCACACACCTGTGTGTGTGTTTGAGTCTTTCTCTCAAGCACTGCATAACCATTTCCTCTACATTGTCCTCGATATTATTATGGTAGTTATAGTATTCAATACCTCGAAGGCTTCTCTCTGACTCTGTGTCTCTGTCTCTGAGAAAAGCACAGTTGGAAATAGATCTCAAGTGGACGCGTACCCGCCCTTGCTGCTGTGATTTCGCGAACATGTTCTTTGTGATCTCGGCTAAAAAAAGTCATCTTGAATGAAAAGTTTGCCCGGTGTGAAAGTGATCTGAAGTTCAAAGCAGCATGGAGGAAAGAATGCATTGCTCTGCTTGCTGGCAGGTTGCTTCTGGCAGCTTCACTAGTGGTCTAGTGGTTAGGATTCGGCGCTTTAATCCCCCACAGCCCGGCTTCAATTCCCGGTCAGGGAACAGTGCATTTTGGGGCTGTTTGAAATGCCACCAATCAGAGCACCCGCGCGAAACAATGCTTGCTCCTGATCAACCTTTCAACTCTCCACACTGCTGCCTCAACAGTCAGCAGCGCATGATTCGGTAGAGAGATACAAAATGAATTTCCTTGCTTTCTGTAAAATGCCTGCTGTGTCAATGTCAGCAGGAAATGCTTTTTGGAACTAAACACTTTAAATGTTTACATGCCCACATTTAACTGCAGCTCACAGTTTCAGAACAGTGACGGTTATTATCCGTCTTCCATGTATTTTCTTGCCGACTGCATCTCCCTAACAAACTTAGCTTATCACAGCACGGACATCAATCAACGCATTGCCAGTGTGAAAAATGCCTGGGCCGTGATAACTTATCCTGTACTGGCCTCGCTAGATGTACTCCTCTCTAGTTATCCAGCTAGCTAAACACTCATTCAAATAATTCCTCGAGAAGCGAGTTTGCTGCTTTGAAGCTTCACCTGAACAAATTTGTGAAACTGTAAACAAAGAAAAAGTATATTTTGTACAAAGAACTGAGTACTATACATTAGATGTTAAATAAGATATTGTTGAGATACCGCGGCAAACGTGGGAGTCGAGACCAGAGCTATTGAAAACACAATTGCTTTATTACAACCACATGACAAACAGGAACTAGAAAAGCCCGCGCATCCACTTAAATACTTCCCAGACAGGAAGTGCTCCTGGCAGCCTGTCCCTGCGGGAAACAAGCTGCTGGAGGAAAGGGCCCCCGGCTGGGGGCTTCTGCTTAGACTGTCTGTGCCGCCGTGAGCGGATTATGTCCAGTGGTGGCGTGTCGCCACAGAGCTCCCCCCAGAATCCGCTTAGGAGGAGTGGACGAGTCGTGACGGTGGTCTAATGGTTCTGCCGCAGCGGCTCTGAGTGGTCGCCGGTCTGGTTGGTTGGGTCGGGCGGTTTGCCGCCGGCTGTGCTGGCTTGCCGGGGGGACGGCCTCTAGTTGGAGGCTGGGCCACGGGGACCTGTTCCCCTGGTTCTGTGTGTGCTGGTTTGAGCCGGTCGATGGAGACTGTCTCGACCCTGTCGCCGAGTCGCAGCTTGAAGACCTTGTCCCCGGTTTGTAGTACCTCGTACGGACCATCGTACGGGGGTCGCAGGGGCCCACGGTGCGCGTCGTGTCGCACGAAGACGAAGCGCGCCTGCTGTAAATTTGGCGGGACGTGAGGTGCGAGTTCGCCATGTCGGTTGACCGGAAATGGGGCAAACTGCTGAGCGGAAGAGAAAGATTCGAGCCGCTGCTGTTCGGCCGACCAAAGCTTGGTAGGCTCCGGAAGGAATTCGCCTGGGACGCCCAGTGGTTGTCCGTAGACTAACTCCGCTGCCGAGGACTGGAGGTCTTCCTTGACCGCGGTGCATAGGCCGAGTAGCACCCACGGTAGGCGGTCAGTCCAGGTACTGTCCTGCAGGCCGGCGCGGAGTGAGGCCTTGAGTGACCTGTGGAAGCGTTCACAAAGTCCGTTGGCCTGCGGGTGGTACGCCGTGGTGCGGTGGAGCGTCACCCTGAGGTTGCATGCTGTGGCCGTCCAGAGTTCGGAGGTGAACTGGGCGCCTCTGTCGGAGGTTATGTCGGCCGGTATGCCGAACCTCGCAACCCAGGTGTTAACGAACGCCCTGGCGATGTCGGCTTTGGTGGTGGAGGTCAGCGGCACTGCCTCAGGCCAGCGTGTGTAGCGGTCGACCATCGTGAGGAGATAAGTTTGGCCTTGCGATGGCGGCAGGGGACCGACGATGTCGACGTGTACCTGTTCGAAGCGGTGGCTGGGTACCTCGAAGTCACCCAGGGGTGCTTTGGTGTGCAGCTGTACCTTAGCCCGTTGGCAGGCGAGGCAGGAGGTGGCCCAAGTCCGAACATCTCTGCTGAGGCCACGCCAGACGAAGCGCTTGGAGAGGAGTTTGACGGATGCACGGGAACCCGGGTGAGAGAGCCCGTGGAGCGCGTCGAAAACGCGGCGGCGCCAGGTCTCAGGGATGACTGGCCTGGGTTGGCCGAGTGAGACGTCGCACGTGACTGCCGTGGCTTCGGGCCCGTGCGCGACCTTGGCTAGGCGTAGCCCTGGAAGGCTGGTAGCCGCCGAGAGGAGGTCTGGGTCCGTGAGCTGGGCCGCTGCTAGTTGTGCGTAGTCGACCGCGAGGTGATTCACACAGACGGTGGGATGGGAAAGGCAGTCGGCGACCACGTTGTCTCTACCGGAGACGTGCTGAATGTCCGTAGTAAACTCGGAGACGGCCGCGAGCTGGCGTTGCTGCCTAGCGGACCAGGGTTCGGTGTGCTTGGCCATCGCATATGTGAGTGGCTTGTGGTCCACATACGCGGTGAAGGGGTGGCCTTCCAGGAGGAACCTGAAATGGCGGACCGACAGGTGGAGTGCGAGAAGCTCCCGGTCGATAGTGGAGTATTTGACCTCCGGGGGGTGCAGTTGGCGGCTGTAGAAGGCAAGTGGCTGCCATGCGCCATTGACCCACTGCTCGAACACGGCCCCGACCGCGTGGTCGTAGGCGTCGGTGGTGGGCGCGACCCGGGCATCGGCCCTCGGGTGCGCGAGCAAAGTGGCGTCGGCGAGCGCGTTTTTGGTGGCATCGAAGGCAGCTGCCGTGTCAGGGGTCCAGGCTACGTCCATCTTGCCGGATTTTCCTCGGAGGCAGTCGTATAGGGGCTTCATGAGGGCTGCGGCTCTGGGGATGAACCTGTTGTAGAAGTTCACCATCCCGAGGAACTCCTGGAGGCCCTTGATAGTTGTGGGGCGGGGGAATTGCTGGACGGCCTGCACCTTGTTCGGCAGGGGGACGGCCCCAGCAGGGGTGATGTGGTGACCGAAAAAATCGATCTCGGTTAGGCCGAATTGGCACTTCGCCGGGCTGAGGATGAGCCCGTGTTCGGCTAGGTGCCCGAAAAGGATGCGAAGGTGTTCGAGGTGTTCCTGTTTGGAGGAGCTGGCCACGAGAATGTCGTCTAGATAGACGAATAGAAAGTTCAGGTCCCGGAGGACTGAGTCCATAAGGCGCTGGAAAGCCTGTGCTGCATTCTTGAGGCCGAAGGGCATCCTCAGGAACTCGAACAGGCCGAATGGGGTGATGACGGCCGTTTTGGGAATATCCGTGGGGTGTACGGGGACTTGGTGGTAACCGCGCACCAGGTCGACTTTGGAAAAGATGGTTCATCTGGCCAGTCGGGCCGAGAAGTCCTGGATGTGTGGCACTGGGTATCGATCGGGGGTGGTGGCGTCATTGAGGTGGCGGTAGTCCCCGCAAGGGCGCCAGCCTCCGCCGGGCTTGGGGGCGATGTGGAGGGGCGAGGCCCAAGGGCTGCTGGAGCGGCGGATGATGCCGAGTTGTTCCATGGTGGTGAACTCGGCCCGCGCGATTACCAGCTTGGCCCCGTTGAGTCTGCGGGCGTGGGCAGAAAATGGGGGGCCGGTGGTGGGATATAGTGTTCCACACCGTGCTTGGCGGCTTTGGCCGAAAAGGTCGGGTTAGTGAGGGCGGGAAACTCAGCTACGAGTGCCGAGTAGTCGTCCGTGGCTCTGGCGAGGCAGTAGGTCGTCAGGCCGGCCGAACGGGCTGGGGTAAAGGTGCCGGGGATGGCGGCCATAGTGTTGATGTCGACGAGGCGGTGCCTCGGAATGTCGACAAGGAGGCCATGGGCGCGTAGGAAGTCGGCGCCGATGAGTGGGCAGAGGAACTTGGCTGTGAGGAACTCCCAGCGGTAGCGGCGGCCCGCGAGGTCGAGCGTGACCATGCGGGTGCCATATGTGCGGATTTCAGAGCCGTTGGCTGCAGCCAGTGTGATACCCCGTGTGCCGCGTTGGATCTCGAGGGCAGAGGCGGGGGTGATGCTGTGCTGGGCCCCTGTGTCGCACAGAAATCGGCGGTTGGTTCTGTCGTCAGTGACGAACAGTAGGGGCTCCTTCTGCCCCGCGGCCATCACGGGGGCCGGTGCGGGGGGGTTTGAAGGTACACGGTGGCGTGCAGCGTTGTGCCCTAGCGCCAAAACGGGTGTGGTAGTAGCAGTGACCCGGAGTGGTAGGGCGGTCGGGCCTAGCGGCCCGGGAAGACCGCGTGGTCGTTGCCGTGAGGTCGGGCGCGACGTCGTGAGCGGCCTGTGCAGAGAGCAGCCGGTCGGCCTTTTCGGCTATATCATTCAGGTCCGTGGAGTCAGACTCCACAATGAGCGGGCGGATGCTCGCGTGGAGCTGCCGAATGAAAAGCGTGCGAAAAAGGGCGCCGGGGTTTTTGTCGTCTGAGAGGGACAGCATGTGGGAAAGCAGGTCTGATGGTGAAGCGTCACCAAGGCCGGGGAGGTCCAGGAGTTGGCAGTGGCACTGGTAAGAGGACGTTTGAAATTTTTTAAGTAGCGCAGCCTTCACATGTTCGTACTAGCCATCTGTTGGTGGATTCTGCAGCGCTGCCCAAACCTTGGGGACTGTAGCGTAGGTGAGCGAGGCGACGAGGTAGTCGTGCTTCATGGCGTCGACTGTAACGCCTTTCAGCTGGAATCTGGACTCAGCTTGAACGAACCAGGTTTCGGCGAGGTTCTCCCAAAAGTCTGGTAATTTAACCGTGACTGCGTTTGTATCCGCCATGCTAGCTTAGGATTCGTCCTGAGCGTCGGGGTCACCGGTGTTGAGATACCGCGGCAAAAGTGGGAGTCGAGACCAGAGCTATTGAAAACACAATTGCTTTAATCCAACCACATGACAAACAGGAACTAGAAAAGCCCGCGCATCCACTTAAATACTTCCCAGACAGGAAGTGCTCCCGGCAGCCTGTCCCTGCGGGAAACAAGCTGCTGGAGGAAAGGGCCCCCGGCTGGGGGCTTCTGCTTAGACTGTCTGTGCCACCGTGAGCGGATTATGTCCAGTGGTGGCGTGTCGCCACAATATAAACATATTTACAACAATACAATAGGCTAATTGTATAACTAAATAGCACTTGAGCTAAACTTCTGTAGCTAACAAATTATAATCTCTTATAAGCAAAGTATTGTCAAATACTGCATTGACAATGTTGCTATCATGTTAACAATCAAAGACACTCACATACATTGCGTCCAGTCTAATGTATGAGAAGAGATGGAACCGGATTGAGAATCTCACATGAGGGATTTTTTTATTTTTTATTATTCATTGATGGGATGTGGGCGTCGCTGGCTGGCTGGGCCTGCATTTAGTGCCCATCCTTAATTGCCCTTGAGAAGATGGTGGCGAGCCGCCTTCTTGAACCGCTTCTGTCCATATGGTGTAGGTACATGCACAATGCTGTTAGGAAGGGAGTTCCAGGATTTTGGCAAAGCGACAGTGAAGGAACGGCAATACAGGCCCAAGTCAGGATGGGTTGTGGCTTGGAGGGGAACTTGTAGGTGGTGATGTTCCCATGCATCTGCTGCCCTTGTCCTTCGAAGTGGTAGAGGTCACGCGTTTGGAAGGTGCTGTTGAAGGAGTTTTGGCGAGTTGCTGCAGTGCATCTTGTAGATGGTACACACTGCAGCCACAGTGCGCCAGTGCTGGAGGGAGTGAATGTTGAAGGTGGTGGATGGAGTGCCAATCAAGTGGGCTGCTTTATCCTGAATGGTGTCGAGCTCCTTGAGTGTTGCTGGAGCTGCACTCATCCAGGCAAGTGGGGAGTATTCCATCACACTCCTGACTTCTGTCTTGTAGATGGTGCAAAGGCTTTGGGGAGTCAGGATGTGAGACACTCGCCGCAGAATTCCCAGCCTCTGGCCTGCTCTTGTAGCCAAAGTATTTATATGGCTGGTTCAGTTCAGTTTCTCATCAATGGTAACCCCCAGGATGTTGTTAGTGGGGGATTCAGCGATGGTAATGCCATTGAATGTCAAGGGGAGATGGTTAGAGTCTCGCTTGTTGGAGTTGGTCATTGCCTGGCACTTGAGTGGTGCGAATGTTACTTGCAAATTGTCAGCCGAATTCTGAATGTTGTCCAGCTCTTGCTGCATATGGACACGGACTGCGGCAGTATCTGACGAGTCTTGAATGGTGCTGAATAGTGTGCAATCTTCAGCGAACATCCCCACTTCTGACCTTATGATGGAGGGAAGGTCATTGATGAAATAGCTGTAGATGGTTGGGCCTATGACACTGCCCTGAGGAACTCCTGCAGTGATGTCATGTGATTGAGATGAACGACCTCCAACAACCACAGCCAACTTCCTTTGTGCTAGGTATGATTCCAACCAATGTAGAATTTTCCCCTTGATTCCCTTTGACTTCAGTTTTGCTAGGGATCCTTGATGCCACACTCGATCAAATGCTGCCTTGATGTCAATGGCAGTCACTCTCACCTCACCTCTTGAGTTCAGCTCTTTTGTCCATGTTTGGACCAAGGCTGTAATGAGGTCAGGAGCTGAGTGGCCCTGCGGAACCCATACAGGGCCTCAGTTAGCAGTTTATTGCTAAGTAAGTGCCGCTTGATAGCACTGTCGACGACACCTTCCATCAATTTGCTGATGATTGAGAGTAGACTGATGGGACGGTAATTGGCCGGGTCGGATTTGTCCTGCTTTTTGTAGACCGGACGTACTTGGGCAATTTCCCGCATTGCCGGGTAGATGCCAGTGTTGTAGCTGTACTGGAAGAGCTTGGCTAGGGGCGCAGCTAGTTCTGGAGTACAAGTCTTCAGTACTATTGACGGAATGTTTTCAGGGCCCATAGCCTTTGCAGTATCCAGTGTCTTCAGCCGTTTCTTGACATCACGTGGAGTGAATTGAATGGGCTGAAGACTGGCATCTGTGATGTTGGGGACCTCAGGAGGAGGCCGAGATGGATCATCCACTCGGCACTTCTGGCCGAAGATATTTGCAAATGCTTCAGCCTTGTCTTTTGCACTCACGTGCTGGGCTCCACCATCATTGAGGATGGGGATTTTTTTGGAGCCTCCTCCTCCTGTTAACTGTTTAATTGTCCACCACCACTCACGACTGGATTTGGCAGGACTGCGGAGCTTCGATTTGATCCGATGGTTGTGAGATCGCTTAGCTCTGTCTATCGCATTTTGCTTCCGTTGTTTGGCATGCAAGTAGTCCTGTGTTGTAGCCTCACCAGGTTGACATCTCATTTTTCGGTATGCCTGGTGCTGTTCCCGGCATGCTCTCCTGCACTCTTCATTAAACCAGGGTTGACCTCCCAGCTTGATGGTAATGTTAGAGTGAGGGATATGCCGGGCCTTGATTTTACAGATTGTGGTTGAATACAATTCTGCTGCTGCTGATGACCCACAGCGCCTCATGGATGCCCAGATTTGTGTTGCCAGATCTGTTCGAAATCTGTCCCATTTAGCACGGTTGTAGTGCCACACAACACGGTAGAGGGTATCCTCAACATGAAGACGGGACTTCGTCTCCACAAGGCCTGTGCGGTGGTCACTTCCAACAATGCTGTCATGGACAGATGCATCTGCAACTGGTAGATTGGTGAGGTCTCTGCCATGTTCTTCCTGGAATACTACTTCCGGGTTAAAACAGGAACAAGGTCAAATGACCTATTGCAGTAGACTAACATTGCTATACACTAACTACAACTAGAGGGTGCTATCTGCATGTAATGAGTCCAGAGCAATCCCCATCTGGGGTCGTTAGCGACTCCACATAATCCTAACTTTACTTGTCGCTGGAGGCCTTTAGCGACAAAAGAAGGGCCACCTCTGAGAAGTCCATCAGTGTTGACGATAGGATGCAGCTTCCGTATACTTCTGTGAGGGTATAGGTTGCTTTCTGCTGCTATGCACTTCAACCCTTCTGAGTAACACTCGTGTTGGACACTCATAATCACAAGGATTTTGGCTCTCTTGAGCTCCTCCTCAGAGGGACTCTTACGACAGATGTGCCACCCATGGCAGCTCCTCTCTTGTGTAGACTGGGAGAAGGTACGAGCTATGTGGGTTCGGCATGCTACTCTCTTTATGAGAGTGTTCCATTTGGAGAAACGCTCGAAGCGTTTGGTGCTCATCAGGTCCTTAGATATTTGAGTAACGTTTGCTGTGACCTTTTGGCGTATCTCGGAGTCAGAAACAGGGAGGAGGAGTTCGAATGACACATTGAGTATGGAGGAGTGCAGGGACTGACTCTGAAGAAAAGCAGGTCCTGACAGCCAAGTCGTGCTGCTGAGAAGGGACGCTGTTACAGATCTAGACCCATGGTCAGCTGGGTTCAGGTCTGTGGGGACGTACCTCCACTGGTCGGGGATGTGGACCGTCGAATAAGTTGGACCCTGTTGTTCACGTATACGTAGAACCAACTACTTTGGTTATGGATATATCCTCGCACCACTTTGCAGTCTATATAATATGTGATGCTGTCGAACTTCAGATGAATCTCCTCTACTATGAACTCCGCAATCTCAACTGCTAATACTGTTGTGCACAGTTCCAATCTGGGTATGGTGACCTCCTGCTGGGGTGCCAACTTGGCCTTACCAAAGACGAAGTCGACTTTGCTTTGTCCATCTTGAGTGATGACCTTCAGATAAGCCACACCTGCAATGGCATTAGCGATTGCCCCTGCAAAGACACAAAGCTCTTTGAATTGGGCACTTGATGGAGAGAAGGACGTATAGGAGCGAGGTACTCGGATCTCTTGTAAGTCTTGGAGTGAGTCTCTCCATCTGTCCCACTCTGCTTCCATCTTTTCAGGGAGGGGTAAATCCCACTCTTCAGCGTGTGTGGAGAGTTCCCTGAGGAGCAGCATGCCTTGTATGGTGACAGGGGCTAAGAAGCCGAGAGGGTCATATAGGCTGTTGACTGCAGAGAGCACTCCTCTATGTGTGAAGGGTTTCTTGTCATCTAAGGCTTGGAACGTGAACGAATCTGTTGCTATGTTCCAAGACACTTCTAGGCTACGATGTAGGGGGAGGTCATCAGTGAAGAGGTCTAGTTATTGACGTCCATAAGACGACCTTCAGGGGGGAATGCCTCCATCACTGCTGATCTGTTAGAGACTGTCTTGTGCAGCCTGAGGTTGAAAAGTGCAAGTAGTTCCTGAGCTCGCCCAAGGGTACTGATGTCCTCTGCTTCGGTCGGGAATGACTTCAGTGCATCTTCGACGTGGAACTCTCGTTCGAGGAACCCTCTCACATCACTGCCAAAGTCGTCTTCTTCTTCCTTGGCAGCCCTCCTTAGTCCTTATATGGCGACAGCAGGGGCCGGGCTATTCCCGAAGACATGGACACGCATTCTGTAGTCTATAATGTCTCTGTTGGGGTCGTTGGTGCGATACCACAGGAAGCGGAGGAAGTCTCTGTGGGCTTCACACACCACAAAGCAGTGAAACATGTGCTGGATATCGGCAGTGATGGCGAGGGGCTCTTTCCTGAATCTCATGAGTACCCCCAAGAGGCTGTTGTTGAGATCGGGACCTGTGAGGAGTACATCATTGAGAGAGACTCCCTGATATGGTGCACTGTAGTCAAACACAACGCGGATCTGTTCCTGTTTTTGGGGTGATAGACTCCGAAGGAATGGAGGTACCAACACTCTTGGCCTTCCTGGAGTGGAGGGGCTATCTCTGCATGATCCTTGACAAGCATTTACTTGACAAACTGTAGGAAGTGTGCTTTAATCTTCGGCTTCTTCCCTAGTGTGCGACGAAGTGAGTTAAGACAATTATAGGCACACTCCCTGTTGTTCGGCAGCCATCGTCTGGGTTTGTGGAAGGGTGAGGGTGCAACCCATCTGTTAGAGCTGTTACGAGAGACCTCATTATCCATAATCTGGAGGAATCTCATGTCGTCGATCAATGGAGGAAGTTTGTGGTCATTGGCGGTGCGACAGAGGACTAACTGACCCGGGTTCTCTCCAGTGAGCATCATCTGTGTGCTGTCTGTGGAGATCAGCGCTGGGGGGTTCTGAGGCTGGGCCGTATGACTGAACTTCTCTGTCACTCGGATCTGACTACTGCATGGGGTAAAGTAGCTTGGACGACCATTCTCCAAGATGGAAGTCTTGAGTGTGCTCACCTGAGTAGACTTGTGGGCACCCTTGAGGAACACATCTCCAACAACGACCCAGCCAATGTCTAGCGTTTCGGCGAAAGGGGCATCTTGTGGACCGTTTATCTGTTTCTATATCTTATGTGCCATCAGGATGTCCATTACCAACAACAGAATTATGTCTGCGTCTGCATCAAGAGCTGGGATCTCGTCTGCAATGCGTCTCAGATGACGGTCGTGATGAGCTGCATTCAGATTGTGAATCTCAGAACGGTTGTCGGGGACTTGATTACATTCGATGTGTGTGACGGAAGGGAGAGGCTAATTTTCCCGTGGGCTGACTCAACAACATAACCACAGGCCCTCCTGCCGGCTGTCTCTGAACGTCCAGCACACGTCTTCAACGTGTAAAGCGACGGACTTCCTTTGACCTTGAAGATGTCGAAGAACTCGGATCTTGCTAGAAAACGATTGCTTTGTTCTTTTAGAATGGCATACATCTTTTCAGATGGTTGGCGACGACATACAGGGTACACATTAACGAGGCATATCTTGGAGCATGCTCTTGCGCTCACTCCTTCTCCACACACCTCGGTGCACTTGGATGTAATCTCCGGACCGGCAGCTCCCTCTCTCTCCCCGCCGTGCTCTGAGGCGGGAGGAGACGACCCTGACTTCCAAGGAGCTGGGCCTGGGTGGAGTGCTGAAATGTGCCGATCAATTTCACATTCTGTGCATTTTGCATCCACCTTGCAGTTTTTGGCGAGATGGTCCGTGGAAGAGCAGCGCTTGAAACATATAGAGTTCTCTTTGAGGTACTGTTTGCGATCTTACAGGGACATCTCCCTGAAGCCTCCGCACGTCTTTAATGGATGGGGCTTGTTGTGGATGGAGCATTGTTTGCTCATATCCTCAGATATCTTCTGATCCCTTGTGTTCTCGGTTGAAGACACTTGCATTTTGTGTACAGATATTGGTGTCTTTCCATGTCTGTCAAACTTGTCTCATCTGGCAAGTGCTGTGTGGGAGGAGCAGAGGCTGAAGCTGGAGTCGTTCCTGGCTTTGGCTTCTTTACGGATGAAGTTGTCAAACACGGAGAATGGAGGGAAGGTAAGCTCGTGCTTTAGCTTGAACTCTGACCCGAACGATATCCACTTCTCCTGCAGATTGAATGGAACCTACTCAATGATGGGACTTACCCCTTTGGAAGTGTCTAAGTACGATAGGCCGGGTAGATAGCCGTCCTTCTTTGCCGCTTCGAGTTCCGACAGCAGATCTCCAAGGTTGCGGAGCTTCTGGGGTTCCTTATTTGTCAACTTTGGAAAGTTCTCCGACCTGTCAAAGAGAGCCCTTTCAATGGATTCAGGTGAACCATAGCTTTCTTCCAGCCTCGCCCAAGCGGTCTTCAACCCCGCTGGCGGATGCCCCACATTGACCGCTTTTATCCTACGTGCCTGTCCGGCGGACTCTGGGCTGAGCCATTTGATAAGAGGTCGAGCTCTTCTCCTGCAGACAGGTCTGAGCACGAAATGGCACCGTTGAAGGAGGACTTCCAAGCCCGATAATTCTCTGGCCTGTCATCAAACGTTGCTAATCCTGTAGTCACCAGCTGGCTGCGTGCAAGGTATTTGGCAAGGTCGTAGGTGGTGGGACCTGTGCCAGGTTTGCCGTGAATAGGGGCTCTGATGGGTGTCTCAAGGAAATTGTTGCATCCGTGTGCTAATAGAGACACTGAAGGCAGGAGTTGGTTTCACAGGTGTTTACTGAACAAAGTCTGGAGGTGAACTAACTGATACAACACAATATACGGGCCATTACCAGTATGAAAGTACATAGGGGGCTCTTAAAGGCACATACACTACAATTCCTCCCCTTTTAGCCAACCAGTACATAATATTTTAAGTAATCATTAATTACCTGTTACAAGAACAATAATCTACACATTGCTGCAGTTAATCAATTATAAGTCAGTCTCTCTGGAGTCTTCCTGACTCGGTCCGGATAACACCTCGGTGGTGTATTAGTTTCTGGTGGTGTCATAGGTTCTTTTGGCAAGGCTGATTCGGCTTGAATGCCAGTGTCGGGTTCATCTGGTTCCAGTATCACCGGATCGGAGGTAGATACTATGGGTATCTCTACTTCATCATTAGGCGTATAGAGTTCTGGAGTAGGTTGTCCCTTTTCGGATGACTCTATGATTTGGTCAGCATGGCACCTTACTATGCTTCTCCAATGTCCACGGTATACATCACCGGTCCTAGTCGTGTGCAGATAGTTGCAGGCTGCCATTCCTCGGTACGGTAGTCCCGGGCCAAAACTTGTTGACCTATCTGGAAGGTTCTAGTTGGCCTTTCGTTCATGCCTTGAAATTGCCGGTTCTCCACGTCCATCCTGATGTTTGGCTTGATCAAATCCAGCCGGCATCTTAGGCTTCTATTGAAGAACACCATGGCGGGAGTTTGGTTTGTAACCACATGTGTTGCATTCCTGTATGCAAACAAGAAGTTATCCACCTTATGCCTAAGATTTATTTCTTCATTACCCATGGCCTTTATGGCCTTCTTGAAGGTCTGGACAAACCTTTCAGCCAATCCATTGCTGGCGGGATGGTATGTGGCGGACGTGTAGTGCTTAACCCTATTGTTTTTTAAGAACTTCCTGAATTCTTCGGACACAAATTGCGGTCCATTATCAGAACAGATATGTTCAGGCAGCCCATTTCTGGCAAATATGGTCCTTAATGCTGTGATCGTTTTTCCCGTGGTGGTGGAGGACATCTTTATTACCTCCGGCCACTTGGAGTGTGTATCAACCGCGATTAACAACATTGAGTCCATAAATGGACCAGCAAAATCGATGTGTACCCTTAGCCATGGAGATGAGGGCCTCTCCCATGGATGTAGTGGGGCTTGTGGTGGAGCGTTTTGGACCTTCTGGCATCCTAGGCAGCTCTTGGTCATTTCTTCGATGTCTCCATCGATACCTGGCCACCATACAAACGCCCTGGCTAGGTTCTTCATTTTCACTCCACCCAGATGCCCCTCATGAAGCTCCTTTAGAACTTTATCCTGGAGTTTGGGTGGAATCACCACTCTGGATCCACACATCAAGGTTCCTCGGCACACTGCTGGCAACAGTGGTTCGCCATGTGCTGGCCGTCACTTCACTGTTAAATCGTAGACTCGTAAGAGAGTCGGGTCATTTCTCATTTCCCTTTCAATGGCAGAATTTGTTACTGGTAGACATTCGACTATGATACATGGGAACATCTCCACTGGGTCTACTGTAGGTGCCTCTTCTACCATTGGCAACAGTAGGCGCGATAATCCGTTAGCATTCCGATGCTGTTTTGATCCTTTGTATTCTATGTTATATTGTTGTGCCCCTAGAAAAAGGGACCACCTCTGTAGCCTTTGCGCTGTCATAATGGGAATACCCTTTTTTGGGTTGAATATGGATATGAGGGGTGGATGGTCAGTCAAAAATGTATATTTTTGTCTGTGTAGGTAATGGTTGAATTTCTTCACTCCCCATACCAGGCTGAGTGCTTCCCTGTCGATTTCGGCATAGTTACGCTCAGCTGAGTTGAATGAGCATGACGCAAAAGCTATCGGCCGTTCCGAGCCATCAGGGAATCTATGTGATAAAACTGCTCCTACACCGTAAGGGGATGCATCGCACGCCAGTCTGATTGGCAGTGATGGGTTGTAATGAGCCAAAACTTCCTTGGACGTGATTAAGTCTTTGCATTTATGGAAGGCACGTTTACAGTCTTCTCTCCATTTCCAAATTACTCCTGTTTGTAGCAGTTCATTAAGAGGGTGCAGAAGAGTTGATAAGTTCGATAAAAATTTATGATAGTAATTTATTAATCCCAGGAACGACCTTAATTGTGAAACATTTTCAGGTGCTCTGGCTTTTATGACCGCTTCAATTTTTCAGGTGACTTATGCAACCTTTCCTTATTAATTATGTGGCCACAATATGATATTTGATTCTGGAAAAATTCGCACTTGGGTCGATTTGTTCGTCGGCCCCGTTCTCTCAGCCTAGTGAGCACCTGCTCCAAATTGGCAAGGTGCTCGTTGTCGTTTTCTCCTGTTACAAGGATGTCTTCTTGGTAGCATTGAGTCCCCGGAATACCTTGGAGGACTTGCTCCATAGCTCTTTGCCAGATAGCTGGAGCTGATGCTACTCCGAAAACCAGTCGATTGTACTGGTGCAGGCCTTTGTGTGTATTTATCGTGAGATACTTTTTAGAGGCCTCTTCAACCTCCATCTGTAGATACGCCTGTGCCAAGTCAATTTAGGTGAAACGTTTCCCTCCGGATAGTGAGGCAAAAATATCTTCTATCCTCGGAAGAGGAAACTACACCGTGTGAAGGACCGGGTTTACAGTCACCTTGAAGTCTCCACAGATGCGAATTTTTCTCTGTTCTTCGGATTTATCATTATTCAACGTTTTCTTCATGACCGGGATGATGGGTGTTGCCCACTCGCTCCAATCTATCTTGGATAATACGCCTGCCTTTTCCAAATTCTCCAGCTCTGCCTCGACTGCTGGACGAATTGCATATGGCACCGGCCTTGCCTTAAAAAACTTGGGAATTGCCGCATCTTCCACTTTTATTGAGGTGGTGATGCGTTTCAAGGTTCCTCGTTTCTCTTGAAACACTTCCTTGGCGTTGGCCAAGATGTCTTTTAATCGTTCAGGTATGAAGTCATCCTCATTTTTTTTCTTACTGGTCACCGTCAGTGCCTGAATGGAGTGCCGGTCTAAACGTATCTTCCTGATCCATTCACGTCCCAACAGCGGTGGACCACCATCTTGTAGAATGTATAAATACAACTTCTGTATTTCCTTGCCGTTGTATACAACAGGCACCCTTATTTTTCCTTTGGGATATACTTTCTGCCCCGTATATGTTTTCAAGATAATGGATGTGTCTTTTAAAGGTATATGCGGAAGTAGCCGCTCATAATCCCGTCGATTTATGACGGTCAGAGCTGATCCTGTATCTAGCTCCATTTTAACTGGGGACCCTGCTATCGTGAGGGTAACCCAAATAGTCTGGTAATCTTCTTTGGCAATTACATTATGTAATTTGAGACAGCTTAGTCTCTTGTTTCCGGAGTCGTTATTGCTCTTCTGGTCTTCGGAGCTACTGTCCGTCATCATTTGTACCTTTCTGTACTTTTCTTTATTGATTTTTTCTTTCCTGTCCGTGGATTTTTTATTGTCCAGATCGGCATACCCGTGCAATGTGTCCAATCTTTCCGCATATCCTGCATGCTTTGTCCTTGAGCCAGCAGTCCATCTGGTCATGGGTGGATCTGCCACAGTGATAACATCTCTCGAAACCCTGTGTCATTTCATGGGTGCTGAAGTCCTGTGTCTTTTGCTGTATCTCTGCAGCACCTCTTGCGGCTGCTTCGTATGATACAGCCATGCTGAAAGCCTTGTCCAGTGTCAAATCTATCTCAGAAAGCAGCCTTTTCTGTGTTCCTTCACTTAGGGGACCACAGACGAATTTGTCTCGAATATAATCTTCCAGTCCTGCCCCGAATTGACAGTGCTTTGATAGCTTTCTTAATTCGGTGTGTAATCAGCGTTACTTTCATTCTTGTGTTGATTCCGCTTGAAGAATTTGAATCGTTCCGCTATCAGCAGCGGTGTTCTGTTTAAGTGCTCCTGTAGGGTATCAACAATTTCCTTAAAATTCTTGTCCTTTGGTTTGGCTGGGGTGATTAAGTTTCGTAACAGCCCGTATGTCTTTGCGCCCATTAGATTTAGAAGTACTGACGGCTTTTTATCATTATCTATATCATTTGCGGTGCAATATACCTCTATTCTTTTCACATATCTGGTCCAATCCTCTATATCGTTATCAAAAGCATCAATATTGCCAGACTTAGGCATCCTGGAAAAAAAATGGCACTTCCCGTGCTTTTCTTCCTTTCCTGCAGAAAAGATATGGTGCTTCCCGCGCTTTCCTGCCACTGCTGCTGATGACAATGCTGTTTTCCGCGTTTTAAAAAAAAAATTATTTACAGGTGGAGACTCGTTCCCGCCGGACTCTCTCTGCTAGGTCCGAACGCCGACCTGCTTGCAGCGCCGGCCGTCTCCCGTGTACTCCCCCGCTCTGTTTCTGCTTGCCTCCGCCTTCGCTGTTTGGCCTCGCTGCAGAGCCAGCCGATGGAGCCCCAGCCCGCCGCCCAGGAAGGATTATTGCAGTACCTGCCACCAGCTCGGCTAGTTGGAGAAACCAAAGCCTTTTTTTTTTCTTGCTTTTCTTCGACTTTGGACGTCTGAGGAATCGATCTCCTTGAGGTGCTGCCGAATTGCAGGTAAGTCCGTTTCCAATTCGTCGCCACTGTTGTGTCCGTGTGTTAATAGAGACACTGAAGGCAGGAGTTGGTTTCACAGAATCACAGAAACCCCACAGTGCAGATAGAGGCCATTTCGGCCCATTGAGCCTGCACCGACACATATCCCACCCGGTCCCTGTAACCCCTACACCAACACATATCCCACCCTATCCCCGTAACCCCACGTATTTAATCCCCCTAGCACTAAGGGTCAATTTATCATAGCCAATCAACCTAACCCGCGCATCTTTAGACTGTGGGAGGAAACCGGAGCACCCGGAGGAAACCCACACAAACACGGGGAGAATGTGCAAACTCCACACAGACAGTCACCCGAGGCCGGATTTGAACCCGGGTCCCTGGCGCTGTGAGGCAACAGTGCTAACCACTATGCCACCATGCATCCGTTTCACAGGTGTTTACTGAACAAAGTCTGGAGGTGAACTAACTGATACAACACAATATACGGGCTTATATAGCCCGAGTGGCCAATACCGGTATTACAGTACACAGGGGGCTCTTAAAGGCACATACACTACAGAAATGAAAGGGGATTTGCTGCTGACTTTCTCTCTTCAGCGTTCTATTCCTCTGCACTGCGTCTTCGGTTTTGCAGGGGAGGATCCTGTGCCTTGAGGCACGCTGTCTATTTTGACATTAGTTGGCGACTTGGGGCATGTTATATGAAGTGATTGCGTCTATAGAGATGTGCGGGTCTTCATCCCTCTCTCCCGTAAACTGTATGTCGGCTTTGTCACTCACGTAATCTGTGGTGTGCAGTCGTGGACTCTGCCATGGAACAGGATTTAAACGTTGGTTAGCTGTCTCGGGATCAGCTTCCTCTAAAATTGCCTCGATTTCTTGTGCCTCAGCTAATGCAGAATCTATCTCTTTTACTTGCTGCAGTGCCTCTAATGTGGCTTGCAGACGGTCCTGTTCAGCCTGGCGTCCAACCTGTTGCCAGGCCTGGTCAGCTAGGAGTTTAGCTTGGAAACGGGCCTGTTCAGCTTGGCAACGGGCCTGTTCAGCTTGGCAACGGGCCTGTTCAGCTTGGCAACGGGCCTGTTCAGCTTGGAGACGGGCCTGCTCAGCTTGGAGTTCAGCTTTGAGGAGGGCCTCTTCTACTTTTATTTCTATTTCTCTGTCGGCATGCGCAGCTCTGGCTTGAGCTGCTTCTAGCTTAGCCCGTGCTTTGGCAATGGCCATGCTTACCGTAGAACCACCTGATGACTGTGAACCAGCTTGCGATCTAGAAACAGCTGATGACCGTGAACCAGCTGATGACTGTGAACCAGCTTGCGATATGTAGTAACCGGAGCTTATAGACCGATTGTCACATTCTACAGTTTCATCTAACTGTTTAAGGTCTTCTACTCGCTGAGTAGCATTTTCGGTATTATCTTCTGACATGTTGATGTGAGGTAAGTGTGGTGTACAAGATGAAGTCTTAAGCTGGCTCTGTCGTGATGGCCTACTCTGAGTTCTTGCTGCTCACCTCTTCACAGCTAGCTGTATTGCTGCCTTTTCACTGTACTGGTCTCGCTAGACGTGCTCCTATCTGGTTATCCAGCCAGCTAACCACTCATTCAAATAATTCCTCGAGAGTGTGACACCATCCACTTTCGAACAAAGTAAGATAGTTCTGAGTATTTTTTAAATAATTGGAATCTATTAACTGTTGAGGAGCAAAGAGGCTCATGAGTCCCAGTTCACAAATCTTTATTAGCTGGTAGACATGGAGCAAAAAACATTTGATGAAGTCCCGCATAAGAGACATATAGCTAAATTTGAACCGTATTTAAGTTAAGGCAAATTATTGACCTGATGGGGAAATTGGCTGTGCGACAGGAGACAAAGTTTATGGCTAAAGATCAGGTACATTAATTGGCAGCATATGACGAGTGGTGTCTCTGAGAGATCACTTTTGGGGCCTCAACTAATCACCAATTTCATTAACGACTTCCTTGATGGGATTGAGAGACAGTCATCCACGTTTGACGATGACAATAAATATTGGCAGGTTTATAAGTAGTTTAGATGGAAGCAAGAAATTTGACCAAATATTCATAGATTAATTGAATGGGCAAATATTTGGCAAATTGATTTAAATATTAGCAAGTGTGACTTCATCCACTACGGATCTAAATAGGGGTATTACGAATAAACTCCATATAATGTTAAGCCAGAAACAGTTGAGATCCAAATAGACTTAAGGGTCCCTGTACATATATCATTAAATGGTCATGGATTGGTACAGCAATGATTCAAAAACGCTAATTGAAAGGTGATACTTATATCTGTAGGATTACAATATAAGAGGGAGACATTATGCCACAGCTATACAAAGCACTGGTTAGACCACACCTGCGGTACTGTGTTCAGTTCTTGGTATCACATCTTAGGAATGTAGTATTAGGTATAAAAAGTGAAGCGTAGATTTACCAGAAGGATACATAGAGACCAAGAGATAAATTACAATGGGAGATTGCACAAACTATGCTTATATTCACTGGAATTTAGAAGCTTAAGATTCAAGCCTTTCCAGGGAGAAGTTAGTGTGGCAGAAATGTGTAACACACTTCCACAACCAGCAGTTAAAGCTGGATCAATTCTCAATTTTAAACTAGGGATTGATAGATGTTTTTTATCCGAAGGTTTTAAGGGATCTGGAGCAAAGAGATGCAAATTGAGTTCGATCACAGATTAAATTGAATGGCGAAAAGGCTCGAGGGTTTAAAATGCCGACTCCTGTTGTTATTCTCATTGTTAAAGGACCATAGCACGAATGCAGAGATGAGTATCGTGATTTAAAAGCAACGCCCAAACAGTGATTTGGACACTGGACCCTCAGATTAAATGCAAGATGCTCTACCGACTGAGCTATCCAGGCTCTTGCTAATTGAATCTCACAAAAGTAATTTCATTGGGAGCAGTGCATCATTGCACCTCCTACAAAGTCAATTCTCTTGTCAATAATCCTGCTTGTAGAGCGCATTTCTCCCACAAATCCAGAATGTCTGCCTCAATCCGCCATCAGTTCAGAAATATTATCCCTCCCACAGACGACATTCTCTTTAGCAGTGACATCAGATGTGACAAGAGCCGTCGCCCAGATATCTGTATTAGATCTTCAACTTTTCTCCGTATTTATGATTGACTTGAATGGAGCAATAGAGCGCTGCAGATCGAATTTTCAAGATCGCACTAAGTTAGGCGGTCCATTCATAGTGCAAATGGGAAAGGGAGGTAACCAATGGGACAGAGACAGATGAAGTAAGCCTGCAAAACAAAAGGAAATCGAATTCACTGTGCGCAAGTGTGACACCATCCACTGTGGAACAAAGTAAGAGAGTGCTGAGTATTTTCTAAATAATGCAAAGCTATTAACTGTTGAGGAGCAAAGAGGTTTATGAGTCCCAGTTTAAAAATCATTATTAGCTAGTAGACATGGAGCAATAGACAATTGATAAAGTCCGGCATAAAGAACTTTTTGCTAAATTGGAAACTCATGTAAGTGAACGCAAGTTATTGACCTGGTTAGGAAGTTGATTGCTCGAAAGGAGAGACCATTTACAGATAATGGTCAAGTACATTAATTGGCAGCATATGACGTATGGTGTCTCTGCGGGATCACTTTTGGGGCCTCAACTATTCACCGATTTTATTAACGACTTACTTGATTTGAATGGGAGATATATTCTGTTTGACCATGACAAAAGAGATAGGTAGCATTTTAAAAGTTTAAGTGATGATTTGATTAAAGTATTCACGGTATTCAGTGGAACTGATAGAATTGAAAGAGCCAGCTTGTTCGCAATGAATTCTGGGATACTTGACTATGGTATCACCTCTTTACCCATAGTGTAGGTTTAGCTGACTGAAGCTCATTTGCAGACTGCTAGACGCCACTTTACTTAACAAACTTTGTAATGCTTTTTTTCACAGCCTCTGTTGAACCATTTTCTAAGCGCGGCCTGCCCTCCCAGGAGATGAGGGTACAATTAACCACCAACATTGTTCCAGTTACAGGGTACATGAATCACTGCGGCCTTGTAGCCATCCTGCTTGGTCAACAGTTAAGGATAAACAAGTTTTCTCAAACTATAAACTATGCCGACAACGGGGAAGAGATCACAGCAGGAATGTGGGGAGTAGAGTGAAACGACTAACATCTGTGACTGGCATGGTCAGAGGGTGCCTGAGTTCAAGGGGTAGGCTCGACAGTTGAGTGACTAACCACATAAACCAATAAAGAATAGCTGTTGTGACACTCTTTCTACGTGTACGCCCCATTCTGTAGTAGGTGGTCATTGCTTAAATAATTGTACAACTTGAATGAACAACTCCTTGTCTGCCGAGCGTGCACCCCAAGCTTGAGGAAGCTGAGTGGATCTCCATTGTGCGCAAGTCTTTTGGTTGTTTTAATAAATTCTGTACTTGTCCTCAATTCTGTCTCCGTCTGGAGTTTCTCCAAATTAGAATCTAATAGTTGGTGTCGGAAGTGGGATACTGCAGGTAAGGACTGTGGGAATTCCAACACTGGAATTGACGGCTGAGGCGAGAACCGTGTCGTGTCCTGAGGGAAGAAGCCACAGTAAGTATTTTAGGAGGAACAAGGACTCGCTCGTTCACCAGTGTGGCTAAAACCATGTATGGGCCAGTCAGTATTAAATTACCCACATAGTAAATTATTCCTCATGGAGACCACGGACTGACGGAATTGATTAGACATAAGTGTGTATTTCCAATTTAGATTATAAGGTGATACCTTTGTGCTGATAAAATATAAGATAGATTATAACAATATATGTAACAATTAATACGGGTCAAATGTATGACGAGGGTAGACTTCTTTCACCGAACATTCCAGCTATGGCCACCAGTGTCACTGTCGTACAACGGGTCCGAGAGGCTAATTTGAAATTTCAAAGTGAGATGATTAAAAACGGGTGGAACGAAACAAGCCCAGTAGTTAACCAAATAAAGTGGTGGGAGGAACAATGGACGGCAAAAAAGCTAATTATGGGGCGGTTTTCTTTGCTAGTTGGATGGAACAGATGGGACCCATAATCATGGAAAAGGGGGGGAGTCTCACCCCGTTACAAGAATTCTTGAGACCCGTGCAGGAGACTATAGTCCAATTCAGTAGTCTCCTGCACCTCAAGCCACCAGGGACTGAGAATTTGGACGACATAAAAAGCTGAGGTGAAATTGTTGAGGCTCTACAAAAGGAGACTCGAGACATGTCGACCTTACATCCCGTGCCCCGGTCGGGGATCATAGAGTTTCAACGAGTCGAGGCCACACAACCACGTGAGCTCCCGAATACAGTCGTATTTACCCCCTCCTTACTGCTTCAGTCTGGGGCTCAAAAATCCAATTCCGTGGCACCCGTCCGAGTTAATCAGGCAGCAGGAGATCAGTGGACGAGGTACGATGGGCGAGGCACAGTCTTTTATGCCCCAGAGATCCAGCGTCATCTCTCTCATTCCCGACCTCAAAAGACACAATCCTAATGTAGAAGTATTGGCAAAAATACGAAGTGCTACTCGGCACTTTAATTTGTCCAAGAAGACATAAAAGCTATTATCGAGGTGAAATGCCCCTCTATGGTTTATGGGTCGTTGGGACACCATGCCCTAAATGCCCCTGCCACAGTGGCGGAGCATGAGATCCAATTCGATGGTTTGAAAAGATAGGTTCAGATCAGAATAGGCAACGGCACCGCTACCTGGATGGGGCTCACCGCCCTGCTCCAGAGTCCCGGGGGAAACCTCAATGTGTACATTGATCGAGTAATCGAGTAGTATGAACACTGGGGCCAGACAAATGACATTCCCGCTAATCATGACTACCCACGGTTTGTAGAGAGTCTACTCCAGGGATTGGAAATGCCCTACCAAACTGCCCTCCGAATGGGGGCCAGCACCCAGGCCATGGAAGCTGGAATCCGGAAGTGGGCTGGTCGACGTTTTAGGCTCCACCAGGCGGACCTTTATCCCACCAGTGAAGGTCCCACCCCAAATTCTCTGCCGTGGTCCACCATAGCGGCCCCGGGCATTAAAACAGAGCCTGTAGCAGTCATATAAGAGGCTCGACTCTGTTACAATTGTAACGCACCGGGCCACCTGGCAAAGGATTGCACACATACGAGAGTTAAGTGTACCAATTGCGGCCGGACAGGGCATCTACAGGCCGACTGCTACGAACAGGGTGGAGGTGAAGAGGGGCAGGGACCGACCCAACCCGCTTCAGGCCCTCAGCGACAAACCAAGAGAGGCTTGTCAATCCAAGAGATGGAGGCGCTCCGAGCCTTCCTCGCCAGCTACCAGGATGAGCCAGTCTCCGTGGTCGGGGAGCCGGGGTCCAAAGGCCCGTCTCTAAATGTACAGTTTGGAGGCCGACAGTACTGTGCCCCTTTGGACACGGGAGCCTCGGTGTCGATAACTGACACAGAATTTCCCACCTTATATCAAAGCATTCAGATAACCAGTGTTAGTGGAGAAAGGGTGGTCTTCCATCGGAGTGTTCCACTTCCCTGCAGCTGTCACCAGGAGGTCATACCTGGTGGATCACCCTGTGGGTCGATCCCAACGGTGAGGGCCTGCTCTTAGGTATGGATATTCTCCAATTGATAGAGGCAAATATGCTCCTAAGGGATCATCTTTAGACTTAGGGGGGCCCCGAGGGAGGAGATTTCCCTTCCAGAGATATAAATCCCGAAAATGCAGAGTACAAGCCCTCGGCCCGGTAAAGCGCGCATGGATGGGGAAAGGACCATGGGGGAGAGTTTGGAAGGCTCATCCTCTTGCATGGGCCACCCACAAATTAGACTGTGGTAGAGCGGAGATGGACCCAGTGAGGGTCCACGGTCCCTACCACGAGCCCACCGACAATACCTCCTCCAATCAGAAGCACATAGTAGTAGACTTATTAGAAACCGGTATAGTGAAAAAGACCAGCTCCCGTACCAACTCCGCGGTATGGCCAGTGCAGAAACCAGATGGATCCTGGAGAATGACCATTGATTATACGGCACTGAATTGGGTCACTACCAAGATCCATGTCTTAGTGGCGAAACCCGCTGTTATTTTAAACGGCCTCCACACAGCCCTGTCAATATTCACGGCACTGGACATCCAAAACGGACTTAGGACATGTCCTTTGGATCCCGGATCCCAAAAGCGCTTCACTTTCACTGTCCGGTCCACCCAGTATACTTGGACGCGGTTGCCTCAGGGATTTCACAATGCCAGTACTATTTTTCATGAGAGCCTGGAAAAGGCTCTCCAGCCGGCATTAGCAGATTCCCGAATGCAAGATTCTGCCTGTCTTCAATATGTAGATGACATGAGAATTGGCAGTCCCTCGCCCTCAGCTCATCTGGACGCCCTGACGTGTGTCCTGGAGACTTTAGTTCAAGGGGGGTTCAAACTGAATCCGATCAAAGCACAAATTGAGCTTCCTCGGGTTACCTACCTTGTCAGATCATCTCCCCAGAGGGTAGGACCCTGACCCCCGAGAGGGTTCAAGCACTCTTGCAGATGCCGTGACCCGTTACTGTCTCTGGCCTGCGAAGCATGATGGGATTGTTTAACTATTGCTGCACCTACGTAACCGACTTCACCTAATTGGCAAGCCCACTAAACAACCTCCTAAAGGGAGGGCCCCGGGAGAGGCAAGGCTGACTTGGATACCAGAGGCAGTCGAAGCCATTGAGATGGTCAAAATCACTTTGGCCAACGCACCTGCCCTAGGTCTCCGGTCCCAGCTAAACCATTCCACCTGTGGAATTGGGTGGGCAATCCGGCGTATACTGTGGTACTGGGGCAATCCCGGAATGAATGAATACGACCAGCAGGGTATTACTCGTGCCCGGTGCCGTCCTCCATGTCGGGACAGGCCCCGTGCCTGGCGCCCACTGATTGTGCAGCCTGGGCGATAGAAGCAATAGTGTCTATGGTAGGTCCCGGGAAGGTAAACTTTCACACCCGTCACAGCCTCATGAAACTTCATGCAGGTAGCCTGAATACTATTTCCAAACTGAGACGTGCGAAATGGGAGACTTGTTTATTGGGTAGGGGTATTCGGATAGAGGTTTTAACAGACACTCGAAGGAATCCAGCATCCTTCATAATCGACGAAGGGACCCCCCATGATTGCACCACTATCTTACATCTCGATAGTCAGGGACCCCTCCTAACCGAACCCATAGCCTACGCCTGCCTAGAGATGTACGTGGATGGGCCCAGTTATTACCATGAGGGCTGACGTGTCGCCAGAAAGGCAGTAGTAGGTCCATCAGGACAGACCCTCACCCAAGGGGCCCAGCTGGTGGAAATCACTACCCTCACTAGAGCCCTTCAATTGGCAGAAGGAACAACCACAAATATCTATAGAGTCAGCCAATATGCCTACTCCGTCGTCCCCGATTACTGCGGCCTGTGGAAGCGGTAGGGTTATTTGACTACTTTAGGCAACACTATTAAACATGCGTCCGTGATCGCTGAACGCCTTCGGGCAGCGGACGGCCCCACGCTGGGGGCGGTAGTCAAGATTCGCTCCCACCAGGCAGGGGAGACCCCAGAAATCCAGGGTAACCGAGCCGCCGAATTGTCCGCCCGACTGGCCGTGTTGGCTCGCCCTGTGATGGCTCTTAGTCCTAAGGAAGTAATACGAACTGAAGAGGCTTCCCTGGCCGATGATTTACCAAACAATATGCTCCTAACCGCGTACCTCTCTGAGACCCTGAGAATATACAGTTTTGGGTGCGTGAGGGAGTGTACAAAGACCCTAGTGGGTTTTGGCATCACACCACCCAGTACGTGGTTCCGACGTCCATTCGACATTCATTGATACAATCTTACCACGAGCCCGCGCATTTGGGAGGTTATAAGCTATATAACATTATAGCTGACACCTGGTGCTGGCCCAGCATGGCCAGAGAGATCCACGAGTATGGGCGACTATGTCTACCTTGCCTCCATACGGGAATTGGGGGTCACATATGATTATGTATAGGGCACGCCCGGCGGCCCAGGTGACCCTGGACGCAATTACAAATGGATTTCACAGGATCCTTACCCCCCAACGGCGGGTATAACCATGTCTTTGTAGTCATCGACCTTTTTACCCGTTGGGTCGAGGCCTACCCCACTAGGAGGAATACAGCCGAAGCAGCTGCAAAAATCCGAGCGATGGGAGTCATTACCCGATGGGGGATGCCGTACCAGATAGATTCCGACCAGGGAACCCCCTTCACCGGCACGGCCATGAAACTGGCTTTAGCCTTCCTGGGGGTTCGACAACGCTTCCAAATCATTTTCCATCCACAATCCTCAGGAATGGTGCAACGGATGAGCCGTACTGTAAAACAGTCTGTGACTAAGGCCATTTTACAGACCGCAAAAAGGTGGCACGTAGTCCTACCCGCCATTCTTTGGGGCATACGGGCCACGCCGGCCAAAGGCACTGGCTTAACCCCATTTGAACTAATGCCTGGACGAGCAATGATGTTACCCCAAGGGTAGGGGGGACACGTCAAAACTCCAGACAACTCTCCTGACATATCTACGCCTGATCAGTGAGGCCAATCAGGCCAAACACTTTCGGGTTCAGCACTTACAGGAGGCACATGATGCCAAAAGACAAAGGGGAATTTGGGAAGCGCCCCCTCCGGTAGGACAGTGGGTGATGGTTCAGCGACCAGTTCGAGGTACATATGAGCCCCGGTGAGCTGGGACCTTCCAGGTCCTCCTAAATACAGGAACCTCCGTTTGCCTACAGGAAAAATTAGATATAAGATGGAGACACTGGAGCCAGACCAAGCATGTGATCGAGCCCGGGGAAGAGATTTCCCCATCTCTTGGGGACCCTATAATTAAAAGGAAATAATAACGAAATAATACCCTGTCTTTCAATAACTTGGATGTGAATGTAAAAGGTATGATCAGTAAGTTCGCAGATGACACGAAAATTAGTGGGGTGGTAAATAACGAGGCGGGAAGCCTCAGGCAGCAGGACGATAATTATGGGTTGGTCAGATGGGCAGAACAGTGGCAAATGGAATTTAACCCTGAAAAGTGTGAGGTGATGCATTTTGGACGGACTAACAAGGCAAGGGAATACACAATGAATGGTAAGACCCTAGGAAAGACAAAGGATCAGAGGGACCTTGGTGTGCATGTACATAGATCCCTGAAGGCAGCAGAACAGGTGGGTAAGGTGGTTAAAAAGGGATATGGGATAATTGCCTTCATTAGCCGAGGCATAGAATATAAGAGCAGGGAGGTTATGATGGAGCTGTACAAAACGCTGGTTAGGCCACTGCTGGAGTACTGTTTGCAGTTCTGGTCGCCACACTATAGGAAGGATGTGATTGCTTTGGAGAGGGTGCAGACGAGATTTACCAGGATGATACCTGGGTTGGAGCGCTTCAGCTGTGAAAAACACTGGACAGGCTGGGGTTGTTTTCCTTGGAGCAGAGAAGGTTCAGGGGGGACCTGATTGAGGTATACAAAATTATGAGCGGCATAGATAGGATGGATAGGAAGGAACTTTTCCCCTTAGTAGAGGGGTCAATAACAAGGGGGCATAGATTAAAGGTAAGGGGCAGGAGGTTTAGAGGGGATTTGAGGAAAATCATTTTCACCCAGAGGTTGGTTGGAATCTGGAACTCACTGCCTGAAAGGAAGGTAGAGGCAGGAATCCTCACAACATTCAAGAAGCATTTGGACGAGCTTTTGAAATGCCATAGCATACAAGGCTACGGACCAAAGGCTGGAAAATGGGATTAGATTAGATAGGACTTGATGGCCGGCGCGAACACGATGGGCCAAGCGCCTCTTTCTGTGCTGTACAACTCAATGACTCTATGATTCTATGACTCTATTTTCTCTCCTATATTTGATCAGGACCGGATTTCGAAGAACTAAGTCAATTATTCAGGTCGCTATTTTAACTGTCTCTTTCTTACAGATGTGCGGGCCCAACATCAGTACAGCCACCACTTCCGGGGATGTCGATCTTTCGATGGTCCGGTTTCTCGACTTAACCAGAGATCCTGCGAACTCTCACTACTATACGACCCTAACCTTCCTGGGGGACTCACCCCTTGACTCTAGAGTTCCGATTATCTCCCTTTTGTGGTTGGACTACCGGACCCCTCGTTCTACATCCCAACAGAAGACAGAATCTTTTATTTACCCTACTTTGTGCAGAGGAGATAGACCGGTTCCGAGACACAGCTGCTCTTTGGGAACCACTGGTTTCGGGACTGGAGGATCTTCCCGGCGGGATATCCACCCCCTTTTATAGGCCCTCCTACCTCTGAAGGAGGACAGTGCAACCTGTCTTCACACATTCCCATACGATGGCTGATAACCCTCACCGGATTAAGTTAAGTCAGCTAAGTCACATTGAGCCACTGTTACAAGGCCACCGCCTCCACCTCAATGCCATGAATGAAGTAGCCTTAACCCCGCTGCAATCCTTGCACACACTGCTAATAGCAGGACACACTGAAAGGGGGTCGGAGACAGACAGAGGGTCAGAGGGAGAGAGAGAGAGAGCCTGTTAGTTACCACAAACTAGTGCCAAAACTCGTAAAGGAACTGGACTCCTTTAGCCTGGCGGTGGTGTAGGTTAACGATGGGGTGGCTTATCTTGGGAAAGATAAGCTTACTGTTTAGCGAACAAAAACACCTACCACGGCGCTGAGGTTCTGCGTTGACCAGCCAGGAACTCCCTTTCTTTGTGAGATGACCACTGGTCCACACAAAACACACAAGGGCGTCTGTACCAGTAAAATCACAGGAAGGAAGGATAGGATATGCTGGCAGAATGATGCAGGGCATTGGGACCCCTTATGTACACCTAACCTAAAGAGATGTCAAACTTTCGGGATTACAGAACAATACGAGGGGCCTGGGCTGCCACCTATGATTGGCTGCTACTGGGGTGACCCCACCACACACACGCCCCCATTGTTTTCCATGACACCATCCTCCCCGGAGTGAGAACCACTCACCTGCCCCTCCCCCATGACGGAGGGACCTGCCAGTGGGCTGGTGTTCACACGGACTGGGGCTATATTGTATGATAACTTGCGTCATGAATTAGTGTCAGTGGTGCTGAACCTGATCAACACCGCCCTGCCTGCTTAGTGTTCACCAAAAACTCAACAGTTATACCAGCGCCTTCTAACACAGGTATTGAAACAAGTCGTGGATCATAGCAGAGGCAGATACAGACAGAAAAGTCGGCGGGTTTGGTGACATAAGAGGTCTTTAGTTAATGATGCAGCGACGGTCTTTAACACCGGCACATTGTTTGTTAACACCACTGATCTGTCTACCATAGATCAGAAGGTCCGGGATCTGGGTTCCCACATTAAAGCCATCTTACAAGAGCAGAATAAGAATGTGGGCCAAGAGTTAAAGGAGGACCAGATATCAAATCTATACCTCCAGGATATAGCTACTGTGTTAGAAACACACGCGCAGACTATAAATACGATAATTAAAGAGGAATACAATGCCTCACAGCAGGCAGCAGCAAACGATGCTTGCAGTACATATGGGAATTGGAGAGTGGAACAAACCCGAGAAAACCTGGAGCAGAAACAGGCGGGGGAGGTCCCCCTGTGGATTACCAACCAACAGTTAAAAGGGACACTGACTCACGGACATGCTGGGGCGGGTATGCATAAATGTCTCTTATGTAGCCTCAATATGACAGTTTGTCAATTCCGAGCCATGGTATGGGTATACCCCACGCATGTCAAATGCAACCCAGACGCGGGGGGTTCCTGGGTTTAGTTTTGGTCATCCAGGTGATGGCCGTGGAGACACAAGGGCGGGAGGTATATCAGGTACAAAATATAGGTATACAAAAGATGGCATACATATATCTTACCACAATATGTTACCTTACGCAGTGATGGTGAAAGGAAACCGGATGGGTACCAAGCTGGAAGGATGTGTCACCAGACATGCCTTCATCATGTGCCCGCATGCAATCAGCCAAAGCCCGCAAGCTCAATGTGTTTTCATTAACACTGGCATGGAGTTTTACTGCACCATGGAGGCATTGGACGCAGCCTCATAGCCCACCTAGGTGACAGAGGCTGGTAAAGGTGAATACTGTGTCATGACAAACTTGGGGACATTTGAACATGCCAATCTAACTTGCGACATCCCCAGTAAGCGTTCTGCTTCACACCAGCAGTTCTGGTACGGATTGGACACGAGGAGTTGGTGGACATACACCAGTTTAATATTGCCTCTCTTCAAGTGTCTCAAGACATCAAGTATGGATTGTGGAACTACATCAACACATTTGAGTATTCTATGCCCCCACTGCCCGAACACCTGAGACAGTTACGGAAAGAGATACGGCTCTCCCAAAAGGTTTACTATACTCTGCAACAAAGGAACATGGATATGAAGAAAGACATCGATGCGACCAAAGTGAGCACATGGGTAGATGACAGTTGGGAATAAATATACAGATGCATCCATGGATCCGACTGAAATCACATGTATTAGTCCTGGTGCAGTTCGTAATTGTCCTGACCTTGTTATTTATGACACGCAGGAAATGTAAATGGACTCAGGCGAAACAAATTGCTAAACCAAAAGTTAAAACTGCTAATGTTGGTACTGCCCCTACTCCATAATTCGGTGAGATTTAAGGTAGTCATGGAAAAGGACAGAGATGGACCAGAGATAAATGTTCTATATTGGGGGAAGGCCGATTTTAATATGATAAGGCAGGATCTGGCCAAAGTGGACTGGGATCAGCTCCTTGCAGGAAAATCCACATCGGAGCAATGGGAGTCTTTCAGAAAGGAAATTGAGACAGTACAATGGCAACATGTTCCCGTAAAGGTCAAGGGTGGGACCAACAAACCCAGGGAACCATGGATGTCAAGGGATATACGAGAATGCATTCGGAAAAAGGGGGGCTTTTGGCAGATACAAAGGACTAAAGACAGAGGAAGCCCTAGAGGAGTATAAAAAGTGCAGGAGGATACTTAAAAAAGAAATTAGGAGAGCGAGGAGGAGCCATGAAATAACACTGGCGAGCAAAGTAAAGGAAAATCCTAAGGTTGTTTTCTAATTATATTAAGGGCAAGGAGATAACTAGGGAAAGAGAAGGGCCCATTAGGGACCAAAGTGGCAATCTGTGTGTGGAGCCAGAAGATGTAGGAGGGGTTTAAAAATAATTTTTTGCATTTGTTTTCACTATGGAGAAGGTCGATGTAGACATAAAAATCAGGCAGGGGGACCGTGATATACTTGAACAAATTAGCATCCAGAGGGAGGAGGTACTAGCGGTTTTAGCAGGCTTAAAAGTGGATAAATCCCCAGGCCCGGACGAGATGTATCCCAGGCTGCTGTGTGAGGCAAAGGAGGAGATTGCACGTGCTCTGACACAAATTTTCAGAACCTCTCTGGGCACAGGGGATGTGCCAGAGGACTGGAGACCAGCTAACGTAGTACCATTATTCAAGAAGGGTAGTAGGGATAAACCTGGGAATTACAGGCCAGTGAGCCTAACATCAGTGGTAGGGAAATTATTGGAAAAAATTCTGAGGGACAGAATTAGTCTCCACTTGGAGAGGCAAGGATTAGTCAGGGATAGTCAGCATGGCTTTGTTAAGGAAAGATCATGTCTGACCAATTTGATTGAATTTTTCGATGGGGTGACTAGGTGTGTGAATGAGGGTAGTGCAGTGGATGTTGTATACATGGATTTCAGTAAGGCTTTCGATAAAGTCCCGCATAGGAGACTGGTCAAGAAGGTAAGAGCCCATGGGATCCCGGGTGCCTTGGCACATTGGATCCAAAACTGGCTAAGTGGCAGAAGGCAGGGGGTGATGGTCGAATGTGGTTTTTCTAACTGGAAGCCTGTGTCCAGTGGGGTACCGCAGGAATTGGTGCTGGGTCCCTTGCTGTTTGTGGTCTACATTAATGATTTGGATGTGAATGTAAAATGAATGATCTGTAAGTTCGCAGCTGACAGGAAAATTTGTGGTGTGGTAAATAGCGAGGAGGGTAGCATCAGCCTGCAGGACGATATAGATGGGTTGGTCAGATGGGTGGAACAGTGGCAAATGCAATTTAACCATGAAAAGTGTGAGATGATGCATTTTGGAGGTACTAAAAAGGCAAGGGATACACAATGAATGGTAAGACCCTAGGAAAGACAGAGGATCAGACGGACCTTGGTGTGCATGTACATAGATCTCTGAAGGCAGCAGAACAGGTGGATAAGGTGGTTAAAAAGGCATATGGGACACTTTCCTTCATTAGCTGAGGCATAGAATATAAGAGCAGGGAGGTTATGATGGAGCTATGCAAAACGCTGTTTAGGTCAGAGCTGGAATATTGTGTGCAGTTCTGGTCGCCAAACTATAGGAAGGATGTGATTGCTTTGGAGAGGGAGCAGATGAGATTCACCAGGATGTTTCCTGGGCTGGAGCGCTTCAGCTATGAAGAAAGTCTGTACAGGCTGGGGTTGTTTTCCTTGGAGCAGAGAAGGCTGAGCGGGGACCTGATTGAGGTGTACAAAATTATGAGCGGCATAGATATGGTAGATAGAAAGGAACATTTACCCTTAGTAGTGGGGTCACTAACAAGGGGGCATAGATTAAAGGTAAGGGGCAGGAGGTTTACAAGGCTACGGACCAAGTGCTGGAAAATGGGATTAGATTAGACAGGGCTGGATGGACGGCATGGACGCGATGGGCCTAAGGCCTCTTTTTGTGCTGTATAACTCTATGACTCTATGACTCCAAGCGTTTCAGGTGATGACTTTAACAAGTTGTTGGAAAAATCATTTATATGAATAATGAAGCAATCGTATAATCAATCAGGGGTTGCCTAAATATTCGCTTCACTCATCTTATACATATCTGGTGCTTCGACGGGTGGCCACCCCAATAGGATTCACACCAGACCATATGCAACAATTGTGCGGCCTACTTGGAATAGCCAAAGGCCTGGCGGGGGGGGGGGGTGGTAGTATAGAACAAATGGGGGGATTATAGGAAAACCTTCATCATTCGTGCTATTTGATTTGGGAAATCGTATATGCATTTCTGACCTACTATAAACCCACCAGCTTATCACACTGTCCTATCATAGAGAGCACACCCTCCAACCCCGCTTTAAGGGTTCTTTACGGGGTTTGGAAGGGGGGACTGAAAGGTCCAGCTTGTTCCCAATGAATGCTGGGATACTTGACTGTGTTAACACCCTATTTAGCCATAATTTAGGTTTAGCTGACTGAAGCACATTGGCAGACTGGAAGACGCCATTTACTTATCAAACTTCGGAATGTGTGTGTTCACAGCCTCAGTAGAGCCATTGTCTGAACACGGCCTGTCTTCCCAGGAGATAATGGTACAATTAACATCGAACATTATTCCAGTCACAGGGTACACGCATTACTGCGGCCTTGTAGCCATCCTGCTTGTTCCACAGTTAAGGCTAAAATATGCTTTCTCAAACTATAAACTATGCCGAAAACGGGGAAGAGATAACAGCAGGACTGTGGGGAGTAGGATGAAACTACTAACATCTGTGTGAGGGTGACGGTCAGTTCCTTCAGTAATGCCTAGATGGCACCTTCACTTGTTTGTTTCCCTTTGTTAATTGTTACTTGTTTCTCCTGTTTATTACTTAACTGTCTTTCATCTGGTTAATTGGTTTCACCTGTTTTTGCTTGTATTTAAGTTCTGTGGTTTCTACCCTCTGGGCTCAGTCCTGACAAGGGAGTGAGTCTTGACAAGGTGCTCTGTCTTGACTAGGTGCTCAGTTTTGACACGCCGGTTGCCGTGGTAGCTTGTCTTGAGCGCAGTTTGGACAAGCCGATTGCCCTGTGGTAGCTTGCCTTGATAAGCTGGTTGCCTAGGGGTAGCTTGTCTTGGGCTAAGTCTTGACAAGCCGTTTACCTTTGTGGTTGCTTGTCTTGAGCTCCTAAGTCTATAACTGTTTATCTGTGTTATGTTTTTGCTTGCATTTAATTTCTGTGGTTCTTCCCTTTGTTTTCGGTCTTGACAAGGTGCTGACAGGTTGCTTAACCTTGACAAGATGCTCAGTTTGGACAAGCTGGTTGCCCTGTGGTAGCTTGTCTTGAGCTCAGTCTTGACAAGCCGGTTGCCTCATGGTAGCTTGTCCTGAGTTCCTATCTTGACAAGCCGTTTGCCTATGTGATAGCTTGTCTTGAGCTCCAATGTTTCGTAACTGTTTACCTGTGTGATTCTAGTAAAGTACTGTTATTTAAGGCTGCATATCTGCTTCTCGCCTCATCTGTCTGCACTTGGGTCCAGAATCAGCCTTGCCCGGACAGCACTGCCCCATGTTTACACGGCCCCGCAACAGCAACCCTGACAGTAGGACTGAGCCAGTATGGACACAGCAGCGATGGAGGAATTTCGTTCTATTCTCGTCCATTAAGGTGCTTTCCTCGCCCTTCTTGCATCCCTTTGGAATATAATCCATTGAGCGTGCTAACTCTGGAAAACAATGGCTCTGTCGCTTACAAAGATTATGATCATATGATCGCCACGACATGTACCTGCCGCTAGTGGATGAGGAGGATGATTTTGTCTTGAAATTTCTGAACATCTGCAGTTCATGATCAGCCGGAATGGGAAAGATCACTGCTTGAAAAGCCAAGAAAATTCGCTATGTGTACTAATGCAGACTTTTTCATTTTTGACTTCTAGTTCTAAATGTCCAGGGGTGTGTATGTTTGGCTACTGTTGTACACGTGTGACTGGGACTTCGGGTTCATCAAGTTTGAGCCTTTTAAGTATTTCCCCCCTTGGGTATCCATACCACTATGTTACCTGTTTGATTCTAGCAAAGTACTGTTATGTAAGACTGCATATCTGCTTCTTGCCTTGTCTATCTGCACTTGGGTCCAGAACCAGCCTCGCCCGGACAGCACGGCCCCGTGTTTACACAGCCCCGCGACAGCAACCCTGACACTGTGTAATAGCAACATACTGTGGATGCTGGTCAGAGGGTACCCGAGTTCAAGGGGTGGGTCCAACATTTGAGTGACTAACCACATAAACCAATAAAGAGTAACTGCTGTGACAGTTTGTATATGTATGCCCCCATTCTTTAGTAGGTGGGTGTTGCTTATAGAATTGTATAACTTGAATGAACCGTTACTTGTCCCTCGAGAGTGCACACCTAGCTTGTGGATGCTGGGTGGCTCTCCCTTGTGCACAAGTAATTTGGTTGTTTTCATAAATTCTCAACTTGATCTCAATTCCGTCTCTGTCTCGGGTTCCTCCAAATTCGAATCTCACACCATTGCAATGTTCTATTGCACTGCAACTGACGATAATATTGCAGGGAAATTTCATTGCAATGCTCTATTGCATTGCAAATTCCTATTACATTGCAAAGTGAAATTCCATTGCAATGTTTTCTTCATTGCAAATGACGATCATATTGCAAGACGATATTCCATTTCAATGTTCTATTGTATTGCAAATCACTATTGTGTTGCAAAGTGATGTTCCATTGCAAAGTCCTATTGCATTGCAAATGATGATCATATTTCCAAGTGATATTCCATTGCAATGTGCTTTTGCATTGCAAATGACGATCATATTGCAAAGCGATATTCAATTGTTATCTGCTATTATATTGCAAATGTCCATTTTAGTGCAAAGTGTTTTTCCATTGCAATGTTCTATTGAATTGCAAATGACATTCATATTGCAAACTGATATTCCATTGCAATATTCCATTTCACTGCAATGGCTATTCTGTTACAAAGAAATATTCTATTGCAATGTTCTATTACATTGCACATGATGATTGTATTGCAATGATATTCCATTGCAATTTTCTGTTTCAGTGCAAATGACTATTATGTTGCAAACTGCAATTTCATTGCTATGTGCTGTTGCATTGCAAAGGAATATAATTGTTATAAATCTCATCCTCAAGAAACTACTTATGAAATAATGCTGGATGGCCAGCTGGTGGCGCCGTCCAAGGAGTATAAATACTCGGTCGTTGGACCCAGCTTGCCGGGGACATTTTGTAAAGACAAGGAGCCACTGGATACAACTAGACTTCCATGTTCTGAAACAAGTTGATTAAAGCCTCGCTTTATGCTCAAACCAAGTGCATAGTGAGTTTCATTACCTCAATTTAATCAACTTGATATCGACTCCACGCTTTGGGTGATTTTGGGATCAGCCAGCTACGACTCGAACCGTAAAAGGGAACTCAGACAAGTAATCGGTCCAGCATGGAGGAACTACTCAGCCCCACCCGTCTTGACCTGGACCCGAATTCACTTACAGCTGCTAAGGTATCGAAACATTGGTATCGTACTTTCAGAAACTTCCTCAGGGTGTGTGGTGAAAATGTTCCTGATAAATTAGAGATACTTGCTAATTATGTATCCCCTCATGTGTTTGACTATATCGAAGACTGTGTCAACTATGATGCCGCTATACAAATACTACAGCAGCTATTTGTCAAGTCCCCAAATTGAAATTGTTTCTCGGCATCTACTGGCCACAACTCAACAACAACCCGGGGAATCACTTGATGAATTCCTTCAGAAACTTTGGAGGCCCAGCAAGGATTGTAATCTTAAAGCTGTTACAGCTGAGCAGTACCAGGAGGAGTTAATTTGTGATTCCTTTAGTAATGGGATTGTGTCTCCCTTCATACGTCAGCATCTGTTGGAGAATAAAACCTGCAATTACAGGCTGCCTATGACCAGGCATGTTCTCTGGACTTAACAAAGAGGAATGCAGACACCTATCCTTCACCACGTGCACGGGCTGCTGCTATCTCTTTTAGTGACTCTTTCAATAGGCCTCGGGCAGAAGCCCTCACGGATGACGACTTCAAACCGGCTGATGACAACCCTACCCTAGACACCTACACTGATGAGGACCCTGCCCTAGCAGCATCCTGGCAAACTGGAAGGAAGTGTTCCTTCTGTAGAGGTCTGTTCCATTATAGCAAATATTGTCCTGCTCATAATGCGACCTGCAATCATTGCAGCAAGAAAGGTCACTTTTCTAAGTTTTGCCTAGTCAAGAGCCGCTGTTAGTAAGAAAGGCCACTTTTCTAAGGTATACAGGTCGAGAGCTCCTGTTAGTTTTGTAGCTACTATCTATAAAACTGCTCCTCCCCCAAGAGCCACTACTATGGTTACAGCTGCAATCTATAAAACTGCTCCACCCCAAGAATCACTACGAAGGTTACAGCTGTCAAGGGTAAAACTGCCCCTCCTCCCATCACAGCTGTTTTTCCCCAAAGTTTGCCCCATGCAGCCACGAAGGTTTCGGTAAATGGAAACATTTTGAGAGCACTAATCCACTCATGCAGATCTGACAGCTTTATTAGTGAGCGGGCTGTCAGTAAGTTAAAACTGCGTATTTACCCCTCGGACAGGGAAATTGCAATGGCTCTGCCGACTCTGACCACCAATTCTTCCAGCTTTTGTCTTGTCCACCTTATTCTCAATGGCTGCACTTATTTCTCCACCCAGCTCGGGGTGCTCAAGAATCTATGCAGTGATGTGCTCCTGGGGCAGGATTTCCAGAAACAACACAAAAGACTCACTTTCGAGTTTGGCGGGTCAAATGCAGAGCTTACTATTTCCAAAGTACCGTATTCTGCGCTTTCGGCAGCTTCGCTCGACGAGCCCTCCTTCTTTGCTAATCTTTCCCCCCGATGTAAGCCCATAGTCACTAAATCATGACGTTTCAGCCAAGATGATCGAGCCTTTAACGAGGCAGAAATCTCTCGCCTTCTAGCTGACGGTATAATTGAGCCATGTTCGTCTTCCTGGTGGGCTCAAGTCATCATTTTTAAAAATCCTCTGAAGCAACAGAAGAACAATCTTTGCATTGATTACTCGCAAAATATTAACCAGTATACCGACCTGCGTGCCTACCCACTACCACGCATCGATGACATGGTCAATAATTTTGCCAACTACAAGGTATTTCAACTTTTGATTTAAAGAGCGCATATCATCAAGTACCGTTAAAGGACTCTGACAAAATGTATACAGCCTTTGAGGCCAATGGTTGGCTTTAACCAAATTGTCACCTTCCATTTGAGGTCACCAATGGGGTGGCCGTCTTTCAATGGCTAATGGATAGTCTAGTCAAACAGAAGAACTTAACGGAGACTTTTCCATATCTGGATAATATCACCATTGCTTGTCGTGACCAGAAGGAGAAAGATGCCAACCTCCAGAAATTTTTTGACGTTCTCCGTCGTCACAACTTAACCTTAAGTGCGTCCAAATCTGTGAAATCAGTACCATCAGTCAACATCCTTGGCTACTGGGTGGGCAATGGTGTCATCAAACCAGATCCGGAGCGACTTCGTCCGCTTCTGGAGCTCCCTCCCCCTAAGAATCTCGACTCTCTTCGTCGGGCACTCGGCATGTTCGCCTATTATGCAAAATGGAAGCCCCACTTCTCCAAAAAGATCCAGCCCCTGCTTCACGCAAAGTCTTTTCCATTGGAGGCAATGGCTATTTCAGCTTTCAACCTCCTCAAGCGGCAATTGGAAAAAGCCATGCTTCGTTCCATTGACGAAAATCTTCCTTTTGTGTTCGAGTGCGATGCATCATATGTGGCGATCTCGGCTACCTTGAATGAAGGTGGTTGACCCGTTGCATTTCTGTCCAGAACTTTGCAGGGTAGCGATCTCCATTATCCTCCTGCCGAGAAGGAGGCTACTGCCATTATCGAAGCGGTATGTAAATGGAGTCATTTTCTCGCACGTCGCCATTTCTCACTTATAACCGATCAGCGCTCCATGGCCTTTATGCTGGATAACCGGAAATGCACTAAGATCAAGAATAACAAAATACAACTCTGGAGGATGGAATTGGCTGCCTTTGGATACACCATACATTATCGATCCGGAAAAGAGAATGTGGCCCCGGATACCCTCACGCGGGCATTCTGCTCTTCTCTTTCAACTTCGAATCTGGCAGATTTTCATACTGACTTATGCCATCCTGGCGTTACCCGTATGTTGCACTTTGTGTAATCTAAAAATCTCCCATTTTCTACAGAAGATGTGAAAAGAACGAGCACCTGCTGTAAAATTTGTGTGGAGTTAAAACAGCAATTCTTCCGTCCATCTGATGGCTCACTCATACACACTATGCAGCCTATGCAGCGACTCAGAATTCACTTTAAAGGGCCATTGCCTTCCACGATGTGGAACACCTACTTACTGACTATGGTGGACGAATATTCATGCTTTCCCTTTGCTTTCCCCTGTACCAACATGCGTACTTCCACAGTGATCAAATGCCTTGATCAAATCTGTTCCCTTTGCGGTTCAGGCAATTTCATCCACTCTGAGCGGGGTCCCTCCTTCATGTCAAGTGAACTCAGAAGTTATCTCTACCAACGAGGAATTGCCACAAGTAAAACAACACCGTACTATCCCATTGTTAACGGACTAGTTGAGAGATACAACGCTGTCATGTGGAATGCTTTCCGTCTTGTGCGAGGTCATGCAATCTACCAGACCAGCAGTGGGAAACAATGATCCCAGACGCGTTGCATTCCATCAGGTCTCTCCTTTCTACTTCTACCAATAACTCACCTCATGAGCGATTATTCAGCTTTAATCATCACTCCACCCATGGGACGTCTCTAACGTCATGTTTGGCAGCTCCTGGCCCCGTGCTGCTCTGAAGATTTGTACGATCGTTGGAAACCGATCCGCTAGTCGACGAGATAGAACTTACGGATGTAAACCCCACGTAAGCCCAAGTGCGGTATCTGGATTGCTGGGTATTCACCGTGTCACTCCAGGACCTGGCGCCGTGTCTGGCCAGTTCTGCAGACCTGACTGATGGAGGGTCCTGCAGGGATGAGGCCAAAACTCTGTGCACCCCCAAGGATGATGCCCTACCTGGGACATCGAGGGTTCTGCCGGCTGCCCCGCTGGACCCACACGGGGAGCCGAGCATTCCCCGTGGGATGGCCACCCCGGGCCAGGAAGCTGGTCAATCTCCAGCAAACCAATGGGATGAAGCCATTTCTGTGTCTGTGGGGACCCACACCCAGAGTCACGATCTCCCCAGCCTCCCTCGGGTCGATCAGAGCAACACGGGCCCTGTCGATCCAGCGGCATGTATCAAGTGGCCCAGGGACCAAGACACAGTCTGAGGAGATGTGTCTTCTGGCCATAAACAAAAATGTAAAAGACTGCGGCTATTCGTGGTCCACCTACTCCATTAACAGGAAGTCTTCGGACTTCCAAATCTTTTAGGCAGGAAGAATGATATAAATCTCATCATGAAGCAACTACTTATGAAATAACACTGGACGGCCAGCCGCTGGAGCCGTCCAAGGAGTATAAATACTCAGTCGTTGGCCCCAGCTTTCCAGCGACATTTAGTAATACAAGGAGATAGAGGAATTCAACTAGATTTCCATGTTCTGAAACAAATTGATTAAAGCCTTGCTTTATGCTCAAACCAACTGCGTACTGAGTTTTATTATGTCAATAATGTTGCAAGTTAAAATTCCATTGCAATGTCTATTGCATTGCAAATGAATATTATATTGGAAAGTGATATTCCATTGACATGTTCTCTTGCATTGCAAATGACTATTATATTGCAAAGTGATATTCCATTGCAATGTTCTACTACATTGCAAATGGCGATCATATTGCAAAACGATATTGCATTGCATTATGCAATTGCATTTCAAATGACTATTATATGCCAAGTGATATTCCATTGCAATGTTCTATTGCATTGCAAATGACTATTATGTTGCAAAGTGATATTCCACTGCAATGTTTTGTTCATTGTAAATGATGATCACATTGCAAGGCGATATTCCATTTCATTGTGCTAGTGCAGTGTAAATGACTATTATATTGCAAAGTATTTTTCTATTGCAATGTGCAATTTCATTGCAAATTACATTTTTGTTGCAAACTGATATTCCAATGCAATGTTCCATTGCACTGCAATGACTATTCTGTTGTAAAGAAATATTCTATTCTAATGTCCTACTGCATTTCAAATGCCGATTGTTTTGCATTGATATTCAATTGCAATATTGTGCTGCAGTGCTATATACCTACTATGTTGCAAAGTGCTATTCCAACACAAAATGCTATTGCATTGCAAATGAATATATTATTGCAACTTAAAATTCCATTGCAATCTTCTATTGCATTCCAAATGACGATCATATTACAAAGTAATATTGCATTGCAATGTTCTATTGCAATGCAAATAACGATCACATTTCAAGGTAAAACTCGATTGCAATGTGCAATTGCATTGCAACAGACTACAATATTGCAAAGTGATATTCCATTGCAATGTTCTATTGCATTGCAAATGACGTTTACATTGTAGCATTATTCAACTGCAATGTGGTATTGCATTGCAAATTAAATTAATATTGCAAGTTGACATTGCAAAGCGACATTCCTTTGCAATGTTCTATTCCATTGGAAATGACTAGTATATTGCAAAGTTATATGCCAATGCAATTATAAAGTGCATTGCAAATGACGGTGTTATAGCAAGTCGATCATCCATTGCAAATGAGTATTATATTTCGAGGTAATATTCCACTGCAATGTTCCATTAAATTGCAAATGACTATTGTATCGCAAAGTGAGATTCCAATGCAATTTTATATTGTATTGCAAATGACGATCATCTTACAAGGTGACATTCCATTTCAATTTGTTTTGCATTGCAAATCACTATCGTATTGCAAACTGATATTCCATTGCAAAGTGCTATTGCATTGCAAATGACTATTACATTGCAAAGTGATATTCCACTTCAATGTACTATCGCATTGCAAATGACGATCATATTACAAAGTGATATTCCATTGCAATGTTCTATTGCATTGCAAACCACGATGTTTTTGCAGCAATATTCCATTGCAGTGCTCTACTGCATTGCACGGAGTACTGTATTGCAAAGCTATATTCAGCTGCAATGTTCTATTGCATTGCAAGTGAATATTATACTGGAAGTTAATAGTCCATTCCAATGTGCTATTACATTGAAAATGAATATCATATTGCAAAGTGATAATCCATTGCAATGCACAATCTTTTTCTGAGTGGCAGGCAGTGACTAGTGGGGTACCGCAGGGATCGGTGCTTGGAATCCAGCTATTCACAATATATATTAATGATCTAGACAAGGGGATTAGATGTAACATCTCCAAATTTGCAGATGACACAAAGCTGGGTGGGCATGTGTGCTGCGAGGAAGATGCTGAGAATGACAGGATGATTTGGACAGGTTGGGTGATTGGGCAGAAGCATGGCAGATGCAATATAATGTGGATAAATGTGAGGTTATCCACTTTGGTGGCAAAAACAGGAAGGCAGATTATTATCTGAATAGCAATAGATTGGGTGAAGGGGAAGTGCAAAGAGACCTGGGTGTCCTTGTGCACCAGTTACTGAACGTAAGCGTGCAGGTGCAGCAGGCGGTTAAGAAGGCAAATGTTATGTTGGCCTTTGTAGCGAGAGGAACAAGGATGTCTTGCTGCAGTTGTACAGGGCCTTGGTGAGACCACATCTTGAGTATTGTGTGCAGTTTTGGTCGCCTTATATGAGGAAGGATGTTCTTGCCATGGTAGGAATTCAGTGAAGATTCACCAGGCTGATACCAGGGATGGGAGGAATGAAGTATGAGGAGAGATTGAGTTGATTGGGCCTGTACTCGCTGGAGTTTAGAAGACTGAGAGGAGATCTCATTGAAACTTATAAAATTCTGACAGGACTGGACAGACTAGATGCAGGAAGGATGTTCCCGATGGTCGGGGAGTCCAGAACCAGGGGTCACGGTCTAAGGATAAAGGATATGCCATTTAGGACAGAAATGAGGAGGAATTGCTTCACCCAGACAGTGGTGAACCAGTGGAATTCTCTACCACAGAAGGCATAAAGGCCAATTCATTAAATATATTCAAGAAGGAGTTGGATATATTTCTTAAGGCTAATGGGATCAAGGGGTATGGGGAGAAAGCAGGGACTGGGTACTGAATTTGGATGATCAGCCATGATCACATTGAATGGCGGAGCGGGCTCGAGGGGCCGAATAGCCTACTGCTGCTGCTATCTTCTATGTTTCTATGTTTATATAGCAAACTAATATTCTATTGCAATATCCGATTGCATTGCAAATGATGATTATATTGGAGTGACATTCCATTGCATTTTTCTATTGCATTGCAAATGAGTACTATATTGCAAAGTGTTATTCCGTTGCAATATCTTATTGCAATGCAAATGAAGATCATTTTGCAATGCGATATTCCATTGCAATTCGCTATTTCAATTCAAATGACTAATATAATGCGAAGTGATATTCCATTGCAATGTGCTACTGCACTGCAAATGACTATTGTATTGCAAAGTGATATTCCATTGCAATGTTCTATTGCATTGCCATTTTCTATTGCATTGCAATTGACTATTGTATTGCAAAGCATTTATCCTTTGCAATGTTCTGTTGCATTGAAAATGACTACTATGTTGCAAAGTGATATTCCATTGCAGTATCTTTTGCATTGCAAATGATGATCATATTGCAAATCAATATTCCATTGCAATGTGCCATTGCACTTCAAATGTCAAATGTATTGCAGTAATAATCCATTCCATTGTTCTATTGCATTGCAAATGACGATCACATTGCAGGGCAATATTCCTATTGCAATGTGCTATTGCATTTCAACTGACTATTATATTGCAAGGTGATATTCGATTGCAATGTTCTATTGTATTGATGTGGTCCAGACACTAAGCATCATTGGCTTGTTCTCTCCACACAGATGCGGCCGGACCTGCTGTGATTTCCAGCAAAAAAAATGTTTTTTGTCTTTTTTTTTGTTTTTCATACAGACCCCAGCATCTGCAACATTTGATCCCTTGTGACCCCACCTCATTGTTCTTTGATGTAATGTTTTCCTGACTGACCTGTTTGGACACCATTTACACCTTTGATTGCTGTGATTATCTCTCTGCCGAGGTGTGATAAATGTCAGTTAGAAAGATTACCTGTAAACATCTGACATTATTCTCTGACTATATAAGCTGTGTTTCTATGCATCTCTCCACTTCACCTGATAAAGGAGCAGCGCTCTGAAAGCTTGTGATTGCAAATAAATCTGTTGGACTATAACCTGGTGTTGTGTGATTTATTACTATTGAATTGAAAATGATGATTATTTTGCAGTCATATTCCATTGCAATGTACAATTGCATGGCAAATGACTATTATATTGCAGAGTGATATTTCATTGCAATGTTCTATTGCATTGCAAATGATGATTATCTTGCAGCGATATTCTGTTGCAATGTTGTATTGCATTGCAAATTAAATTAATATTGCAAGTTGATATTGCAAAGCAACATTCCTTTGCAATGCTCTATTGCATTGGAAATGACTAGTATGCTGCAAAGTTATAGGCCAATGCAATTTTAAAGTGCATTGCAAATGACGATCTCATTGCAAGTCGATTATCCTTTTCAATGTGCTATTGCATTGCAAATGACTATTATATTGCAAAGTGTTATTCCACTTCAATGTTCTATCGTATTGCAAATGACGATCATATTACAAAGCAATATTCCATTGCATTGTTCTATTGCATTGCAAACCATGATTGTATTGCAGTAATTTTCCATTGCAATGCTCTACTTCATTGCAAGGTCTACTATATTGCAAAGCTATTTTCAATTGCAATGTTCTTTTGCATTTCAAGTGACTATTATATTGGATGTTAATAGTCCATTGCAATGTGCTATTGCATTGAAAATGCATATCATATTGCAGAGTGATAATCCATTGCAATGCACAATTGCATTGCAATGAATATATTGCAAAATAATATTACATTGCAATATCCTACTGCATTGTAAATGACGATTATATTGGAGTGATATTCCATTGCAATTTTATATTGCATTGCAAATGAGCACTTTATTGTAAAGTGATATTCTGTTGCAATATTTTAGAGCAATGCAAATGACAATCATTTTGCAAAGCGATATTCCATTGCAAATCACTATTGCAATTCAAATGACTATTATATTGCGAAGTGATATTCCATTGCAATCTGCTACTGCAATGCAAATGGTTATTGTATTGCAAAGTGGTATTCCATTGCAATGTATTTTGCACTGCAAATGATGTTCATATTGCAAAGCAATGTTCCATTGCAATCTGCTACTTCAATACAATTGTCAAATAAATTGCAGTGATAATGCATTGAAATGTTCTGTTGCATTGCAAATGACGAGCACATTGCAGGGCAATATTCCATTGCAATGTGCTATTGCATTGCCACTATTATATTGCAAGGTGATACCCATTGCAATGTTCTATTGCATTGAAAATGACAATTATTTTTCAGTGATATTCCATTGCAATGTACAAATGCAAAGCAGATGACTATTATATTGCAGATTGATATTTAATTGCAATGCTCTATTGCATTAAAAATGACGATTATACAGCAGTGACATTCCATTGAAATTTTCTATTGCATTGCAAATGACGATTATGCTGCAAACTAATATTCCAAAGCAAAGTTCCATTGCATTGCAATGACTTTTATAATGCAAAGTGATATTTCATTGCAAATGACGATCAAACAGCAAGGCACTATTCCATTGCAATGTGCTATTGCATTGCAACCGACTATTATATTGCAAGGTGATATTATATTGCAATGTTGTATTGCATTGCAAATGACGATTATATTGCAGTGATATTCCATGGCAATGTGCAATTGCATTGCAAATGACTACTGTATTGCAAAGTGATGTTCCATTGCAAAGCCCTACTGCTTTGCAAATGATGATCATATTGCAATGCGATATTTCATTGCAATGTTCGATTGCATTGTAAATCATTAATATATTGCAAACTGATATCCCATTGCAATGTTCTATTGCATTGCAAATGAATACTATATTACAAAGTGATATTCCATTGCAATGTAATATTGTGAGGTGAGGTGAGGTGAGAGTGATTGCCCTTGACATCAAGGCAGCATTTGATCAAGTGTGGTAGCAAGGAGCCCTAGCAAAACTGAAGTCAATGGGAATCAAGGGGAAAACTCTCCATTGGTTGGAATCATACCTAGCACAAAGGAAGTTGGCTGTGGTTGTTGCAGGTCATTCATCTCAATCACATGACATCATTGCAGGAGTTCCTCAGCGCAGTGTCCTAGGCCCAACCATCTTCAGCTGTTTCATCAATGACCTTCCCTCCATCATAATGTCAGAAGTGGGGATGTTCGCTGATGATTGCACACTGTTCAGCACTATTCGAGACTCATCAGATACTGACCCAGTCCATGTCCATATGCAGCAAGACCTGGACAACATTCAGACTTGGGCTGACAAGTGGCAAGTAACATTTGCACCACACAAGAGCCAGGCAACGACCATCTCCAACAAGCGAGGCTCTAACCATCTCCCCTTGACATTCAATGGCATTATCATCGCAGAATCCCCCACTATCAACATCCTGGGGGTTACCATTGATCAGAAACTGAACTGGACCAGCCATATACATACTGTGGCTACAAGAGCAGGCCAGAGGCTGGGAATTCTGCGGCGAGTGTCTCACCTTCTGACTCCCCAAAGCGTTTCCACCATCTACAAGGCACAAGTCAGGAGTGTGATGGAATACTCTCCACTTGCCTGGATGAGTGCAGCTCCAACAAAACTCAAGAAGCTTGACACCATTCAGGATAAAGCAGCCCGCTTGATTGGCACTCCATCCACCACCTTCAACATTCACTCCCTCCACGATCGGCACACTGTGGCTGCAGTGTGTACCATCTACAAGATGCACTGCAGCAACTCGCTAAAGCTCCTTCAACAGCACCTTCCAAACACATGATCTCTACCACTTAGAAGGACAAGGGCAGCAGATGCATGGGAACTTCACGACCTACAACTTCCCCTCCAAGCCACACAGCATCCTAACTTGGACCTGTATCGCCATTCCTTCACTGTCACTGGGCCAAAATCCTGGAACTCCCTTCCTAACAGCATTGTGGGTGTACCTACACCATATTGACTGCAGCGGTTCAAGAAGGTGGCTCACCACCATCTTCTCAAGGGCAATTAGGGATGGGCATTAAATGCAGACCTAGGCAGCCAGCGATGCCTACATCCCATCAATGAATATTTTTTTTTTTAATGCCGAAAATATTGCAAAGCGATATTCCATTGCAGTGTGCTAATGCATTTGAAATGACTATTATATTTCTAAGAGATATTCCTTTTCAATGTGCTACTGCACTGCAAGTGGCTACTGTATTGCAAAGTGATATTACATTGCAATGTTCACTTGCATTCCAATGTTCTATTGCATTGCAAATGGCTATTATATTGCAAAGTGATATTCCTTTGCAAAGTTATGTTGCATTGCAAATGATGATCATATTGCAAAGCTGTATTCCATTGCAATGTGCAGTTGCATTACAAATGACGAATATTTTGCAATGATATTCCATTGCAATGTTCTATTGCATTTCAAATGACTGTTATTTTGCAAAGTGATATTCCATTGCAATTTGCTACTGCAATGCAAATGGTTATTGTATTGCAAAGTGGTATTCCATTGCAGTGTATTTTGCATTGCAAATAATGGTCATATTGCAAAGCAATGTTCCATTGCAATCTGCTACTTCACTACAATTGTCAAATAAATTGCAGTGATAATGCATTGCAATGTTCTGTTGCATTGCAAATGACGAGCACATTGCAGGGCAATATTCCATTGCAATGTGCTATTGCATTGCCACTAACTATAATATTGCAAGGTGATACCCATTGCAATGTTCTATTGCATTGAAAATGACAATTATTTTTCAGTGATATTCCATTGCAATGTACAAATTGTGGTAAACCACTGTTAACCTGTATATGCCTGTGTGGTAAACCACTGTTAACCCTGTACAAGTCCAGGCATGTCTCAGCCCATGGCTCCACCCCTAAGCCCGGGTATAAAGGTGACTCACCACCCTTCCCCCGGGAGCTCTTCGGATGGATTTACTAGCAGAGGCATGCTCTAGTTCTTAGCCAATAAAAGCCTACTTCATATAAGTCCATTTCATAGTCTTTGGTATTGTTGATAGCGCATCAATTTTATTGACTAATTTTCAACATGGAGCAAATCTTGAAGCCAGAACGTTTAGACCTGGATCCTCAAGCAGCAGATGCAGCCAATAACTTTGAACACTGGCTGAGCTGTTTTGAAGCCTTCCTGGAGGCCTCCAGCACTACTGTCACTACAGATGATGCGAAACGGCTTGTCTTGAACTCACGGGTGAGCCACCGAGTCTACTCGATCATCCGAGACGCCACTATTTACGCGGCTGCCATCGCGACGCTAAAGGAACAATACGTGAGGCCTGTTAATGATGTCTACGCCAGACACCTCCTGGCTACCCGAAAACAGCGCCCCGGGGAATCGGGCGCTGAATATTTACTGCACTGAGAGTCCTCGGCCCGGACTGTAATTGCAAAGTGGTGATGGCCAAGGAATGCACGGAAGACCTGATCCGAGATGCCTACGTATCCGGCATCAGGTCCAACTATACTCGGCAGAGGCTGCTGGAACAGAGGGGGCTCGACCTGCAGAAGACGGTGGCCCTCGCTAACTCGTTAGACGTGGCCCTCCAGTACATGGACGCCTACCCCCCTGACTGGATGGCCACGTGGATGCCATGGGAGCAGCGATCTTGGGATCCGGTAAGGCCACAAGCCGCCAGCAGCCCAACTACAGCTGCAATGACCAGAGGCCAGAATGCTACTTCTGTGGCCAGGCCAAGCACCCCAGGCAGCAATGCCCAGCAAAGGACACGACCTGCTCCAGATGCGGCAAGAAAGGCCACTACGCGAGAGTGTGCAAGGAGAAATTGACCTCCAATTCCAGCAGCGCCGCGTGTGAACCATACAGGCCGCCATTTTGGACCCCACCAACCACGTGTGAGCCGTGCGGGCCGCCATTTTGGACACCACCAGCCGAGTGGGAGCCGCCATCTTGGACAACATCTCGGGACCAGGCCCTCGCCGCGGGCAAATACAACAGCGACCCACCGACTTCGACAATGGCCTCCATCACCCTGGACCAATCTAGGCCCCATCAACTAGCCAGGTCCATGATGAATGTAAAGGTAAATGGCCATGCCACAAATTGCCTTTTCGACTGAGGAAGCACGGAGAGCTTCATCCACCGCGACATGGTGCGACGCTACTCCCTATAGGTTATGCGCACACGCCACCAGGTCTTTATGGCCTCAAAGTCCCATACGGTGGATGTCGGCAGCTACTGTGTAGCGACTCTGACTGTGAATGGCGTGGAGTACAGAGAGTTTAAATTTCTCGTCCTGCCACAGCTCTGCGCTCCCGTGCTGCTAGGATTAGACTTCCAGTGCCATCTGGAGAGCATCACGATGGCATATGGCGGGCCCCTGCCCAAACTTACTGTCTGCAGCCAGCAGAATTTAAACATGGCGCCGCGCAAATATGCAGCCTGTCCAACCTGAAGGTCAAACCCCCCCCGTTGTTCGCTAACCTTGCCAAAGAATGCAAGCCAATTGCTACTAAAAGCAGGCTGTGCAGTGCCGGGGATAGGAGCTTTACTAACTCAGAAGTACAAAGACTCCTGAGAGAAGGGATTATCGAGGGCAGCACCAGCCCATGGCGAGCCCAAGTGGTGGTAGGAAAGACCTGCGAAAAACAGCACCTGGTTATTGATTACAGCCAGACGATCAATCGATACACGCAATTAGACGCATACCCACTTCCCCGCATATCTGACATGGTCAACCAGATAGCACAATAGCGGGTATTCTCGACGATTGATCTGAAGTCGGCATACCACCAGCTCCCCATCAGGCCTGAGGACTGCCAGTACACGGCCTTCGAGGCTGACGGTCACCTCTACCACTTCCTCCGAGTCCCCTTCGGCGTCACCAACGGGGTCTCGGTCTTCCAAAGGGAGATGGACCGGGTGGTTGACCAGCACACGCTGCAGGCCACCTTCCCCTATCTAGACAACGTCACCATCTGCGGCCATGACCGGCAGCACCATGACGCCAACCTAGAAAAATTCCTCCGTATGGCCCAACGGCTGAATCTGACATACAACAGAGAAAAATGTATGTTCCGCACCACGCGCCTCGCTATTCTTGGCTGCGTTGTGGAAAACGGAGTCATCGGCCTCGACCCCGACTGAATGCACCCCCTCCTGGAACTACCCCCCCCACTGCCTATAAGCCCTGAAGAGATGCCTAGGATGCTTCTCTTACTACGCCCAGTGGGTGCCCAACTATGCGGACAAAGCCCGGCCCCTCATCAAGTCAACCTCCGTCCCCCTGATGGCAGAGGCCCGTGCGGCCTTCACCCTCATAAAAGAGGACATTGCGAAGGCCACAATGCACGCAGTGGATGAGTCCATCCCTTTCCAAGTGGAGAGCGATGCATCCGAATTTGCCCTAGCCGCAACCCTTAACCAGGCAGGGAGACCCATGGCCTTCTTTTCACGGACCTTCCAGGGCCCCGAAATTCGACAGTCCTCAGTCGAGAAGGAGGCCCAGGCGATAGTGGAGGCTGTACGGCACTGGAGGCATTGCCTGGCCGGTAAACGTTTCGCCCTGCTCACTGACCAACGTTCAGTAGCATTTATGTTTAATAACAGACAAAGGGGGAAAATCAAAAATGATAAGATATTGTGGTGGAGGATCGAGTTATCCCCCTACAACTACGATATCTTATACCGGCCCGGGAAACTTAATGAGCCCCCAGACGCCCTATCCCGTGGGACATGTGCCAACGCACATGTCGATAGGCTGCGGACCCTCCACAATGATCTCTGCCACCCGGGGTTCACCAGGTTCTTCCACTTTATTAAAGCTCGCAACCTGCCTTACACCATCGAGGAGGTCAGGACCATGACCAGGAACTGCCAGGTCTGCGCCGAATGCAAACCGCATTTTTATAGGCCAGACAGGGCACACCTAATTAAAGCCACCCGCCCCTTCGAACGTCTCAGCTTCGATTTCAAGGGGCCCCTTCCCTCCTCTGACCACAACACGTACTTCCTCAATATTATTGACGAGTACTCCCGTTTCTCCTTCGCCATCCCCTGCCCGGACATGACCAGCGCCACAGTCATCAGGTGCCTCCATGACCTGTTCACCATATTTGGCTTCCCCAATTACATCCACAGCGACAGGGGCTCGTCGTTCATGAGCGACGAGCTGCGCCAGTACCTGCTCGAGAAGGGCATAGCCATGAGCAGGACTACCAGCTACAACCCCCGGGGTAATGGACAGGTAGAGAGGGAGAATGCAACGGTGTGGAAGACATCCATGCTCGCCCTAAAACCCAAGGGCCTCCCAATCTCCCGCTGGCAAGATGTCCTCCCCGATGCGCTCCACTCCATATGATCACTGCTCTGTACTGCCACAAACGCCACCCCTCACGAGAAGATGTTCGTCTTCTCCAGGAAATCCACCTCGGGGACATCACTAACGCCATGGCTGACGTCTCCGGGACCCGTCCTGCTCAGGAAACACGTGAGGAGCCATAAGACGGACCCCCTGGTCAAAAAAGGTTCACCTCCTCCACGCCAACCCACAGTACGCCTACGTGGGGTGTCCTGATGGGCGGGAGGACGCAGTCTCAATTTGAGACCTCACACCCTCAGGTACCACCCGAAACACCATTGATCACCATCCACTACCTCCACCCACCACCACTACCCACAACGCACCACCGGGGTGTCTACCATGAACTGACGACATGCCGGTGCCATCCCTACACCGAGAGGACGACATGCCAGTGCTCCGTCCCATGCGAGAAGCGGCCACAGGCAAAGAACCACCGCTACCGGCACCAGGAAGATCATTACAGCAGACAAGACCACCGGAGAGACTTTCGTGTACGAACTTTTGAAACACTTCACCCCGCCGGACTCTTTTTTAAATGAGGGGTGAATGTGGTAAACCACTGTTAACCTGTACATGCCTGTGTGGTAAACCACTGTTAACCCTGTACAAGTCCAGGCATGTCTCAGCCCCTGGCTCCACCCCTAAGCCCGGGTATAAAGGTGACTCACCACCCTTCCCCCGGGAGCTCTTAGGATGGATTCACTAGCAGAGGCATGCTCTAGTTCTTAGTCAATAAAAGCCTACTTCATATAAGTCCATTTTTTAGTCTTTGGTATTGTTGATAGCGCATCACAAATGCAAAGCAGAGGACTATTATATTGCAGATTGATATTTAATTGCAATGCTCTATTGCATTAAAAATGACGATTATACAGCAGTGACATTCCATTGAAATTTTCTATTGCATTGCCAATGACGATTATGCTGCAAACTAATATTCCAAAGCAAAGTTCCATTGCATTGCAATGACTTTTATACTGCAAAAGAATGATCCGGGACTGTAAGCACTCCCGTTTTAAACCGAAAAAGAATGATACGGGACTGTGAGCAACCAAGTGATATTCCATTGCAATGTTCTATTGCATTGCAAATGATGATCAAACAGCAAGGCACTTTTCCATTGCAATGTGCTATTGCATTGCAACCGACTATTATATTGCAAGGTGATATTATATTGCAATGTTGTATTGCATTGCAAATGACGATTATATTGCAGTGATATTCCATGGCAATGTGCAATTGCATTGCAAATGACTACTGTATTGCAAAGTGATGTTCCATTGCAAAGTCCGACTGCTTTGTAAATGATGAACATATTGCAATGCAATATTTCATTGCAATGTTCTATTGCATTGTAAATCATTAATATATTGCAAACTGATATCCCATTGCAATGTTCTATTGCATTGCTAATGAATACTATATTGCAAAGTGATATTCCATTGCAATGTAATATTGTGAGGTGAGGTGAGGTGAGAGTGACTGCCCTTGACATCAAGGCAGCATTTGATCAAGTGTGGTAGCAAGGAGCCCTAGCAAAATTGAAGTCAATGGGAATCAAGGGGAAAACTCTCCATTGGTTGGAATCATACCTAGCACAAAGGAAGTTGGCTGTGGTTGTTGCAGGTCATTCATCTCAATCACATGACATAATTGCAGGAGTTCCTCAGGGCAGTGTCCTAGTTCCAACCATCTTCAGCTGTTTCATCAATGACCTTCCCTCCATCATAAGGTCAGAAGTGGGGATGTTTGCTGATGATTGCACACTGTTCAGCACCATTCAAGACTCGTCAGATACTGATGCAGTCCGTGTCCATATGCAACAAGACCTGGGCAATATTCAGACTTGGGCAGACAAGTGGCAAGTAACATTCGCACCACACAAGTGCCAGGCAATGACCATCTCCAACACGCGAGAATCTAACCATCTCCCCTTGACATTCAATGGCATGATCATCGCAGAATCCCCCACTATCAATTTCCTGGGGGTTACCATTGATCAGAAACTGAACTGGACCAGCCATATAAATAGTGTGGCTACAAGAGCAGGTCAGAGGCTGGGAATTCTGTGGCGAGTGTCTCACCTCCTGACTCCCCAAAGCCTTTCCACCATCTACAAGGCACAAGTCAGGAATGTGATGGAATACTCCCCACTTGCCTGGACGAGTGCAGCTCCAACAACAGTCAAGAAGCTGGACACCATTAAGGAAAAAGCAGCCCGCTTGATTGGCACTCCATCCGCCACTTTCAACATTCACACCCTCCACCAGCAGCACACTGTGGCTGCAGTGTGTGCCATCTACAAGGTGCACTGCAGCAACTCGCCAAAGCTCCTTCAACAGCACCTGCCAAACACATGACCTCTACCACTTAGAAGGACAAGGGCAGCAGACGCATGGGAACTTCACCACCTACAACTTCCCCTCCAAGCCACACACTGTCCTGACTTGGACCTGTATCACCATTCCTTCACTGTCGCTGGGCCAAAATCCTGAAACTCCCTTCCTAACAGCATTGTGGGTGTACCTACACCATATGGACTGCAGCGGTTCAAGAAGGCGGCTCACCACCATATTCTCAAGGGCAATTAGGGATGGGTATTAAATGCAGACCTAGCCAGCGATGCCCACATCCCATCAATGAATATTTTTTTTTAAATGCCGACTGTATTGCAAAGCGATATTCCATTGCAGTGTGCTAATGCATTTGAAATGACTATTATATTTCGAAGAGATATTCCTTTTCAATGTGCTACTGCACTGCAAGTGACGACTGTATTGCAAAGTGATATTACATTGCAATGTTCACTTGCATTGCAATGTTCCATTGCATTGCAAATGGCTATTATATTGCAAAGTGATATTCCTCTGCAAAGATATGTTGCATTGCAAATGACAATCATATTGCAAAGCTGTATTCCATTGCAATGTGCAGTTGCATTACAAATGACGAATATTTTGCAGTGATATTCCATTGCAATGTTCTATTGCATTGCAAATGACAATTATATTGCAAAGTGATATTTCATTGCAATGTTCTATTGCATTTCAAATGCCTGTTATTTTGCAAAGTGATATTCCATTGCAATATTCTACTGCATTGCAAGTGACGATTATGCAGCAGTAAAATTCCATTTCAATGTGCAATTACATTGCAAATTACTATTAAAATGCAAAGTGATATTCCATTGCAATGTTCCATTGCATTGCAAATGACGTTCAAATTGCAAGGCAATAATCCTGTGCAATGTGCTTTTGCATTGCAACAGACTATTATATTTCAAGGTGATATTCTATTGCAATGTTCTATTGCATTGCATATGACGATTATATTGCAGTGATATTCCATTGCAATGTGTAATTCCACTGCAAATGACTACTTTATTGCAAAGCGATATTACATTGCAAAGTCCTACTGCTTTGCAAATGATGATCATATTGCAATGCGATATTTCATTGCAATGTTCTGTTGAATTGCAAATCATTATTATATTGCAAACTGATATCCCATTGCAATGCTCTATTGCATTGCAAATGACTATTTTATTGCAAAGTGATATTCCATTGCAATTTTCCTATTGCATCGCAATTGACTATTGCAAAGTGATATTCCATTGCAATTTTGCTATTGCATTGCAATTGACTATTATATTGCAAAGTGATATTCCATTGCAATGTCCTACTATATTGCAATGACTATTATATTTCGAATTGATATTCCACTGCAATATTCTATTGCAATTGGAAATGACGATTATACTGCACTGATATTCCACTTCAATGCCCTGTTGCATTGCAAATGACTATTATATTGCAAAGCGATATTTCATTGCAATATTCTATTGCATTGCAAATGACGATCATATTGGAAAGCGATATACCTTTGCAATGTGCTTTTCTCTTGCATATGACTTTTAAATTACAAGGTAATAGTCCATTGCAATGTCGTATTGCATTGCAAATGACTATTATATTGCAAAGTGATATTCCATTGCAATGTGCTATTGCTTTTCAAATGATTATTATATTGCCAACTGTTATTCCATTGCAATGTTTCATTGCATTGCAATGACTGATATGTTGCAAAGTAATATTCCATTGCAATGTTCCATTGCATTGCAATCACTATTTTATTGCAAAGTGATATTCCATTGCAATGTCCTATTGTTTTGCAAATGACGATCATATTGCAAAACAATAATCCATTGCAATGTGTTATGTCAGTGCAAATGAATATAATATTGCAATTCAATAATCCATTGCAATGTCCTATTACATTGCAAATGACTATTATATTGCAAAGCGATATTCCATTGCAATGTTATATTGCATTGCCAATGATGGTTATACTGCAGTGAAATTCCACTGCAATGTGCAATGTTATTGAAAATGAATACTATGTTGCAAAGTGATATACCATTGCAAAGTGCTATTGCATTGCAATGTTCCGTTGCATTGAAATGCCTAATATATATTTCAATGTTCTATTGCATTGCAAATGACTATTATATTGCAAAGTGATATTCCATTAAAATATGCTATTGCATTGCAAATGACGATTGTATTGCAGTGATATTCCACTGTAATGTTCTATTGCATTGAAAATGACTATTCATTGCTAACTGATATTCCATTACTTGTTGTATTACATTGCAATGGCAGTTATTATTCCATTAGAGTGTTCCATTGCATTGTAATGACTATTATATTGCAAAGTGATACTCCATTGCAATGTTCTATTGCATTGCAAATGAATATAATATTGCAAAGTGATATTCCATTTCAATGTTCTATTGCATTGCAAATGATGATCATATTGCAAAGCCATATTCCATTGCAATGTTCCAATGCATTGCAATGACAATTATGTTGCAAAGTCATATTCCATTACCGTGCTCTATTGCATTGCAAAGGACGATTATTATGCAGAGCTATTCCATTGCAAGGTGCTGTTGCATTGCCAATGAATACTATGTTGCAAAGTGATATTCCATTGCAATGTCTTATTCCATTGCAATGTTCTGTTGCATTGTAAATGATTACTATATTGCAAACCGATATTCCAGTGCAATAATCCATTGCATTGCAATGACTATTACATTACAAAGTAACATTCTACTGCAATGTTCCGTCGCATTGCAATGACTATTATATTGCAAATTGGTATTTCATTCCAAAGAACTATTGTATTGCGAATGACAATTATATTGCAAAGTGATACTCCATTGCAATGCTCTATTGCATTGCAAATGTCAATTATATTGCAATGGGATATTCCATGGCAACGTGCTATTGCATTGCAAATGATTATCATATTGCAAAGAGATATTCCATTGGAATGTGCTATTGCATTGCAAATTACTATTATATTGCAATGTGATATTCCACTGCAATGTTCTATTGAATTGCAAATGACGATTATATTGCAGTGATATTCCATTGCATTGCAACTGACGAATATATGGCAGTGATATTCATTGCTATATTGCAAAGTGATATTCCAATGCAAAGTGCTATTGCATTGCAAATGACTTTTATATTGCAAACTGATATGGCACTGCAATTTTCCACTGCATTGCAATGACTAATATATATTTCAAATTATAAATTCATTGCCAGGTTCCATTGCATTGCAACGACTGTTATATTGCAAAGTGATACTCATTTTAGTGTTCTATTACATTGCAAATGACGAATATATTGCAGTGATATTACATTGCAATGTTCTATTGCATTGCAAATGACGAATATATTGCAGTGATATTCCATTGCAATGTGCAATTGCATTGCAAATGACTGCTTCAATGCAAAGTGAGGTTCAATTGCAAAGTCCTATTGCATTGCAAATGATGATCAGAGTCAAAGCGATATTCCATTGTAATTTCTATTACATTGCAAATGACTATTATATTGCAAATTTATATTTCATTGCAATGATTGTTTGCATTGCAAATGACGATTCTACTGCAAAGTGTTTTTCCATTGCAATGTTCTATTGCTTTGCAAATGACGATTGTATTGCAGTGATAATCCATTACAATGTACTGTTGCATTGCAAATGACTACTTTGTTGCAAAGTGATATTCCATTGCAACGTCCTATTGCATTGCAATGAAATATAATATTGCAAGTTAAAATTCCATTGCAATGTGCTATTGCATTGCAGATTACTATTATTTTGCAACGCGCTAATCTATTGCAATGTTCTGCATTGCAAATGACGATAATATTGCAAAGCGATATTGTATTGCAATGTGACTTTGTTCTGCAATTGATTATTATGTTGTAAGTTAATAGTCCATTGCATAGATACATAGATACATAGAAGATAGGAGCAGGAGTAGGCCATTCGGCCCTTCGTGCCTGCTCCGCCATTCGATGAGATCATGGCTGATCCTTTAATTCAGTATCCCGTCCCCGCCTTCTCTCCGTAACCCTTAACCCCTTTTGCCCGTAGAAATATATCTAATTCCCTCTTAAATATATTTAATGAGCTGGCGTACACTGCCCTCTGTGGCAATGAGTTCCACAGGTTCACCACTCTCTGAGTGAAGAAATTCCCCCTCATCTCTGTCCTAAATGGTTTAGCCCTTATCCTTAAATTATGTCCTCTAGTTCTGTTCTCACCCGCCAAGGGAAACATTCCTTCTGCATCCAGTCTGTCTAGACCTGTCAGAATTTTATACACTTCTATGAGGTCCCCTCTCAATCTTCTAAACTCCAGTGTGTACATCCCTAAACTACATAGTCTCTCCTCATAGGTCATTCCCGCCATTCCTGGTATCAGCCTGGTGAATCGCCGCTGCACCCCCTCCATGGCAAGAACATCCTTCCTCAGATGAGGCGACCAAAACTGTACACAGTACTCGAGGTGTGGTCTCACCAGTGCCCTGTACAGCTGCAGCAAGGTATCCCTGTTCCTGTATTCTAACCCTTTTGCTATGAAGGCCAGCATACCGTTTGCCTTCTTGACCGCCTGTTGCACCTGCATGCTCGCCTTCAGTGACTGGTGTACAAGAACACCCAGGTCTCTCTGTACTTCCCCCTCTCCCAATCTATTGCCATTTAAATAATAATTTGCCCTCCCGTTCCTGCACCCAAGGTGGATAACTTCGCACTTGTCCACATTATAGTGCATCTGCCATTTATCCGCCCAATCGCCCAGTCTGTCCAAATCGCTCTGGAGCTTCCTGGTCTCTTCCTCTGAGCCCACCCCCCCTCCTAGTTTAGTGTCGTCTGCAAATTTGGAAATGCTGCATCCGACTCCCTGATCCAGGTCATTAATGTAAATTGTGAACAGCTGGGGGCCCAGGACAGATCCCTGTGGTACCCCACTTGTTACTGCCTGCCATTCAGAAAATGAGCCGTTTATTCCAACTCTCTGTTTTCTATCTGACAGCCAGTTCCCTATCCACGCCAAAACTTTCCCCTTTATCCCATGAGCCTCAATTTTCCATGCTAATCTTTTATGTGGGACCTTATCGAAGGCCTTTTGGAAGTCCAGGTACACCACATCTATTGGCTCTCCCCCATCTATTCTACCAGTTACTCCCTCAAAAAATTCCAATAGATTAGTCAAGCACGATTTACCCTTTGTAAATCCATGTTGACTCTGTCCTATCCTGTCCCCATTTGCTAAGTGCTCCGCTATTTCATCCTTAATGATGGACTCCAGCATTTTGCCCACAACTGATGTAAGGCTTACAGGTCTGTAATTACCTGCTTTTTCCCTACCCCCCTTTTTGAATAGTGGGGTAACGTTAGCTACCCTCCAATCCATCGGCACTGTTCCCGAGTCTAATGAATTCTGAAAAATCATCCTTAGTGCATCCGCTATCTCTAGGGCCACCTCCTTCAGTACCCTAGGATGCATGTTATCAGGCCCTGGGGATTTGTCCACCTTCAATCCCTTTAGCTTCCTTAACACCATATCCTTAGAGATATTGATTTGCGTCAGTTCCTCCTTTGCCAATGTCCCTATTTTTCCCGATATCCCAGGGAGGTTTTTTGTGTCTTCCTTCGTAAAGACTGACCCAAAGTATGCATTTAGTTGATCTGCCATTTCCTTATTTCCCATTATATATTCCCCCGTATCTGACTGCAATGGACCAACTTTGGTTTTCACCAGTCTTTTCCTTTTGATATATTTATAAAAGCTTTTGGAGTTAGTTTTTATATTTTCCGCCAGCTTGTTTTCGTAAGCTATTTTGCCCCTCTTGATCATGCCCTTTGCCCTCCTTTGCTCTATCTTAAACTGTTCCCAATCTTCCGCTCTGGCGCTTTTTTTGGCTATTTTATACGCCCTATCTTTGGATTTTATGCTGTCTCTAATTTCCCCTGTTATCCACGGTTGAGTCACCTTTTTAGATTTCCTTTTATGCCAGATTGGTATAAACAATTTTTGCAATTTTGTCATTCTATCTTTAAATGTTTGCCATTGTTTATCTACCTCCAGTCCTCCCAGGAACGTTGTCCAATCAGACCTACTCAGTTCCCGTCTCATGGCATCATAATTCCCCTTGTTTAAATTCAGGACCTTAGTCTCTGAGTCAATTTCTTCGCTCTCCATTTCGAGTGAGAAATCGATCATGTTATGATCGCTCTGACCCAAGGGTCCCCGTACAACAAGATTACTGATTAGTCCCTTCTCATTGCACAGTACCCAGTCCAATATAGCCTGTTCCCGAGTTGGTTCCTCGACATATTGATCCAGATAACCATCCCTTAAACACTCAAGGAATTCCTCCTCCTCATTATTTTTACTGATTAGGCTAGTCCAATCTATATGTAAGTTAAAGTCACCTATGATGACAGCTGTGCTCTTATTGCACGCTTCTCTAATTTCCCTCGTGATGCCCTCCCTAACCTCTATTTTACTATTTGGAGGCCTATATACCACTCCTATTAATGTTTTTCGCCCCTCGCTATTTCTTAGCTCCACCCATATAGATTCTGTATTAACTGAGTTAATATCCTTCTTTTCAATTGCATTTATCCCCTCTTTTACTAGCAATGCTACCCCTCCTCCCTTTCTTTTTTGTCGATCCTTCCTAAATACTGAATACCCCTGTATGTTAAGCTCCCAGCCCTGCTCACCCTGCAACCATGTTTCCGTAATCCCAATTAGATCATAATTATTAACCTCTATTTCCACAGCTAATTCATCTACCTTGTTCCTGATGCTTCTCGCATTAAGGTATAAAACCCTCAGGCTTTTTTTATGCTCACATTTTTTATGAATTAGTTTGGCCCTTTGTTTTTTGTTCCTCACCCTTTTACCATTTATTTCTGTCTGCCTTTCACTTTCCTCTATTTCACTACATAGGTTTCTAGCCCCCTGCCATACTATGTCATATTGCATTGCAAATGACTATTATATTGCAAAATGAAATTCCATTCCAATGCTTTATTGCATTGAAAATGACGATTATATTGCAGTGCTTTTCCATTGCAATGTTCTGTTACATTGCCAATGAACACTAAGTTGCAATGTGATGTTCCATTGCAATGTCTTATTCCATTGCATTGTTCTGTTGCATTGCAAATGACTATTCCCTTAAATTGATATATCATTGCAATGTTTCATTGCGTTGCAAAAAATGTTATGTTGCAAAGTAATATTCCATTGCAAAGCTCTATTGCATTGAAAATGACTATTATCTAGCAAACTGATATTACATTGCAAAATTCCATGGCATTTCAAATGACAATTACATTGTAAAGTGATACTCCATTGCAACGTGCTATTGCATTGCAAATTACTATTATTTTGCAACACGCTAATCCATTGCAATGTTCAACTGCATTGCAAATGACGATAATATTGAAAAGCGATATTATATTGACATGTGATATTTTTCTGCAAAGGACTATTATATTGCAAGTTACTAGTCCATTGCAATGTCATATTGCATTGCTAATGACTATTATACTGCAAACTGATATTCCATTGCAGTGTGCTATTGCATTGCAAATGACGATTATATTGCAAAATGATGTTCCATTGCAATATTCTACTGCATTGCAAATGACGATCATATTCCAAAGTGATATTCCATTGCAATGTTCTATTGCATTGTTAATAACTATTATAATTCAAACCGATATTCCAGTGCAGTGTTCCATTGCATTGCAATGACTAGTATATTGCAAATTAATATTCCATTGCAATGTTCCATTGCATTGCAATGTCTATTATATTGCAATACTTCATTCCAAACTTCTATTGCATTGCAAATGACGAATATATTGCAGTGAGACTCCAGTGCAATGTTCTATTGCATTGCAAATATCAATTCTATTGCAAAGTGATATTCCATTGCAATGTGCCATTGCATTGCAAATTACTGTTACCTTGCAAATTGATATTCCACTGCAATGTTCTATTGCATTGCAAATGACGATCATATTGCAGTGATATTCCATTGCAATGTGCAATTGCATTGGAAATGACTGCTACAATGCAAAGTGAGGTTCATTTGCAAAGTCCTATTGCATTGCAAATGACGATCAGAATTCAAAGCGGTATTAAATTGTAATTTTCTCTTAAATTGCAAATGAGTATTATATTGCAAACTGATATTGCATTGCAATGTTCCATTGCATTGCAATGACAATTACATTGCAAATTTATATTCCATTGCTATGTTTGATTGCATCGCAAATGACGTTTATATTGCAAAGTGATCTTCCATTGCAATGGTCTATTGCAGTGCAAATGACAATGATAGTGCCGTGATAATCCATTAAAATGTTCTGTTGCATTGCAAATGTCTACTATGTTGCAAAGTGATATTTCATTGCAACGTCCTATTGCATTGCCAATTAATATAATATTGCAAGTTAAAATTACATTGCAATGCTCTACTGCATTTCAAATGACAATTATATTGAATAGTGATATTCCATTGCAATGTGCTATTGCATTGCAGATAACTATTATTTTGCAAAGCGCTAATCCATTGTAATGTTCTACGGCATTGCAATTGACAATCATATTGCAAACTGATATTATATTATAATGTGATATTGTTTTGCAAATGACTATTATGTTGCAAGTTAATAATCCATTGCAATGTCATACTTCATTACAAATGACTATTATACTGCTAAGTGATATTCCATTGCAATATGCTATTGCATTGCAAATGACGATTATATTGCAAAGTGATATTCCACTGCAATGTTCTATTGCATTGCAAATGACGATTTATTAGAAAGCGATATTCCATTGCAATGTTCTATTGCATTGCAAATGACGATTATAATGCCAACTGATTTTCCAGTGCAATGTTCCATTGCATTGCAGTTACTAGTATATTACAAAGTAATATTCTGTTGCTATGTTCCATTGCTTTGCCATGACTATTATATTGCAAAGTGATATTTCATTCCAAAGTTCTTTTGAATTGCAAATTACGATTATATTGCAAAGTGATACTCCTTGCAATTTTCTATTGCATTGCAAATGTCAATTATATTGGAACGTGATATTCCATTGCATTGTTGCAAATGACGATCAATTTGCATTGCAAACGACTGTCATATTGCAAAGTGATATTCCATTGCAATGTTCTATTGTATTGCAAATTACTATTATTTTGCAAAGTGATATTCCATGTCAATGAGCATTTGCATTGCAAATGTCTGCTACAATGCAAAATGAGGTTCAATTGCCAAGTCCTATTGCACTGTAATGATGGTCAGGAGGCAAAGCGATATTCCATTTTATTTTTAAATTACATTGCAAATTGCTATTATATAGCAAAGTGATATTCCTTTGCAAAGTTCCACTGCATTGCAATGACTATTACATTGAAAAGTTATGTTCCATTGCAATGTTTGATTGCATTGCAAATGACTTTTATATTGCAAAGTGATATTCCATTGCCATGTTCTATTGCATTGCAAATGACGATCATACTACAAAGTGATATTCCCTTGCAAAGTCCTATTTCATTGCAAGTGACGGTTATATTGCAAAGTGATACTACATTGCAATGTGCTACTGCATTACAAATGTCAATTATACTGCAAATTGATATTCCATTGCAATGTGCTATTGCATTGCAAATTACGATTATGTTGCAGTGATATTCAATTCCAATGTGCAATTGAATTGCAAATGACAGCTACAATGTGAAGTGAGGTGCAATTGCAATGTCATATTGCATTGCAAATAATGATCAGAAGTGAAAGCGATAAACATAGAAACATAGAAGAAAGGAGCAGGAGTAGGCCATTCGGCCCCTCGAGCCTGCTCCGGCATTCAATGTGATCATGGTTGATCATCCAAATTCAGTACCCTGTCCCTGCTTTCTCCCCAATACCCTTGATCCCTTTAGCCTTAAGCAATATATCCAACTCCTTCTTGAATATATGTAAGAAGTCACACAACACCAGGTTATAGTCCAACAGTTTTATTTGAAATCACAAGCTTTCGGAGCGCTGATCCTTCATCAGGTGAAGTGGAGAGATGCATAAAGGCTCAGCTTATATAGTCAGAGAATAATGCTAGATGATTACAGGTAATCTTTCTAACTGCCATTTATCACACCTCGGCAGAGAGATAATCACAGCAATCAAAGGTGTGAATGGTGTCCAAACAGGTCAGTCAGGAAAACATTACATCAAAGAACAATGTGGTGGGGTCACAAGGGGTCAAATGTTGCAGATGCTGGGGTCTGTAAGGAAAACAAAAAACAGACAAATAAACATTGTTTTTTGCTAGAAATCACAGCAGGTCCAGCCGCACCTGTGTAGAGAGGACAAATCAATGGCGACTCGAGTCTGGATGACCCTATGTCAGGTGGAGTTACATGTAGCGTAAGATGAACCCAAGATCCCGGTTGAGGCCGTCCTCATGAGTGCAGAACTTGTCTATCAGTTTCTGCTCTAGGATTTTGCATTGTCATGTGTCTCGAAGGCTGCCTTGGAGAATGCTTACCCGAAGATCGGAGGCTGAATGTCCTTGACTGCTGAAGTGTTCCCCGACTGGTAGGAAACACTCCTGCCTGGTGATTGTTGCGTGGTGTCCATCCATCCGTTGTCGCAGTGTCTGCATGGTCTGGCCGATGTACCATGCACCGGGGCAACCTTTACTGCAACGTATGAGGTAGACAATGTTGGCCGAGTCACATGAGTATGTACCATGTACCTGGTGGGTGGTGTCCTCACATGTGATGATGTTATCTGTGTTGATGCTCTGGCATGTCTTGCAGAGTTTGCTGTGGCAGTGTTGTGTGGTGTCTTGGTCGCTGTTCTCCTGAAAGCTGGGTAATTTGCTGCGAACGATGGTCTGTTTGAGTTTAGGTGGCTGTTTGAAGGTGAGTAGTGCAGGCGTGGGGATGGACTTAGCGAGGTGTTCATCGTCATCGATGACATGGTGAAGGCTGCAAAGTGCATGGCATAGTTTCTCCGCTCTGGGGAAGTACTGGACGACGAAGGGTACTCTGTTGGTTGTGTCCCATGTTTGTCTTCTGAGGAGTTCTGTGCTATTTTTTGCTGTGGCCTGTCGGAACTGTCAATCGACGAGTCGAGCGTCATATCCTGCTCTTACGAGGGCGTCTTTCAGCGTCTGTAGGTGTCCATCACGTTCCTCCTCGGCTGAGCAGATCCTGTGTATTTGCAGGGCTTGTCCATAGGTGATGGCTTCATTAATGTGGTTAGGGTTGAAGCTGGAGAACTGGAGCATCCTGAGGTTGTCCGTGGGCTTTCATTGTTTCTAAAGCGCTATGGGTCGTCCTGAGATGGAGAAAGGCGCTCAGGCAATGCAAGTCTGAGAAAAGCGTGCGAGCCTGAGGGGAAACAGTGCAAGAGGACAACAAATAAAATCGGGAGAACCGGTGCTAGCGAGTCAGTGAGAGCGGAGAAGGAGAGCCTGAGGGAAGAAAGAAAGAAACAACGGTAGAAAAAAGAAAGATAACCGTTTCAAACGAGAATATGTGAGAAATCAGCCAATTGTGGGAATAAAATTCAGAGCTTAGCCGACACATTTTGATCTTCCTTCTATCGCTCACTCATTTGAACTATTCCTGCCGCATTGAGCCTGACATTTACCATAATGATAAGAGGAGAGAACAATAGGGAAAGTTTTGCCCTCCTGATCACACGTTCTCAGACTAATGGAATGAAAATCACAAGTGACCCTCATCCTGAACACAGAGCCCAGCTCATCACCTGTATATACAGAATGGACCTTCTCTTATCCTTGCCTGAATGAAACTTTCACTGTCTGGATAGGTTGGAACGAAAAAAATATTCGTTTTATGTTATTCGGATTGGAGCACAGGAGCAGATGGGAGCTGCTGTTTCACCGCAAGTTTGGATGGGCGAACGGTGAAACGGCGGAGGGATGGTGGGTCGAAAATGGCAGCACAGGGGGTCACGGTCGATAGATTGTAAAAAATGTAAGAAACAAAAATGTAAAAGTGGTGGATATCTGAATAAGTGAGACGCAGCAGGTGTGGAGAAGAGTGAATGAACCGGCTGAATTCAGTTGGTTGGGTGACGGTGTTGGCAGCGCTCGGTGCTGGGTTCAGGACAATTATGGACCAGAGGAAATTCTGCAAATCTATCTTAATAACAACTGAAGGGAAAGGTTAATAGGGACCCATGAAGAAAATACAGAGCAAACCGCCTTGACTGCATGGTTTATTGTTGTTGATAAAGCGGCGAAATTGATGAAAGCCGCAATATTTGTCAACGTTGGGATTTAAACCGGCGGCTTTACAGAGGCTGGAAACATGAATCTAGCGGCTTAGACCGGACGGCCACGCTACCACATAACTATGCTGCGATTCTGAAACTAGTGAAAGATCCAGCTTGTTCCCAATGAATTCTGGGATACTTGAAGATGTTAACCCTCTCAAAGAACGGGATTGTAAGAAATAGCTTTTAGATTCAAGGATGGGTTTTAATTAATGCTGAGAACAGAGACTGACAACATGCTGCTGGGAACAGATAGCAGAAAGGCAAGCAAGGTCGAATTTCAAGCATCAAAGACAAATAGAAGTGATAAGAGAATCGTAAAATGCAAGGAAAACTGCACATTTGCAGACTGCGAGACGCCACTTCACGAATTAAACTTCGGAATGTGTGTTCACAGCCCTCAGTAGAACCATTGTCTAAGCACGGTCGGTCCTCACAGGAAATAAGGGTACAAATTAACAACTAACATTGTACTAATCGCAGAATAGATGAATCACTGTGGGTTTGTATGCACCCTGCTTGTTCGACAGTTCAGGATAAGATATTTTTTCTCAAGCAATAAACTATGCCTGCAATGGGGAAGAGATAACAGCAGGAATAAGGTGAGTAGGATGAAACACTAACATCTGTGCCTTGCATGGGCACCCCTGATTTCAAGGGGTGGGCCCGAGAGTTGAGTGACCAACCACATAAACCAATTAAGAGTAATTGTTGTGATGCTGTTTGTACGTGTACGCCCCCATTCTGTTGTAGGTGGGCATTGCTTATAGTATTGTATAACTTGAATGAACCAATTAATTGGCCTTTGAGAGTGCACCACTCGCTTGAGGAAGCTGAGGCGCTCCCTTGTGCATAAGTCTTTTAATTGCTTTAATAAATGCTGAACTTGTCCTCAATTCTGTCTCCGTCTGTGGTTTCTCCAATTTCGAATCTAACAGTTGGTGTCAGAAGTGGGACACTGCAGGTAAGAACCATAAGAGTTAAAAGACACTGGAATTGACGGTTGAAGCGCGAACCGCGTCCTGTCCTAAGGAAAGACGTCAGAGTAAGGCTTCTAGGAGGAACACAGACTCGCTCGTCCGCCATCGGGGCTTAAAACCATGTTTGAGCCAGTCAGTATTAAATTACCCACATAGTAAATTATTCCTCCTTTGACCACGGACTGACGGATTTGATTAGACATAAATGTATAATTCTGATTTAGAGCATAAGGTGATACATTTGTGCCGATAAAGGATAAGATAGAATATAAGAATATAGGTAACAATTAATACGGGTCACATGGGTGAAGAGGAGAGACCTCTTTCACCGGGCGTTCTGGCTTTGGCCACCAGTGTCACTGTCATTCAACGGGTCCGAGAAGTTAATTTGAAATTTCAAAGTGAGATGATTGAAAAGGGGTGGAAAGGAACAAGCCCAGTAGTTGACCAAATAAAGTGGTGGGCGGAACAAAAGGATGTCAAACAATCTAATTATGACAAAGGGATCACCCGAAACGTTGACTGTATTTTCTCTCCACCGATGTTGCATGGCCTGCTGAGTTTTTCCAGCAGTTTCTGTTTTATTTCGGATATCCATCATCTGCAGTATTTTGCTATCAAGCTAATTATGGAGCGGTTTTGTGTGCTAATTGGATGGATCAGATGGGACCCATAATTGGGGACAAGGGGGGCAGACCGGCCTCATTACAAGGATTTTTCAGACATGGGCAGGAGGCTAAAGTCGAAGTCAGTACTCTCCTGAATATCAGGCCAGCAGAGACTGAGAATCTAGACGACTTAGGTAGCTGGGGTGACATTGTCGAGGCTCTACAAAAAGAGACTCGAGATACGTCGAACTTAAATCTCGGCCCCGTTCGGGGACCATAGAGGTTCAACGAGTCGAGACCACCCAACCCACGTGCCCCCCCGAATACACTCGTATCTACGCCCCCCTTTACCGCTTCCGTCTGGTGCTGAAAAATCCAATCCCGTGGCCCCCGTCCGAGTTAACCAGGCAGTAGGGGCACAAAACCCAGAGATAGGTGGACAGGGTACGATGGGCGAGGCACAGGCTTTTACGCCCCAGGAGAGATCCAGCGTCATCCTTCTCATTCCCGAACTCAAATGACACAACCCTAACGTCGAAATATGGGCAAGAATACGAAGCGCTGCTCGGCACTTTAATTTGTCCATACAAGACATAAAATATAATATCGAGGTGAAATATCCCTCTTTGTTTTATCGGGCGTTGTGACAGCATGTCCTAAAATCCCCAGCCATGGCGGTGGAGTTTAAGATCCAATTCGATGGTTTGAAAACTTGGGTTCAGACCGCACTGGGCAATGGCACCGCTACCTGGATGGGGCTCACCGTCCTGTGCCAGAGTCCCGGAGAAGACCCCGATGTACATTGTTCTATTAATTGAGCAGTATGTACACTGGGGCCAGACAAATGACATTCCTGCTAATCACGATGTGCCACGGATTATAGATAATCTATCCGGGGACTGGAAAGGCCCTACCAAACCGCCCTCCGAATGGGGGCCAACCCTCAGGTCACAGAAGCTGGAATCCGGGAGTGGGCTGGTCGACATTTTGGGCTCCAGCAGGCGGATCTTTATGCCACCCGTCAAGGTCCCACCCCAACTTCTCTGCCCTGGTCCACGAAAGCGACCATGGGCATTATAACAGAGCCTATAGCAGTCATACAAGAGGCTCAACTCTGCTACAGTTGTAACGCACCAGGCCACTTGGTTAAGGATTGCACCCAGCCGGGAGTGAAGTGCACCAATTGTGGACGGACAGGGCATCAACAGGCCGGCTGTAACCGGGGCTGATACCGACCGACCCGCTTCAGGCCCTCAAGGACCAACCAAGAGAGGCTTGTCAATCCAAGAGTTGGAGGCGCACCGAGCCCTCCTCGTCAGCTACCAGGACGAGCCGGTCTCCCTGGTCTTGGAGCCGGGGTCCACACGCCCGTGTCTAAATATACTGTTAGGAGGCCGGCAGCACTGTGTCCTTTTAGACACGGGAGCCTCGGTGTCGATAACCGACACAGGATTTCCCACCTTAGATCAAAGCATTCAGGTTAGTGGAGAAAGTGTGGTCCTCCATCGGAGTGTTCCACTTCCCCTGCAACTGTCGCCAGGAGGTCATACCTGTTGGGTTACCCTGTGGGTAGGTCCCAACAGTGAGGGACAGCTCTTAGGCATGGACATCCTCCATCAGATAGAGGCAAACTTTGTCCTAAGGGCTCATCTATTGGAAGTGGGGGGACCCAAGGGTGGAGATTTCCATTCCAGGAATATAAATCCCGACAATGTAGAGCAAAAGCCCTCCGCCTGCTAAAGCATGCATCGGCGCAGGAAGGAACATGCGGGAGAGTTTGTGAGATTTGCTCTCTTACATGTGCGGAGGAAGGACCATGGGGGAGATTTTGTGAGACTTACCCTCTCACATGGGCGGAGGAAAGACCATGGTGGAGAGGTTGTGAGACTTACCCTCTCACATGGGCCGAGGAAGGACTCTGGGGCAGAGTTTGTGAGACTTACCCTCTCACATGGGCCGAGGAAGGACCATGGGTGAGTGTTTCTGAGACTTAACATCTCACATGGGCCACCCACAAATTAGACTGTGGTAGAGCGGATATGGACCCAATTAAGGTCCACGGTCCCTACCACGAGGCCCACCAGCAATACCCCCTCCGAGCAGAAGCCCAACGGGCCATCGAGTCCATAGTAGTAGACTTATTAGAAACCGGTTTGTGACAAAGACCTGTTCCCGTACCAACTCGCTGGTATGGCGAGTGCTGAAACCAGATGGATCCTGGAGAATGATCATTGATTATACGGCTCTGAATCGGGTCACTCTCAAGCTCCATGACTTAGTGGTGAATCCCGCCACTATTCTAAACTGCCTCCACCCAGCCCTGTCCATATTCACGGCACTGGACATCCAAAATGGATTTTGGACATGTCCTTTGAATCCTGGGTCCGAAGAGCGTTTCGCTTTCACTGTCGAGTCCACCCAGTGTATTTGGACCTGGTTACCTCAGGGATTTCACAATGCCCCTACTATTTTTCACGAGAGCCTGGAGAAGGCTCCCCATGCAGGCATTAGCACATACCCGAAAGCAAGATTCTGCCTGTATTCAATATATAGATGACATTCTCATTCGTAGCCCCTCGCCCTCAGCTCATCTGGACGCCCTGATGTATCTCTGATATGGCTTTAGTTCTAGGGGGTTCAAACTGAATCTGATTGAAGCTCAAATTGGGATTCCTCGGGTTCCTAACTTGTTCAGATCATCTCCCCTGAGGGTGGGACCGTGACCCCCAAAAGTTTTCCAGCACTCTTGCAGATGCCGCGACCCATCACCGTCTCTGTCCTGCGAAGCGTGATGGGATTGTTTAACTATTGACGTACCTACCTAGCCGACTTCACCTAATTGGCAAGCCCTGTAAACGGCCTCCTAAAGGGAGGGCTCCAGGGAGAGGCAAGGCTGAATTGGACACCAGAGGCAATTGAAAGCTTTGAGATGGTCAAAATCAGTTTGGCCAACGCACCTGCCCTGGGTCTCCCGGACCCAGCTAAACCATTCCGTATAATGCGGCAGTGGGACAATCCCGGAACGAATGAATACGACCGATAGGATATTACTCCTGCCCGATACCATCCTCCATGATGGGACAGGCCTCATATCTGGCGGCCACTGATTGTGCAGCCTGGGCGGTAGAAGCAATAGAGTCTATGGTAGGTCCCGGGAAGGTAATCCTTTACAACCGCCAGAGCCTCATGACACTGCTTGCAGGTAGCCTGAATACTGTTTCCAACCAGAAATGTGCGAGATGGGAGGCTTGTATATTAGGTAGGGAGGTTCGGATCGAGGTGCTAACCGAGCCTCGAGCGAACCCAGCATCCTTCCTAATCGACGAAGGGACCCCCCATGATTGCACCACTATCTTTCATATCGATAGTCAGCGACCCATAGCCGAGACCTGCCTAGAGATATACGGGAATGGGTCCAGCTATTACCCCGAAGGTCGACGGGTCACCGGATGGGCAGTAGTAGGTCCGTCAGGACAGACCCTCACCCAAGCGGCCCTGGGGATGGGAGGAGCCCAGCTGGCTGAAATCACCGCCCTCACTAGACAATTCAATTGGCAGAAGGAACAACCGCCAATATCTATAAAGGCAGCAAATATGCCTATTCGGTCATCCACGACCACCAGCGCCTGTGGCAGCGGCGGAGATATTTGACTACTTTAGGCAACACTATTTAACATGCTTCCACGATCGTCGAACTCCTTCGGGCAGCGGACGGCCCCACGCTGGGGGCGGTAGTCAAGATTCACGCCCAGCAGGCAGGGGAGACCCCAGAAATCCAGGGTAACCGAGCCACTGATTTGCGCGCCTGACGGGCCGTGTTGGCTCTCCATGTGATGGCCCTTAGTCCCAAGGAAGTATTACGAACCAAAGAGGCTTCACCGGCCGACGATTTAATGAATGATATGCTCCTAACCGGATACTTTTCCGAGTCCGCTGAGAATATACAGTGTTGGGTGCATGAAGGAGCGTACAAAGACCCTAGTGTGTTTTGTCATCACACGACCGAGTACGTGGTTCCTACATCGATTCGACGTGCCCTGATACAATCTTACCATGAGCCTGCGCATTTGGGAGGGTATAAGTTATATTACATTATAGCTGCCAGCTGGTGGTGGCCCAGCATGGCCAGAGAGATCCACGAGTATGGGCGACTATGTCTACCTTGCCTCCAAACAGGAATCGGGCGTAACATTCGAGTATATATGTGGCATGTCCGGCGGCTCAGGTGAAGCTGGACGCACTTACAAATGGATTTCGCAGGACCCCTACCCCACAGCGGCGGGTTTAACCATGTCTTTGTAGTCATCGACCTTTTACCTTTTGGGTCGAGGCCTTCCCCACTAGGAAGAATACAGCCGAAGTAGCTGCAAAAATCCTAGCGATGGAAGTCATTCCCCGTTGGGGGGTGCCTTACCAGATAGATTCTGACCAGGGAACACACTTCACCGGCAAGGCCATGAAACAGGCTTTAGCCCTCCTGGGGTTTTGACAACGGTTCCACATCCCTTACCATCCACAATTCTCAGGAATGGTGCAACGGATGAGCCGTACTGTAAAACAGTCTGTGACTAAGGCCATTTTACAGACCGGAGAAGGGTGGCATGCAGTCCTCCCCACCATTCTTTGGGGCATACGAGCCACGCCAGCCACAGGCACTGGCTTAACCCCTTTCGAACTAATGCCTGGACGAGCTATGGTGTTACCCCAAGACACCATAGTGTGGTGAGACCGGTATAAAAACCGGAGAGAGGCGAGGCCCGAGACCAGTTGGGACCAGCGGGAGCAGCGAGGAGGAGCTCGGGAGAAAACCCGGCGACCAGCGAGGCCCGAGACCAGTCGGGAGCAGTGTGGTGAGACCGGTATAAAAACTGGAGAGAGGCGAGGCCCGAGACCAGTCGGGAGCAGCGTGGTGAGACCGGTGTAAAAACCGGAGAGAGGCGAGGCCTGAGACCAGTCGGGAGCAGCGTGGTGAGACTGGTATAAAAACCGGAGAGAGGCGAGGCATACCAACTCAGCAGCGGGGAGAGAGGTAAAAAGTAATCAGTGTGTGACTTCACCAGGGAGCAGGTAGGTGATTGGTTGGTGAGTATTTCTCTTTTTTCAATACAAGCTTGAATTCTGTGGTGTTAAATTTCTGTGGTGTAGTGGGGATAGTTGGTAAATAAAGCGCCCTAGAGCATACCTGTAACTGGGGTATTGAATCAATTTTTAAAGTAATTAAAGGGGTAAGTCATGGCAGGAGAGTTCAGACCCGTGCTCTGCTCCTCCTGCTCTATGTGGGAAGTCAGGGATGCTGCCAGTGTCCCTGATGACCATGTGTGCGGGAAATGCATCCAGCTGCAGCTACTTGTAGACCACATTGCGGCACTCGAGCTGCGGGTGGAAGAATTTTGGAGCATGCGCGATGCTGAAAGGCTCGTGGATAACACGTTTAGCGAGTTGTGCACGCCTCAGGGTAGGGCAGCACAGGGGGTGACCATCAGGCGGAGCAACAAAGGCAGGCAGGTAGTGCAGGGAACCCCTGCGGACATCCCCCTTTCAAACAAGTATACCGCTTTGGATACTGTTGAGGGTGATGACTCACCAGGGGAAGGCAGCAGCGGCCAACTTCCTGGCACTGGGGGTGCTCCTGCTGCCCAGGAAGGGGGGAAAAAGAGTGGGAGAGCAATAGTGGTAGGGGATTCTATAGTAAGGGGAACAGATAGGCGTTTCTGTGGCCGTAGACGTGAATCCAGGATGGTTTGTTGCCTCCCTGGTGCCAGGGTCAAGGATGTCACTGAGCAGCTGCAGGGCATTCTGGAGGGGGAGGGAGAACAGCCAGTGGTCGTGGTCCACATTGGTACCAACGACATAGGTAAAAAGAGGGATGAGGTCCTGCAGCAAGAATTTATGGAGCTAGGTGAAGGATTAAGGAGCAGGACCTCAAAGGTTGTAATCTCTGGATTACTCCCGGTGCCACGTTCTAGTAAGTATAGGAATAGGAAGATAGAACAGATGAATGCGTGGCTAAAGGGATGGTGCAGGGGGGAGGGCTTTAGTTTCCTGGATCACTGGGTCTGCTTCTGGGAAAGGTGGGACTTGTACAAGTCGGACGGTTTACACCTTAACCAGGGGGGAACCAATATCCTTGCGGGAAGGTTTGCTAGCACTGCTGGGGAGGGTTTAAACTAACTTGGCAGGGGGTTGGGGTACAGAGTGGAGCTATAGTAGGGGGTGATTTACGGCCAAATACAGAGGGAAAAACAAGTCAGCTGGGAAGGCAGAGCAAATATGTGAAGGCAAAAGAGAATATGGCAGGGCTGGAAGGCATTTATTTTAATGCAAGGAGTCTTGCAAATAAGGTGGATGAACTGAAGTTGTTGCTGAACACATGGGTGTACGATATTGTTGCTATCACGGAGACATGGTTGAGGGAGGGTCAGGACTGGCAGCTCAATATTCCGGGGTATAGAATCTTCAGGCGAGACAGAGGGGGGTGTAAAAGGGGAGGGGGTGTTGCAATATTAATTAAGGAGTCAATTACTGCTGTAAGGAGGGATGATATATTAGCGGGTTCCTCTAATGAGGCCATATGGGTAGAACTTAAAAACAAAAAGGGGGCAAGCACTTTGCTGGGAGTGTACTATAGGCCCCCAAACATTCAGGGGGAGATAGAGGAACAGATATGTAGGCAAATCTCAGAGAAGTGCGAAAATAATAGGGTAATAATAGTGGGGGATTTCAACTTCCCCAATATAAATTGGGACAGTCAGAGTGTGAAAGGCTTAGAGGGTGCAGAATTCCTAAAGTGCATCCAGGAGAGCTTTTTGAGCCAACATGTAGAAAGTCCTACAAGAGAGGGGGCGGTACTGGACCTACTTCTGGGGAATGTAGCCGGGCAAGTGGTGGAAGTGTCAGTAGGAGAGCATTTTGGCGACAGTGACCATAATTCGGTGAGATTTAAGGTGGTCATGGAAAAAGACAAAGACGGTCCGGAAATAAGGGTTCTAAATTGGGGGAAGGCCGATTTTAATATGATAAGGCAGGATCTGGCCAAAGTGGACTGGGAGCAGCTGCTTATAGGAAAATCCACATCAAAACAGTGGGAGACTTTCAGAAGGGAAATAGAGAGAGTACAACGCCAACATGTTCCTGTAAAGGTCAAGGGTGGGACCAACAAGCAAAGGGAACCTTGAATGACAAGGGATATACAAAAATGCATTAGAAATAAAAGGGGGGCTTTTGGCAGTTACAAAAGACTAAAGACAGAAGAAGCCCTAGAGGAGTATAAAAAGTGCAGGGGCATACTTAAAAAAGAAATTAGGAGGGCGAGGAGGGGCCATGAAATAACACTGGTGAGCAAAATAAAGGAAAATCCTAAGATGTTTTATAAGTATATTAAGGGCAAGAGGATAACCAGGGAAAGGGTAGGGCCCATTAGGGACCAAAGTGGCAATCTGTGTGTAGAGCCAGAGGATGTAGGCGGGGTTTTAAATGAATTTTTTGCATCTGTGTTCACTATGGAGAAAGACGATGCAGACATAGAAATCGGGCAAGGGGACTGTGACATACTCGAACATATTAGCATCGAGAGGGAGGAGGTGCTAACGGTTTTAGCGGGCCAAAAAGTGGATAACTCCCCAGGCCCGGACGAGATGTATCCCAGGCTGCTGTGGGAGGCAAGGGAGGAGATTGCAGGGGCTCCGACACTAATTTTCAGAACCTCTCTGGCCACAGGGGATGTACCAGAGGACTGGAGAACAGCTAACGGAGTACCATTATTCAAGAATTGTAGCAGGGATAAACCAGGGAATTACAGGCCAGTAAGCCTAACATCTGTGGTAGGGAAATTATTGGAAAAAATTCTGAGGGACAAAATTAATCTCCACTTGGAGAGGCAAGGATTAATCAGGGATAGTCAGCATGGCTTTGTCAAGGGTAAATCATGTCTAACAAATCTGATCGAATTTTTCGAGGGGGTGACTAGTGGGGTGCATGAGGGAAATGCTGTGGATGTGGTTTACATGGACTTCAGTAAAGCTTTTGACAAAGTCCCGCATAGGAGACTGGTCAAGAGGGTAAGAGCCCATGGGATCCAGGGTGCCTTGGCGCGTTGGATCCTAAACTGGCTGAGTGGCAGGAGGCAGAGGGTGATGGTCGAAGGTTGCTTTTGTGACTGGAAGCCTGTGTCCAGTGGGGTACCTCAGGGATCGGTGCTGGGTCCCTTATTGTTTGTGATCTACATAAATGATTTGGATGAGAATGTAAAAGGTATGATCAGTAAGTTCGCAGATGACACGAAAATTGGTGGGGTGGTAAATTGCGAGGAGGAAAGCCTCCGGCTACAGGACGATATAAACGGGTTGATCAGATGGGCGGAAAAGTGGAAAATGGAATTTAACCCTGAAAAGTGCGAGGTGATGCATTTTGGACGGACAAATAAGGCAAGGGAATACACAATGAGTGGTAGGACCCTAGGAAGTACAGAGGGTCAGAGGGACCTTGGTGTACATGTACATAGATCCCTGAAGGCAGCAGAGCAGGTAGATAAGGTGGTTAAAAAGGCATATGGGATACTTGCCTTCATTAGCCGAGGCATAGAATATAAGAGCAGGGAGGTTATGATGGAGCTGTACAAAACGCTGGTGAGGCCACAGCTGGAGTACTGTGTGCAGTTCTGGTCGCCTCACTATAGGAAGGATGTGATTGCTTTGGAGAGGGTGCAGAGAAGATTCACCAGGATGTTACCTGGGATGGAGCGCCTCAGCTATGAAGAGAGGCTGGACAGGCTGGAGTTGTTTTCCTTGGAGCAGAGAAGGCTGAGGGGGGACCTGATTGAGGTGTACAAAATAATGAGGGGCATAGATAGGGTAGATAAAGCGGAACTTTTCCCCTTAGTGGGGGGGTCAATAACAAGGGGGCATAGATTCAGGGTAAGGGGCAGGAGATTTAGAGGGGATTTGAGGAGGAACTTTTTCACCCAGAGGGTGGTTGGAATGTGGAACTCAATGCCTGAAAGGGTGGTGGAGGCAGGAACCCTCACAACATTCAAGAAGCATTTGGATGAGCACTTGAAATGCCATTGCATACAAGGCTATGGACCAAATGCTGGAAAATGGGATTAGACTGGACAGGGATGGATGAGCGGTGCAGACACGATGGGCCGAAGGGCCTCTTTCTGTGCTGTAAAACTCTATGAGTCTATGACTCTATGACTCTAAGACGCACCCCCTCAGGGTACGGGGGACACTTCCCAATTCCAGACAACTCTCCAGACATATCTATGCCTGATCAGTGAGGACAATCAGGCCAAACACTTTCAGGTTCAACACTTACAGGAGGCAGATGATGCCAAGAGACAAAGGGGAATTTGGGAAGCGCCCCCTCGGGTAGGACAGTGACTGGTGGTTCAGCGACCGGTTCGAGGTACCTTTGAGCTACGGTGGGATGGGCCCTTCCAGATCCTCCTAAGTACAGGAACCTCGTTTGCCTACAGGAAAAATTGAATGAAATATGGAAACACTGGAGCCAGATCAAGCCAGTGATAGAGCCCGGGGAAGAGATTTCCCCATCTCTTGGGGACATTATGATTAAAAGGAAATAATAACGAGTATTGACTTGTCTTTTCTCCCCTATATTTGATCACGACCGGATTTCGAAGGACTAATCGATTCTTCGGGTTGCTATTTTACCTATATCTTTCTTACAGATGTGCGGGTGTAACCTATTTACTGCCACCATTCCAGGGATCTCGACCTTTCGACGATCCAGTTTATCGACTTAACCGTGAACTCTCACTACTATACGACTCCAACCTTCCTCGGAACTCAACCCTTGACTCTAGAGTTCCGATTATCTCCCTTTTCTGGTAAGATTACTGGAGCCCTCGTTCGACATCCCAACAGAACTCAGAATCTTTTATTTACCCTACCACGCACAGAGGAGATAGGCTGGTTGCGAGACACAGCTGCTCTTTGGGAACCGCTGGTTTCGGGACTGGAGGAGCTTCACGAGGGGATATCCAGTCCCTTTTATAGGCCCTCCTGCCTCTGAAGGAGGACAGTGCAAAATGATTTCAAACATTCCCGTCCGACAGCTGCACACCATCACCAAATTTCGATAATCAGGTAAGTTACACTGAGCCACTGTCACAAAGCCACCACCTCCACATCAACGTCACGTATGATGTAGCTTTAACCCCGCTCCGACCCTTGTGCCCACGGCTAACAATAGGACAGACCGAAAGGGGGCTGGAGACAGACAGAGGGTCAGAGGGAGAGAAAGAGAGACCCTGCTAGTTAGCACAAGCTAGTGCCGAGATTGCTAAATGGACTGGACTCCTTATGCCTGGTGGTGGTATAGGATAACGATGGGGTGGCTTATCTTGGGAATGATAAGGTTATTGTTCAGCGAACAAACGACATCTACCATGGCGCTGTGGTTCTGCGTTGACTGGCTGGGAGCCCCCTTTTTCTGTGAGATGGCCACTGGTCCAGTGAAAACACACAAGGGGGTTTCTACAAGTAAAATCACAGGAAGGAAGGACAGGATAGGCTGCCAGAATAATGTGGGGCGTTCGGACCCCTTATGTATGCCTACCGTAGAGAGATGACAAACTTTCGGGATTACACCTGAACCAGAGGGGAACCAATATCCTTGTGGGGAGGTTTGCTAGCACTGCTGGGGGGGGGGGGGGGTTTAAACTAACTTGGCAGGGGGATGGGGTACAGAGTGGAGCTATAGCAGGGGGTGATTTACAGCCAAATACAGAGGAAAAAACAAGGCAGAGCAAATATATGAAAGCAAAAGGGAATATGACAGGGCTGGAAGGCATTTATTTTAATGCAAGGAGTCTTGCTAATAAGGTGGATGAACTGAAGTTGTTGTTGAACACATGGGAGTACGATATTGTTGCCATCACGGAGACACGGTTGAGGGAGGGTCAGGACTGGCTGCTCAATATTCCGGGGTATAGAATCTTCAGGCGAGACAGAGGGGGGTGTAAAAGGGGAGGGGGTGTTGCAATATTAATTAAGGAGTCAATTACTGCTGTAAGGAGGGATGATATATTAGCGGCTTCCTCTAATGAGGCCATATGGGTACAACTTAAAAACAAAAAGGGGGCAAGCACTTTACTGGGAGTGTACTATAGGCCCCCAAACAGTCAGGGGGAGATAGAGGAACAGATATGTAGCAAAATCTCAGAAAAGTGCGATAATAATAGGGTAATAATAGTGGGGGATTTCAACTTCCCCAATATTAATTGGGATAGTCAGAGTGTGAAAGGCTTAGAGGGTGCAGAATTTTTAAGTGCATCCAGGAGAGCTTTTTGAGCCAACATGTAGAAAGTCCTACAAGAGAGGGGGCGATACTGGACCTAATTCTGGGGAATGTAGCCGGGCAAGTGGTGGAAGTGTCAGTAGGAGAGCATTTTGGCGACAGTGACCATAATTCGGTGAGATTTAAGGTGGTCATGGAAAAAGACAAAGACTGCCCGGAAATAAGGGTTCTAAATTGGGGGAAGGCCGATTTTAATATGATAAGGCAGGATCTGGCCAAAGTGGACTGGGTGCAGCTACTTATAGGAAAATCCACATCAAAACAGTGGGAGACTTTCAGAAGGAAAATAGAGAGAGTACAACGCCAGCATGTTCCTGTAAAGGTCAAGGGGGGGGGACCAACAAGCAAAGGGAACCTTGGATGACAAGGGATATACAAAAATACATTAGAAATAAAAGGGGGGCTTTTGGCAGTTACAAAAGACTAAAGACGGAAGAAGCCCTAGAGGAGTATAAAAAGTGCAGGGGCATACTTAAAAATGAAATTTGGAGGGAGAGGAGGGGCCATGAAATAACACTGGTGAGCAAAATAAAGGAAAATCCTAAGATGTTTTATAAGTATATTAAGGCCAAGAGGATAACCAGGGAAAGGGTAGGGCCCATTAGGGACCAAAGTGGCAATCTGTGCGTAGAGCCAGATGATGTAGGCGGGGTTTTAAATGAATCTTTTGCATCTGTGTTCACTATGGAGAGAGACGATGCAGACATAGAAATCGGGCAAGGGGACTGTGACATACTTGAACATATTAGCATCGAGAGGGAGGAGGTGCTAGCGGTTTTAGCAGGCCAAAAAGTGGATAAATCCCCAGGCCCGGAAGATGTATCCCAGGCTGCTGTGGGAGGCAAAGGAGGAGATTGCAGGGGCTCTGACACAAATTTTCAGAACCTCTCTGGCCACAGGTGAAGTACCAGAGGACTGGAGAACAGCTAATGTAGTGCCATTATACAAGAAGGGTAGCAGGGATAAACCAGGGAATTGCAGGCCAGTGAGCCTAACATCTGTGGTAGCGAAATTATTGGAAAAAATTCTGAGGGACAAAATTAGTCTCCACTTGGAGAGGCAAGGATTAATCGGGGATAGTCAGCATGGCTTTGTCATGGGTAAATCATGTCTGACAAATCTGATTGAATTTTTCGAGGTGGTGACTAGGGGGGTGGACGAGGGAAATGCAGTGGATGTGGTTTACATGGACTTCAGTAAAGCTTTTGACAAAGTCCCGCATAGGAGACTGGTCAAGAAGGTAAGAGCCCATGGGATCCAGGGTGCCTTGGCGCGTTGGATCCTAAACTGGCTGAGTGGCAGGAGGCAGAGTGTGATGGTCGAAGGTTCCTTTTGTGACTGGAAGCCTGTGTCCAGTGGGGTACCTCAGGGATCGTTGCTGGGTCCCTTGTTGTTTGTGATCTACATAAATGATTTGGATGAGAATGTAAAAGGTATGATCAGTAAGTTCGCATATGACACGAAAATTGGTGGGGTGGTAAATTGCGAGGAGGAAAGCCTCAGGCTACAGGACGATATAAACAGCTTGGTCAGATGGGCAGAAAAGTGGCAAATGGAATTTAACCCTGAAAAGTGTGAGGTGATGCATTTTGGACGGACAAATAAGGCAAGGGAATAAACAATGAGTGGTAGGACTCTAGGAAGTACAGAGGGTCAGAGGGACCTTGGTGTACATGTACATAGATCCCTGAAGGCAGCGGAACAGGTAGATAAAGTGGTTAAAAAGGCATATTGGATAATTGCCTTCATTAGCAGAGGCATAGAATATAAGAGCAGGGAGGTTATGATGGAGCTGTACAAAACGCTGGTGAGGCCACAGCTGGAGTACTGTGTGCAGGTCTGGTCGCCTCACTATAGGAAGGATGTGATTGCTTTGGAGAGGGTGCAGAGAAGATTCACCAGGATGTTACCTGGGATGGAGTGCCTCAGCTATGAAGAAAGACTAAACAGGCTGGGGTTGTTTTCCTTGGAGCAAAGAAGGCTGAGGGGGGACCTGATTGAGGTGTACAAAATGATGAAGGGCATAGATAGGGTAGATAAAGAGGAACTTTTCCCCTTAGTAGGGGGGTCAATAACAAGGGGGCATAGATTCAGGGTAAGGGGCAGGAGATTTAGAGGGGATTTGAGGAGGAATTTTTTCACCCAGAGGGTGGTTGGAATCTGAAACTCACTGCCTGAAAGGGTGGTAGAGGCAGGAACCCTCACAACATTCAAGAAGCATTTGGATGAGCACTTGAAATGCCATTGCATACAAGGCTATGGACCAAATGCTGGAAAATGGGATTAGACTGGACAGGGATGGATGGGCGGTGCAGACACGATGGGCCGAAGGGCCTCTTTCTGTGCTGTAAAACTCTATGACTCTATGACAGAACAATATGAGGAGCCCGGGCTACCACATGTGATTGACTGCTACTGAAGTGTCACCCCCACACCCCTACCCCCAGTGGCTTCCATGACACCATCCTACCTGGAGCGCGACCCACTGACCTGCCCCACATGACGGAGGGACCTGCTAGTGGGATGGTGTTTGTTAAGTATGTGTATTGTATTGAACAATTAACACAAAGACTTAAACGTATAACTCAAACAGGTCTTTACTGGTTGGAGGTAGGGACTGCACGTAGGTCTTTTCTTCAGGCCCACAGGCGGGAACTGAGGGGAGATCAGTACCCACAGTACTATTGATACCCCTATGGCCAGGAGTGGTACTGCGTATCACTACGCCCTACAAGTAGTGCTGTCCTGTCCATAGGTTCAAAGTAGCACACATATTACATACACAACATTCCTCCCTTCTTAGCTTTACAGTCATCTCCCCATTTAACATAACGTAATAACATATATACATATATAACTTCAGGTTTACATAACAGAATAACATAGATACATAGATAACTTCATGTCAAAACAGATCACAGATTCAGTCTCTGCGGAAAACAGTTCACCGATTCAATCTCTGTGGTGTAGTCGGTTCACGTTGCTGGAGTGACTCATTCAATAGTCCTTCCATGGATTTAACAGTTTGAACTTCCGAACTGAATTGGCTCCATTCGGAGGGACCACGTGTGTGATCTGGTAGAGGTAATAATGGTTCAGATGGGTCATCTTCTGTTTTGCCTTTTCCTTTTCTGCTTCTTGGAGACTCTCTGGGCTCCACTGTCAGCTGCCAGCTGCATGCGCAGTTCCTCCTTCTCTTCCTCCTTTTTCCGTAGTAGAGCCACCTTCTCCCGATGTTCCGTAGACTTTCGGTGCTCCTCCATGATTTCTGTATGGTGGGAGTCGAAGTTACAAGCTGGGCAGGACAGGACATAGTAATATTCGGTGTCGTCCTGATCTAGGCCAGCGAGAGGGTCTTCTATTTCCTCCATACCCAGCTGGGCGTTAGCCAGCTTTTGTTCCAAGTCCAGACATCTTTCCTGAAGAGACTTCTTCATGCGTACCTCTTCATCCAGCTTTTTCTGGGCTTTCAGCAAGTCGTTTACTAATGACCTCATTTGAGATTTTACTACTTCAACTTCTTTTGGAGATTGATTGATCGGACTATTCAATCCCTCTACCGGAGCAGCTGTTTCAGCGGTCTGTTGTTCTACGTTGACGTGAGTCAGCATACTTTTGGCATCCAAGGGCTGCTCTGTTGCAGTCATCTCAGTCTGTGTTGCCACCTCAGCTCTTCCAATAACCTTTGAGAGCTCCGAACCACTTTCGTTTGAATATTGAAGTCCGTGTTCAAGTTTTTCCCATTTCAGAGTCCTGTCCTTCAGGATATGCAGGAGTTGGCTGACCGTTAACTCCTCTGACATCAGACGTTTTGTTTGCTCCTGCTCCATTTTCTCCATCAGCTGCTTCTGATGTCTTTCCAGATTCTTCAACTCTATATCAAAGAACTCTTTCGTTGCATTCAACTCTTGCTCAAAACGGCGAAGCATTTGTTCTAAATGCTGTTGTAGTTTGAAATGGAGTTGAGTTCGAGCCCGGTGTCCCTCAGAAATGGGCACATCAGTAGACTTGCCAGACTCAGAATCCACAGTTAAACTATGTTGTTGTTGCTCAGTGGAATTCTGTGCTGAAACGTTGTCTTTTGCACCTGAGTTGGGCTTACCATCATCCGTTCCAGAGTCTGGGCCGACTATCTTCACCGAGTTCTCACTCGTTATTGTTTGTAGGAAATGCCAGTCCATATTCATTTTACTAATCCACTCCCGTCCTAGTAGTGGAGGACCTCCTTCACATACCACATATAAGTCCATTATTTGACTGTCTTCGCCCTTGTGGACCACTGCAACTTCTATTTTCCTGATGGGGTACACTCTTTGCCCCGTGTATGTTTTCAATATAATCCCCATATCCTGTAGGGGAATATGTTGGAATAACTTTCTGTAATCTTTCTTATTTATGACCGTCAATGCCGATCCAGTGTCCAATTCCAGTTTTACTTGGACTCCTTCTATCTGAAGAGTGACCCAAATTGTCTGGAGTTCTGCACCCTTACCAGCGTTGAGTACTCTTAAGCTAGCCAGTTCATTACAGCTTAAGCTAGCCAGTTCATTACTGCTAGCGTCTGAATCGGACTCCTGTTCGGTCACCTTGTGTACCTTTGCGTATTTTCCTTGCGGTGACTTCTTGTTGCTGGTCTTCTTCCCTGACCTGCATACTCTAGCTATATGTCCAAGCCTACCACAAGTTCTACATTCCTGGTTTTTAAACCAACACTGGTTCTGATCATGCGTTGTCTTTCCACAACGATAACATTTAACAGAACTCACACCCAATTTGTGTGCACTGAGCTCCGGTGACCGTAGCTGCATTACTGCCGTGCCTCTCGCTGCGGCTTCGTGTGCTGCTGCCATAGTGACCGCCTTCTCAAGCGTCAGCTCATTCTCCTCGAGCAGTCGCTTTTGTGTATCCTGTTTAAATAAACCACACACAAATTTGTCTCGTAGTGCATCTGTCAGTCCCGTTCCAAACTGGCAATATTTCGCTAATTTACGCAATTCCAGCAAATATTCAGCATTGCTTTCATGCTGTAGCTGCCTTCTGTCGTAAAATTTAAATCGTTCCGCTAGCATCAGCGGCGTGGGGTTTAGATGATCTTTCAGGACAGTAACAATCTCATCGAACGTCTTATCCGCCGGTTCATCTGGTGATAACAGGTGTTTCAATGGCCCGTATGTCTTCGCACCCATTAAATTTAATAATGTTAGAGCTTTATCTTGGTCACGAATTTTATTGGCCTTACAATAATTTTTTACTCTTTCAACATATATGGCCCAATCTTCGAGGTCACTATCAAAGGTGCTAATATTCCCGTGTTTAGGCATTGTAGATTTGCAATTTCTCAGATTTTCTTTTCTTTACTTGTTATCAAAGATGGCGGCTTCCCGCTCTTGCCGTCGTCCTCCGCCCACAAAATGGCGGTTTTCCCGCGCTTGGCGGTCTTCACCCGTCCCCCGACGCCGTCTCCCTTCAGCCCCCGAGTGCGGCCCTTATCTTCGCCGCGATCGATAGCCCGCGCTGTGCACCGCGGCTCTCGCACCTTGAGCTTCTGCAGCCGCCGCGCTTTTCAGTCCGAGTGCGGCCCTTATCTTTGGTCCCGATCGCTGGCCCGCGCTGCGCCTCACACTTGAAGCGGCTCCCGGCCTCTGGCTCACTCGCTCGCGCGGCTCTTGCTCGCTCCCTCCCGGGCTCTGGCTTACCCACGAGGTTATGGAGGCTTCAGAGTCCTAATGCCTGTCGCTTCCAGTCGCTGGAAGCTGTCAGGATTTCTGCTGCCCTTCAGTTTTGAGTGGGGTGTTGAGGATTGAAACCTCTCTTCAACGTCCTGTCTTTGGACGAAGCCGCCGTGGAATAACTGCCGCAGGGTTCGAACCGACTCGTCGCCAGTGTTAAGTATGTGTATTGTATTGGACAATTAACACAAAGACTTAAACGTATAACTCAAACAAGTCTTTACTGGTTGGAGGTAGGGACTGCACGTAGGTCTTTACTTCAGGCCCACAGGCGGGAACTGAGGGGAGGTCAGTACCCACAGTACTATTTATACCCCTATGACCAGGAGTGGTACTGCGTATCACTACGCCCTACAAGTAGTGCAGTCCTGTCCATAGGTTCAAAGTAGCACACATATTACATACACAACAGTGTTCACCTGTACTGGGGATATATTGTATGATAACGTGCATCATGAATTAGTGTTAGTCGTGCTGAACCTGGCCAACACTGCCATGCCTGCTAGGTGTTCACCACAAACTCAACATTTATACCAGCGCTTTCTACCACAGTTATTGAAGCAAGGCGTGGATCGTAGCAGAGGCAGATACAGACAGAAAAGCCAGCGGGTATGACGCTGTAAGAGGCTATTAGAAAAGGATGCAGCGACGGTCTTTAACACCGGCACATCGGTTGTTAACACCATTGATCTGGCTACCATAGATCAGAATGTCCGGGATCAGGGTTCCCACATTAAAGCCATCTTACAAGAGCAGAATAAGAATGAGGGCCCAGAGTCCAAGGAGGACCAGATATTAACTGTATACCTCCAGGATATAGCTACTGTATTAGAAACACACGCGCAGACTATAAATAAGATAATTAAAGAGGAATACAATGCCTCACAGCAGGCAGCAGTAAAGGACGTTTGCAGCACATATGGGAATTGGATAGTGGAGCAATCCCGGGAAAACTTGGAACAGATACAGGCGGGGGAGGTACCCCTGTGGATTACCAACAAACAGTTAAAAGGGACACTAACTGGCGGACATGCTGGGGCAGGTATGCGTAAACGTCTGTTAAGTAGCCTCAATATGACAGTTTGTCAATTCCGAGCCAGGGTACGAGTTTACCCCGCGCATGTCGAAAGCAAACCAGACCGGGTGGGGGGGGGTGTCCTGGATTTAGTTTTGGTAATCCCGTTGATGAAAACGGAGACACAAGGGCGGGAGGTATATCTGGTACAAAGCATTTTTATACTAAAAGATGGCATACATATATATACCAGAATTTGTTAACTTACGCAGTGATGGTGAATGGAAACCGGATGGTTACCAAGCTGGAAGGATGTCTCACCGGATATGCCATCATCATGTGCCCGTGTGCAATCAGCCAAAGCCCGTAAACCCAATGTGGTTTCAATGACACCAGCATGGAGATTAACTGCACCATGGAGGCATTGGACGCAGCCTCAAATCCCACCCACGAGGCATATGCCAGCAAAGGCGAATACTATGTAATGACCAACTTGGAGACGTTTGAGTATGCCAAAAGAACTTGCGACATTGTTTCACATCAGCAAGTTCCAGTACGGATTGGACACGAGGAGTTGGTGGACATACACCAGTTTAATTTTACCTCTCTTCAACTGCCTGAAGACATCAAGTATGGATTGTGGAACTAGATCAACACCTTTGAGTGTCCTGTACCCCTACTGCCCGAACACCTGAGGCAGTTACGGAAGGGGATACGGCTCTCCCAAAAGGTGTACTATACTCTGCAACAACGGAACACGGATTTGAAGAAAGACACCGACGCGATCAATGTGGCCACATGAGTGAATGACATTTGGGACTGGGGACTAAAAATACTGATCCATTCATTGATCCGACTGATTTCACATGTCGTGCTGCAGTTAGTAATTGTCCTGACCTTGTTATGTATGACATGCAGGAAATGTAAACGGACTTGGGCGACACAAATTGCAAAACAAGTGGGTAAAACTGCTAATGCTTGTACTGCGCCATCTCCAAGCGTTTCAGATGATGACTTTAACAACCTTTTCGAAAAATCATGTGAATGAATAGTGAAGCAATCATATAATGAATCAGGGAATGCCTAAATATTAACTTTACTCATCTGATGCATATCTGTTGCCTCGACGGGTGGCCACAACGATAGGTGCACACCAGCCCATATGCAACAATTATGCGGCCTACCTGGAATAGACAAAGGTCTGTGGGGGGAAGTATAGAACTAATTGTGGGGGGGGGTTACAACAGGAAAACCTTTATCATTCGTGCTATTTGATCTGGGAAATCTTATATGCGTTTGTAACATAATATAATCACCACCAGCAATGTTAGTATTGAGATCACCACCAGCAATATTAGTATTGGGGTCACCACCAGCAATTTTAGCATAGGGTTCACCACCAGCAATGTTAGTGTTGGTATCAAAGCCAGCAATATTAGTGTTGTGATCACCAACAGCAATGTTTTTATTGTGATCACCACCAGCAATGATAGTGCTGGTATCAAAGCCAGCAATGTTAGTATTGGGATCACCACCAGCAATGTTAGTATTGGTGTTAACACCAGCAATTTTATTATTGTGATCACCACCAGCAATGATAGTGCTGGTATCAAAGCCAGCAATGTTAGTATTGGGATCACCACCAGCAATGTTAGTATTGGTGTTAACACCAGCAATGTTATTATTGTGATCACCACCAGCAATGTTATTATTGGTATCACCACCAGCAACGTTAGTATTGGGTTCACCATCAGCAATGTTAGTATTGGGATCACCACCAGCAATGTTAGTATTGGGTTCACCACCAGCAATGTTATTATTGTGATCACCACCAGCAATGTTAGTATTGGGTTCACCATCAGCAATGTTAGTATTGGGATCACCACCAGCAATGTTATTATTGTGATCACCACCAGCAATGTTATTATTGGTATCACCACCAGCAATGTTAGTATTGGGATCACCAGCAGCAACGTTAGTATTGAGATCATCACCAGCAATGTTATTATTGAGATCACTGCCAGCAATATTATATTGGGATCACTGCCAGAAATATTATATTGGGATCACCACCAGCAATGTTAGTGTTGTGATCACAACCAGCAATGTTATTATTGGGATAACCACCAGCAATGATAGTGCTGGTATCAAAGCCAGCAATGTTGGTATTGGGATCACCACCAGCAATGTTATTATTGAGATCACCAACAGCAATGTTAGTATTGAGATCAGCAACCACAATGTTAGTATTGTCCTCACCATCAGGAATGTTAGTGTTGGGATCAACACCAGCCATTTTTCTATTGAGTTCACCACCAGCCATATTATTATTGTGAACACCATCAGCAATGTTAGTATTAAGATCACCACCAGCATAGTTAATACCGCTATTAACACCTCAATGTTAGTATTGAGATAACCAACAGCAATGCAAATATTGTGACAACCACCAGCAATGATACTATTGTGATCAACACCTGCATTGTTAGTATTGGGATCGCCAACAGCAATGTTATTATTGAGATCGCCACCAGCAATGTTTCTATTGAGATCACCACCAGCATTTTCATTATTGGGATCACCAGCAGCAATGTTAGTATTGGCATCACCAACAGCAATGTTATTTTTGAGATCATCACCAGCAATGTTTCTATTGAGATCACCACCAGCAATGTTAGTATTGTGATCACCATCAGCAATGCTTCTATTGAGATCACCACCAGCAATGTTAGTATTGTGATCACCATCAGCAAGATTAGTATTAAGATCACCTCCAGCAATTTTAATATTGCTTTTAACACCTCAATGTTAGTATTGAGATCACCAACAGCAATGTTTCTATTGAGATCACCACCAGCAATGTTATTATTGTGATCACCATCAGCAAGGTTAGTATTAAGATCACCCCCAGTAATTTTAATATTGCTTTTAACACCTCAATGTTAGTATTGAGATCACCAACAGCAATGTTATTTTTGAGATCATCACCAGCAATGTTTCTATTGAGATCACCACCAGCAATGTTAGTATTGTGATCACCATCAGCAATGCTTCTATTGAGATCACCACCAGCAATGTTAGTATTGTGATCACCATCAGCAAGATTAGTATTAAGATCACCTCCAGCAATTTTAATATTGCTTTTAACACCTCAATGTTAGTATTGAGATCACCAACAGCAATGTTTCTATTGAGATCACCACCAGCAATGTTATTATTGTGATCACCATCAGCAAGGTTAGTATTAAGATCACCCCCAGTAATTTTAATATTGCTTTTAACACCTCAATGTTAGTATTGAGATCACCAACAGCAATGTTTCTATTGAGATCACCACCAGCCATGTTAGTATTGTGATCACCATCAGCAAGATCAGCATTAAGATCACCACCAGCAATTTAGTATTGCTATTATCATGTCAATGTTAGTATTGAGAGCACCAACAGCAATGCAAATATCGGGACAACCACCAGCAATGATAGTATTGTGATCAACACCAGCAATGTTTGTATTGGGATCTCCACCGGCAATGTTATTATTGTGATCACCAACAGTAATGTTAGTATTGAGATCACCACCAGCAATGTTTCTACTGAGATCACCACCAGCCATGTTACTATTGTGATCACCATCAGCAATGTTAGTATTAAGATCACCACCAGCTATTTTAATATTGCTATTAACACCTCAATGTTAGTATTGAGAGCACCAACAGCAATGCAAATATCGGGACAACCATCAGCAATGTTAGTATTATGATCAGCACGAGCAATGTTTGTATTGGGATCACCACCAGCAATGTTTAGTTTGAAATCACCACCAGCAATGTTAGTAGTATGATCACCATGAACAATGTTAGTGTTGGGATTGCCACCTCAATTTTAATTTTGAGATCACCACCAGCAATGTTCGTATTGAGATCACCATCGGCAATGTTAGTATTGGGATCACCACCATCAATATTAACATTGTGATCCCACCAGCGATGTCATAATTAAGAGCACCACCGGCAATGTCAGTATTGGGATCACTACCAGCAATGTTAATATTGTGAACCAACCAGCGATATCACTATTGAGATCACCACCAGCAATGTTAGTATTGGGATCGCCACCAGCAATGTTCACCTGCTTTTCAGCAATGGATAAAATTGGGCGGGAATACACTGGGAGAGGCACGGATTCAACTAGTCTCAGTGTAGGGGTAGCACTGGAACAGGAGGCACAGTCACATGTAGTGTCAGCGTAAGTTTAACACTCGGAAAGGATGGGCGTGGTCACATTAGTGTCAATATAGGGTTAACACTGGTACAGGAGAGACACGATCACATCTAGTGTCAGTGTATGGTTAGCACTGGGACAGGCGGCACGCTGTCATATCTAGAATCAATGTATGGGTAAAACTAGGACAGCAGTTACACGGCCACCTTAATGTCAATGTAGGGGTAACCCTGCAACAGGAGAGATACGGTCACATCTAGTGTCAGTGTAGGGATAATTCTGGGACAGGAGGGACACGTCATATTTAGTGTCAGAGTCGGGGAAGCACTGGGACAGGAGGGAAACAGTCACCTCTATTGTCAGTGTAGGGGCAACAATGCGACAGAGCGGACACAGTCAGATCTAGATCAGTGTTGGGGTAACACTGTGACAGGAGGGGCACGGTCACATCTAGTGTCAGTGTAGGGAAAACACTGGGAAAGGAGTGGCACGGACACATCTAGAGTAAATGTAGGGTTAACACTGAGACAGGAGGGGCACGGCCACATCTAGTGTCATTGTAGGGTTAAGACTGGGACAGGAGGGCCACGGTCACATCTAGTGTCAGTTTAGGGATAACACTGGAAAATCAGTGGCACAGACATATTTAGTGTAAATGTAGGGTTGAAACTGAGACAGGAGGGGCTCGGCCACATCTTGTGTCATTTTAGCGGTACCACTGGGACAGGAGGGACACGGTAACATCTAGTATAAGTGTATGTGTAAAATTGGCACATGAGGGGCACGATCACATCTAGTGTCAGTTTAGAGTAACATTGAGACAGGATAGACACGGTCAAACCTAGTGTCATTTCAGGGTTATATCTGGGAGAGGTGGGACACGGTCACATCTAGTGACATTGTAGAGGTAACGCCGGGTCAGGAGGGACACAGTTATATCTAGTGTGCGTTTTGGGGTAACACTGGGTCAGGGGGGGCACGGTCATATCTAGTGACAGTGCAGGGGTAAAATTGGGTCAGTAGGGACACGATAATTTCTAGTGAGTGTAGGGGTAACAGTGGGTCAGGAGGTGAACGGTCATATCTCGTGTCAGTGTAAGGGTACACTGGGACAGGAGGGTCACGATTTCATCCAGATTAAATGTAGGACTAAAACTGGGTCAGGAGTGGCACTGTCATATCTAGTGTCAGTGTAGTTGTAACACAGAGACAGGTGGGATACGGTGACATCTAATGTCAGTGTAGGCGTAACACTGGGACACGAGTGGCCCGGTCACATCTAGTGTCATTGCAGGGGAAACACTGGGACAGGAGGGTCACGGTCACATCTAGTGTCAGTGTAGAGGAAACACTGGGACAGGAGGGTCACGGTCACATCTAGTGTCAGTGTAGGCGTAACACTAGGACACGAGTGGCCCGGTCACATCTAGTGTCATTGCAGGGGAAACACTGGGATAGGAGGGTCAGGGTCACATCTAGTGTCAGTGTAGGAGAAACACTGGGACAGGAGGGGCACAGTAGCATCTAATATTAGCGTAGGGTAACACTGGGAGAGGAGGGACACGGATTCATCTTTTGTAAGTGCAGCGGTAAGACTGGGACGAGAGGGACACTGTCATATCTAGTGTCAATGTAGGGATTGAACTGGGACAGGAGGGGCACGATTTCATCTAGTTTAATTGTAGGACGAACACTGGGTAGGAGGGACACGGTCAGATCTAGTGTCAGTGTAGGGGAAGCACTGGGACAGGAGGGACACGGTCATATCTAGTGTCAGTGTAGGGGTAACACTGGTACAGGAGGCGCTCAGTCACATCTAGTGTCATTGTAGGATTTACAATGGGACAGGAAGGGCATGGTTCATCTACTGTAACTGTAGGGCTAACACTGGGACAGGATGGTCACAGTCAAATCCAGTGTCAGCGTAGGGTTAACACTCGGAGAGGATGGGCATGGTCACATCTAGTGTCAGTGTAGCGGTAACACTGTAACAGGAGGGACACGTCACATCTAGTGTCAGTGTAAGGGTAAAAATGGGAAAAAATTGGCTCAGTCACACCTAGTGTCAGTTTAGGGGTAACACAGGGACAGGAAGGGAACGGCCATATCTAATGTCAGTTTAGGGGTAACACTGGGACAGGAGGGACAAGGTCACATCTAGTGTCAGTGTAGGGGTACTATTGAGAGAGGAGCGATATGGTCCCATCTAATGTCCGTTTATGTATACCGCTGGGAGAAAAGGGCCACTGTCATATCTATTGTCTGTGTTGGGGTAACAGTGGGACATGAGGGACACAGTCACATCTAGTGTAAGTGTAGCGCTCGCTCTGGGACAGGAGGGACAAGGACACAACTAGTGTCAGTGTAGGGGTAACACTGGGACAGGAGGGACAAGGTCATATCTAGTGTAAGTGTAGCGCTCGCTGTGGGATAGGAGGGACAAGGACACAACTAGTGTCAGTGGAGGGGTAACACTGGGACAGGAGGGACACGGTCATATCTAGTGTAAGTGTAGTGCTCGCTGTGGGACAGGAGGGACAAGGACACAACTAGTGTCAGTGTAGGGGTAACACTGGGACAGGAGGGACACGGTCACATCTAGTGTAATTGTAGCGCTCGCTCTGGGACAGGAGGGACAAGGACACATCTAGTGTCAGTGTAGGGGTAACACTGGGACAGGAGGGGTACGGTCACATCTAGTGTAAGTGTAGCGCTCGCTGTGGGACAGGAGGGACAAGGGCACATCTAGTCTCAGTGTAGGGGTAACACTGGGACAGGAGTGGCACGGTCATATCTAGTGTCAATGTAGGGTAACAATTCGCAGGAGGAGCACGGTCACATCTAGTGTAAGTGTAGGGGTAACACTGGGACAGGAGGACCATTGTCACATCTAATGTATGTGTAGCACTCGCTCTGTGAGAGGAGGGGCACGTTCAAATCTAGTGTCAGTGTAGGGTAACACTGGGACATGAGGGGCACCGTTACTTCTAGTGTCAGTATAGGGTTAACACTGGGACAGGAGGAGCACGGTCATATCTAGTGTCTGTGTAGGGGTAACAATGGGACAGGAGGGGCACTGCCACATCTCGTGTCTGTGTAGAGCTAACACTGGGACAGGAGGGTCACGGTCAATTCTAGTGTCGTGTAAGTTTAACACTGGCACAGGAGGGACACGGTCACATCTAGTGTTCAGTGTGGGGGTACCGCTGGGACAGGAGGGACACGGGCATCTGTAGTGCGAGTATATGGAAATACTGGGTCAGGTGGGCCACGGTCATATCTACTGTCAGTATAGGGGTAATATTGGGCAAGGTGGGGCCCTGTCACATCTAGTGTCAGTGTAGGGGTAACACTGGGACACGAGGGACACGGTCAAATCTAGTGTAAGTTTAGGTGTGACACTGGGACAGGAGGAACACGGTCACACCTAATGTTATTGTAGGTGTAAGCACTGGGCCAGGAGGAACACAGTCACTACTAATGTAATTTTAGGGGTCGTTCTGGGACAGGAGGGGCATGGTCACATCTTATGTCAGTGCAGGGGTAACACTGGGACAGGAGGTGCACTGTCACATCCAGTGTAAGTGTAGGAGTAACACTGGGAAAGGAGGGGCACAGTCACATCCAGTGTCAGTGTAGGGTAACACTGGGACAGGAGGGGCACGGTCACATTAAGTGTCAGTGTAGGGGAGCACTGGGACAAGAGGGGCAACATTTCATCCAGTGTAAGTGTACAGCTAACACTGGGACTGGAGGGAAGCGGTCACATCCAGTGTCAGTTTAGGAATTAGACCGGGAAAGGAAGGGCACAGTTTCATCTATTGTCAGTGCAGGGTTAACACTAGGCCAGGAGGAACATGGTCACAACTAATGTAAGTTCAGCGGCAGCACTGGGACAGGTGGGACACGTTCCCATCTTGTGTCAGTGTAGGAATTAGACCGGGAAAGAAAGGGCACGGTTTCATCTAGTATCAGTGCAGGGGTAACAATGAGATAGGACTGGCTGGGCCACTTCTACTGTCAGTGTAGGTGTAGCACTTGGACAAGAGGGACTCGGTCACTTCCAGTGTCAGTGTAGGTGTAACACTGGCACAGGAAGGGCACGGTCACATCTGCTATCAGTGAATGGGTTCCGCTGGGGCAGGGAGACACAGTCATATATATTGTCAGTGTTGGGATAACACTGTGGCAGGAGGGGCACGGTCACATCTAGTGTCAGTGTAGGGATAACACTGGGACAGGCGTGGCACAGTCACATCTAGTGTCAGTGTAGGGGTAACACTGTGAGAGGAGGTGCATGGTCACATCTAGTGTTAGTTTATGGATAACACTGGGACAGGCAGGGCACGGTCACATCTTATGTCAGTGTATTGGTAACACTGTGAGAGGAGGGGCACGGTCACATCTTATGTCAATGTAGGGGCAGCACTGGGATAGAAGGGATGCACTCACATCCAGTGTCTGTTTAGCTATAACACTGGGACAAGAATGGCAAGGTTTCATGTAGTGTAAGTGTAGGGCTGACAATGGGTGTTCATGGTCATATCTAATGTCAGAGTAGATGTAATAATGGAACTGGTTGAGCACGGTCATATCTAGAGTAAGTGTAGTGTTAACACTGGTGCAGGAGGGACATGTTACATCCAATTTCGGTGTCGTCTTAAATCTGGGATAGATGGGGCGCGGTCAGATCTAGTGTCAGCGTGACATAGAAACATAGAAGATAGGAGCAGGAGTAGCCCATTTGGCCCCTCGAGTCTGCTCTGGCATTCAATTAGATCATGGCTGATCATCCCAATTCATTAAACTGTCCCTGCTTTCTCCCCATATCCCTTGAATCCTTTCGCCTTAATAAATATATCCAACACCTTCTTGAACATATTTAATGAATTGGCCTCTACTGCCTTCTGTGGTAGAGAACTCAACAGATTCACCACTCTCTGGGTGAAGAAATTCCTCCTCATCTCTGTTCTAAATGGCTTACCCCTTATCCTTAGACTGGGACCCCTGCTTCTGGAATCCCTGACCATCGGGAACATCCTTCCTGCATCAAGTCTGTCCAGTCCTGTCAGAATTTTATAAATTTCAATGAGATCCCCTCTCATTCTTCTAAACTCCAACGATTATAAGCCCAATCGACTCAATCTCTCCTCATACCTCATTCCTGCCATCCCAGATATCAGCCTGGTGAATCATCGCTGCACTCTCTCCATGGCAAGAATATCCTTCCTCAGATAAGGCGAGCAAAACTGCACACAATGCTCAAGATGTGGTCTCACCAAGGCGCTGTACAACTGCAGCAAGACATCCTTGTTCCTGTACTCAAAACCTCTCGCTACGAAGTCCGACGTACCATTTGCTTTCTTAAACGTCTGCTGCACATGCATGCTTACCTTCAGCGACTGGTGCACAACGACACCCAGGTCTCGTTGCACTTCCCCTTCGCCTAATCTAGTGCCATTCAGATAATAATCTGCCTTCCTGTTTTTGACACCAAAGTGGATAACCTCGCATTTATCCACGTTATATTGCATCTGCCATGCTGCTGCCCAATCACCCAACCTGTCCAAATCATATTGGAGATTCTAGGCATCCTCTTCACAGCACACACGCCCACCCAGCTTTGTGTCATCTGCAAACTTGGGGATATTACATCTAGCTCCCTCGTCTAGATCATTAATATATATTGCGAATAGCAGGGGTCCAAGGACCGTTCCCTGCGTTGCCCCACTAGTCAGTGCATGCCACTCGGAAAAAGACCCATTTATTCCAAATCTTTGCTTTCTGTCTGCCAACCAGTTCTCTATCTAAGTCAATACCTTGCCCCCAATCTCATATGCCTTAAATTTACACGCTAATCTCTTAGGTGTAACACAGGGACAGGAGGGGAACGCTGAAATCTAGTGTCAATGTAAGCTTATCACTGGGACAGGACGTGCATGGTGACATCTAGTGTAAATTTGGGGGTAACACTAGGACAGGAGGGTCACGGTCACATCTAGTGTAATTGTACGGATAACACTGGGGCCTGAGGGGCAAGATCACATGTGGTGTCAGTATAGCGGATCACTGGGACAGGCGGGGCTAGGCCACATCTACTGCCAGTGTAGGTCTAATACTCGGTCAGGAGGGGCACGGTCATCTCTAGTGTCAGTGTACGGGTAACACTGGGACAAGCTGGACACGGTCACGTCTAGTGTCAGTGTAGCTTTACTACTGGGACAGGGGGGCACAGTTTCATCCAGTCTAAGTGTAGGGCTGACACTTGGACAGGAGGTCATGGTCACATCTAGTGTCAGCGTAGGGGTAATACAGGGACACGAGGGGCACGGTCACATCTATTGTCAGCATAGGGGTAACACTGGGACAGGAGTGGCAGGTCACATCTAATGTCAGTGTAGGGGTAACAGTGGGACTGGAGGGATATGGATAAAACTAGTGTCAGCCTAGGGGTAACTCTGGGACAGGAGGGGCATGGTCTTATCAAGTTTCAGTGTATGGGTAACACTGGGACTGGAGGGATACGGAAAAAACTAGTGTCAGCCTAGGGGTAACTCTGGGACAGGAGGTGCATGGTCATATCAAGTGTCAGTTTACGGGTAACACTGTGAAAGGAGGGTCACAGTCACATCTAGTGTCAGTGTAGGGGTAACACTGGGACAGAAGGGATATGGTCGCATCGAGAGTCTGTGTAGCTTTAGCAATGGGACAATAGAGAGACGGTCACATCTAGTGCAATATAGCTTTAACACTGGGACAGGATGGGCGTTGACACATCTAGTGTCAGTGTAGGTGTAGCACTGCGACAGGAGGGTCACGGTCTCATTTAATGTAAATGTACGTGTATCACCGGGACAGGATGAACACAGTCACATCAATTGTCAGTGAAGGGGTAGCACTGGGACTGGAGGGGCACGGTCAAATCTAATGTCAGTGAAGGGGTAGCACTGGGACTGGAGGGGCACGGTCATATCTAATGTCAGTGAAGGGGTAGCACTGGGACTGGAGGTGCACGGTGATATCTAATGTCAGTGAAGGGGTAGCACTGGGACTGGAGGGGCACGGTCATATCTAATGTCAGTGAAGGGGTAACACTGGGACTGGAAGGCACGGTCATATCTAAAGTCAGTGAAGGGGTAACACTGGGACTGGAGGGTCACGGTAAAATCTAATGTCAGTGAAGAGGTAACACTGGGACTGGAGGGGCACGGTCACATCTAGTTTCAGTGAAGTGGTAGCACTGGGACTGGAGGGGCACGGTCATATCTAATGTCAGTGAAAGGGTAGCACTGGGACTGGAGGTGCACGGTCATATCTAATGTCAGTGAAGGGGTAGCACTGGGACTGGAGGGGCACGGTCATATCTAATGTTATTGAAGGGGTAGCAATGGGACTGGAGGGGCACGGTCACATCTAGTGTCAGTGTAGGGGTAACACTGGGACAGGAGGGGCACGGTCATATCTAATGTCAGTGAAGGGGTAACACTGTGACTGGAGAGGCACGGTCATATCTAATTTCAGTGTAGGGGTAACACTGGGACTGGAGGGACACGGTCACATCTAGTGTCAGTGTAGGGTTAACACTGGGACTGGAGGGGCACGGTCATATCTAATGTCAGTGAATGGGTAAAACTGGGACTGGAGGAGCACGGTCATATCTAATGTCAGTGATTTGGTACGACTGCGACTGGAGGGGCACGGTCATATCTAATATCAGTGAAGGGGTAGCAGTGGGACAGGAGGGGCACGGTCATATCTAATGTCAGTGAAGCGGTAACAATTTGACTGGAGGGGCACGGTCATATCTAGTGTCAGTGTCGGGGTAACACTGGGACAGGAGGGACACGGTCACATCTAGTGTCAGTTAAGGGGAAACACTGGGACAGGAGGGACACGGTCACATCTAGTGCCAGTGTAGGGGGAACACTGGGACTGGAAGGGCACGGTCACATCTAGTGTCAGTGTAGGGGTAGCACTGGGACAGGAGGGGCCCGGTCATATCTAATGTCAGTGAAGGGGAAAAACTGGGACTGGAGGGGCACGGTCATACCTAATGGCAGTGAAGGGTGAACACTGGGACTGGAGGGGCATGGTCATATCTAATGTCAGTGAAGGGGTAACACTGGGAGAGGAGGGGCACAGTCACATCTAATGTCAGTGAAGGGGTAACACTGGGACAGGAGAGGCACGGTCATATCTAATGTCAGTGAAGGGGGTACACTGGGACTGGAGGGGCCCGGTCACATCTAGTGTCAGTGTAGTTGTAACACTGGGACAGTAGGGGCACGGTCACATCTAGTGTCAGTGTAGGGGTAACACTGGGACAGGAGGGGCACGGTCAAATCTAATGTCTGTGTAGGAGTAACACTGGGACAGGAGGGGCCCGGTCACATCGAGTGTCAGTGTAGGGGTAGCACTGGGACAGGAGGGGCCCGGTCATATCTAATGTCAGTGAAGGGGTAAAACTGGGACTGGAGGGGCACGGTCACACCTAATGGCAGTGAAGGGTGAACACTGGGACTGGAGGGGCATGGTCATATCTAATGTCAGTGAAGGGGTAACACTGGGAGAGGAGGGGCACCGTCACATCTAATGTCAGGGAAGGGGTAACACTGGGACAGGAGGGGCACGGTCATATCTAATGTCAGTGAAGGGGGTACACTGGGACTGGAGGGGCCCGGTCACATCTAGTGTCAGTGTAGGGGTAACACTGGGACAGGAGGGGCACGGTCACATCTAGTGTCAGTGTAGGGGTAACACTGGGACAGGAGGGGCACGGTCACATCTAATGTCTGTGTAGGAGTAACAGTGGGACAGGAGGGGCCCGGTCACATCTAGTGTCAGTGTAGGGGTAACACTGGGACAGGAGGGGCACGGTCACATCTAGTGTCAGTGTAGGGGTAAGACTGGGACAGGAGGGACACGGTCACATCTAGTCTCAGTGTAGGGGTAACACTGGGACAGGAGGGACACGGTCACATCTATTGTCAGTGTAGGGGTAACACTGGAACAGGAGGGACACGGTCACATCTATTGTCAGTATAGGTGTAACACTGGGACAGGAGGGGCACGGTCACATCTAGTGTCAGTGTAGGGGTAACACTGGGACAGGAGGGTCACGGTCATATCTAATGTCAGTGAAGGGGGAACACTGGGACAGGAGGGGCCCGGTCACATCTAGTGTCAATGTAGGGGTAACACTGGGACAGGAGGGGCACGGTCACATCTAGTGTCAGTGTAGGGGTAACACTGGGACAGGAGGGGCACGGTCACATCTAATGTCTGTGTAGGAGTAACAGTGGGACAGGAGGGGCCCGGTCACATCTAGTGTCAGTGTAGGGGTAACACTGGGACAGGAGGGGCACGGTCACATCTAGTGTCAGTGTAGGGGTAACACTGGGACAGGAGGGGCACGGTCATATCTAGTGTCAGTGAAGGGTTAACACTGGGGCAGGAGGGACACGGTCACATCTAGTGTCTGTGTTGGGGTAACACTGGGACAGGAGGGACACGGTCACATCTAGTGTCTGTGTAGGGGTAACACTGGGACAGGGGGGGCACGGTCATATCTAGTGTCAGTGTAGGGGTAACACTGGGACAGGAGGGACATGGTCACATCTAGTGTCAGTGTAGGGGTAACACTGGGACAGGAGGGGCACGGTCATATCGAATGTCAGTGAAGGCGTAACACTTGGACTGGAGGGGCACGGTCATATCTAATGTCAGTGAAGGGGTAACACTGGGACTGGAGGGGCAAGGTCATATCTAATGTCAGTGAATGTGTAAAACTGGGACTGGAGAGGCACGGTCTCATCTAGTGTCAATGTAGGGGTAACACTGGGACAGGAGGGACACGGTCACATCTAGTGTCAGTGTAGGGGTAACACTGGGACAGGAGGGGCCCCGTCACATCTAGTGTCAATGTAGGGGTAATACTGGGACTGGAGGGGCACGGTCACATCTTCTGTCAGTGTAGGGGTAGCACTGGGACAGGAGGGGCCGGTCATATCTAATGTCAGTGAAGGGGAAAAACTGGGACTGGAGGGGCACGGTCATACCTAATGGCAGTGAAGGGTGAACACTGGGACTGGAGGGGCATGGTCATATCTAATGTCAGTGAAGGGGTAACACTGGGAGAGGAGGGGCACAGTCACATCTAATGTCAGTGAAGGGGTAACACTGGGACAGGAGAGGCACGGTCATATCTAATGTCAGTGAAGGGGGTACACTGGGACTGGAGGGGCCCGGTCACATCTAGTGTCAGTGTAGTTGTAACACTGGGACAGTAGGGGCACGGTCACATCTAGTGTCAGTGTAGGGGTAACACTGGGACAGGAGGGGCACGGTCAAATCTAATGTCTGTGTAGGAGTAACACTGGGACAGGAGGGGCCCGGTCACATCTAGTGTCAGTGTAGGGGTAGCACTGGGACAGGAGGGGCCCGGTCATATCTAATGTCAGTGAAGGGGTAAAACTGGGACTGGAGGGGCACGGTCACACCTAATGGCAGTGAAGGGTGAACACTGGGACTGGAGGGGCATGGTCATATCTAATGTCAGTGAAGGGGTAAAACTGGGAGAGGAGGGGCACCGTCACATCTAATGTCAGGGAAGGGGTAACACTGGGACAGGAGGGGCACGGTCATATCTAATGTCAGTGAAGGGGGTACACTGGGACTGGAGGGGCCCGGTCACATCTAGTGTCAGTGTAGGGGTAACACTGGGACAGGAGGGGCACGGTCACATCTAGTGTCAGTGTAGGGGTAACACTGGGACAGGAGGGGCACGGTCACATCTAATGTCTGTGTAGGAGTAACAGTGGGACAGGAGGGGCCCGGTCACATCTAGTGTCAGTGTAGGGGTAACACTGGGACAGGAGGGGCACGGTCACATCTAGTGTCAGTGTAGGGGTAAGACTGGGACAGGAGGGACACGGTCACATCTAGTCTCAGTGTAGGGGTAACACTGGGACAGGAGGGACACGGTCACATCTATTGTCAGTGTAGGGGTAACACTGGAACAGGAGGGACACGGTCACATCTATTGTCAGTATAGGTGTAACACTGGGACAGGAGGGGCACGGTCACATCTAGTGTCAGTGTAGGGGTAACACTGGGACAGGAGGGTCACGGTCATATCTAATGTCAGTGAAGGGGGAACACTGGGACAGGAGGGGCCCGGTCACATCTAGTGTCAATGTAGGGGTAACACTGGGACAGGAGGGGCACGGTCACATCTAGTGTCAGTGTAGGGGTAACACTGGGACAGGAGGGGCACGGTCAAATCTAATGTCTGTGTAGGAGTAACAGTGGGACAGGAGGGGCCCGGTCACATCTAGTGTCAGTGTAGGGGTAACACTGGGACAGGAGGGGCACGGTCACATCTAGTGTCAGTGTAGGGGTAACACTGGGACAGGAGGGGCACGGTCATATCTAGTGTCAGTGAAGGGTTAACACTGGGGCAGGAGGGACACGGTCACATCTAGTGTCTGTGTTGGGGTAACACTGGGACAGGAGGGACACGGTCACATCTAGTGTCTGTGTAGGGGTAACACTGGGACAGGAGGGGCACGGTCATATCTAGTGTCAGTGTAGGGGTAACACTGGGAAAGGAGGGACATGGTCACATCTAGTGTCAGTGTAGGGGTAACACTGGGACAGGAGGGGCACGGTCATATCGAATGTCAGTGAAGGCGTAACACTTGGACTGGAGGGGCACGGTCATATCTAATGTCAGTGAAGGGGTAACACTGGGACTGGAGGGGCAAGGTCATATCTAATGTCAGTGAATGTGTAAAACTGGGACTGGAGAGGCACGGTCTCATCTAGTGTCAATGTAGGGGTAACACTGGGACAGGAGGGACACGGTCACATCTAGTGTCAGTGTAGGGGTAACACTGGGACAGGAGGGGCCCCGTCACATCTAGTGTCAATGTAGGGGTAATACTGGGACTGGAGGGGCACGGTCACATCTTCTGTCAGTGTAGGGGTAACACTGGGACTGGAGGGGCACGTTCAAATCTATTGTCAGTGAAGTTGTAACACTGGGATTGGAGGGGCCCGGTCACATCTAGTGTCAGTGTAGTGGTAGCACTGGGACTGAAGGGGCACGGTCAAATCTAATGTCAGTGAAGGGGTAGCACTGTGTCTGGAGGGGCACGGTCATAGCTAATGTCAGTGAAGGGGTAGCACTGGGACAGGAGCGGCACGGTCATATCTAATGTCAGTGAATGGGTAACACTGGGACTGGAGGGGCACGGTCACATCTAGTGTCAGTGTAGGGGTAACACTGGGACAGGAGTGGCACGGTCACATCTAGTGTCAGTTTAGGGGGAACACTGGGAAAGGAGGGGCATGGTCACATCTAGTGCAAGTGTAGGGGTAACACAGGGACAGGAGGGACCCGGTCATATCTAATGTCAGTGAAGGGGTAACACTAGGACTGGAGGGGCATTGTCATATCTAATGTCAGTGAAGGGGGAAAACTGGGACGGGAGGGGCGCGGTCAAATCTAATGTCAGTGAAGGGGTAGCACTGGGACTGGAGGGGCACGGTCATATCTAATGTCAGTGAATGGGTAACACTGGGAGAGGAGGGGCCCGGTCACATCTAGTGTCAGTGAAGGGGAAACACTGGGACAGGAGGGGCACGGTCACATCTAGTGTCAGTTTAGGGGTAACACTGGGACAGGAGGGGCACGGTCATATCTAGTGTCAGTGTCGGGGTAACACTGGGACAGGAGGGACACGGTCACATCTAGTGTCAGTTAAGGGGAAACACTGGGACAGGAGGGACACGGTCACATCTACTTCCAGTGTAGGGGGAACACTGGGACTGGAAGGGCACGGTCACATCCAGTGTCAGTGTAGGGGGAACACTGGGGAAGGAGGGGCGCGGTCACATTTAGTGTCAGTGTGGGGGTAGCACTGGGACAGGAGGGGCCCGGTCATAGCTAATGTCAGTGAAGGGGCAAAACAGGGACTGGAGGGGCACGGTCATGCCTAATGGCAGTGAAGGGTGAACACTGGGACTGGAGGGGCACGGTCAAATCTAATGTCAGTGAAGGGGTAACACTGGGACAGGAGGGGCACGGTCACATCTAATGTCAGGGAAGGGGTAACACTGGGACACGAGCGGCACGGTCATATCTAATGTCAGTGAAGGGGGTACACTGGGACTGGAGGGGCCCGGTCACATCTAGTGTCAGTGTAGGGGTAACACTGGGACAGGAGGGGCACGGTCACATCTAGTGTCAGTGTAGGGGTAACACTGGGACAGGAGGGGCACGGTCACATCTAATGTCTGTGTAGGAGTAACACTGGGACAGGAGGGGCACGGTCACATCTAGTGTCTATGTAGGGGTAACACTGGGACAGGAGGGGCCCGGTCAAATCTAGTGTCAGTGTAGGGGTAACACTGGGACAGGAGATACACGGTCACATCTAGTGTCAGTGTAGGGGTAACACTGGGACAGGAGGGGCCCGGTCATATCTATTGTCAGTGTAGGTGTAACACTGGGACAGGAGGGGCACAGTCACATCTAGTGTCAGTGTAGGGGTAACACTGGGACAGGAGGGGCACGGTCATATCTAGTGTCAGTGTAGGGGTAACACTGGGACAGAAGGGACACGGTCACATCTAGTGTCAGTGTAGGGGTAACACTGGGACAGGAGGGACACGGTCACATCTATTGTCAGTGTAGGTGTAACACTGGGACAGGAGTGCCCGGTCACATCTAGTGTCAGTGTAGGTGTAACACTGGGACAGGAGGGGCACGGTCACATCTAGTGTCAGTGTAGGGGTAACACTGGGACAGGAGGGACATGGTCACATCTCGTGTCAGTGTAGGGGTAACACTGGGACAGGAGGGGCACAGTCATATCTAATGTCAGTGAAGGCGTAACACTTGGACTGGAGGGGCACGGTCATATCTAATGTCAGTGAATGGGTAACACTGGGACTGGAGGGGCAAGGTCATATCTAATGTCAGTGAATGGGTAAAACTGGGACTGGAGGGGCACGGTCTCATCGAGTGTCAGTGTAGGGGTAACACTGGGACAGGAGGGGCCCCGTCACATCTAGTGTCAATGTAGGGGTAATACTGGGACTGGAGGGGCACGGTCACATCTTCTGTCAGTGAAGTGGTAGCACTGGGATTGGAGGGGCCCGGTCACATCTAGTGTCAGTGTAGTGGTAGCACTGGGACTGAAGGGGCACGGTCAAATCTAATGTCAGTGAAGGGGTAGCACTGTGTCTGGAGGGGCACGGTCATAGCTAATGTCAGTGAAGGGGTAGCTCTGGGACAGGAGCGGCATGGTCATATCTAATGTCAGTGAATGGGTAACACTGGGACTGGAGGGGCACGGTCACATCTAGTGTCAGTGTAGGGGTAACACTGGGACAGGAGTGGCACGGTCACATCGAGTGTCAGTTTAGGGGGAACACTGGGAAAGGAGGGGCATGGTCACATCTAGTGCAAGTGTAGGGGTAACACTGGGACAGGAGGGACCCGGTCATATCTAATGTCAGTGAAGGGGTAACACTAGGACAGGGGGGGCACGGTCATATCTAATGTCAGTGAAGGGGGAAAACTGGGACTGGAGGGGCGCGGTCAAATCTAATGTCAGTGAAGGGGTAGCACTGGGACTGGAGGGGCCCGGTCATATCTAATGTCAGTGAATGGGTAACACTGGGAGAGGAGGGGCCCGGTCACATCTAGTGTCAGTGAAGGGCTAACACTGGGACAGGAGGGGCACGGTCACATCTAGTGTCAGTTTAGGGGTAACACTGGGACAGGAGGGACACGGTCACATCTACTTCCAGTGTAGGGGGAGCACTGGGACTGGAAGGGCACGGTCACATCTAGTGTCAGTGTAGGGGGAACACTGGGAAAGGAGGGGCACGGTCACATCTAGTGTCAGTGTAGGGGTAGCACTGGGACAGGAGGGGCCCGGTCATATCTAATGTCAGTGAAGGGGAAAAACAGGGACTGGAGGGGCACGGTCATATCTAATGTCAGTGAAGGGGTATCACTGGGACAGGAGGGGCACGGTCATATCTAATGTCAGGGAAGGGGTAACACTGGGACACGAGCGGCACGGTCATATCTAATGTCAGTGAAGTGGGTACACTGGGACTGGAGGGGCACGGTCACATCTTGTGTCAGTGTAGGGGTTACACTGGGACAGGAGGGGCACGGTCACGTCTAGTGTCAGTGTCGGGGTAACACTGGAACAGGAGGGGCACGGTCACATCTAATGTCTGTGTAGGAGTAACACTGGGACAGGAGGGGCACGGTCACATCTAGTGTCAGTGTAGGGGTAACACTGGGACAGGCGGGGCCCGGTCACATCTATTGTCAGTGTAGGTGTAACACTGGGACAGGAGGGACACGGTCACATCTAGTGTCAGTGTAGGGGTAACACTGGGACAGGAGGGGCACGGTCACATCTAGTGTCAGTGTAGGGGTAACACTGGGAGAGGAGGGGCACGGTCATATCTAGTGTCAGCGTAGGGGTAACACTGGGACAGGAGGGGCACGGTCATATCTAGTGTCAGCGTAGGGGTAACACTGGGACAGGAGGGGCACGGTCATATCTAGTGTCAGTGTAGGGGTAACACTGGGACAGGAGGGGCACGGTCACATCTAGTGTCAGTGTAGGGGTAACACTGGGACAGGAGATGCACGGTCACATCTAGTGTCAGAGTAGGGGTAACACTGGGACAGGAGGGGCACGGTCACATCTATTGTCAGTGTAGGTGCAACACTGGGACAGGAGGGGCACAGTCACATCTAGTGTCAGTGTAGGGTAATACTGGGACAGGAGGGGCACGGTCACATCTAGTGTCAGTGTAGTGGTAACACTGGGACAGGAGGGGCACGGTCATATCTAGTGTCAGTGTAGGGGTAACACTGGGACAGGAGGGACACGGTCACATCTAGTGTCAGTTTAGGGGTAACACTGGGACAGGAGGGACACGGTCACATCTATTGTCAGTGTAGGTGTAACACTGGGACAGGAGGGGCACGGTCACATCTAGTGTCAGTGTAGGGGTAACACTGGGACAGGAGGGACACGGTCACATCTATTGTCAGTGTAGGGGTAACACTGGGACTGGAGGGACACGGTCACATCTAGTGTCAGTGTAGGTGTAACACTGGGACAGAAGCGGCACGGTCACATCTAGTGTCAATGTAGGGGTAACACTGGGACAGGAGGGACATGGTCACATCTAGTGTCAGTGTAGGGGTAACACTGGGACAGGAGGGGCACAGTCATATCTAATGTCAGTGAAGGCGTAACACTTGGACTGGGGGGGCACAGTCATATCTAATGTCAGTGAAGGGGTAACACTGGGACTGGAGGGGCAAGGTCATATCTAATGTCAGTGAATGGGTAAAACTGGGACTGGAGGGGCACGGTCTCATCGAGTGTCAGTGTAGGGGTAACACAGGGACAGGAGGGACACGGTCACACCTAGTGTCAGTGTAGGGGTAACACTGGGACAGGAGGGGCACGGTCACATCTAATGTCAGTGTAGGGGTAACACTGGGACAGGAGGGGCCCGGTCACATCTATTGTCAGTGTAGGTGTAACACTGGGACAGGAGGGGCACGGTCACATCTAGTGTCAGTGTAGGGGTAACACTGGGACAGGAGGGACACGGTCACATCTAGTGTCAGTGTAGGGGTAACACTGGGACAGGAGGGGCACGGTCATATCTAGTGTCAGTGTAGGGGTAACACTGGGACAGGAAGGACACGGTCACATCTAGTGTCAGTGTAGGGGTAACACTGGGACAGGAGGGACACGGTCACATCTATTGTCAGTGTAGGTGTAACACTGGGACAGGAGGGGCACGGTCACATCTAGTGTCAGTGTAGGGGTAACACTGGGACAGGAGGGACACGGTCACATCTATTGTCAGTGTAGGGGTAACACTGGGACTGGAGGGACACGGTCACATCTAGTGTCAGTGTAGGTGTAACACTGGGACAGAAGGGGCACGGTCACATCTAGTGTCAGTGTAGGGGTAACACTGGGACAGGAGGGACACGGTCACATCTATTGTCAGTGTAGGTGTAACACTGGGACAGGAGTGCCCGGTCACATCTAGTGTCAGTGTAGGTGTAACACTGGGACAGGAGGGGCACGGTCACATCTAGTGTCAGTGTAGGGGTAACACTGGGACAGGAGGGACATGGTCACATCTCGTGTCAGTGTAGGGGTAACACTGGGACAGGAGGGGCACAGTCATATCTAATGTCAGTGAAGGCGTAACACTTGGACTGGAGGGGCACGGTCATATCTAATGTCAGTGAATGGGTAACACTGGGACTGGAGGGGCAAGGTCATATCTAATGTCAGTGAATGGGTAAAACTGGGACTGGAGGGGCACGGTCTCATCGAGTGTCAGTGTAGGGGTAACACTGGGACAGGAGGGGCCCCGTCACATCTAGTGTCAATGTAGGGGTAATACTGGGACTGGAGGGGCACGGTCACATCTTCTGTCAGTGTAGGGTTAACACTGGGACTGGAGGGGCACGTTCAAATCTATTGTCAGTGAAGTGGTAGCACTGGGATTGGAGGGGCCCGGTCACATCTAGTGTCAGTGTAGTGGTAGCACTGGGACTGAAGGGGCACGGTCAAATCTAATGTCAGTGAAGGGGTAGCACTGTGTCTGGAGGGACACGGTCATAGCTAATGTCAGTGAAGGGGTAGCACTGGGACAGGAGCGGCACGGTCATATCTAATGTCAGTGAATGGGTAACACTGGGACTGGAGGGGCACGGTCACATCTAGTGTCAGTGTAGGGGTAACACTGGGACAGGAGTGGCACGGTCACATCGAGTGTCAGTTTAGGGGGAACACTGGGAAAGGAGGGGCATGGTCACATCTAGTGCAAGTGTAGGGGTAACACTGGGACAGGAGGGACCCGGTCATATCTAATGTCAGTGAAGGGGTAACACTAGGACTGGAGGGGCACGGTCATATCTAATGCCAGTGAAGGGGGAAAACTGGGACTGGAGGGGCACGGTCACATCTAGTGTCAGTTTAGGGGTAACACTGGGACAGGAGGGGCACGGTCATATCTAGTGTCAGTGTCGGGGTAACACTGGGACAGGAGGGACACGGTCACATCTAGTGTCAGTTAAGGGGAAACACTGGGACAGGAGGGACACGGTCACATCTACTTCCAGTGTAGGGGGAGCACTGGGACTGGAAGGGCACGGTCACATCTAGTGTCAGTGTAGGGGGAACACTGGGAAAGGAGGGGCACGGTCACATCTAGTGTCAGTGTAGGGGTAGCACTGGGACAGTAGGGGCCCGGTCATATCTAATGTCAGTGAAGGGGAAAAACAGGGACTGGAGGGGCACGGTCATATCTAATGTCAGTGAAGGGGTAACACTGGGACAGGAGGGGCACGGTCATATCTAATGTCAGGGAAGGGGTAACACTGGGACACGAGCGGCACGGTCATATCTAATGTCAGTGAAGTGGGTACACTGGGACTGGAGGGGCACGGTCACATCTAGTGTCAGTGTAGGGGTTACACTGGGACAGGAGGGGCACGGTCACGTCTAGTGTCAGTGTCGGGGTAACACTGGAACAGGAGGGGCACGGTCACATCTAATGTCTGTGTAGGAGTAACACTGGGACAGGAGGGGCACGGTCACATCTAGTGTCAGTGTAGGGGTAACACTGGGACAGGAGGGGCCCGGTCACATCTATTGTCAGTGTAGGTGTAACACTGGGACAGGAGGGACACGGTCACATCTAGTGTCAGTGTAGGGGTAACACTGGGACAGGAGGGGCACGGTCACATCTAGTGTCAGTGTAGGGGTAACACTGGGACAGGAGGGGCACGGTCATATCTAGTGTCAGTGTAGGGGTAACACTGGGACAGGAGGGGCACGGTCATATCTAGTGTCAGCGTAGGGGTAACACTGGGACAGGAGGGGCACGGTCATATCTAGTGTCAGTTTAGGGGTAACACTGGGACAGGAGGGGCACGGTCACATCTAGTGTCAGTGTAGGGGTAACACTGGGACAGGAGATGCACGGTCACATCTAGTGTCAGAGTAGGGGTAACACTGGGACATGAGGGGCACGGTCACATCTATTGTCAGTGTAGGTGCAACACTGGGACAGGAGGGGCACAGTCACATCTAGTGTCAGTGTAGGGTAATACTGGGACAGGAGGGGCACGGTCACATCTAGTGTCAGTGTAGGGGTAACACTGGGACAGGAGGGGCACGGTCATATCTAGTGTCAGTGTAGGGGTAACACTGGGACAGGAGGGACACGGTCACATCTAGTGTCAGTGTAGGGGTAACACTGGGACAGGAGGGACACGGTCACATCTATTGTCAGTGTAGGTGTAACACTGGGACAGGAGGGGCACGGTCACATCTAGTGTCAGTGTAGGGGTAACACTGGGACAGGAGGGACACGGTCACATCTATTGTCAGTGTAGGGGTAACACTGGGACTGGAGGGACACGGTCACATCTAGTGTCAGTGTAGGTGTAACACTGGGACAGAAGCGGCACGGTCACATCTAGTGTCAATGTAGGGGTAACACTGGGACAGGAGGGACATGGTCACATCTAGTGTCAGTGTAGGGTTAACACTGGGACAGGAGGGGCACAGTCATATCTAATGTCAGTGAAGGCGTAACACTTGGACTGGGGGGGCACAGTCATATCTAATGTCAGTGAAGGGGTAACACTGGGACTGGAGGGGCAAGGTCATATCTAATGTCAGTGAATGGGTAAAACTGGGACTGGAGGGGCACGGTCTCATCGAGTGTCAGTGTAGGGGTAACACAGGGACAGGAGGGACACGGTCACACCTAGTGTCAGTGTAGGGGTAACACTGGGACAGGAGGGGCACGGTCACATCTAATGTCAGTGTAGGGGTAACACTGGGACAGGAGGGGCCCGGTCACATATATTGTCAGTTTAGGTGTAACACTGGGACAGGAGGGGCACGGTCACATCTAGTGTCAGTGTAGGGGTAACACTGGGACAGGAGGGACACGGTCACATCTAGTGTCAGTGTAGGGGTAACACTGGGACAGGAGGGGCACGGTCATATCCAGTGTCAGTGTAGGGGTAACACTGGGACAGGAAGGACACGGTCACATCTAGTGTCAGTGTAGGGGTAACACTGGGACAGGAGGGACACGGTCACATCTATTGTCAGTGTAGGTGTAACACTGGGACAGGAGGGGCACGGTCACATCTAGTGTCAGTGTAGGGGTAACACTGGGACAGGAGGGACACGGTCACATCTATTGTCAGTGTAGGGGTAACACTGGGACTGGAGGGACACGGTCACATCTAGTGTCAGTGTAGGTGTAACACTGGGACAGAAGGGGCACGGTCACATCTAGTGTCAGTGTAGGGGTAACACTGGGACAGGAGGGACACGGTCACATCTATTGTCAGTGTAGGTGTAACACTGGGACAGGAGTGCCCGGTCACATCTAGTGTCAGTGTAGGTGTAACACTGGGACAGGAGGGGCACGGTCACATCTAGTGTCAGTGTAGGGGTAACACTGGGACAGGAGGGACATGGTCACATCTCGTGTCAGTGTAGGGGTAACACTGGGACAGGAGGGGCACAGTCATATCTAATGTCAGTGAAGGCGTAACACTTGGACTGGAGGGGCACGGTCATATCTAATGTCAGTGAATGGGTAACACTGGGACTGGAGGGGCAAGGTCATATCTAATGTCAGTGAATGGGTAAAACTGGGACTGGAGGGGCACGGTCTCATCGAGTGTCAGTGTAGGGGTAACACTGGGACAGGAGGGGCCCCGTCACATCTAGTGTCAATGTAGGGGTAATACTGGGACTGGAGGGGCACGGTCACATCTTCTGTCAGTGTAGGGTTAACACTGGGACTGGAGGGGCACGTTCAAATCTATTGTCAGTGAAGTGGTAGCACTGGGATTGGAGGGGCCCGGTCACATCTAGTGTCAGTGTAGTGGTAGCACTGGGACTGAAGGGGCACGGTCAAATCTAATGTCAGTGAAGGGGTAGCACTGTGTCTGGAGGGGCACGGTCATAGCTAATGTCAGTGAAGGGGTAGCACTGGGACTGGAGCGGCACGGTCATATCTAATGTCAGTGAATGGGTAACACTGGGACTGGAGGGGCACGGTCACATCTAGTGTCAGTGTAGGGGTAACACTGGGACAGGAGTGGCACGGTCACATCGAGTGTCAGTTTAGGGGGAACACTGGGAAAGGAGGGGCATGGTCACATCTAGTGCAAGTGTAGGGGTAACACTGGGACAGGAGGGACCCGGTCATATCTAATGTCAGTGAAGGGGTAACACTAGGACTGGAGGGGCACGGTCATATCTAATGCCAGTGAAGGGGGAAAACTGGGACTGGAGGGGCGCGGTCAAATCTAATGTCAGTGAAGGGGTAGCACTGGGACTGGAGGGGCCCGGTCATATCTAATGTCAGTGAATGGGTAACACTGGGAGAAGAGGGGCCCGGTCACATCTAGTGTCAGTGAAGGGCTAACACTGGGACAGGAGGGGCACGGTCACATCTAGTGTCAGTTTAGGGGTAACACTGGGACAGGAGGGGCACGGTCATATCTAGTGTCAGTGTCGGGGTAACACTGGGACAGGAGGGACACGGTCACATCTAGTGTCAGTTAAGGGGAAACACTGGGACAGGAGGGACACGGTCACATCTACTTCCAGTGTAGGGGGAGCACTGGGACTGGAAGGGCACGGTCACATCTAGTGTCAGTGTAGGGGGAACACTGGGAAAGGAGGGGCACGGTCACATCTAGTGTCAGTGTAGGGGTAGCACTGGGACAGGAGGGGCCCGGTCATATCTAATGTCAGTGAAGGGGAAAAACAGGGACTGGAGGGGCACGGTCATATCTAATGTCAGTGAAGGGGTAACACTGGGACAGGAGGGGCACGGTCATATCTAATGTCAGGGAAGGGGTAACACTGGGACAGGAGGGACACGGTCACATCTAGTGTCAGTGTAGGGGTAACACTGGGACAGGAGGGGCACGGTCACATCTAGTGTCAGTGTAGGGGTAACACTGGGACAGGAGGGGCACGGTCATATCTAGTGTCAGTGTAGGGGTAACACTGGGACAGGAGGGGCACGGTCATATCTAGTGTCAGCGTAGGGGTAACACTGGGACAGGAGGGGCACGGTCATATCTAGTGTCATTTTAGGGGTAACACTGGGACAGGAGGGGCACGGTCACATCTAGTGTCAGTGTAGGGGTAACACTGGGACAGGAGATGCACGGTCACATCTAGTGTCAGAGTAGGGGTAACACTGGGACAGGAGGGGCACGGTCACATCTATTGTCAGTGTAGGTGCAACACTGGGACAGGAGGGGCACAGTCACATCTAGTGTCAGTGTAGGGTAATACTGGGACAGGAGGGGCACGGTCACATCTAGTGTCAGTGTAGGGGTAACACTGGGACAGGAGGGGCACGGTCATATCTAGTGTCAGTGTAGGGGTAACACAGGGACAGGAGGGACACGGTCACATCTAGTGTCAGTGTAGGGGTAACACTGGGACAGGAGGGACACGGTCACATCTATTCTCAGTGTAGGCGTAACACTGGGACAGGAGGGGCACGGTCACATCTAGTGTCAGTGTAGGGGTAACACTGGGACAGGAGGGACACGGTCACATCTATTGTCAGTGTAGGGGTAACACTGGGACTGGAGGGACACGGTCACATCTAGTGTCAGTGTAGGTGTACCACTGGGACAGAAGCGGCACGGTCACATCTAGTGTCAATGTAGGGGTAACACTGGGACAGGAGGGACATGGTCACATCTAGTGTCAGTGTAGGGGTAACACTGGGACAGGAGGGGCACAGTCATATCTAATGTCAGTGAAGGCGTAACACTTGGACTGGGGGGGCACGGTCATATCTAATGTCAGTGAAGGGGTAACACTGGGACTGGAGGGGCAAGGTCATATCTAATGTCAGTGAATGGGTAAAACTGGGACTGGAGGGGCACGGTCTCATCGAGTGTCAGTGTAGGGGTAACACAGGGACAGGAGGGACACGGTCACACCTAGTGTCAGTGTAGAGGTAACACTGGGACAGGAGGGGCACGGTCACATCTAATGTCAGTGTAGGGGTAACACTGGGACAGGAGGGGCCCGGTCACATCTATTGTCAGTGTAGGTGTAACACTGGGACAGGAGGGGCACGGTCACATCTAGTGTCAGTGTAGGGGTAACACTGGGACAGGAGGGACACGGTCACATCTAGTGTCAGTGTAGGGGTAACACTGGGACAGGAGGGGCACGGTCATATCTAGTGTCAGTGTAGGGGTAACACTGGGACAGGAAGGACACGGTCACATCTAGTGTCAGTGTAGGGGTAACACTGGGACAGGAGGGACACGGTCACATCTATTGTCAGTGTAGGTGTATCACTGGGACAGGAGGGGCACGGTCACATCTAGTGTCAGTGTAGGGGTAACACTGGGACAGGAGGGACACGGTCACATCTATTGTCAGTGTAGGGGTAACACTGGGACTGGAGGGACACGGTCACATCTAGTGTCAGTGTAGGTGTAACACTGGGACAGAAGGGGCACGGTCACATCTAGTGTCAGTGTAGGGGTAACACTGGGACAGGAGGGGCACAGTCATATCTAATGTCAGTGAAGGCGTAACACTTGGACTGGAGGGGCACGGTCATATCTAATGTCAGTGAAGGGGTAACACTGGGACAGGAGGGACACGGTCACATCTATTCTCAGTGTAGGTGTAACACTGGGACAGGAGGGGCACGGTCACATCTAGTGTCAGTGTAGGGGTAACACTGGGACAGGAGGGACACGGTCACATCTATTGTCAGTGTAGGGGTAACACTGGGACTGGAGGGACACGGTCACATCTAGTGTCAGTGTAGGTGTACCACTGGGACAGAAGCGGCACGGTCACATCTAGTGTCAATGTAGGGGTAACACTGGGACAGGAGGGACACGGTCACATCTATTCTCAGTGTAGGTGTAACACTGGGACAGGAGGGGCACGGTCACATCTAGTGTCAGTGTAGGGGTAACACTGGGACAGGAGGGACACAGTCATATCTAATGTCAGTGAAGGCGTAACACTTGGACTGGAGGGGCACGGTCATATCTAATGTCAGTGAAGGGGTAACACTAGGAATGGAGGGGCAAGGTCATATCTAATGTCAGTGAATGGGTAAAACTGGGACTGGAGGGGCACGGTCTCATCGAGTGTCAGTGTAGGGGTAACACTGGGACAGGAGGGACACGGTCACATCTTGTGTCAGTGTAGGGCTAACACTGGGACAGGAGGGGCACGGTCACATCCAGTGTCAGTGTAGTGTTAACACTGGGACAGGAGGGGCCCCGTCACATCTAGTGTCAGTGTAGGGATAATACTGGGACTGGAGGGGCACGGTCACATCTAGTGTCAGTGTAGGGTTAACACTGGGACTGGAGGGGCACGGTCAAACCTACTGTCAGTGAAGGGTTAGCACTGGGATTGGAGGGGCACGGTCACATCTCGTGTCAGTGTAGTGGTAACACTGTGACAGGAGGGGCCCGGTCACATCTAGTGTCAGTGTAGGGGTAGCACTGGGACTGAAGGGGCACGATCACATCTAATGTCAGTGAAGGGGTAGCACCGTGTCTGGAGAGGCACGGTTATAGCTAATGTCAGTGAAGGGGTAGCACTGGGACAGGAGCGGCACGGTCATATCTAATGTCAGTGAATGGGTAACACTGGGACTGGAGGGGCACGGTCACATCTACTGCCAGTGTAGGGGTAACACTGGGACTGTAAGGGCACGGTCACATCTAGTGTCAGTTTAGGGGGAACACTGGGAAAGGAGGGGCACGGTCACATCTAGTGCCAGTGTAGGGGTAACACTGGGACAGGAGGGACCCGGTCATATCGAATGTCAGTGAAGGGGTAACACTAGGACTGGAGGGGCACGGTCACATCTAGTGCCAGTGTAGGGGTAACACTGGGACTGTAAGGGCACGGTCACATCTAGTGCCAGTGTAGGGGTAACACTGGGACAGGAGGGGCCCCGTCATATCTAATGTCAGTGAAGGGGTAACACTAGGACTGGAGGGGCACGGTCATATCTAATGTCAGTGAAGGGGTAACACTGGGACTGTAGGGGCACGGTCATATCTAATGTCAGTGAAGGGGGAAAACTGGGACTGGAGGGGCACGGTCAAATCTAATGTCAGTGAAGGGGTAGCACTGGGACTGGAGGGGCACGGTCATATCTAATGTCAGTGAATGGGTAACACTGGGCTGGAGGGGCACGGTCATAGCTAATGTCAGTGAAGGGGTAGCACTGGGACTGGAGGGGCACGGTCATAGCTAATGTCAGTGAAGGGGTAGCACTTGGACTGGAGGGGCACGGTCATATCTAATGTCAGTGAAGGGGGAACACTGGGACTGGAGGGGCTTGGTCATATCTAATGTCAGTGAAGGGGTAGCACTGGGACTGGAGGGGCACGGTCATATCTAATGTCAGTGAAGGGGGAAAACTGGGACTGGAGGGGCACGGTCATATCTAATGTCAGTGAAGGGGTATCACTGGGAATGGAGAGGCACGGTCATATCTAATGTCAGTGAAGGGGTAGCACTGGGACTGGAGGGCACGGTCATACCTAATGTCAGTGAAGGGGTAGCACTGGGACTGGAGGGGCATGGTCATATCTAATGTCAGTGAAGGTGTAGCACTTGGACTGGAGGGACACGGTCACATCTAGTGTCAGTGTCGGTGTAACACTGGGACAGAAGCGGCACGGTCACATCTAGTGTCAGTGTAGGGGTAACACTGGGACAGGAGGGACATGGTCACATCTAGTGTCAGTGTAGGGGTAACACTGGGACAGGAGGGGCACAGTCATATCTAATGTCAGTGAAGGCGTAACACTTGGACTGGAGGGGCACGGTCATATCTAATGTCAGTGAAGGGGTAACACTGGGACTGGAGGGGCAAGGTCATATCTAATGTCAGTGAATGGGTAAAACTGGGACTGGAGGGGCACGGTCTCATCGAGTGTCAGTGTAGGGGTAACACAGGGACAGGAGGGACACGGTCATATCTAGTGTCAGTGTAGGGGTAACACTGGGACAGGAAGGACACGGTCACATCTAGTGTCAGTGTAGGGGTAACACTGGGACAGGAGGGACACGGTCACATCTATTGTCAGTGTAGGTGTAACACTGGGACAGGAGGGGCACAGTCACATCTAGTGTCAGTGTAGGGGTAACACTGGGACAGGAGGGACACGGTCACATCTACTGTCAGTGTAGGGGTAACACTGGGACTGGAGGGACACGGTCACATCTAGTGTCAGTGTAGGTGTAACACTGGGACAGAAGGGGCACGGTCACATCTAGTGTCAGTGTAGGGGTAACACTGGGACAGGAGGGACATGGTCACATCTAGTGTCAGTGTAGGGGTAACAGTGGGACAGGAGGGGCACAGTCATATCTAATGTCAGTGAATGCGTAACACTTGGACTGGAGGTGCACGGTCATATCTAATGTCAGTGAAGGGGTAACACTGGGACTGGAGGGGCAAGGTCATATCTAATGTCAGTGAATGGGTAAAACTGGGACTGGAGGGGCACGGTCTCATCGAGTGTCAGTGTAGGGGTAACACTGGGACAGGAGGGACACGGTCACATCTTGTGTCAGTGTAGGGGTAACACTGGGACAGGAGGAGCACGGTCACATCTAGTGTCAGTGTAGGGGTAACACTGGGACAGGAGGGGCCCCGTCACATCTAGTGTCAGTGTAGGGATAATACTGGGACTGGAGGGGCACGGTCACATCTAGTGTCAGTGTAGGGGTAACACTGGGACTGGAGGGGCACGGTCAAACCTACTGTCAGTGAAGGGTTAGCACTGGGATTGGAGGGGCACGGTCACATCTCGTGTCAGTGTAGTGGTAACACTGGGACAGGAGGGGCCCGGTCACATCTAGTGTCAGTGTAGGGGTAGCACTGGGACTGAAGGGGCACGATCACATCTAATGTCAGTGAAGGGGTAGCACCGTGTCTGGAGAGGCACGGTTATAGCTAATGTCAGTGAAGGGGTAGCACTGGGACAGGAGCGGCACGGTCATATCTAATGTCAGTGAATGGGTAACACTGGGACTGGAGGGGCACGGTCACATCTAGTGCCAGTATAGGGGTAACACTGGGACTGTAAGGGCACGGTCACATCTAGTGTCAGTTTAGGGGGAACACTGGGAAAGGAGGGGCTTGGTCACATCTAGTGCCAGTGTAGGGGTAACACTGGGACAGGAGGGACCCGGTCATATCGAATGTCAGTGAAGGGGTAAAACTAGGACTGGAGGGGCACGGTCACATCTAGTGCCAGTGTAGGGGTAACACTGGGACTGTAAGGGCACGGTCACATCTAGTGCCAGTGTAGGGGTAACACTGGGACAGGAGGGGCCCGGTCATATCTAATGTCAGTGAAGGGGTAACACTAGGACTGGAGGGGCACGGTCATATCTAATGTCAGTGAAGGGGTAACACTGGGACTGTAGGGGCACGGTCATATCTAATGTCAGTGAAGGGGGAAAACTGGGACTGGAGGGGCACGGTCAAATCTAAAGTCAGTGAAGGGGTAGCACTGCGACTGGAGGGGCACGGTCATATCTAATGTCAGTGAATGGGTAACACTGGGACTGGAGGGGCACGGTCATAGCTAATGTCAGTGAAGGGATAGCACTGGGACTGGAGGGGCACGGTCATAGCTAATGTCAGTGAAGGGGTAGCACTTGGACTGGAGGGGCACGGTCATATCTAATGTCAGTGAAGGGGGAACACTGGGACTGGAGGGGCTTGGTCTTATCTAATGTCAGTGAATGGGTAGCACTGGGACTGGAGGGGCACGGTCATATCTAATGACATTGAAGGGGGAAAACTGGGACTGGAGGGGCACGGTCATATCTAATGTCAGTGAAGGGGTATCACTGGGAATGGAGGGGCACGGTCATATCTAATGTCAGTGAAGGGGTAGCACTGGGACTGGAGGGCACGGTCATACCTAATGTCAGTGAAGGGGTAGCACTGGGACTGGAGGGGCACGGTCATATCTAATGTCAGTGAAGGGGTAGCACTTGGACTGGAGGGGCACGGTCATATCTAATGTCAGTGAAGGGGTATCACTGGGACTGGAGGGGCACTGTCATATCTAACGTCAGTGATGTGGTAGCACTGGGACTGGAGGGTCACATTCATATCTAATGTCAGTGAAGGGGTAGCACTGGGAATGGAGGGGCATGGTCATATCTAATGTCAGTGAAGGGGTAGCACTGGGACTGGAGGGGCACTGTCATATCTAATCTCAGTGAAGGGGTAGCACTGGGACTGGAGGGGCACGGTCATATCAAATGTCAGTGAAGGGGTAGCACTGGGACTGGAGGGGCACGGTCATATCTAATGTCAGTGAAGGTGTAGCACTGGGACTGGAGGGGCACGGTCACATCTAGCGTCAATTTAGCGGCAACACTGGGGCAGGGGGGACACGGACACATCCAGTGTCAGTGTAGGTGTAACACTGAGACAGGAGGGGCACGGTCGCATCTAGTGTCTGTGTAGATTTAGCACTGGGACAATAGCGAGACGTCACACCTCGTGTCAATTTAGGGTTAACACTGGGGCAGGAGGGGCGTTGACACATCTAGTGTCAGTGAAAGGGTAACACTGGGACTGAAGGGTCACGGATAAATCTAGTGTCTGTTTAGGGGTACCACTTTGACAGGAGTGGCAGGTCACATCTAATGTCAGTGTAGGGGTAACAGTGGGACTGGAGGGATACGGATAAAACTAGTGTCAGCCTACGGGTAACTCTGGGACAGGAGGGGCATGGTCTTATCAAGTGTCAGTGTAGGGGTAACTTTGGGACTGGAGGGATACGGATAAAACTAGTGTCAGCCTAGGGGTAACTCTGGGACAGGAGGGGCATGGTCTAATCTAGTGTCAGTGTAGGGGTAACACTGGGACTGGAGGGATACGGAAAAAACTAGTGTCAGCCTAGGGGTAACTCTGGGACAGGAGGTGCATGGTCTTATCAAGTGTCAGTTTACGGGTAACACTGTGAAAGGAGGGTCACAGTCACATCTAGTGTCAATGTAGGGGTAACACTGGGACTGGAGTGGCACAGTCACATCTAGCGTCAGAGTAGGTGTAACACTGGGACAGAAGGGATATGGTCGCATCTAGAGTCTGTGTAGCTTTAGCAATGGGACAATAGAGAGACGATCACATCGAGTGCAATATAGCTTTAACACTGGGACAGGAGGGGCGTTGACACATCTAGTGTCAGTGTAGGTGTAGCACTGTGACAATAGACAGACGGTCACATCTAGTGCAATATAGCTTTAACACTGGGACAGGAGGGGCACGGTCACATCTAGTGTCAGTGTAGGGGTAACACTGGGACAGGAGGGGCACGGTCACATCTAGTGTCAGTGTAGGGGTAACACTGGGACTGGAGGGGCACGGTCACATCTAATGTCAGTGTAGGGGTAACACTGGGATAGGAGGGACACGGTCACATCTAGTGTCAGTGTAGGGGTAACACTGGGACAGGAGGGACACGGTCACATCTAGTGTCAGTGTAGGGGTAATACTGGGACTGGAGGGGCACGGTCACATCTTCTGTCAGTGTAGGGTTAACACTGGGACTGGAGGGGCACGTTCAAATCTATTGTCAGTGAAGTGGTAGCACTGGGATTGGAGGGGCCCGGTCACATCTAGTGTCAGTGTAGTGGTAGCACTGGGACTGAAGGGGCACGGTCAAATCTAATGTCAGTGAAGGGGTAGCACTGTGTCTGGAGGGGCACGGTCATAGCTAATGTCAGTGAAGGGGTAGCACTGGGACTGGAGCGGCACGGTCATATCTAATGTCAGTGAATGGGTAACACTGGGACTGGAGGGGCACGGTCACATCTAGTGTCAGTGTAGGGGTAACACTGGGACAGGAGTGGCACGGTCACATCGAGTGTCAGTTTAGGGGGAACACTGGGAAAGGAGGGGCATGGTCACATCTAGTGCAAGTGTAGGGGTAACACTGGGACAGGAGGGACCCGGTCATATCTAATGTCAGTGAAGGGGTAACACTAGGACTGGAGGGGCACGGTCATATCTAATGCCAGTGAAGGGGGAAAACTGGGACTGGAGGGGCGCGGTCAAATCTAATGTCAGTGAAGGGGTAGCACTGGGACTGGAGGGGCCCGGTCATATCTAATGTCAGTGAATGGGTAACACTGGGAGAAGAGGGGCCCGGTCACATCTAGTGTCAGTGAAGGGCTAACACTGGGACAGGAGGGGCACGGTCACATCTAGTGTCAGTTTAGGGGTAACACTGGGACAGGAGGGGCACGGTCATATCTAGTGTCAGTGTCGGGGTAACACTGGGACAGGAGGGACACGGTCACATCTAGTGTCAGTTAAGGGGAAACACTGGGACAGGAGGGACACGGTCACATCTACTTCCAGTGTAGGGGGAGCACTGGGACTGGAAGGGCACGGTCACATCTAGTGTCAGTGTAGGGGGAACACTGGGAAAGGAGGGGCACGGTCACATCTAGTGTCAGTGTAGGGGTAGCACTGGGACAGGAGGGGCCCGGTCATATCTAATGTCAGTGAAGGGGAAAAACAGGGACTGGAGGGGCACGGTCATATCTAATGTCAGTGAAGGGGTAACACTGGGACAGGAGGGGCACGGTCATATCTAATGTCAGGGAAGGGGTAACACTGGGACAGGAGGGACACGGTCACATCTAGTGTCAGTGTAGGGGTAACACTGGGACAGGAGGGGCACGGTCACATCTAGTGTCAGTGTAGGGGTAACACTGGGACAGGAGGGGCACGGTCATATCTAGTGTCAGTGTAGGGGTAACACTGGGACAGGAGGGGCACGGTCATATCTAGTGTCAGCGTAGGGGTAACACTGGGACAGGAGGGGCACGGTCATATCTAGTGTCATTTTAGGGGTAACACTGGGACAGGAGGGGCACGGTCACATCTAGTGTCAGTGTAGGGGTAACACTGGGACAGGAGATGCACGGTCACATCTAGTGTCAGAGTAGGGGTAACACTGGGACAGGAGGGGCACGGTCACATCTATTGTCAGTGTAGGTGCAACACTGGGACAGGAGGGGCACAGTCACATCTAGTGTCAGTGTAGGGTAATACTGGGACAGGAGGGGCACGGTCACATCTAGTGTCAGTGTAGGGGTAACACTGGGACAGGAGGGGCACGGTCATATCTAGTGTCAGTGTAGGGGTAACACAGGGACAGGAGGGACACGGTCACATCTAGTGTCAGTGTAGGGGTAACACTGGGACAGGAGGGACACGGTCACATCTATTCTCAGTGTAGGCGTAACACTGGGACAGGAGGGGCACGGTCACATCTAGTGTCAGTGTAGGGGTAACACTGGGACAGGAGGGACACGGTCACATCTATTGTCAGTGTAGGGGTAACACTGGGACTGGAGGGACACGGTCACATCTAGTGTCAGTGTAGGTGTACCACTGGGACAGAAGCGGCACGGTCACATCTAGTGTCAATGTAGGGGTAACACTGGGACAGGAGGGACATGGTCACATCTAGTGTCAGTGTAGGGGTAACACTGGGACAGGAGGGGCACAGTCATATCTAATGTCAGTGAAGGCGTAACACTTGGACTGGGGGGGCACGGTCATATCTAATGTCAGTGAAGGGGTAACACTGGGACTGGAGGGGCAAGGTCATATCTAATGTCAGTGAATGGGTAAAACTGGGACTGGAGGGGCACGGTCTCATCGAGTGTCAGTGTAGGGGTAACACAGGGACAGGAGGGACACGGTCACACCTAGTGTCAGTGTAGAGGTAACACTGGGACAGGAGGGGCACGGTCACATCTAATGTCAGTGTAGGGGTAACACTGGGACAGGAGGGGCCCGGTCACATCTATTGTCAGTGTAGGTGTAACACTGGGACAGGAGGGGCACGGTCACATCTAGTGTCAGTGTAGGGGTAACACTGGGACAGGAGGGACACGGTCACATCTAGTGTCAGTGTAGGGGTAACACTGGGACAGGAGGGGCACGGTCATATCTAGTGTCAGTGTAGGGGTAACACTGGGACAGGAAGGACACGGTCACATCTAGTGTCAGTGTAGGGGTAACACTGGGACAGGAGGGACACGGTCACATCTATTGTCAGTGTAGGTGTAACACTGGGACAGGAGGGGCACGGTCACATCTAGTGTCAGTGTAGGGGTAACACTGGGACAGGAGGGACACGGTCACATCTATTGTCAGTGTAGGGGTAACACTGGGACTGGAGGGACACGGTCACATCTAGTGTCAGTGTAGGTGTAACACTGGGACAGAAGGGGCACGGTCACATCTAGTGTCAGTGTAGGGGTAACACTGGGACAGGAGGGGCACAGTCATATCTAATGTCAGTGAAGGCGTAACACTTGGACTGGAGGGGCACGGTCATATCTAATGTCAGTGAAGGGGTAACACTGGGACAGGAGGGACACGGTCACATCTATTCTCAGTGTAGGTGTAACACTGGGACAGGAGGGGCACGGTCACATCTAGTGTCAGTGTAGGGGTAACACTGGGACAGGAGGGACACGGTCACATCTATTGTCAGTGTAGGGGTAACACTGGGACTGGAGGGACACGGTCACATCTAGTGTCAGTGTAGGTGTACCACTGGGACAGAAGCGGCACGGTCACATCTAGTGTCAATGTAGGGGTAACACTGGGACAGGAGGGACACGGTCACATCTATTCTCAGTGTAGGTGTAACACTGGGACAGGAGGGGCACGGTCACATCTAGTGTCAGTGTAGGGGTAACACTGGGACAGGAGGGACACAGTCATATCTAATGTCAGTGAAGGCGTAACACTTGGACTGGAGGGGCACGGTCATATCTAATGTCAGTGAAGGGGTAACACTAGGAATGGAGGGGCAAGGTCATATCTAATGTCAGTGAATGGGTAAAACTGGGACTGGAGGGGCACGGTCTCATCGAGTGTCAGTGTAGGGGTAACACTGGGACAGGAGGGACACGGTCACATCTTGTGTCAGTGTAGGGCTAACACTGGGACAGGAGGGGCACGGTCACATCCAGTGTCAGTGTAGTGTTAACACTGGGACAGGAGGGGCCCCGTCACATCTAGTGTCAGTGTAGGGATAATACTGGGACTGGAGGGGCACGGTCACATCTAGTGTCAGTGTAGGGTTAACACTGGGACTGGAGGGGCACGGTCAAACCTACTGTCAGTGAAGGGTTAGCACTGGGATTGGAGGGGCACGGTCACATCTCGTGTCAGTGTAGTGGTAACACTGTGACAGGAGGGGCCCGGTCACATCTAGTGTCAGTGTAGGGGTAGCACTGGGACTGAAGGGGCACGATCACATCTAATGTCAGTGAAGGGGTAGCACCGTGTCTGGAGAGGCACGGTTATAGCTAATGTCAGTGAAGGGGTAGCACTGGGACAGGAGCGGCACGGTCATATCTAATGTCAGTGAATGGGTAACACTGGGACTGGAGGGGCACGGTCACATCTACTGCCAGTGTAGGGGTAACACTGGGACTGTAAGGGCACGGTCACATCTAGTGTCAGTTTAGGGGGAACACTGGGAAAGGAGGGGCACGGTCACATCTAGTGCCAGTGTAGGGGTAACACTGGGACAGGAGGGACCCGGTCATATCGAATGTCAGTGAAGGGGTAACACTAGGACTGGAGGGGCACGGTCACATCTAGTGCCAGTGTAGGGGTAACACTGGGACTGTAAGGGCACGGTCACATCTAGTGCCAGTGTAGGGGTAACACTGGGACAGGAGGGGCCCCGTCATATCTAATGTCAGTGAAGGGGTAACACTAGGACTGGAGGGGCACGGTCATATCTAATGTCAGTGAAGGGGTAACACTGGGACTGTAGGGGCACGGTCATATCTAATGTCAGTGAAGGGGGAAAACTGGGACTGGAGGGGCACGGTCAAATCTAATGTCAGTGAAGGGGTAGCACTGGGACTGGAGGGGCACGGTCATATCTAATGTCAGTGAATGGGTAACACTGGGCTGGAGGGGCACGGTCATAGCTAATGTCAGTGAAGGGGTAGCACTGGGACTGGAGGGGCACGGTCATAGCTAATGTCAGTGAAGGGGTAGCACTTGGACTGGAGGGGCACGGTCATATCTAATGTCAGTGAAGGGGGAACACTGGGACTGGAGGGGCTTGGTCATATCTAATGTCAGTGAAGGGGTAGCACTGGGACTGGAGGGGCACGGTCATATCTAATGTCAGTGAAGGGGGAAAACTGGGACTGGAGGGGCACGGTCATATCTAATGTCAGTGAAGGGGTATCACTGGGAATGGAGAGGCACGGTCATATCTAATGTCAGTGAAGGGGTAGCACTGGGACTGGAGGGCACGGTCATACCTAATGTCAGTGAAGGGGTAGCACTGGGACTGGAGGGGCATGGTCATATCTAATGTCAGTGAAGGTGTAGCACTTGGACTGGAGGGACACGGTCACATCTAGTGTCAGTGTCGGTGTAACACTGGGACAGAAGCGGCACGGTCACATCTAGTGTCAGTGTAGGGGTAACACTGGGACAGGAGGGACATGGTCACATCTAGTGTCAGTGTAGGGGTAACACTGGGACAGGAGGGGCACAGTCATATCTAATGTCAGTGAAGGCGTAACACTTGGACTGGAGGGGCACGGTCATATCTAATGTCAGTGAAGGGGTAACACTGGGACTGGAGGGGCAAGGTCATATCTAATGTCAGTGAATGGGTAAAACTGGGACTGGAGGGGCACGGTCTCATCGAGTGTCAGTGTAGGGGTAACACAGGGACAGGAGGGACACGGTCATATCTAGTGTCAGTGTAGGGGTAACACTGGGACAGGAAGGACACGGTCACATCTAGTGTCAGTGTAGGGGTAACACTGGGACAGGAGGGACACGGTCACATCTATTGTCAGTGTAGGTGTAACACTGGGACAGGAGGGGCACAGTCACATCTAGTGTCAGTGTAGGGGTAACACTGGGACAGGAGGGACACGGTCACATCTACTGTCAGTGTAGGGGTAACACTGGGACTGGAGGGACACGGTCACATCTAGTGTCAGTGTAGGTGTAACACTGGGACAGAAGGGGCACGGTCACATCTAGTGTCAGTGTAGGGGTAACACTGGGACAGGAGGGACATGGTCACATCTAGTGTCAGTGTAGGGGTAACAGTGGGACAGGAGGGGCACAGTCATATCTAATGTCAGTGAATGCGTAACACTTGGACTGGAGGTGCACGGTCATATCTAATGTCAGTGAAGGGGTAACACTGGGACTGGAGGGGCAAGGTCATATCTAATGTCAGTGAATGGGTAAAACTGGGACTGGAGGGGCACGGTCTCATCGAGTGTCAGTGTAGGGGTAACACTGGGACAGGAGGGACACGGTCACATCTTGTGTCAGTGTAGGGGTAACACTGGGACAGGAGGAGCACGGTCACATCTAGTGTCAGTGTAGGGGTAACACTGGGACAGGAGGGGCCCCGTCACATCTAGTGTCAGTGTAGGGATAATACTGGGACTGGAGGGGCACGGTCACATCTAGTGTCAGTGTAGGGGTAACACTGGGACTGGAGGGGCACGGTCAAACCTACTGTCAGTGAAGGGTTAGCACTGGGATTGGAGGGGCACGGTCACATCTCGTGTCAGTGTAGTGGTAACACTGGGACAGGAGGGGCCCGGTCACATCTAGTGTCAGTGTAGGGGTAGCACTGGGACTGAAGGGGCACGATCACATCTAATGTCAGTGAAGGGGTAGCACCGTGTCTGGAGAGGCACGGTTATAGCTAATGTCAGTGAAGGGGTAGCACTGGGACAGGAGCGGCACGGTCATATCTAATGTCAGTGAATGGGTAACACTGGGACTGGAGGGGCACGGTCACATCTAGTGCCAGTATAGGGGTAACACTGGGACTGTAAGGGCACGGTCACATCTAGTGTCAGTTTAGGGGGAACACTGGGAAAGGAGGGGCATGGTCACATCTAGTGCCAGTGTAGGGGTAACACTGGGACAGGAGGGACCCGGTCATATCGAATGTCAGTGAAGGGGTAAAACTAGGACTGGAGGGGCACGGTCACATCTAGTGCCAGTGTAGGGGTAACACTGGGACTGTAAGGGCACGGTCACATCTAGTGCCAGTGTAGGGGTAACACTGGGACAGGAGGGGCCCGGTCATATCTAATGTCAGTGAAGGGGTAACACTAGGACTGGAGGGGCACGGTCATATCTAATGTCAGTGAAGGGGTAACACTGGGACTGTAGGGGCACGGTCATATCTAATGTCAGTGAAGGGGGAAAACTGGGACTGGAGGGGCACGGTCAAATCTAAAGTCAGTGAAGGGGTAGCACTGCGACTGGAGGGGCACGGTCATATCTAATGTCAGTGAATGGGTAACACTGGGACTGGAGGGGCACGGTCATAGCTAATGTCAGTGAAGGGATAGCACTGGGACTGGAGGGGCACGGTCATAGCTAATGTCAGTGAAGGGGTAGCACTTGGACTGGAGGGGCACGGTCATATCTAATGTCAGTGAAGGGGGAACACTGGGACTGGAGGGGCTTGGTCTTATCTAATGTCAGTGAATGGGTAGCACTGGGACTGGAGGGGCACGGTCATATCTAATGACATTGAAGGGGGAAAACTGGGACTGGAGGGGCACGGTCATATCTAATGTCAGTGAAGGGGTATCACTGGGAATGGAGGGGCACGGTCATATCTAATGTCAGTGAAGGGGTAGCACTGGGACTGGAGGGCACGGTCATACCTAATGTCAGTGAAGGGGTAGCACTGGGACTGGAGGGGCACGGTCATATCTAATGTCAGTGAAGGGGTAGCACTTGGACTGGAGGGGCACGGTCATATCTAATGTCAGTGAAGGGGTATCACTGGGACTGGAGGGGCACTGTCATATCTAACGTCAGTGATGTGGTAGCACTGGGACTGGAGGGTCACATTCATATCTAATGTCAGTGAAGGGGTAGCACTGGGAATGGAGGGGCATGGTCATATCTAATGTCAGTGAAGGGGTAGCACTGGGACTGGAGGGGCACTGTCATATCTAATCTCAGTGAAGGGGTAGCACTGGGACTGGAGGGGCACGGTCATATCAAATGTCAGTGAAGGGGTAGCACTGGGACTGGAGGGGCACGGTCATATCTAATGTCAGTGAAGGTGTAGCACTGGGACTGGAGGGGCACGGTCACATCTAGCGTCAATTTAGCGGCAACACTGGGGCAGGGGGGACACGGACACATCCAGTGTCAGTGTAGGTGTAACACTGAGACAGGAGGGGCACGGTCGCATCTAGTGTCTGTGTAGATTTAGCACTGGGACAATAGCGAGACGTCACACCTCGTGTCAATTTAGGGTTAACACTGGGGCAGGAGGGGCGTTGACACATCTAGTGTCAGTGAAAGGGTAACACTGGGACTGAAGGGTCACGGATAAATCTAGTGTCTGTTTAGGGGTACCACTTTGACAGGAGTGGCAGGTCACATCTAATGTCAGTGTAGGGGTAACAGTGGGACTGGAGGGATACGGATAAAACTAGTGTCAGCCTACGGGTAACTCTGGGACAGGAGGGGCATGGTCTTATCAAGTGTCAGTGTAGGGGTAACTTTGGGACTGGAGGGATACGGATAAAACTAGTGTCAGCCTAGGGGTAACTCTGGGACAGGAGGGGCATGGTCTAATCTAGTGTCAGTGTAGGGGTAACACTGGGACTGGAGGGATACGGAAAAAACTAGTGTCAGCCTAGGGGTAACTCTGGGACAGGAGGTGCATGGTCTTATCAAGTGTCAGTTTACGGGTAACACTGTGAAAGGAGGGTCACAGTCACATCTAGTGTCAATGTAGGGGTAACACTGGGACTGGAGTGGCACAGTCACATCTAGCGTCAGAGTAGGTGTAACACTGGGACAGAAGGGATATGGTCGCATCTAGAGTCTGTGTAGCTTTAGCAATGGGACAATAGAGAGACGATCACATCGAGTGCAATATAGCTTTAACACTGGGACAGGAGGGGCGTTGACACATCTAGTGTCAGTGTAGGTGTAGCACTGTGACAATAGACAGACGGTCACATCTAGTGCAATATAGCTTTAACACTGGGACAGGAGGGGCACGGTCACATCTAGTGTCAGTGTAGGGGTAACACTGGGACAGGAGGGGCACGGTCACATCTAGTGTCAGTGTAGGGGTAACACTGGGACTGGAGGGGCACGGTCACATCTAATGTCAGTGTAGGGGTAACACTGGGATAGGAGGGACACGGTCACATCTAGTGTCAGTGTAGGGGTAACACTGGGACAGGAGGGACACGGTCACATCTAGTGTCAGTGTAGGGGTAACACTGGGACAGGAGGGACACGGTCACATCTAGTGTTAGTGTAGGGGTAACACTGGGACAGGAGGGACACGGTCACATCTAGTGTCAGTGTAGTGGTAACACTGGGATAGGAGGGACACGGTCACATCTAATGTCAGTGTAGGGGTAACACTGGGACAGGAGGGGCACGGTCACATCTAGTGTCAGTGTAGGGGTAACACTGGGACAGGAGGGGCACGGTCACATCTAATGTCAGTGTAGGGGTAACACTGGGATAGGAGGGACACGGTCACATCTAGTGTCAGTGTAGGGGTAACACTGGGACAGGAGGGACACGGTCACATCTATTGTCAGTGTAGGTGTAACACTGGGACAGGAGGGGCACGGTCACATCTAGTGTCAGTGTAGTGGTAACACTGGGACTGGAGGGTCACGTTCATATCTAATGTCAGTGAAGGGGAAACACTGGGACAGGAGGGGCACGGTCGCATCTAGTGTCAGTGTAGGGGTAACACTGGGACAGGAGGGACGTGGTCACATCTAGTGTCAGTGTAGGGGTAACACTGGGACAGGAGGGGCACGGTCATATCTAATGTCAGTGAAGGCGTAACACTTGGACTGGAGGGGCACGGTCATATCTAATGTCAGTGAAGGGGTAACACTGGGACTGGAGGGGCAAGGTCATATCTAATGTCAGTGAATGGGTAAAACTGGGACTGGTGGGGCACGGTCTCATCTAGTGTCAGTGTAGGGGTAACAGTGGGATAGCAGGGACACGGTCACATCTCGTGTCAGTGTAGGGGTAACACTGGGACAGGAGGGGCCCAATCACATCTAGTGTCAGTGTAGGGGTAATACTGGGACTGGAGGGGCACGGTCACATCTACTGTCAGTGTAGGGGTAACACTGGGACTGGAGGGGCACGGTCACATCTATTGTCAGTGAAGGGGTAGCACTGGGATTGGAGGGGCACGGTCACATCTAGTGTCAGTGTAGTGGTAACACTGGGACAGGAGGGGCACGGTCACATCTAGTGCCAGTGTAGTGGTAGCACTGGGACTGAAGGGGCACGGCCAAATCTAATTGCAGTGAAGGGGTAGCACTGTGTCTGGAGGGGCACGGTCATAGCTAATGTCAGTGAAGGGGTAGCACTGGGACAGGAGCGGCACGGTCATATTTAATGTCAGTGAATGGGTAACACTGGGAATGGAGGGGCACGGTCACATCTAGTGTCAGTGTAGGGTAACACTGGGACTGGAGGGGCATGGTCACCTCTAGTGTCAGTGTAGGGGTAACACTGGGACAGGAGTGGCACGGTCACATCTAGTGTCAGTTTAGGGGGCACACTGGGAAAGGAGGGGCACGGTCACATCTAGTGCCAGTTTAGGGGTAACACTGGGACAGGAGGGACCCGGTCATATCTAATGTCAGTGAAGGGGTAACACTAGGACTGGAGGGGCACGGTCATATCTAATGTCACTGAAGGGGTAACACTGGGACTGTAGGGGCACGGTCATATCTAATGTCAGTGAAGGGGGAAAACTGGAACTGGAGGGGCGCGGTCAAATCTAATGTCAGTGAAGGGGTAGCACTGGGACTGGAGGGGCACGGTCATATCTAATGTCAGTGAATGGGTAACACTGGGAGAGGAGGGGCACGATCATAGCTAATGTCAGTGAAGGGGTAGCACTGGGACTGGAGGGGCACGGTCATATCTAATGTCAGTGAATGGGTAACCCTGGCAGAGGAGGGGCCCGGTCACATCTAGTGTCAGTGAAGGGGTAACACTGGTACAGGAGGGGCACGGTCACATCTAGTGTCAGTGTAGGGGTAACACTGGGGCAGGAGGGACACGGTCACATATAGCGTCAGTTAAGGGGAAACACTGGGACAGGAGGGACACGGTCACATCTACTGCCAGTGTAGGGGGAACACTGGGACTGGAAGGGCACGGTCACATCTAGTGTCAGTGTAGGGGTAGCACTGGGACAGGAGGGGCCCGGTCATATCTAATGTCAGTGAAGGGGAAAAACAGGGACTGGAGGGGCACGGTCATACCTAATGGCAGTGAAGGGTGAACACTGGGACTGGAGGGGCACGGTCATATCTAATGTCAGTGAAGGGGTAACACTGGGACAGGAGGGGCACGGTCACATCTAATGTCAGTGAAGGGGTAACACTGGGACAGGAGGGGCACGGTCATATCTAATGTCAGTGAAGGGGGTACACTGGGACTGGAGGGGCCCGGTCACATCTTGTGTCAGTGTAGAGGTAACACTGGGACAGGAGAGGCACGGTCACATCTAGTGTCAGTGTAGGGGTAACACTGGGACAGGAGGGGCACGGTCATATCTAATGTCTGTGTAGGAGTAACACTGGGACAGGAGGAACACGGTCACATCTAGTGTCAGTTTAGGGGTAACACTGGGACAGGAGGGACACGGTCACATCTAGTGTCAGTGTAGGGGTAACACTGGGATAGGAGGGGCCCGGTCACATCTATTGTCAGTGTAGGGGTAACACTGGGACAGGAGGGACACGGTCACATCTAGTGTCAGTGTAGGGGTAAAACTGGGACAGGAGGGACACGGTCACATCTAGTGTCAGTGTATGGGTAACACTGGGACAGGAGGGACACGGTCACATCTATTGTCAGTGTAGGGTTAACACTGGGACAGGAGGGACACGGTCACATCTAATGTCAGTGTAGGGGTAACACTGGGACAGGAGGGACACGGTCATATCTCGTGTCAGTGCAGGTGTAACACAGGGACAGGAGGGACACGGTCACATCTATTGTCAGTGTAGGGGTAACACTGGGACAGGAGGGGCACGGTCACATCTAGTGTCAGTGTAGGTGTAACACTCGGACAGGAGGGACACGGTCACATCTATTGTCAGTGTAGGTGTAACACTGGGACAGGAGGGGCACGGTCACATCTAGTGTCAGTGTAGGGGCAACACTGGGACAGGAGGGACATGGTCACATCTAGTGTCAGTGTAGGGTTAACACTGGGACAGGAGGGGCACGGTCATATCTAATGTCAGTGAAGGCGTAACACTTGGACTGGAGGGGCACGGTCATATCTAATGTCAGTGAAGGGGTAACACTGGGACTGGAGGGGCAAGGTCATATCTAATGTCAGTGAATGAGTAAAACTGGGACTGGAGGGGCACCGTCTCATCGAGTGTTAGTATAGGGGTAACACTGGGACAGGAGGGACACGGTCACATCTAGTGTCAGTGTAGGTGTAACTCTGGGACAGGAGGGGCCCCGTCACATCTAGTGTCAGTGTAGGGATAATACTGGGACTGGAGGGGCACGGTCACATCTAGTGTCAGTGTAGGTTTAACACTGGGACTGGAGGGGCACGGTCAAGTCTATTGTCAGTGAAGGGGTAGCACTGGGATTGGAGGGCACGGTCACATCTATTGTCAGTGTAGTGGTAACACTGGGACAGGCGGGGCCCGGTCGCATCTAGTGTCAGTGTAGGGGTAGCACTGGGACTGAAGGCGCACGGTCAAATCTAATGTCAGTGAAGGGGTAGCACTGTGTCTGGAGGGGCACGGTCATAGCTAATGTCAGTGAAGGGGTAGCACTGGGACAGGAGCGGCACGGTCAGATCTCATGTCAGTGAATGGGTAACACTGGGACTGGAGGGGCACAGTCACATCTAGTGTGAGTGTAGGGATAACACTGGAACAGGAGTGGCACGGTCACATCTAGTATCAGTTTAGGGGGAACACTGGGACAGGAGGGACACGGTCACATTTAGTGTCAGTGTAGGGGTAACACTGGGACAGGAGGGGCCTCGTCACATCTAGTGTCAGTGTAGGGATAATACTGGGACTGGAGGGGCACGGTCACATCTAGTGTCAGTGTAGGTTTAACACTGGGACTGGAGGGGCACGGTCAAATCTATTGTCAGTGAAGGGGTAGCACTGCGATTGGAGGGGCACGGTCACATCTATTGTCAGTGTAGAGGTAACACTGGGACAGGAGGGGCCCGGTCGCATCTAGTGTCAGTGTAGGGGTAGCACTGGGACTGAAGGGGCACGGTCAAATCTAATGTCAGTGAAGGGGTAGCACTGTGTCTGGAGGGGCACGGTCATAGCTAATGTCAGTGAAGGGGTAGCACTGGGACAGGAGCGGCACGGTCAGATCTCATGTCAGTGAATGGGTAACACTGGGACTGGAGGGGCACGGTCACATCTCGTGTGAGTGTAGGGGTAACACTGGGACAGGAGTGGCACGTTCATATCTAGTGTCAGTTTAGGGGGAACACTGGGAAAGGAGGGGCACGGTCACATCTAGTGTCAGTGTAGGGGTAACACTGGGACAGGAGGGACACGGTCACATCTACTGTCAGTGTAGGGGTAACACTGGGACTGGAGGGACACGGTCACATCTAGTGTCAGTGTAGGTGTAACACTGGGACAGAAGGGGCACGGTCACATCTAGTGTCAGTGTAGGGGTAACACTGGGACAGGAGGGACATGGTCACATCTAGTGTCAGTGTAGGGGTAACAGTGGGACAGGAGGGGCACAGTCATATCTAATGTCAGTGAATGCGTAACACTTGGACTGGAGGTGCACGGTCATATCTAATGTCAGTGAAGGGGTAACACTGGGACTGGAGGGGCAAGGTCATATCTAATGTCAGTGAATGGGTAAAACTGGGACTGGAGGGGCACGGTCTCATCGAGTGTCAGTGTAGGGGTAACACTGGGACAGGAGGGACACGGTCACATCTTGTGTCAGTGTAGGGGTAACACTGGGACAGGAGGAGCACGGTCACATCTAGTGTCAGTGTAGGGGTAACACTGGGACAGGAGGGGCCCCGTCACATCTAGTGTCAGTGTAGGGATAATACTGGGACTGGAGGGGCACGGTCACATCTAGTGTCAGTGTAGGGGTAACACTGGGACTGGAGGGGCACGGTCAAACCTACTGTCAGTGAAGGGTTAGCACTGGGATTGGAGGGGCACGGTCACATCTCGTGTCAGTGTAGTGGTAACACTGGGACAGGAGGGGCCCGGTCACATCTAGTGTCAGTGTAGGGGTAGCACTGGGACTGAAGGGGCACGATCACATCTAATGTCAGTGAAGGGGTAGCACCGTGTCTGGAGAGGCACGGTTATAGCTAATGTCAGTGAAGGGGTAGCACTGGGACAGGAGCGGCACGGTCATATCTAATGTCAGTCAATGGGTAACACTGGGACTGGAGGGGCACGGTCACATCTAGTGCCAGTATAGGGGTAACACTGGGACTGTAAGGGCACGGTCACATCTAGTGTCAGTTTAGGGGGAACACTGGGAAAGGAGGGGCATGGTCACATCTAGTGCCAGTGTAGGGGTAACACTGGGACAGGAGGGACCCGGTCATATCGAATGTCAGTGAAGGGGTAACACTAGGACTGGAGGGGCACGGTCACATCTAGTGCCAGTGTAGGGGTAACACTGGGACTGTAAGGGCACGGTCACATCTAGTGCCAGTGTAGGGGTAACACTGGGACAGGAGGGGCCCGGTCATATCTAATGTCAGTGAAGGGGTAACACTAGGACTGGAGGGGCACGGTCATATCTAATGTCAGTGAAGGGGTAACACTGGGACTGTAGGGGCACGGTCATATCTAATGTCAGTGAAGGGGGAAAACTGGGACTGGAGGGGCACGGTCAAATCTAAAGTCAGTGAAGGGGTAGCACTGCGACTGGAGGGGCACGGTCATATCTAATGTCAGTGAATGGGTAACACTGGGACTGGAGGGGCACGGTCATAGCTAATGTCAGTGAAGGGATAGCACTGGGACTGGAGGGGCACGGTCATAGCTAATGTCAGTGAAGGGGTAGCACTTGGACTGGAGGGGCACGGTCATATCTAATGTCAGTGAAGGGGGAACACTGGGACTGGAGGGGCTTGGTCTTATCTAATGTCAGTGAATGGGTAGCACTGGGACTGGAGGGGCACGGTCATATCTAATGACAGTGAAGGGGGAAAACTGGGACTGGAGGGGCACGGTCATATCTAATGTCAGTGAAGTGGTATCACTGGGAATGGAGGGGCACGGTCATATCTAATGTCAGTGAAGGGGTAGCACTGGGACTGGAGGGCACGGTCATACCTAATGTCAGTGAAGGGGTAGCACTGGGACTGGAGGGGCACGGTCATATCTAATGTCAGTGAAGGGGTAGCACTTGGACTGGAGGGGCACGGTCATATCTAATGTCAGTGAAGGGGTATCACTGGGACTGGAGGGGCACTGTCATATCTAACGTCAGTGATGTGGTAGCACTGGGACTGGAGGGTCACATTCATATCTAATGTCAGTGAAGGGGTAGCACTGGGAATGGAGGGGCATGGTCATATCTAATGTCAGTGAAGGGGTAGCACTGGGACTGGAGGGGCACTGTCATATCTAATCTCAGTGAAGGGGTAGCACTGGGACTGGAGGGGCACGGTCATATCAAATGTCAGTGAAGGGGTAGCACTGGGACTGGAGGGGCACGGTCATATCTAATGTCAGTGAAGGTGTAGCACTGGGACTGGAGGGGCACGGTCACATCTAGCGTCAATTTAGCGGCAACACTGGGGCAGGGGGGACACGGACACATCCAGTGTCAGTGTAGGTGTAACACTGAGACAGGAGGGGCACGGTCGCATCTAGTGTCTGTGTAGATTTAGCACTGGGACAATAGCGAGACGTCACACCTCGTGTCAATTTAGGGTTAACACTGGGGCAGGAGGGGCGTTGACACATCTAGTGTCAGTGAAAGGGTAACACTGGGACTGAAGGGTCACGGATAAATCTAGTGTCTGTTTAGGGGTACCACTTTGACAGGAGTGGCAGGTCACATCTAATGTCAGTGTAGGGGTAACAGTGGGACTGGAGGGATACGGATAAAACTAGTGTCAGCCTACGGGTAACTCTGGGACAGGAGGGGCATGGTCTTATCAAGTGTCAGTGTAGGGGTAACTTTGGGACTGGAGGGATACGGATAAAACTAGTGTCAGCCTAGGGGTAACTCTGGGACAGGAGGGGCATGGTCTAATCTAGTGTCAGTGTAGGGGTAACACTGGGACTGGAGGGATACGGAAAAAACTAGTGTCAGCCTAGGTGTAACTCTGGGACAGGAGGTGCATGGTCTTATCAAGTGTCAGTTTACGGGTAACACTGTGAAAGGAGGGTCACAGTCACATCTAGTGTCAATGTAGGGGTAACACTGGGACTGGAGTGGCACAGTCACATCTAGCGTCAGAGTAGGTGTAACACTGGGACAGAAGGGATATGGTCGCATCTAGAGTCTGTGTAGCTTTAGCAATGGGACAATAGAGAGACGATCACATCGAGTGCAATATAGCTTTAACACTGGGACAGGAGGGGCGTTGACACATCTAGTGTCAGTGTAGGTGTAGCACTGTGACAATAGACAGACGGTCACATCTAGTGCAATATAGCTTTAACACTGGGACAGGAGGGGCACGGTCACATCTAGTGTCAGTGTAGGGGTAACACTGGGACAGGAGGGGCACGGTCACATCTAGTGTCAGTGTAGGGGTAACACTGGGACTGGAGGGGCACGGTCACATCTAATGTCAGTGTAGGGGTAACACTGGGATAGGAGGGACACGGTCACATCTAGTGTCAGTGTAGGGGTAACACTGGGACAGGAGGGACACGGTCACATCTAGTGTCAGTGTAGGGGTAACACTGGGACAGGAGGGACACGGTCACATCTAGTGTTAGTGTAGGGGTAACACTGGGACAGGAGGGACACGGTCACATCTAGTGTCAGTGTAGTGGTAACACTGGGATAGGAGGGACACGGTCACATCTAATGTCAGTGTAGGGGTAACACTGGGACAGGAGGGGCACGGTCACATCTAGTGTCAGTGTAGGGGTAACACTGGGACAGGAGGGGCACGGTCACATCTAATGTCAGTGTAGGGGTAACACTGGGATAGGAGGGACACGGTCACATCTAGTGTCAGTGTAGGGGTAACACTGGGACAGGAGGGACACGGTCACATCTATTGTCAGTGTAGGTGTAACACTGGGACAGGAGGGGCACGGTCACATCTAGTGTCAGTGTAGTGGTAACACTGGGACTGGAGGGTCACGTTCATATCTAATGTCAGTGAAGGGGAAACACTGGGACAGGAGGGGCACGGTCGCATCTAGTGTCAGTGTAGGGGTAACACTGGGACAGGAGGGACGTGGTCACATCTAGTGTCAGTGTAGGGGTAACACTGGGACAGGAGGGGCACGGTCATATCTAATGTCAGTGAAGGCGTAACACTTGGACTGGAGGGGCACGGTCATATCTAATGTCAGTGAAGGGGTAACACTGGGACTGGAGGGGCAAGGTCATATCTAATGTCAGTGAATGGGTAAAACTGGGACTGGTGGGGCACGGTCTCATCTAGTGTCAGTGTAGGGGTAACAGTGGGATAGCAGGGACACGGTCACATCTCGTGTCAGTGTAGGGGTAACACTGGGACAGGAGGGGCCCAATCACATCTAGTGTCAGTGTAGGGGTAATACTGGGACTGGAGGGGCACGGTCACATCTACTGTCAGTGTAGGGGTAACACTGGGACTGGAGGGGCACGGTCACATCTATTGTCAGTGAAGGGGTAGCACTGGGATTGGAGGGGCACGGTCACATCTAGTGTCAGTGTAGTGGTAACACTGGGACAGGAGGGGCACGGTCACATCTAGTGCCAGTGTAGTGGTAGCACTGGGACTGAAGGGGCACGGTCAAATCTAATTGCAGTGAAGGGGTAGCACTGTGTCTGGAGGGGCACGGTCATAGCTAATGTAAGTGAAGGGGTAGCACTGGGACAGGAGCGGCACGGTCATATTTAATGTCAGTGAATGGGTAACACAGGGAATGGAGGGGCACGGTCACATCTAGTGTCAGTGTAGGGTAACACTGGGACTGGAGGGGCATGGTCACCTCTAGTGTCAGTGTAGGGGTAACACTGGGACAGGAGTGGCACGGTCACATCTAGTGTCAGTTTAGGGGGCACACTGGGAAAGGAGGGGCACGGTCACATCTAGTGGCAGTTTAGGGGTAACACTGGGACAGGAGGGACCCGGTCATATCTAATGTCAGTGAAGGGGTAACACTAGGACTGGAGGGGCACGGTCATATCTAATGTCACTGAAGGGGTAACACTGGGACTGTAGGGGCACGGTCATATCTAATGTCAGTGAAGGGGGAAAACTGGACCTGGAGGGGCGCGGTCAAATCTAATGTCAGTGAAGGGGTAGCACTGGGACTGGAGGGGCACGGTCATATCTAATGTCAGTGAATGGGTAACACTGGGAGAGGAGGGGCACGATCATAGCTAATGTCAGTGAAGGGGTAGCACTGGGACTGGAGGGGCACGGTCATATCTAATGTCAGTGAATGGGTAACCCTGGCAGAAAAGGGGCCCGGTCACATCTAGTGTCAGTGAAGGGGTAACACTGGTACAGGAGGGGCACGGTCACATCTAGTGTCAGTGTAGGGGTAACACTGGGGCAGGAGGGACACGGTCACATATAGCGTCAGTTAAGGGGAAACACTGGGACAGGAGGGACACGGTCACATCTACTGCCAGTGTAGGGGGAACACTGGGACTGGAAGGGCACGGTCACATCTAGTGTCAGTGTAGGGGTAGCACTGGGACAGGAGGGGCCCGGTCATATCTAATGTCAGTGAAGGGGAAAAACAGGGACTGGAGGGGCACGGTCATACCTAATGGCAGTGAAGGGTGAACACTGGGACTGGAGGGGCACGGTCATATCTAATGTCAGTGAAGGGGTAACACTGGGACAGGAGGGGCACGGTCACATCTAATGTCAGTGTAGAGGTAACACTGGGACAGGAGAGGCACGGTCACATCTAGTGTCAGTGTAGGGGTAACACTGGGACAGGAGGGGCACGGTCATATCTAATGTCTGTGTAGGAGTAACACTGGGACAGGAGGAACACGGTCACATCTAGTGTCAGTTTAGGGGTAACACTGGGACAGGAGGGACACGGTCACATCTAGTGTCAGTGTAGGGGTAACACTGGGACACGAGGGACACGGTCACATCTAGTGTCAGTGTAGGGGTAAAACTGGGACAGGAGGGACACGGTCACATCTAGTGTCAGTGTAGGGGTAACACTGGGACAGGAGGGACACGGTCACATCTATTGTCAGTGTAGGGGTAACACTGGGACAGGAGGGACACGGTCACATCTAATGTCAGTGTAGGGGTAACACTGGGACAGGAGGGACACGGTCATATCTCGTGTCAGTGCAGGTGTAACACAGGGACAGGAGGGACACGGTCACATCTATTGTCAGTGTAGGGGTAACACTGGGACAGGAGGGGCACGGTCACATCTAGTGTCAGTGTAGGTGTAACACTCGGACAGGAGGGACACGGTCACATCTATTGTCAGTGTAGGTGTAACACTGGGACAGGAGGGGCACGGTCACATCTAGTGTCAGTGTAGGGGTAACACTGGGACTGGAGGGGCACGGTCACATCTAATGTCAGTGTAGGGGTAACACTGGGATAGGAGGGACACGGTCACATCTATTGTCAGTGTAGGTGTAACACTGGGACAGGAGGGGCACGGTCACATCTAGTGTCAGTGTAGGGGTAACACTGGGACTGGAGGGGCACGGTCACATCTAATGTCAGTGTAGGGGTAACACTGGGATAGGAGGGACACGGTCACATCTAGTGTCAGTGTAGGGGTAACACTGGGACAGGAGGGACACGGTCACATCTAGTGTCAGTGTAGGGGTAACACTGGGACAGGAGGGACACGGTCACATCTAGTGTTAGTGTAGGGGTAACACTGGGACAGGAGGGACACGGTCACATCTAGTGTCAGTGTAGTGGTAACACTGGGATAGGAGGGACACGGTCACATCTAATGTCAGTGTAGGGGTAACACTGGGACAGGAGGGGCACGGTCACATCTAGTGTCAGTGTAGGGGTAACACTGGGACAGGAGGGGCACGGTCACATCTAATGTCAGTGTAGGGGTAACACTGGGATAGGAGGGACACGGTCACATCTAGTGTCAGTGTAGGGGTAACACTGGGACAGGAGGGACACTGTCACATCTATTGTCAGTGTAGGTGTAACACTGGGACAGGAGGGGCACGGTCACATCTAGTGTCAGTGTAGTGGTAACACTGGGACTGGAGGGTCACGTTCATATCTAATGTCAGTGAAGGGGAAACACTGGGACAGGAGGGGCACGGTCGCATCTAGTGTCAGTGTAGGGGTAACACTGGGACAGGAGGGACGTGGTCACATCTAGTGTCAGTGTAGGGGTAACACTGGGACAGGAGGGGCACGGTCATATCTAATGTCAGTGAAGGCGTAACACTTGGACTGGAGGGGCACGGTCATATCTAATGTCAGTGAAGGGGTAACACTGGGACTGGAGGGGCAAGGTCATATCTAATGTCAGTGAATGGGTAAAACTGGGACTGGTGGGGCACGGTCTCATCTAGTGTCAGTGTAGGGGTAACAGTGGGATAGCAGGGACACGGTCACATCTCGTGTCAGTGTAGGGGTAACACTGGGACAGGAGGGGCCCAATCACATCTAGTGTCAGTGTAGGGGTAATACTGGGACTGGAGGGGCACGGTCACATCTACTGTCAGTGTAGGGGTAACACTGGGACTGGAGGGGCACGGTCACATCTATTGTCAGTGAAGGGGTAGCACTGGGATTGGAGGGGCACGGTCACATCTAGTGTCAGTGTAGTGGTAACACTGGGACAGGAGGGGCACGGTCACATCTAGTGCCAGTGTAGTGGTAGCACTGGGACTGAAGGGGCACGGTCAAATCTAATTGCAGTGAAGGGGTAGCACTGTGTCTGGAGGGGCACGGTCATAGCTAATGTAAGTGAAGGGGTAGCACTGGGACAGGAGCGGCACGGTCATATTTAATGTCAGTGAATGGGTAACACAGGGAATGGAGGGGCACGGTCACATCTAGTGTCAGTGTAGGGTAACACTGGGACTGGAGGGGCATGGTCACCTCTAGTGTCAGTGTAGGGGTAACACTGGGACAGGAGTGGCACGGTCACATCTAGTGTCAGTTTAGGGGGCACACTGGGAAAGGAGGGGCACGGTCACATCTAGTGGCAGTTTAGGGGTAACACTGGGACAGGAGGGACCCGGTCATATCTAATGTCAGTGAAGGGGTAACACTAGGACTGGAGGGGCACGGTCATATCTAATGTCACTGAAGGGGTAACACTGGGACTGTAGGGGCACGGTCATATCTAATGTCAGTGAAGGGGGAAAACTGGACCTGGAGGGGCGCGGTCAAATCTAATGTCAGTGAAGGGGTAGCACTGGGACTGGAGGGGCACGGTCATATCTAATGTCAGTGAATGGGTAACACTGGGAGAGGAGGGGCACGATCATAGCTAATGTCAGTGAAGGGGTAGCACTGGGACTGGAGGGGCACGGTCATATCTAATGTCAGTGAATGGGTAACCCTGGCAGAAAAGGGGCCCGGTCACATCTAGTGTCAGTGAAGGGGTAACACTGGTACAGGAGGGGCACGGTCACATCTAGTGTCAGTGTAGGGGTAACACTGGGGCAGGAGGGACACGGTCACATATAGCGTCAGTTAAGGGGAAACACTGGGACAGGAGGGACACGGTCACATCTACTGCCAGTGTAGGGGGAACACTGGGACTGGAAGGGCACGGTCACATCTAGTGTCAGTGTAGGGGTAGCACTGGGACAGGAGGGGCCCGGTCATATCTAATGTCAGTGAAGGGGAAAAACAGGGACTGGAGGGGCACGGTCATACCTAATGGCAGTGAAGGGTGAACACTGGGACTGGAGGGGCACGGTCATATCTAATGTCAGTGAAGGGGTAACACTGGGACAGGAGGGGCACGGTCACATCTAATGTCAGAGAAGGGGTAACACTGGGACAGGAGGGGCACGGTCATATCTAATGTCAGTGAAGGGGGTACACTGGGACTGGAGGGGCCCGGTCACATCTTGTGTCAGTGTAGAGGTAACACTGGGACAGGAGAGGCACGGTCACATCTAGTGTCAGTGTAGGGGTAACACTGGGACAGGAGGGGCACGGTCATATCTAATGTCTGTGTAGGAGTAACACTGGGACAGGAGGAACACGGTCACATCTAGTGTCAGTTTAGGGGTAACACTGGGACAGGAGGGACACGGTCACATCTAGTGTCAGTGTAGGGGTAACACTGGGATAGGAGGGGCCCGGTCACATCTATTGTCAGTGTAGGGGTAACACTGGGACACGAGGGACACGGTCACATCTAGTGTCAGTGTAGGGGTAAAACTGGGACAGGAGGGACACGGTCACATCTAGTGTCAGTGTAGGGGTAACACTGGGACAGGAGGGACACGGTCACATCTATTGTCAGTGTAGGGGTAACACTGGGACAGGAGGGACACGGTCACATCTAATGTCAGTGTAGGGGTAACACTGGGACAGGAGGGACACGGTCATATCTCGTGTCAGTGCAGGTGTAACACAGGGACAGGAGGGACACGGTCACATCTATTGTCAGTGTAGGGGTAACACTGGGACAGGAGGGGCACGGTCACATCTAGTGTCAGTGTAGGTGTAACACTCGGACAGGAGGGACACGGTCACATCTATTGTCAGTGTAGGTGTAACACTGGGACAGGAGGGGCACGGTCACATCTAGTGTCAGTGTAGGGGCAACACTGGGACAGGAGGGACATGGTCACATCTAGTGTCAGTGTAGGGTTAACACTGGGACAGGAGGGGCACGGTCATATCTAATGTCAGTGAAGGCGTAACACTTGGACTGGAGGGGCACGGTCATATCTAATGTCAGTGAAGGGGTAACACTGGGACTGGAGGGGCAAGGTCATATCTAATGTCAGTGAATGAGTAAAACTGGGACTGGAGGGGCACCGTCTCATCGAGTGTTAGTATAGGGGTAACACTGGGACAGGAGGGACACGGTCACATCTAGTGTCAGTGTAGGTGTAACTCTGGGACAGGAAGGGCCCCGTCACATCTAGTGTCAGTGTAGGGATAATACTGGGAGTGGAGGGGCACGGTCACATCTAGTGTCAGTGTAGGTTTAACACTGGGACTGGAGGGGCACGGTCAAATCTATTGTCAGTGAAGGGGTAGCACTGCGATTGGAGGGGCACGGTCACATCTATTGTCAGTGTAGTGGTAACACTGGGACAGGAGGGGCCCGGTCGCATCTAGTGTCAGTGTAGGGGTAGCACTGGGACTGAAGGGGCACGGTCAAATCTAATGTCAGTGAAGGGGTAGCACTGTGTCTGGAGGGGCACGGTCATAGCTAATGTCAGTGAAGGGGTAGCACTGGGACAGGAGCGGCACGGTCAGATCTCATGTCAGTGAATGGGTAACACTGGGACTGGAGCGGCACGGTCACATCTCGTGTGAGTGTAGGGGTAACACTGGGACAGGAGTGGCACGGTCATATCTAGTGTCAGTTTAGGGGGAACACTGGGAAAGGAGGGGCACGGTCACATCTAGTGCCAGTGTAGGGGTAACACTGGGACAGGAGGGACCCGGTCATATCTAATGTCAGTGAAGGGGTAACACTAGGACTGGAGGGGCACGGTCATATCTAATGTCAGTGAAGGGGTAACACTGGGACTGTAGGGGCACGGTCATATCTAATGTCAGTGAATGGGGAAAACTGGGCCTGGAGGGGCGCGGTCAAATCTAATGTCAGTGAAGGGGTAGCACTGGGACTGGAGGGGCACGGTCATATCTAATGTCAGTGAATGGGTCACACTGGGACTGGAGGGGCACGGTCATAGCTAATGTCAGTGAAGGGGTAGCACTGGGACTGGAGGGGCACGGTCATAGCTAATGTAAGTGAAGGGGTAGCACTGGGACAGGAGGGACCCGGTCATATCTAATGTCAGTGAAGGGGTAACACTAGGACTGGAGGGGCACGGTCATATCTAATGTCAGTGAAGGGGTAACACTGGGACTGTAGGGGCACGGTCATATCTAATGTCAGTGAATGGGGAAAACTGGGACTGGAGGGGCGCGGTCAAATCTAATGTCAGTGAAGGGGTAGCACTGGGACTGGAGGGGCACGGTCATATCTGATGTCAGTGAATGGGTCACACTGGGACTGGAGGGGCACGGTCATAGCTAATGTCAGTGAAGGGGTAGCACTGGGACTGGAGGGGCACGGTCATAGCTAATGTAAGTGAAGGGGTAGATCTGGGACTGGAGGGGCACGGTCATATCTAATGTCAGTGAAGGGGGAACACTGGGACTGGAGGGGCTTGTTCATATCTAATGTCAGTGAATGGGTAGCACTGGGACTGCAGGGGCACGGTCATATCTAATGGCAGTGAAGGGGGAAAACTGGAACTGGAGGGGCACGGTCATATCTAATGTCAGTGAAGGGATATCACTGGGAAGGGTGGGGCATGCTCATATCTAATGTCAGTGAAGGGGTAGCACTGGGACTGGAGGGGCACGGTCATACCTAATGTCAGTGAAGGGGTAGCACTGGGACTGGAGTGGCACGGTGGATAACGAGGGAAATTAGGGACAGCATAAAATAAAAAAAAAGGGCATATCAACTGGCAAAAAAAGCACCAGACCGGAAGATTGGTGGCAGTGCAAGATACAGCAAAAGAGGACAAAGGGATTAATCAGGAAGGGGAAAATAGAATACGAAAGTAAACTTGCAGCAAACATAAAGACAGACTGCAAAAGCTTTTATCGGTATATCAGGAGGAAAAGACTGGTAAAATCCCAAGTCGGTCCCTTGCAGTCCGATTCGGGAGAATATATAATGGAGAATAAGGAAATGGCAGACCAATTAAACTCATACTTTGGTTCTGTATTCACAAAGGAGGACACAAGTAACCTCCCAGGAATATCGGCAAATATAGGGACTAATGAGAGGGAGGAGCTGACAGAAATTAGTATCTCTAGGGATATGGTGCTGGGTAAGTTGAGGGGACTGAAGGCCGACAAATCCCCGGGGCCTGATAAACTACATCCTAGGGTACTTAAGGAGCTGGCCCTGGAGATAGCAGATGCTCTAAGGATCATCTTCCGGAACTCCATTGACTCGGGAACAGTACCCGTGGATTGGAGGGTAGCTAATGTTACCCCAATATTTAAAAAGGTGGGTAGAGAGAAAGCAGGGAATTATAGACCAGTAAGCCTTACATCGGTTGTGGGCAGAATGCTAGAGTCCATTATTAAGGATAAAATAGCGGAGCACTTGACAAATGGGGAAAGGATCGGACAGAGTCAACATGGATTTACAAAGGGTAAATCGTGTTTGACTAATCTGCTGGAATTTTTTGAGGAAGTAACTGGTAAAATAGATGGGGGAGAGCCAGTGGATGTGGTGTACCTTGACTTCCAGAAAGCCTTCGATAAGGTTCCACACAAAAGATTATCATGCAAAATTAAGGCTCATGGGATTGGGGGCAAAGTATTAACGTGGATAGAGAACTGGCTGGCGGATAGAAAACAGAGAGTTGGAATAAACGGCTCGTTTTCGGAGTGGCAGGCAGTGACCAGCGGGGTGCCGCAAGGAGCTGTCCTGGGACCCCAGCTGTTCACAATATATATAAATGATCTGGATCAGGGAATTGGATGCAATATTTCCACATTCGCTGACGACACTAAACTAGGAGGAGGGGTGGGCTCTGATGAGGATGTCAGGAGGCTACAGTGCGATTTGGACAGGTTGGGGGAATGGGCGGATACGTGGCAGATGCACTATAATGTGGATAAATGCGAGGTTATCCACTTTGGGGGTAAAAACAGGAGGGTAGATTATTATCTAAACGGCAATAGATTGGGAGATGGGGAAGTGCAGAGGGACCTGGGTGTTCTTGTGCACCAGTCACTGAAGGAGAGCATGCAGGTGCAACAGGCGATTAAGAAGGCAAATGGTATGTTGGCCTTCATATCAAGGGGGTTCGAGTATAGGAATAGGGATACCTTACTACAGCTGTACAAGGTGCTGGTGAGATCGCATCTGGAGTATTGTGTACAGTTTTGGTCGCCCCATCTGCGGAAGGATGTTCTTGCCATGGAAAGAGTGCAACGGCGATTCACCAGGCTGATACCTGGAATGGCGGGAATGACCTACGAAGAGAGATTAAATAGTTTGGGCTTGTACTCACTGGAGTTTAGAAGATTGAGAGGGGATCTCATCGAAACATATAAAATTATGGCAGGCCTGGACAGGCTGAATTCAGAGAGAATGTTTCCAATGGCCGGGGAGCACAGAACCAGGGGCCACAGTCTAAAAATAGCGGGCAAATCATTTAAAACAGAGATGAGGAAGAATTTCTTCACTCAAAGAGTGGTGAGCCTGTGGAATTCCCTGCCACAGAGGGCTGCGAAGGCTAATTCAATAAATATTTTCAAGAGAGAATTGGATATATTTCTGAAGGCTAAGGGGATTAAGGGTTACGGAGAAAAGGCGGGGACGGGGTACTGAACTGGTAAGATCAGCTATGATCTCAGACGAAGATCAGCCATGATCTCATTGAATGGCGGAGCAGGCTCGAAGGGCCGAATGGCCTACTCCTGTTCCTATCTCTATGTTTCTATGTTTCTATGTCTAATGTCAGTGAAGGGGTAGCACTTGGACTGGAGGGGCACGGTCATATCTAATGTCAGTGAAGGGGTAGCACTGGGACTGGAGGGGCACGGTCATATCTAACGTCAGTGATGGGGTAGCACTGGGACTGGAGGGGCATGGTCATATCTAATATCAGTGAAGGGGTAGCACTGGGACTGGAGGGGCACGGTCATATCTAATGTCTGTGAATGGGATTACTGGGATTGGAGGGGCACGGTCCTATCTAATGTCAGTGAAGGGGTAACACTGGGACTGGAGGGGCATGGTCATATCAAATGTCAGTGATGGGGTAGCACTGGGACTGGAGGGGCACGGTCATATCTAATGTCAGTGAAGGTGTAGCACTGGGACTGGAGGGGCACGGTCACATCTAGCGTCAATTTAGCGGCAACACTGGGGCAGGGGGGACACGGACACATCCAGTGTCAGTGTAGGTGTAACACTGAGACAGGAGGGGCACGGTCGCATCTAGTGTCTGTGTAGATTTAGCACTGGGATAATAGCGAGACGGTCACACCTAGTGTCAATTTAGGGTTAACACTGGGGCAGGAGGGGCGTTGACACATCTAGTGTCAGTGTAGGTGTTGCATTGTGACAGGAGGGTCACGGACTCATTTAATATAAATGTATGTGTATCACCGGGACAGGAGGTGCATGGTCACATCTAATGTCAGTGAAACGGTAACACTGGGACTGAAGGGTCACGGATAAATCTAGTGTCTGTTTAGGGGTACCACTTTGACAGGAGGGACACGGTCACATCTAATGTCAGTGTAGGGGTAATACTGGGACACGAGGGACTCGGTTATATCTAATGTCAGTGTAGGTGTAATACTGGGACAGGAGAGGCACGGGCAAATCTCTTGTCAGTGTAGGGGTAACACTGTGTCAGGAGGGACACGGCCACATCTAGTGTCAGTGTAAGGGTAACACAGGGACAGGAGCGACACGGTTTCATCTGGTATAAGTGTCGGGCTAACACTGGGACAGGAGGGACACGGTCATATCTAGTGTCAGTGTATGAATTACACCGGGACAGGACGGTAACTGTTTCATCTAATGTCATTGTAGTGGTAACACTGGGAAAGGAGGAGCAAGGTTTTATCTGGTGTAAGTGTAGGCCTATCACTGGGACAGGATTGGAAAGATGTCATCTTTTGTCAGTGCAGAAGTAACACTGGGACAGGAGGGTCACGGTCACATCTGGTGCCAGCGTAGGGATAACACCTGGACAGGAGTGCCTCGGTCACATTGAATTTAAATTGAGATGTAACACCGGGACAGGAGGAACACGGTCACAGATAATGTCAGTGTAGTGGTAACACAATGACTGGAGGAGCATGGTCACATCTAGTCTCAGTTTAGGGGTAATACTAGAACAGGAGGGGCAAGCACAAATCCATTGGCTGTGTAGGGGCAACACTGGGGCAGGTGGGACACAGTCATAGCTTTTGTAAGTGTTGGCGGAACACTGTGAAAGGTGGGAAACGGACATATCTAGTGTAAGTGTAGGGGTAAAACTGGGACAGAAGGAACACGGTCACATCTACTGTCACTGTAACTTTAACATTGGGACATGAGGGGCAAGGTCACATCTACTGTCAGTGTATGGTTAACACTGGGACAGGAGGGACAATGTTACATCTTGTGTAAGTGTAGCTTATCACTGGAACAGGAGGGGCACTGTCACATCTAGTGTCAGTATAGGGGTAACACTTGGACAGGAGGGACATTGTCACATTTCGTTTCAGTGTAGGAGTAACACTGGGACAGGAGGGACACGGCCACATCTCATGTCAGTGTAGGTGCAACACTGGGACAGTAGGCACACGGCCACATCTAGTGTCAGTGTAGGGGTAACACTGGGACAGGAGGCACACGGCCACATCCCAAGTCAGTGTAGGGGAAACACCCGGAAAGGAGGGACACGGTCACAACTAGTTTCAGTGTAGCGGTAACACTGGGGCACAAGGGACGCGGCCACTTATAATATCAGTGCAGGGGTAACACTGGAACAGGAGGGACATGCTCACATCTAGTTGCAATGTAGGGGTAACTGAGCAGCTGGGACACTTTCATATCTAGTGTCAGTTTAGAGGATGCACTGGAACAGGAGGGACACGGTCTCATATAGTGTCAGTGTAGGGGTAAGACTGCAACAGGAGGGGCACTGTTACATCTAGTGTCAGTTAAGGGATAACATCGGGACAGTTGGGACACGTTTACATGTAGTGGTAACAGTGGGAAATGAGAGGCATGGACACATCTACTGTCACTGTCGGGCTAACACTCTGACAGGAGGATCACGGTCACATCTACTGTCAGTGTAGGTGTAACACTGGGACAGGAGGGACACGGGCACATCTAATGTAATTGTAGTGAAAAGTGGGATAGGAGGGGCACCAACACATATAGTGTCAGTGTAGGGGTAACAATGGGAATGGAGAGGCACAGTCACATATAGTGTAAATGTACGCTTATCACTGGGACAGCAGGTACACGGTCACATCTAGTGTCAGCGTAGGGGTAACACTGGGACAGGAGGGTCACGGTCACATGTAGTGTAATTGTACAGATAACACTGGGACAGGAGGGAAATGGCCACATCTGGTGTCAGTATAGTGGATCACCTGGACAGGCGGGGCTAGGCCACATCTACTGCCAGTGTATGTCTACTAATCGTTCAGGAGGGGCACGGTCATATCTAGTGTCAGTGTAGGGGTAACACTGGGACAGGAGTGGTCCGGTCTCATCTATTGTCAGTGTAGCTTTAATACTGGGACAGGAGGGGCACAGTTTCATCCAGTCTAAGTTTAGGGCTGACACTTGTACATGGTCAGATCTAGTGTCAGTGTAGGGATAACACTGGGAGAATTGGGACACGGTCACATCTAATGGCAGTGTAGGGATAACACTGCGACAGGAGGGATATACTCATAACTAATGTCAGCATAGGGTTAACTTTGTGACAGGAGGGACACGGTCACATCTAGTGTCAGTGTAGTTTTAACACTGGGACAGGAGAGACAGGGTCACATTTAATGTCAGTGTAGGCATATCACTGGGTCAGGAGGGGTACAGCCACATCTAGTACCAATATAGGGGTAACGATGGGGCAGAATGGTTCACGGAACATCTAGTGTCATTGCAGAGATAACACTGGGACGGGAGGGACATGGTCACATCTAGTGTTATTGTAGGGGTAACACTTGAACAGGAGGACCATGGTCACATCTACTGTCAGTGTAGGGGTAACACTGGGACAGGCGGGACATGGTCACATCTAGTGTCAGTGTAGGGGTAACACTGGGACAGGAGGACGAAGGTCACATCTAGTGTTAGTGTAGAGGTAACACTGGGACAGGAGGGACACGGTCACATCTACTGTCAGTGTAGGGGTAACACTGGGACAGGAGGGGCACGGTCACATCTAGTGTCAGTGTAGGGGTAACACTGGGACAGGAGGACCATGGTCACATCTAGTGTCAGTGCAGGGGTAACACTGGGACAGGAGTGGCCCGGTCACATCTAGTGTCAGTGTAGGGGTAACACTGGGACAGGAGGGGCACGGCCAAATCTAGTGTCAGTGCAGGGGTAACACTGGGACAGTAGGGGCCCGGTCACATCTAGTGTCAGTGTAGGTGTAACACTGGGACAGGAGGGGCACGGTCATATCTAGTGTCAGTGTAGGGGTAACACTGGGACAGGAGGGACACGGTCACATCTAGTGTCAGTGTAGGGTTAACACTGGGACAGCAGGGGCACGGTCACATTTAGTGTCAGTATAGGGATAACACTGGGACAGGAGTGGCCCAGTCACATCTAGTGTCAGTCTAGGGGAAACACTGGGACAGGAGGGGCACGGTCACATCTAGTGTCAGTGTAGGGGTAACACAGGGACAGGAGGGGCACGGTCAAATCTAATGTCATTGTAGGGGAAACACTGGGACAGGAGGAGCACTGCCACATCTAGTGTCAGTGTAGTTTTAACACTGGGACAGGAGAGACACGGTCACATCTAATGTCAGTGTACGGGTAACACTGGGACAGGAGGGGCACGGTCACATCTAGTGTCAGTGTAGGGGTAACACTGGGACAGGAGGACCACGGTCACATCTACTGTCAGTGTAGGGGTAACACTGGGACAAGAGGAGCACTGTCACATCAACTGTCAGTGTAGTTTCAACACTGGGACAGGAGGGGTACGGTCACATCTGCTATCAGTGTAGGGACAACAATGGGACAGAAGCAGCACGGTTACATCTAGTGTCAATGTAGGGGTAACACTGAGACAGGAGCGACATTTTCACATCTAATGTCACTGTAGGGGTAACACTGGGACAGGATGGTCACGGTCACATCTAGTGTCAGTGTAGGTGTAACACTGGGACAGGATGGTCACGGTCACCTCTAGTGTCAGTGTAGGGGTAACACTGAGACAGGATGGTCACGGTCATATCTAGTATAATTGTAGGGATAACACAGGGCCAGGAGTGGCACGGTCACATCTAGTATCAGTGTAGGGATAACACAGGGCCAGGAGTGGCACGGTTGCATCTGGTGTAAGTTTACGGGTAACATTGGGACAGGAGGGGCACGGTCACATCTAGATTAATTGTAGGGATAATACTGGGACAGGAGGGACACGGTCACATCTAGTGTCAGTGCAGGATGCCCAGTGTCGGGAGCAGCCGGTGGGTATTTATAACCAGTTTTGCGTGTTTTTTCTGAATGCCAGTGTCGGCAGCAGCCGGTGAGTATTAACAATCAGTTTCATGGGTTAATTCAGAGGCCCAGTGTCGGGAGCAGCCGGTGAGTATTAACAATCAGTTTCATGGGTTATTTCAGAGGCCCAGTTTCGGGAGCAGCTGGTGAGTATTAACAATCAGTTTCATGGGTTATTTCAGAGGCCCAGTGTCGGGAGCAGCAGGTGAGTATTAACAATCAGTTTCATGGGTTATTTCAGAGGCCCAGTGTCGGGAGTAGCCGGTGAGTATTAACAATCAGTTTCATGGGTTATTTCAGAGGCTTATCAATGTCACAGACTGGTGCTGGCATTCCAGAGCCAAGTTACAATTCAAAAAGTGACGGGGGCAAGATGAAGCAGCTGATTCTGTGAGTACGGCCAGGTGCAAATTTATACTACTCTATAGTTTGACAGTTAAGTTTAATAGGGTATAATATATAGAAGTTCTTATTTTTGTGGTTTATTGTTTCTAAGATCTCTGTTGTGTAGCGGGGAGTGCTTGTAAAAAAGGGCCCTTGTGTATTTAATATCATTTAATCTTAGTGTAATTAGTGATCTTTCATTAGATGTAATTTAATTTAAGTTAATTAAAGGGTAATTCATGGCAGCACAGCTCCGACCCGTGGCACGCTCCTCCTGTGCTTTGTGGGAAATCAGGGACACAACAATGTGTGTGCTAAGTTTATCTAGATGCTGCTAATGGCAGACCACATTGCGGCACTGCAGCTGCGAATGGATATGCACTGGAGCATCCACGCAGCTGAGGGCTTCATGCATAGCACGTTTAGTGAATTGGACACACCACAGGTAAATGCTGCACAGACAGGAAAGGAATATGTGACCATCAGGCAGTGTAGTAGGCGCAGGCAGGAGGTGCAGGAGTCCTCTGTGGCCATCCCTCTCTCAAACAGATATAGCACTTTGGATATTGTTGGGAGGATGGCATTTCTGGGGAAGGCAGCAGCAGCCAAGTTCCTGGCACCATGGGTGGTTCTGCTGCACAGGAAGGGAGGAAAAAGAGCAGAAGAGCTATAGTGATGGGGATTCTAATGTAAGGGGAGTAGATATGCTTTTCTGCGGCCACAAAAGAATCTTCAGGATGGTATGTTGCCTCCCTGGTGCAAAGGTCAAGGATGTTTCGGAGCTGCTTCAGGGCATTCTGGAAGGGGAGAGGGAACAGCCAGTTGTCGTGGTGCATATAGGTACCAACGATATAGGTAAAAACCGGGACGAGGTCCTAAAAGCTGAATATAGGGATTAGGAGGTAAATTTAAAAAAAGACCTCAAAGGTATTAATCTCAGGATTGCTACCACTGCCACGTGCTAGTCAGAGTAGAAATAGAAGGATATTTCAGGATAATATGTGGCTAGAGGAATGGTGCATGGGGGAGGGATTCAAATTCCTGGGACATTGGAATGGGGGAGTTGGGATCAGTACAAACTGGATGTTTTTCACCAGGGCAGGATCGGGACCGATGTCCTAGGGGGAGTGTTTTCTAGTGCTGTTGGGGAGGGTTTAAACTAAAATGGTAGGGTGTTGGGAACCTGTGCAGGGAGGCAGAGAAAAGGGAAACAAGGATAGAAGCAAAAGATAGGAAGGGGAAAAGAAATCGTAGAAGGCAAATAAATCAAGGGTGTAAATCAAGCAGGGACACAGTTAAAAATAATTCTAAAAGTACACAGAGTTTTAAAAATACAAGCCCGAAGGCTTTGTGTCTTAATGCGAGGTGCATTCATAATAAGGTGGATGAATTAGCAGCTCAAAATAGATGTAACTGGATACGATATAATTGTGATTACGGAGACAAGGCTCCAGGGTGAGCAACATTGGGAATTCAAAATCCATGTGTATTCAATATTCAGGAACGGCAGGCAAAAAGGAAAAGGAGGTGGGGTATCATTGATGGTTATAGAGGAGATTAACACAATAGTAAGGAAGGATATTAGCTTGGATGATGTGGAATCTGTATGGGCAGAGCTGAGAAATACCATGGGGCAGAAAACTCTAGTGGGAGTTGTATACAGACCCTCAAACAATAGAGGTGAGGTTGGGAATGGCATAAAACAGGAAATTAGAGACGCGTGCAATACGGGCATAGCAGATATCATTTAATTTGCATATAGTTTGATCTAATCAAATTCGTAACAATACTGTGGAGGATGAACCCCGAGAGTGTATATGGGATGGTTTCCAGGACCAAGATGTCAAGGAACGAACTACAGATCAGGCCATCTTAGACTGGGTATTATGTAATGAGAAAGAATTACTTAGCAATCTTGTTGTGCGAGGTCCCTTGGAGAAGAGCAAAAATAATGGCCCAGAAATTTGGGTCGGGGGCTTCCCGGGGTGCAAGCCTCCAACCAGCACTTACCGAGTGCACCGGCCGTTGAGCTGTGGGCCCGCATGTGATTCCAATCCTGGGACTCCTCCAGCTGCCGGTGTGCAGTGCTTGCATACCCCATGGGCGCAGTTAGTTCGATGTGTCCCCTGGGATCACGTGGGCCATGGAGAGCCTATGGTAGCAGGTAAATGCCCATTCATAAAGTTGACTGGAAGAGCTGTCAAAATTATAAATACTATATGCACCAAAACATCACTAAAACTTCAAATAAATGTTTAAAATTTCTCATTTTGAAAATATCTGTAAATTATACAAAATAAATATTTTATACAATAATTTAAATTTTTGAAAAAATTAATTACATTTTCTAACGGGGCTAAAAATAAATTAACCTTTCTTTAAATTATTTAAAAATAATAAGTCTGTGGAACCAACGATTTAATTTTAATTAATTCACCAATTACCTTGTTAAAAGCAGCCCTTGCGCCTGATTTTTACATGTAACTCCTGGAGACTTACCCTCTGGAAAACCTTAAAAAAAAACGTAAGTTCCATGCGCGAGCGATGCCTCTCCAGCGTAACCTTCTGACCCCTGAACCCGTTTCCTTTAAGTGAACGGAAGATCTGGTTTCCCACGCATGCGCAGTGCATGCACAAAAGCGGCACTTCTGTTGAGCCTATGGGTGAGTACGTGAGTACCTCGTACATACTCACCCGTGGAGACCCGAATTTCTGGCCCAATATGATAGAATTCTTCATTAAGTTGGAGAGTGAAGTAGTTGACTCAGAGACTAGGATCCTGAATTTTAATAAAGAAAACTACGATAGTGTGAGGCGCGGTTTGGCTAGGGTGGATTCGGGAATGTTACTTAATGGGTTGTCAGTGGATAGGCAATGGCAAACATTTAAAGATCACATCGATGAACTACAGAATTTGTTCCTCCCAGTTTGGCATAAAAATAAAACAGGAAAGGCGGCTGAACCGTGCCTAACAAGGGAAATTAGGGGGAGCATAATATCCAAGGAGCAGACATATAATTTGGCTGGAAGAAGCAGTAAACCTGAGGATCGGGAGCAGTTTAGGATTCAGCAAATAGGACAAATCGATTAGTTAAGAGGTGGAAAATATACTATGAGCGTAAGCTTGCAGGGAACATAAAAACTGATTGTATAAGCTTCTATTGATATGTGAACAGAAAATGATGAGTGAAATCAAGCGTAGCTCCCTTGTAGTCAGAATCAGGGCAATATATAATGTGGAACAAAGAAATGGATTATCAATTACATTCATACTTTGGATCTGTCTTCACAAAGGAGGACACAAATAACCTCCCAGAGAGGACACAGAACATAGGGCCTGATGAAAGGGAGGATCTGATAGAAATCAGTACTTGTAGGGAAATGGTGTTAGAGAAATTGACGGGATTGAAGGCCGATAAAACCCAGGGACTGATAATGTACATGCCAGGGTATGTAAGGAAGTCACCCTAGAAATAGTAGATGCATTGCTGGTCATCTTACAAAATTCAATAGACTCTGCAAAAGTACCCATGGATTGGAAGGAAGCTAATGTAACCCCATTATTTAAAAAAGCAGGTAGAGAGAAAACGAGGAATTATAGATATCAGTAGTGGGGAAAATGCTAGATTCCATTATAAAAGATGTAATAGCAGGGCACTTGGAAAACAGTGACAGGATCGGACAAAGTCGACATGGATTTACAAAAGACAAATCATGGTTGACAAATCAACCGGAATTTTTTGAGGATGTAACTGGTAGAATTGAAAAGGGAGAACCAGTGGATGTGGTGTATTTGGACTTTCAGAAGGCTATCGACAACGTCCTGCATAAGAGATTAGCGTGCAAATTTAAAGCACATGGGATTGGGTGTAAGGTACTGACTTGGATAGAGAACTGGTAGGCAGACAGTAAGCAAACAGCCGGAAAAAACTTGTGTTTCTCCGTGTAACAACAGAAAATGCTGGAAAAACTCAACAGGCCAGGCAACATCCGTGGAGAGAAATTAGAGTCACAATTTCGGGTCAAAACTCTGTATCAAGACTAAAGAGGCACAGGGAATGAAATAGATTAAGAGGCCGGGCTGGGAGAGAACAAAAGAGAAGAGACATTAAGAGGTATTCAAAACGAGAAGAGATGGTGATAAGACTAGTGGAGACAAAAGAAAGCTCTAGATTAGGTGTGAAATGCGCTGGCAGAATGGGAGACAGCTGCTATGTGGGAGAGAGAAAAAAAAGGAAAGGGTGGGGGAAACCAAAACAAAGGTGTGGATAATATATATAAGTAAAAATGTAATAGGGGCCGAGGTTATGATCTGAATTTGTTGAACTCGATATTGAGTCCGGAAGGCTGTAAATTGCCTAATCGGAAGATGAGGTGCTGTTCCTCGAGTTTACTTTGAGCTTCCATGGAACAATGCAAGAGGCCAAGGACGGTGAGGTCCGAGTGGGAATGGGGCGGTGAATTAAAATGACATGCGACCAAAAGATCGGTGTCACCCATACGGACTGAACAGAGGTGCTCTGCAAAGTGGTCACCCAATCTGCGTTTGGTCTGCCCAATTTAGAGGAGACAGCATCGCGAGCAACGAATACAGTGTACTAGACTGGAAGAAGTACAAATAAGTTGCTGTTTCACCTGGAAGGGGTGTTTGGGGCCCTGGACAGTGGGATTGGGGGAGGTATAAGGGCAGGTGTTACATCTCCTGAGCTTGCACGGGAAGGTGCCAGACGAAGGGGAAGGGTTGCTGGGGTGATAGAGGAGTGGACTAGGGTGTCTCGGAGGGAGCAGTCACTACGGAATGCTGAAAGCGGAGGGGTGGGAAAGGTGCGTTTGGTGATGGGGTCACTTTGAAGGTGGTGGAAATGGCGTAGGATGATCCATTGAATGTGGAGGCTGGTGTGGCAGGCCATGAGTAGTGGGGTACCACAGGTTTCGGTCCTAGGACCCCAGCTATTCACAATATATATTGATGATTTAGACGGGGGAAGTAGATATAATATCTCCAAGTTTGCAGGCGACACAAAGCTGGGTGGGCGTGTGTGCTGTGAGGAGGATGCTGAGAAAATCCAGGATGATATGGACAGGTTATGTGATTGGGCAGAAGCATGGCAAATGCAATATAACGTGGATAAATGTTAGGTTATCATCTTTGGTGGCAAAAACAGGGAGGCAGATTATTATCTGAACGGCATTAGATTGAGAAAAGGAAAGGTGCAACGAGACCTGGGTGTCCTTGTGCACCATTCGCTGAAGGTAACCATGCAGGTGCAGCAGTCCGTTAAGAAGGCAAACGGTATGTTGGCCTTCATGGCGGGATAATTCGAGTACAGGAGCAGGAATGTCTTGCTGCAGTTGTACAGGGCATCGGTGATACCAGACCTCGAGTATTGTGTGCAGTTGAGGTCGCCTTATCTGTGGAAGTATGTTCTTGCTATGGAGGGAGTGCAGTGAAGATTCACCAGACTGGTACCTGAGATAGCAGGGATGTCATATGAATAGAGATTGAGTCGATTAGCCTTATGCTCGCTAGAGTTTAGAAGAATGAGAGGGGATCTCATTGAAACTTATAAAATTATAACCGGAATAGGCAGACTACATGCAAGAAGAATGTTCCCGATGGCGGTTACGTCCAGAACCAGGGGTGTCAATCTCAGGATAAGGGGCGAGACATTTAGGACTGAGATGAAAAAGAATTTCTTCAGCCAGAGAGTGGTAATTCTGTGGAATTTTCTACCACAGAAGGCAGTTGAGGCCAAACCTTTAAGTATATTCAAGGAGGCGTTAGATATAGATCTTAAGGCTAATGGGATCAAATGATATGGGGACAAAGCAGGGACAGTGTACTGAATTTGGATGATCAGCCATGATCTCATTAAATGGTGGAGCAGGCTTGAAGGGATAAATGGCGTAACCATGCTCTTTTCTTCTATGTTTCCATGTTTCTATGTGTAAAACTGGGAGAGGAGGAATACGATCACATCTAGTGTCAATTTAGGGGTAACACTGGGACAGCATGAGCAAGGTCACCTCTAGTTTAAGTGTAGGGATAATACTGGGACAGGAGGAGCATTGTCCTAACACTCCTCAGATTCGGCTGCCCTCAAAAGTTTGTCACCATCCTCCACCTGCTTCACGATGACATGCAAGCCGGGATCCAGACCAACGGTCACAACATAGACCCGATTCATGTACGGGACCTGGGTCAAGCAAGGCTGTGCCATCGCACCAACCCTCTTCTCGATCTTCCTTGCTGCAATATTGCATCTCACACTCAGTAAGCTCCCTGCTGGAGTGGATCTGATTTACAGAACAAACGGGGAACTGTTCAACCTCCTTCACCTCCAGTCCAGATCCATGGTCATCCCTTCCTCTGTCTTCGAATTACAGTAAGCAGACGATGCTTGTGTCTGCGCTCACTCGGAGGTCGAGCTCCAAAACATCGTCAACACCTTCACCGAAGTGTACGAGAGCATGGGCCTTACATTAAACATCTGTAAGGCAAAGGCCCTCTACCAAACTGTCCCCGCCACACCGTGCAGCCTTTGGTCGACTGAGGAAGAGAGGGTTTGAAGACCAGGACCTCAAACCCGGGACTACGCTCATGGTCTACAGAGCAGCAGTGATACCCGCCCTGCGGTATGCCTCAGAGACATGGTCCATGTACAGCAGGCAGCTCAAGGCACTGGAGATGTGCCAGCAATGCTGCCTCCGCAAGGTCCTGCAAATCCATTGGCAAGATAGGCGCACCAACGTCAGTGTTCTCGCTCAGGCCAACATCCCCAGCAACGAAGTTTTGTCCATGCTCGATCAGCTCCGAAGGACGGGTCACATTGTCCACATGCCTGATACGAGAGTCCCAAATACAGCGCTCTACTCGGAGCTCCGACACGCCAAGAGAGTCCCAGGTGGGCAGAGGAAACGCTTCAAGGACACCCTCAAAGCCTCCTTGAAAAATGTAACATCCCCACCGACACCTGGAAATCCCTGGCCCAAGACCACACAAAGTGGTGGAGAAGCATCTGGGAAGGCGTCGAATACCTCGACTCTCTTCGCTGGGAGCAAGTGGAAGCCAAGCACAAACAGCGCAAGGAGCACACGTCAACCCAAGCACCCCACCTACCCACCCCTTCAACCACCGTCTGCCCCACCCACCCATCCCGTCAACAGAAGCACCCCACCCACACGACACTTCAATACAAGCACCCCACCCACCGTCTGCCCCACCTGTGATAGAGACTGTAGGACCCGCATTGGACTCGTCAGTCAGCTGAAAACTGATCTTCAGTGTAGAAGCAAGTCATCCTCGTTTCCGAGGGACTGCCTAAGAAGAGAAGAGTCTACCTCTCTCTGGCTCTGTCAGTCTGAGTTTGTCTCTGTCTGTCTCTATCTCTCTGCCTGTTTGTCTAACCCTTTCCCGCTGTCTCTGTCTGCCTTTTTCTGTCTTTGTCTGTTTCTCTGTCTGTCTGTGCCACTCCATTTGTCTCTGTATATCTCTTTCTGTCTCTGTTTGTCTTTGTTTGTTTCCCCGTCTGTCTGTCTGTCTGTCTGTATCACTGCCTTGGCCTCTCTGTCTCTCTGTGTTTATGTATAACTCTGCCTCTCTCTGTCTGTATCACTGCCTGCGTTCCGGATTTTTATATCTCTCTGTCTACGTCTGTTTATCTACCTCTGTCTGATTGTCTGTCACATTCTGCCTCAGTCTCCATGTGTCTCACTAATTCACTTCTACAGTCTTCCGCTGTCTGTCTCTTCTGTCTGTCTCAGTCTGCGTCTGTCTGGCACAATCTGTGTATTTCTGCTTGTCAGTCTCTTTCTGTGTGTGTTTCTGTGTCTGTCTGTCTGGCGCAGTCCGTCTCTTTAAATGTCTTCCTTTGCCTGCCTGCCTCTGTCTGTCTGGCTTAGTCTGTCTCTCTCTCCAACTGTTTCTGTATTTCTGCGTGTGTGCGTGTGTGTGAGTGTTTGTGTTTGAGACAGACCGAGGCAGGTAGACGGAGACAGACATAGAAACAAACAGACTGTGCCAGACAGAGACAGACACGCAGAAAGACACCGACATATTGATACGGATAGACTGTGCCTGACAGAGGCAGACTGAGAGAGCAAGTATTAAAGAGCTTAGCAGCTTTGAAAGTGGATAAATCCCTAGGCCCTGATGAGGTGTAGCCCAGGCTATTAAGAGCAGCAAAAGAGGAAATAGCAGATCTCAGACCATCATTTTCGAATCCTCTCTGGCTACATATGTGGTGCTGGGGAACTGAAGGACTGCTAACCTTGTACCTTTGTTCAAAAAGGAAGAAAGGAATAGACCAAGTAAGTACAAGCCAGTCAGCCTAACCTCGGTGGTGGGAAAATGATTGGAACAAGTTAGCATGGTGTGTAACTTGGAGGGGAACTTGGAGGTGGTGGTGTTCCCATACGCCCTTGTCCTTCTAGGTGGTAGAGCTCGCGGGTTTGGGAGGTGCTGCCAAGTAAGCCTTGATGAGCTGCTGCAGTGCATCTTGTAGGTGGTACACACTGCAGACACGGTGCGCTGGTGGGGGAGGGAGTGATTGTTTAAGGTGGTGGATGGGGTGCCAATCAAGTTGGCTGCTTTGTCCCGGATATTGTCGAGCTTCTTGAATGTTGTGGGAGCTGCACTCATCCAGGCAAGCGGAGAGTATTCCATCAAACTTCTTGCTTGTGCCTTGTAGATGGTAGAGAGTGTTTGGGTAGTCAGGAAGCGAGACAGTCGCTGCAGAATACCTAGCCTCTGACCTGCTCTCGTTGCCAAAGTATTTATGCAGTTGGCCCAGTAAAGTTTCTGATTAATAGTGACCCCCCCAGGATGTTGATGGTAGGGGATTCGGCGATGGTAATGCCATTGAATGTCATGGGGCGAAGGTTAGACTTGCTCTTGTTGGAGATAATCATTGCCTGGCACTTCTGTGGCGCGAATGTTATCTGCCACTTATCAGCCCAAGCTTGAAAGCCGTCCAGGTGTTGTTACTTGCGGGCATGGACTGCCTAATTATCTGAGGTGTTGTGAATGTCGCTGAACACTGAACAATCATCAGCGAACATCCCCACTTCTGAACTATGATGGAGGGAAGCTTATTGATGAAGCAGCTGAAGATGGTTGGGCCTAGGATACTTCTCTGGGGAAATCCTGCAGGGTTGTCCTGTGCCTGAGAGGCTTGACCTCCATTAACCACAACCATCATCCTTTGCGCTAGTTATGGCTCCAGCCAGTGGACTGTTTTCGCCCTGATTCCCTTACTTCAATTTTGCTAGGGCTCCTTGTTGCCACACTTGGTCAAATTCTGTAACTCTCACCTCACCTCTGGAATTCCGTTCTTTCGTCTATGTTTGGACCAAGGCTCCAGTGAGGTCTGGAGCCGAGTGGTCCTGCTGGCACCTGGCCTGAGCATTGGTGAACAGCTTATTGCTGTGTAAGTGCCGCTTGATAGCGCTGTCGATGACAACTTCCATCACTTTGCTGCCAGCAGTCTGGTAATTGGTCGGACTGTATTTGTCCTGCTCTTTGTGGGCATGATATATCTGGGCTGGTTTCCACATTGTCGGGTAGATGCAAGTTTTGTAGCTGTACTGGAGCAACTATGCTAGAGTCACGGCTAGTTCTGGAGCACAAGCCTTCATCACGACAGCCGGGATGTTGTCGGGGCCCATAGCCTTTGCTGTATCCAGTGCGCTCAGCCGTTTCTTCTTATCACGTGGAGTGAATCGAAATGGCTGAAAACTGACTTCTGTGATGGTGGGACCTCAGAAGGAGGCCGACATGAATCCTCCACATGTCATTTCTGGCTGAAGATGGTTGAAAACGCTTCAGTCTTGTCTTTTACATTCATTAATGATGGGGATATTCCTGGAGAATCCTCCTCACGTTAGTTGTTTAATGGACCACCACCATTTACGACTGGATGTGGCAGAACTGCAGAGCCTTGGTCTGAACTGTTGGTTGTGGGACCGCTTAGTCCTGTCTATAGCATGCTGCTAACGCTATTTAGCATGTTTGCTCCTCTATATCTTTCCCACTTGTTGGTGGTCTATACAATATACCTAGTCATGTAATGGCACCTCTATTATTTCTTAATTCGAACCAAATAGATTATGTCCTTAACCACTCCAGGACATCCTCTCTACAACACGGTAACATTCTCCTGAAACAATACTGCCACACCACCTCCTTTCTTTCATTCCATTACTTTCCTGTACACCTTCTCCCCAGGAATATTTAGTACCCAATTCTGCCCTTTTTTGAGCCAAGTCTCCGTTTTTACTACGACATCATATTTCCATGTGGCTATTTGCTTCTGCATCTCCCCCACCTTATTAACCACACTTCATGCATTTACCCACATGCACTTTAAACCTGTCCTGTATTCTCTTAGTCTGATCTCACATAAAACCTTATTATTTATTACATTGGGCTAGCCATCTCTGCTAATCCTTTGTGAACGTTCTTTCTCCTTTCTAGTGATACAGCATCGTGCCCACCACCTGCCAAATTAGTTTAAAAACTCCCCAAACAATACAAGCAACACACCCTCTCCCCGTCGAGGCCATTGTTTGCGGCCATGATGAGGTGCAACCTGTCCAGCCTGTACAGGTCCCACCTCCCCGTGAACCGGTCCCAATGTCCCAGGAATCTAAAGCCCTCCCTCCTGCACCATTTCTCCATCCAGGCATTCATCTGCTCCATCCTCCTATTTCTATACTCACCAGCACAGGCACCTGGAGTAATTCGAAGATTACTACCTTTGAAATCCTGATTTTAATCTCTTTCCTAGATCACGAATATCTGCCTGCAGGTCTTCATCACTCTTTCTAGAAATGTGTTTGGACCCTGACCTCTGTCTGTTCACACTACCCCCTCAGAATATTTTTCAGCCACTCAGTGACATCCTTGATCCTGGCACCAATGATGTAACATGCTCTCCTGGAGTCATGTCTGCAGCCGCAGAAACGCTTTGTCTATTCCCCTAACTATTGAATTCCCTATCACTATTGCTTTCCTGATCTTTCTCCTCCCCCGCCAAACCCCTGTACAGCTGATCCACACGCAGTGCTCGGGACTTGGCTCTGGCTGTACTCGCCAGATGAGCCATCTCCCTCTCCTGTATTTAGAACTTAATGCCGGTTAGAGAGCGAGAACTGGGTGTCCTTGTGCAGCAGTCGCTGAAGGTAAGCATGCAGGTGCAGCAGGCCGTTAAAAGGCAAATGGTATGTTGGCCTTCGTAGCGAGATGGTTTGAGTAGAGGAACATGGATATCTTGCTGCAGTTGTACAGGGCCTTGGTGAGACCACATCTTGAGTATAGTGTGCAGTTCTGGTCGTCTTATCTGAGGAAGGATGTTCTTGCCATGGAAGGAGTTCAGCGAAGATTCACCAGGCTGATACCTTGGATGGCAGGAATGACGTATGAGGAGAGATTGGGTCGATTGGGCTTGTACTCACCGGAGTTTTGAAGAATGAGAGGGGATATCATTTAAACTTATAACATTCTGACAGGACTGGAAAGACTAGATGCAGGAAGGATGTTCCCGATGGCCGAATACTCCAGAACCAGGGGTCACAGTCTAAGGATAAGTGGTAGGACATTTAGGACAGACATGAGGAGGAACTTCTTCACCCGGAGAGTGGTGAATCTGTGGAATTCTCTACCACAGAAGGCAGTGGAGGCCAATTCATTAATATATTCAAGAAGGAGTTGGATATATTTCTTAAGGCTAAAGGGATCAAGGGATATGGGGAGAGAGCAGGGACCGGGTACTGAATTTGGATGATCAGCCATGATCGCATTGAATGGTGGAGCAGGCTCGAGTGCCTGAATCGCCTAATCCTACTCCTATCTTCTTTGTTACTATGTTCTGAGATGCACTCCTTCACTACCTGCCTGATGCTCGTTGTCTGTCTGTCGGTCACCCATTCCATCTCTGCCTGCACACTCTTAAGCTGCGGGTTGACCACCTCCTGAAACATGTTATTGACATAGCTCGTAGCCTCTCGGATGCACCGCAGTGACGCCAGCTGCGGCTAAAGCTCCAAAACCCGGAGTTCAAGCTCCTACAGCTGACGACACTTCCTGCACATGGGTTTGTCCAGGACATGGGAACAGTACTGGAGCTACCACGAGGCACAAGAAGTACATTCCACGGGGAAGAGGTGCCCTGCCATGTCTTTATTTAATAGACCATTACTAAGTTAAAAGAAATAAACTCAAGACATTTAAAAATGCATTTAGAATTCGTATTGTTAAGCTGTTCAAGTAATCTGTACAATCAGTTCTTGTTCGCCTGGTAACGACCTCATGGTGTCTGGAAAGTGAGATCCCGTGCACCGTGAGTTTGTGGGACGACAAGATTACAGGACTTTGGATCACAGAGGTGGTGGGCGGGTCGAGCTACTAGTTTATGGGGCTGTATTAGTTTGAGGGGCTGTATTAGTTTGAGATACTGTTTTATTTTGAGGGGCTGTATTTGTTTGAGATACTGTTTTATTTTGAGGTACTCTAGTAGTTTGAGTGGCTGTGTTAGTTTGAGAGACTGTATTAGTTTGAGGGGCTGTATTAGTTTGAGGGGCAATATTAGTTTGAGGGGCTGTATTACTTTGATGCGCTATATTAGTTTGAGGTGCTGTATTATTTGGAGGTGATGCCTTAGTTTGAGGGTCTCTATTAGTTTGAGGGACTATATTAGTTTAAGGGGCTGTATTAGTTTGAGGGGCTGCATTAGTTCGAGGAACACCATTAGTTTGAGGGGTTGTATTAGTTTGAGGTACTGTATTATTATGACAGGCTGTATTAATTGGAGGGGTGTAATAGCTTGATGTGCTTTATTAATTTGAGGGGGTGTATTAGTTTGAGGGGTGTATTAGTTTGAGTTACTGTATTAGTTTGAGGGGCTGTGTTAGATTGAGGGTCTGTATTAGTTTGAGGTGCTGTAGTAGTTTGAGGTACTGTTTTAGTTTGAGGGGCTGTATTAGTTTGAGGTGCTGCAGTAGTTTGAGGTACTGTTTTAGTTTGAGGGGCTGTATTAGTTTGAGGGCCTGTATTAGTTTGAGAGGTTGTTTTCGTTTGAGGCGCGTATTAGCTTGAGGTACCGTATTAGTTTAAGGGGCTGTGTTAGTTTGAGGGGCTGCATTAGTTCCACGTGCTGTATTAGTTTGAGGTACTCTATTAGTTTGAGGTTCTGTATTAGTTTGAGGTGCTGTAGCAGTTTGAGGTACTGTTTTAGTTGGAGGGACTGTATTAGTTTGAGGGCCTGTATTAGTTTGAGAGGTTGTTTTAGTTTGAGGCATGTATTAGCTTGAGGTACTGTATTCGTTTAAGGGGCTGTGTTAGTTTGAGGGGCTGCATTATTTCCACGTACTGTATTAGTTTGAGGTATTCTATTAGTTTGAGGTTCTGTATTAGTGAGGGGCTGTATTAGTTTGCGGGGCTGTATTAATTTGATGGGCTGTATTAGATTGAGGGGCGGTATTAGTTTAAGGGGCCGTATTAGTTTGAGGGGCTGTATTAGTTTGAGTGACTGTATTAGTTTGAGGGGCTGTATTAGTTTGAGGGACTGTATTAGTTTGAGGGTCTGTATAAGTTTGAGAGGTTGTATTAGTTTGAGGGGTGTATTAGTTTGAGGTACTGTATTAGTTTGAGGGGCTGTGTTACTTTGAGGGGCTGTTTTAGTTTGAGGGGCGGTGCTAGATGAGGGGCTGTATTAGTTTGAATGGCTAAATTAGTTTGAGCGGCTGTATTAGTTTGAGGGGCTGTATTAGTTTGAGGGGCTGTATTAGGTTGAGGGGCAGTATTAGTTTGAGGGGCAGTATTAAATTGAGGGGCTGCATCAGTTTGAGGGGCTGTATTAGTTTGAGGGTGTGTATTAGTTTGAGGGCTTCTATTAGTTTGAGGGACTGTATTAGTTTGGGGGGCTGTATTTGTTTGAGGGGTTGTATCAGTTTGAGGGGCTGTATTAGTTTGAGTGTGTGGATTAGTTTGAGGGCTTCTATTAGTGTGAGATTCTGTATTAGTTTGGGGGGCTGTATTAGATTGAGGAGCTGTATTAGTTTGAGGGGCTGTATTAGTTTGGGGTACTCTTAGTTTGAGGGGCTGCATTAGTTTGAGGGTATGTATTAGTTTGAGGGGTTGTATTACTTTGAGGGTCTGTATTAGTTTGAGGTGCTGTATTAGCTTGAGGGGTTGTATTAGCTTGAGGTGCTGTATTAGTTTGAGGGGCTGTATTAATGTGAGGTACTGTATTAGTTTGAGGGGCTGCATTAGTTTGAGGGGCTGTGTTAGTTTGAGGGGCTGTATTAGTTTGAGGGGCTGTGTTAGTTTGAGGGGCGGTATTAGTTTGAGGGGCTGCATTTGTGTGAGGTTCGGTATTAGATTGAGGGGCTGCATTAGTTTGAGGGGCTGTGTTAGTTTGAGGGGCTGTATTAGTTGGAGGAGCTGTATTAGTTTGAGGTTCCATCAGCACAAATTTCCCACTTTAATTGTTTAACTAAATGGCCACAGTTAAGGCGGACAGCCTCATCCCAGAGTGCAGCAGAGCAGCCCTGAGAGGACAATCTAACATTTGGAATTTAATTACTGAATAACCACAGCAGAGTGAAGGACATCGCCGAAACTATATGAGCTTTAGAGGTGGGCCTGGCAGTGTTTCCAACAACAACTTCATTGCTGGCATTATTCAGCTGGCAATTTTCATTAGTTAATACATGTGATGAGAATTGTCCGGTCTTTGGGGTTTTCAATTTCAAACTCAGCCCTAAATATATTCCATGACAACGGGGAATTCACTCGGCTGTCGTCATCTGTTTGATCAAATGTTTTTTTTAAATAATATTTTCAGCGATGTTGCAACCTTAATGTCCTCTTGGAGATGCTGCAGGGTACTAATGAAAGGTTCTGGGAATATGCCGCCTCAGATTTTAATTCAGAGAGATTGTATGCAGCACGAAGGGTCACATCACTTCAAACAGAAAATGTATAACACATATGGCAGTGTGGAGAAAATATACTACTTGATCATTGCCGTCATTGGTGTTCCTGGTAAGTGATTATAACCATTGATGTTGCGTAAATCTGTGTGTGAGTTTGTCTCTGGTGTTGCTCTGTGACTGATAATGTTACATTCTCATCTAGTGGTCACCGCTATACAGACACCCGGTCAGTGCTAACATTTCGTTTAGTCAAACGTCCTGAATTATCTCTGAGGTTTTATTCCATTGCCTCAATTGAAAGTAAATTTATGTTTGTAACTCACGGGCTCGCTGTGTTATGAAGTTAATGCCTTCCGTGTAATACTGTGAAATGTTGAATCAGACCTCAGTGTAAGCAACTGTCTGAGAGAAGGTATTAGTGGAAGGTACTGTCAATTTACAACTACTGAGTGTGTGTCACTAACTGGAGTGGAACACCTGACCTCAGTGGCCATGTATTACTGGGAGTATCTGTCACTGTAGAACTGTACAGAGTGTGGGTCAATAACCGGAGTGGAAATTATTGTTTTCAAAAACTGATCTCTACCCTTCATGGAGTTGCATTCGTGTTTTCTCAAAGTAATCAATGGCAAAGGGGAAGATTTTTTCTGTTGGTATAAGAACTTTGGTTATAAGCATATGAGGCGCTAGAAGTGTCTAGAACTGGTGGGCATAGTCTCTGGATAAGGGGACGGCCACTTGAGACTGAGATGAGTAGGATATTCTTGACTCAGAGTGTTGTGAATCTTTGGAATTCCCTGCCCCCGAGGCCTGTGAATGCTGAGTCTTTGAGTATATTCAAGACTGCTTTAGATGGATTTTTGGAATCTACTGGAAAAAAGTGATATGCAGATAGGGCAGGGACATGCTGTTGAGGTAGATGATTAGCCATGTTGGCGCTGGTTCGAGGGGCCGTATGGCTTACTCCTGCTCCTATTTCTTTTGTTCTTATGTTCATATATAAGTTGAAATGTATTGTTAATGCTTTGTTTCCTATTGAACAGCACGAACAGGAACAGATGTTTACTAATTACTGAGAGGTAAACAACAGGACAGCAGTGTTACAGCATTTAAATCTTCTCTGTAAATGACCAATTCTTACTCTATGTATATTTATTGTAAACACGTTAATTGTTTTGGTGCTGATTAATCTCCTTCCTCCAACACCATCCTGAGAATCTGTGGGTCATGAGTGCTGAATTTCATTATATTACCGTTAGACGGGATTAATATTGGGCTGTTGTTTTTGATTATTCCACTTCTGAAACTGATAGAGGTTTGACGAACCAGTTCTTATTCCTGATTCAGTGTCTCTACACAGAAAACATTGGGTCATAGAGTCATAGAGTTATACAGCACAGAAAGAGGCCATTCGGCCCATCGTGTCTGCACCGGCCATCAAGCCCTGTCTATTCTATTCCCATTTTCCAGCACTTGGTCCATAGCTTTGAATGCTATGTCGTTTCAAGTGCTCATCTAAATGATCATTGAATGTTGTGAGGGTTCCTTCCTCTACTATCCTTTCAGGCAGTGAGTTCCAGAATCCCACCACCCTTTGGATGAAAAGGTTTTTCCTCAAAACCCCCCTAAACCTCCTGCCCCTTACCTTGAAACTATGCACCCTGGTTATTGACCCCTCTACTAAGGGGAAAAGTTCCTTTCTATCTACCATATCTATGCCCCTCATAATTTTGTACACCTCAATCAGGTTGCCCCTCAGCCTTATCTGCTCCAAGGAAAACAACCCAGCCTGTCCAGTCTCTCTTAATAGCTGAAGCGCTCCAGCCCAGGTAACAACCTGGAGTATCTCCTCTGCACCCTCTCCAATGCAATCACAATCACAACCCCCCCCCCTGATTTCTATGCCTATATCTTCCTTCTCCATAGAGAACACAGAAGCAAAATATACATTTAAAACCTCATCTGCATTTTCCAGCTCTACACACAGATTACCACTTTGCTCCCTAATGGGCTCTACTCTTTCCCTGGTTATCTTCTTGCACGTAATATACTTATAAAACACCTTGGGATTTCCTTTATATTGCCCACCAGAGTTATTTCAAGCCCACCCTTCGCTCTCCTAATTTTTTTTTAATACCCCCCTGCACTTTAGATACTCCTCTAGGCCTTGCACTGTTTTTACTGCTTTGTATCTGCCAACAGCCTCTCCTTTTTTCCTTATCCATTCGTGTATATTCCTTGACATCCAGGGCTCCCTGGACTTGTTGGTCACACCCTTGATCTTTATGGGAATATATTGGTGTTTTACTCTCTCTATTCCATTTCTGAAAGGCTCCCACTGCTCTGATGTGGATTTTTAAAAAATAGCTTATCCCAGTCCACTTTGGCCAGATTCTGCTTTATCAGGTTAAAATCGGCCTTCCCCCAATTTAGATCCTTTATTTCTGGTCCATCATTGTCATTTTCCATTACTACCTTAAATCTCACCGAATTATGGTCACTGTCACCAAAGTGCTTTCCTACTGACACTTCAGACCAATTGCCCGGCGACATTCCCTAGAATTAGGTACAGTATCGCCCTCTCTCTTGTAGTACTTTCTACATGCTGGCTCAAAAAGCTCTCCTGGATGAACTTTATGAATTCCGCACCCTCTAAATCCTTTCAAACACTGACCATCCCAGTTAATATTAGGGATGTTGAAATCCCCTACTATTATTACGCTATTATTTCTACACTTCCCTGAGATTTGCCTAAATATCTGTTCCTCTATCTCCCACTGATTGTTTTGTGGTCTATAGTACAATCCCAGCAAAGTGCTTGCCCCCTTTTTGTTTTTATGTTCCACCCATATGGCCTCCTTAGAGGAACCTGCTAAGGTATCATCCCTCCTTACAGCAGTAATTGTCCCCTTGATTAATATGGCATTAGCCCCTCCTCTATCACACCCCCCTCTCTATCGCGTGAAGATTCTATACCCCAGAATTTTGATCTGCCAGTACTGCCCCTCCATCAACCATGTCTGGTGTAAAGTGGGTGTAGTCTATAGGCCACCTAACAGTTGCAACTCTGATGGTCGGAGTATAAATCAGGAAATAGTTGGGGCTTGTAATAAGGGGACAGCTATAATCATGGGGGATTTTACATTTCATAATGACTGGACAAATTAAATTGGGAATGGCAGCCCTGAGGAAGAGTTCATAGAGTGCATTAGGGACGGGTTCCTTGAGCAGTGTGCAACTGAATCAACCAGGTGGCAGGTAATCTTAGATCTGATCCTGTGTAATGAGAAAGGATTCACAAAAAACTGTCCTAGTAAAGGAACCCCTTGGAATGAGTGACCATAACATGGTTGAATTCCAAATTCAGTTGGAGGGTGAGAGAGTTGGTTCTCAAACCAGCGTACCGAGCTTAAGTAAAGGAGACTATGAAGGTATGAGAGTAGAATTGACTAAAGTGGACAGGGAAAATAGATTAAATTGTAGCACGGTACAGGAGAAGTGGTCTACATTCAAGGAGATAATTCACAACGTTCAAGAAAAATATATTTCACTGAGGAATAAGGGGAGTAAAAGAAATGAAAGCCATTCGTGGATTAATAAAGTAATAAAGGATAGCATCCAACTGAAAACAAGGGCATATAAAGTGCTTATTATAGAGGGAGGATAGAAGATTGGGAAGCATTTAAATGCCAGCAAAGAATAACTAAAAGATTAATTAAGAAAGGGAAGATAGAATATGAAAGTAAACTAGCAAAAAATATAAAAACGGATAGCAAATGTCTCTACAGTTATATAAAGAGAAAAAGGTTGGCGAAAGTGAACGTTGGTCCCTTGGAGAATGAAACCGAGAAGTTAGTGGTGGGGAACATGGAGATGGCAAAAACGCTGAACCAATTATTTGCATCAGTCTTTACAGTAGAGAACACTAAAAATATCCCAACACTGGAAAAATTGGGGGCTATGGGGGGAGGAGCTAAACATGATTAATATCACTAATGAGGTGGTGCTCGGTAAAATAATGGGATTTAAGGCGGATAAATCCCCCGGACCTGATGGCTTACATCCTAGGGTCTTGAGAGAAGTAACGGTAGGAATTGTGGACGCATTGGTGATTATTTTCCAAAACTCCCTGGACTCAGGAAAGGTCCCGGCAGACTGGAAAACTGCTAATGTTACACCCTTATTAAAAACGGAAGTAGGCAAAAGGCTGGAAACTATAGACCAGATAGCCTAACATCTGTGGTTGGTAAAATGTTGGAGTCCATTATTAAGGAAACAGTAACAGGTCATTTGGATAATCATAATTTAATAGGACAAAGTCAGCATGGTTTTATGAAGGGGAAGTCATGTTTGACAAATTTGCTGGAGTTCTTTGAGGAAGTAACATATAGGGTGGATAAAGGGGAACCAGTGGACGTAATGTATTTAGACTTCCAAAAGGCATTTGACAAGGTGCCACACAAAAGATTATTGCTTAAGATAAAAAATCACGGGATTGGGGGTAATATTCTGGCATGGATAGAGGATTGGCTATCTAACAGAAGGCAGAGAGTTGGGAAAAATGGTTCATTCTCAGACTGGCAATCAGTAACTAGTGGTGTTCCGCAGGGGTCAGTGCTGGGTCCCCAACTCTTAACAATCTATATTAACGATTTGGAGGAGGGGACCGAGTGTAACATATCAAAGTTTGCAGATGATACAAAGATGGGACGGAATATCGTGAGTGAGGAGGATATAAAAAACCTGCAAGGGGACATAGACAGGCTAAGTAAGTGGGCAGAGATTTGGCAGATGGAATACAATACTGGAAAGTGTGAGGTTATGCACTTTGGCAGGAAAACTCGTTGAGCAAGTTATCATCTTAATGGCAAGAAACTGAAAGTACTGAAGTAAAAAGGGATCTGGGGTTCCTGGTGCACGAAACTCAAAAGGTTAGTATGCAGGTGCAGCAAGTGATTAAGAAGGCCAATGGAATGTTGGCTTTCATTGCTAGGCGGATAGAATATAAAAATAGGGAGGTATTGCTTCAGTTGTACAAGGTATTTGTGAGACCGCACCTGGAATACTGCATACAGTTTTGGTGTCCATACTTAAGAAAAGACATACTTGCTCTCGAGTCAGTACAAAGAAGGTTCACTCGGTTAATCCCGGGGATAAGGGGATGGACATATGAGGAGAGGTTGAGTAGATTGGGACTCTACTCATTGGAGTTCAGAAGAATGAGAGGCGATCTTATTGAAACATATAAGATTGTGAAGGGGTTGGATCGGGTTGATGCGGGGAGGATGTTCCCGATGATGGGTGAAACTAGAACTAGTGGGCATAGTCTTAGAATAAGGGGCTGCTTTTTCAAAACTGAGATGAGGAGGAACTACTTCACTCAAAGGGTGGTCGGTCCATGGTATATGCTGCCCCAAAAAGCTGTAGAAGCTACATCATTACATAAATTTTAAACAGAAATAGACAGTTTCCTAGAAGTAAAGGGAATAAAGGGTTATGGGGAGCGGGCAGGAATTTGGACATGAGTCTAGGTTCGGATCGGTCATGGCCCTATGGGTAGCGGACCGGGCCCAGGGTCCGTGTAGCCTGATCCTGCTCCTATTTCGTGTGTCTAAATCTGTTAGATTCAGGAGATGGTACTCTGATAGTAGATTGGCGGTTAGGATCAGATCAGCCATGATCTTTTTGAATGGCGGAGCAGGCTCGAGGGGCCGATTGACCGACTCCTGTTCCTATTTCTTATGTTCTTATGTTCTTATTCTTCTAAACTCTAGCGAGTATAAAACCCAATCGAACCAATCTCTCCCCATAAGTCATTCCTGCCAACCCCGGTATCAGCCGGGTGAATATTCGTTGCACTCCTTCCAAGGCAAAAACATCCTTCCTCAGATAAGGGGACCAAAACTGAACACAATACTCAAGATCTGGTCTCACCAAGGCCCTGTACAACTGCAGCAAGACATCCTTGTTCCTGTATGCAAACCCTCTCACTACGAAGGCCAACTTACCATTTGCCTTCTTAACCGCCTGCTGCACCTGCATATTTAATTTCAGCGACTGTTGCACAAGGACGCCCGGGGCTCGTAGCACTTCCCCTTCTACCAATCTTTTGCCATTCAGATAATAATCTGCCTTCCTGTTTTTGAAAGCAAAGTGGATAACCTCGCATTTATCCACGTTATATTGCACCTGCCATGCTTCTGCCCAATCACCCAACCTGTCTAAACCATACTGGAGTTTCTCACAGTACACACGCCCACCCACCTTTGGGCTGCTTGCAAATTTAGAGATATTACATCTAGTTTCCTCGTCCAGATCATTAATATATATTGTGAATAGCTGGGATCCAAGGACCGATCCCTGTGGTACACCACTAATCACTGCCTGCCACTGAGAAAAAGTGACGTTTATTCCAACTCCTTGCTTTCTGTCCGCCAACCAGTTCTCTATCCAAGTCAATACGTTGCCCCCAAGCCGTTGTGTCTTAATTTTACACGCTAATCTCGTATGCGGGACCTTATCGAAAGCCTTTTGAAAATCCAAATACACCAGATCCACTGGTTCTACCTGATCTATATTACCAGTTACATCCTCAAAAATTCCAGTAGATTAGTCCTGCACGATTTACCTGTTGTAAATCCATGTTGACATTGTCTGATCCGGTCACTGTTTTCCAACTGCCGTGCTATTACATCCTTTATGATGGACTCTAGCATTTTCCCCACTACCGATGTCAGGCTTACCGGTCTGTAATTCCCCATTTCTCTCTACCACCCTTTTTGGACAGTGGGAAAACATTAACTAAATATCAATTCATGGGTACTGTTCCAGACTATATCGAATTTTGGAAGATGACCAGCAATGCATCTAATACTTCTAGGGCCACTTCCTTAAGTACACTAGGATGTAGATTATCAGGCCCTGGGGATTTATCGGCCCACTAGCCAGTCAATTTCCCTAACACCATTTCCCTACAAATACTGATTTCTATCAGTTCCTCCCTTTCGTTAGACCCTATGTTCCCCGACATCTTTGGGAGGTTATTTGTGTCCTCGTTTGTGAAGACAGAACCAAAGTGTGTCTTTAATTTGGTTACCATTTCTTTGTTCCCCATTATAAATTCCCCTGATTCTGACTGCAAGGGACATACTTTTGACTTCACCAATCTTTTTACCTTCACATATCTATAAAAGCTTTCACAGTCAGTTTTTATGTTCCCTGAAAGCTTACTCTCAAACTCTATTTTCCCCTTCTTAATTAATCCCTTTGTCCTCCTTTGTTGGATCCTAAACAGCTCCCAATCCTCAGGTTTACTGTTTTTTCTGGCCAATTTATATGTCCTCTCCTTGGATCTTAAGCTACCCTTAATTTCACTTGTTAGCCACGGTTGAGTCACCTTTTATGTTTTATTTTTATGCCAAACTGGGATGAACAAATTCTGTAGTTCATCCATGCGATCTTTGAATGTTTGCCATTGCCCATCCACCATCAACCCTTTGAATGACATTCCCCAGTCAATCCTACCCAACTCGCACCTCATACCATCGTAGTCTCCTTTATTTAAATTCAGGAACCTGGGCCTAGAAATTGGGTATAGACCCGCCAGCACGTTTGCGCCGAAAATTTTGCGCCCACCACGGAGCCAGTTGTGCCCGCCCCATATTCACTTTCAGCTCCCCAAAGCGGAACCGGGCGCTGGTACAGGGTGTGTCCGCCCCGCTTGGGGTGCTGAAAGTGAATTTCAGCGCTCCCGGTCCCGCTGCGCCACCCGATGCAGTGCGGCAGGCTGCTGTACTGCAGGCCTCCCCCTTCTCTTAAGGGGGAGGTGCCTGCAACGGCCGGAGCCCCGATTGCAAGTGCCGGCAAAAGAGCCCGGCACAACGGAGAAGTGCCGGGCTCCACGGAAACCAGCTGGCAATGCAGCGGGGGGGGGGGTGGAGGAGGCCGGTGAAGGAGGTGCGGGCAGGTGGCCGCCGAAAAAGCGGCCGCCCCGCACCTCCACCTTAACTTGCGCCGCTAAGGCTGCAGTAAGGACCCGGTCTCCCGATGTTGTTAGCGCCCGCCACGGAAGAGGCGGCCGCTACTGAAGATGGGGATCGGCGTGGTTTCGGGCAGTACCGGGGCACTGCGCACACGGATGACGTCATCGGTGCCGGCGCAGCGCTACCGGCTAACGCCGATGTTAGGGCCCACCTAATTTCGGGCGTGACGCAACTTCCGGCGCAACCCACTCTTTCGCCCCTAATTGGGCGCAAACGCAACTGAATTTCTAGGCCCTAGTCTCTGAGTCTACGATTTCACTCTTCGTCTTAATGAAGAATTCTATCATTTTATTATCGCTCCAAACCAAGTGGCCTCGCACAACAAGATTGCTAATTAATCCTTTCTCATTACATAATACCCAGCCTAAGGTGGCCTGACCTCTTGTTGCTTCCTCGACGTATTGGTCCAGGAAACCATCCAGTATACACTCCATGAATTCCTCCAACACCGTATTCTAACTAATTTGGTTAGCCCTATCTATATGTAGATTAATGTCAGCCATGGTAACTGCCTTGAGAGAATTAATTGAAAAACCCCCTCTGGTGAGCACTGACCATACTCACTGCGAATTAAAAGTTATGGAATTGAAGGGAAAGCTGGGGAGATCAACAGCTGCTGTTATGGCCGTTTTTCACCTTAAACGAGGGGTTTCCGTTAGTAACTGGGATGATCAAACAAGAAAAACCCAGTGCAATAATAACCCATCTGCAAAAATAGTCCCTCACCCTCTGCGCCTCCACCTCCCGATCCAGGAAAACTACCCCGGTAGAAACCAAGCAGGTTGTTGTAGTCACTTCAACCACACAATTTGGTGACCCTACACCCTCGGATGATGAATTCGATAATGATACCTCTTCTGTAGCCTACAACCTGCCCCCAAATCAGGAAGTAACTAATACTACCAGTAGAAGTATGACCCCGGCAGAGTGCAAAGCACTAGCTGAAGAAGTGGGGCCAATAAACTGGGAGACGAACCCAGTTGCCCTGTCAAGTGATTGGGGCACATACCGTCACTGTCACCCTGAGTTAGAATTGACAGACTTAAAACAAGTTCTGTTGTCATGCATTTCACGAGAACTCAAGGTATCACCTTCATGGGAAATCTATGATAAAAGAAAGGAGTGGTGGGATGTTATTGTTTCAGTCTTTTCCTGTTTGCGCATGGTCGCAGTTAATTTCACCCATGTGGTTGGGGACGCCTGGCAAAAGGCTAACGAGCATGCTGTAGCCTTTGCAAATGGGTTGTATGATTTGTACAACCAGTCCCAGAGAAACTAATATGTTCAAGAATTTTCGGACACGGAGGAATTTAAGATGACATTCATTGATGCTCTTTTACGTAAGGGACGCTCTTGGATTACTGTTCATCAGGGAACCCCGTGGGCTGATCCAGAGGACGCTTGCATTCAAGCTTGGGACCGAGTTTAAATCGTCCCTCACTCCTACTGAGTCCAAAGTGTCGGCGGTGGAGGGTCCTCTGACACTACAAACCCCTCCCCAGTGGGGTGACAAAGGCCACATAATCTGTTGTAATTTCTATTGTTATGCTCGCGACTGCAGCAATAGTCGACATCCAAATAATGTCCCACGCTAACAACCCCCAATCCGTGAAGGTAACATGTCTGATTTGAACTCTCTGCAGCAGCAGCTCGAACAACATTCGGCAGCAGTTGAGACCTTGAAGCACAGTCATGCGGGGTGGGGGCAAAACGTTTCGGCTGTTTCTCGCAGTGGAGATGCGCTCCCAGACTCACGGCCCCAGTGAAGGTCAAAGGCCTCCATGGCGACCACGTTTTCTGCTGACTGGTACGGGGGGGATGGACGACCTTTTGTCCGGGCCACTGATCTTAGAGGCCACCACCATGTGATGCTTGTGGATTTCGGTTCTGCCATGACTATTTTACATGACCACGCTCCCTTTTCCCGTTCTGGCACCGCCCTAAACCTCTTTGGCTGCAATGGTTCTACTAAGTTAGCTAATCAGGGATTGAACTCCACATTCTTGTCCATCGATGGGAATTCTGTCGATGTCCGCTCTCCTGTATATGTGGCCAGCCATGACCAGAAGGGTTACCTCGGAAGTGACACGTTGCATAAACACTGTCCTGTCCTCGACTATGTTAATGGATCTCTTTGGTGGCACTTTAATGAGGGACCACGGGCACCTATTTCAGATGCCCATTCAATATATGCAATTTAAAATTCTGAGGATTTCACCCTTCCAGGGAATGATGACCCCATACATGAATTCATAAATTATCAGAGGTTTTTGCTAAGTCCAAACATGATTATGCTAGAATTTCAGGAGATGAGGAGATTAATGGACAATCCCACCCTCCTGTTAAGCAATATTCCATTCTGGCTGAGAGTAAAACTTATGTTCGGTCTGCTATCGATTCATTGTTAAAGCAGGGTGTTATCCACATTGGCACTTTTACCACTAATTCTCCAACCTGGCCAGTTAAGAAGCCAGACTATAGCTGGCGTCTAACAATTGATTATCACAAGCTTAATTCGGTAACCCCAGCTTGCGCCCCTGTTGTGCAGGAGACCCCCACTCTCCTGCCCAGATTGCACCAGATAGCTGCTGCTTCTCTACCTTTTGAAATTTCAAATGGCTTCTGGAGCATTCCTGTTAAGTCAGAAGATCAGTTCAAGTTTGCCTTCACTTTTGAAGATCAAAGTTATTCTTGGACATGTTTACCTCAAAATTTTCACAACGCCCCAACTATATTCCACAAACGGATGGCTCAGGCACTGGAAACTTTTTCGAGACCCGACTGCCTGCTGCAGTATGTTGATGACATTTTGCTCGCAACGCCTGACAAAATTAATGGAAGAGCTATTAGACCTTCTTCTAAAAGGTGGGCGGAAAATTAACCCTAAAAAGGTACAATTGTTACAGCCAGAAGTGACATTTTTAGCGGTTTCTGTGGGACAAAAGGGACTGCATAAGACTGAGGTGATTCAGCGTTTACCATTGACCGCATCGAAAACAGCACTTCGTTCCTTCCTGGGCCTAGTTGGATATCAGCGCTCATTTATTCCCAGATTTGTGGAGCTAGCCAAATCATAATTGAACTGTTAAAGGGTGAAGAGGACGCTGTGGCCCGTGACTGGACCACTGAACATACAACGGCTGTGTCCCTCCTTAAAACTGCTGTTATGCCAGCCACATGCCTGACAAGCCCTGACCTAGAGAAGCCTTTCCACCTGGAGGTGGGATCCACACATCAGTGTCTTGCTGCTGTTCTGTGCCAAGAGGTTCAGGGTAAACTTATGCCAATCGCATTCACCTCCCGTATTTTGAAAGGCGTGGAGAAGAATTTCACTGTGTGTGAGCGACATCTGCTAGCCACTTTTTGGGCAGTCAAACACTTCACGTTTATTATTGGGCTGAACAAAATGATCATACATAGCCCCTACACCCCTTTGAATCTTTTACTTAAACCAGGGGACACTTTGGTCTCCTCTGCCCGACTCAGTCACTGGACACTTCTGTTTACGCTCAGCGATTTGGAAATAACGCCAAGGCAGACAACTTTACTACCTCAGCTCCTAGTGTATGAGGGGGGAAGCCATGAGTGCCCTCTTCCACCACTGGAGTTCGACCGTCACCCCGTATCACCTACACCGCTAAGTGATGCCCAGAACGTCTACATTGATAGGTCATCCTATCACAGGAACAGAAAGCCCCTTACTGGATTTGCAGTAGTCATGCCTAACCGAGAACTTAAGTATAAATACATTCCCCACTCTGCCCAATATGCTGACGTTACAGCCCTGATGACAGCAATCCAAATTACTCATGACATGCCTGTTAATGTCTGGTCAGATAGTGCCTATGCGATTAACACTTTGTTATCTTTACCATTGTAAGCTAGGACTAATTTTTGTACTGTTGATAGCAAGACCCTACTCCATGCAGACCTCTTTGCTTCCCTTTGGGATACTTTAAATTCACGATCAACCCCTGTCTATGTTGGTGAGGTAAAGTCCCATTCACGTTCTTCAGCTGTACATACCCAGGGTAACTCACAGGCAGATCCTGCTGCCAATGTTGCCACCATTAACGGTGACCTCTGGCAAGCCCGTACCCTCCCTTAAGATCAGTCGCGAGTATCCAAGGTGGGGAGGTCGACCTCCCTTCACTCCAGGCCGTTATTCCCCCTATGCAGTTGTTATTGTATGGCATCAGAATGGATGTCCTTTACCTCAGCCCACTCCATTTGCTGCGGACACACAATTGGCTCCGGATCAGTCTGGGGAAGCTGCTCCACTGTTAATGTTCAACCCCTGCATTCGGTGGCTATCATCTGATCTCCCGGTTGTCTGTGTTCCCCCATCCATGGCACCCGAAACCTTTGATCTCTTGCACTCACATCCGGTAGGAGGGCACTATTCAGCTGATGCAACTGTTCAGAAACTACGCAAATTTGCATGGTATCCCGATTGCATCACAGATGTTACTCATAGGGTGAATCGTTGTTTGCCCTGTTTATAGCACAATCCAAGTGTCCACACTAATCGGGCACTGTTGTGCAGTCCCCCTCCTCCCGGTGGGCCGTGGACACACCTTCAAATTGATTTTGTATGGCCCTTACCTATAGGACCTTCAGACTTGCGAAATTGTCTTGCTATAGTTGATAAATTTACTAAATGGATGGAGGCTTTTCCATGTAAAACAAATAACGCATTGACAGCAGCTCGCCTTTTATTGGGTGAGGTGGTCTGCAGGTGGGGAGTGCCAATTCCAGAGGATAGTGATCAGGGATCACCCTTTACTGCGCAAAATTTTTACCGAATTGCAATGGATAATGGGTATCTCGCATAAACTTCACATCTCCCATCACCCACAATCATCTGGTGTAGTGAAAAGACGAAACCGAACTCTGAAAACAATGTTAAACAAATTATGTGCAGATCACCCCATCAAATGGTCCAGTATGTTGCCAATGTGTCTAATGGCTATTAGATCCACCCCGCATAGCACAATGGGTATCTCACCCTACCAGGCTATGACCAGGCGACTAATGCGAATGCCAGCCCATCTGTTAACCCCTTCAGCCACACCCTTAGTACAGGGAATTGCCAACCAAAAATGGCTTGAAATGGTGGTAGAGAACATAGAACAAACTAACATTGTTATAGCTACACAAACAGGCAAATCAAAAAACCAGGCAAAGAAATACTTCGACAAGAAGGTCCGACCATTTGAGTACCAAGTGGGAGATGTTGTAATGGTACTAATCTAAGGGAAGAAGCAACATTACTTCGAACCAAAGTGGAATGGCCCCTTCCCGATTATTGACAGGGCCAGTCCTTCAGTTTATCTGGTGCAATTCCCTGGGAAAAAGGGGAGAGCCAAGAGGGCAAAATGCTACCATATCAATCAGTTGAAAACTGTGAAAGGATAACTATTCCTGGTTAGATAATAAACTGTAGCTTTCTTCACAATTTCTATTTTCTTTGTTTTGTATCATTGTCGCTTGAAATGTACATATGTAGTCGACGTGCTAATGATTGTAAGGCTGAATTATAACTGTGACTGTAATAATTGTGTTTTGTAGGTAACAGAGCGTTGGAAAAGCCAATACGATCCAGTCTGAGCTGTATAGTTACGTGGTACAATTCAGGTACAACATTCTCCTGTTGTCTGAGGAATTCAGTGAGCTTGTGATGCGACTGAACTCCCCCCTAAAGCAATTTTATGTCTTGGAGCAAGACAACTCAAGAATAGACATTGGAATTGACAGCATTGGGGATGATTCACACTGCTGGGATATTGGGGTTTATATATCAGCTCACCCGTAGGTTTGTATCATTTCAAGTGCTCTGGTAGTTCTCGAACATGTAATGATAGTGTATTTGAGGTGAGATAGGGACTGATTAATGTGCCACAGCTTTGGCTGGGGCCATGATTAAGAGGGTCAGGGCCGGGCCTTATACTTCCTGGGAAAAAAGGGGGCGAGAGTAAGAAGAGATAAGATGGATTCCAATGGAGGAACATTCAAAATGTAAAAAAACAAGGATGAAGTAATGAGACCTTCCTTTGGGGATGGCTTTCATACAAACACCAAGACAAAGAACTTAAACTGTCATTGGTTGGTGAAGTTTTCCAAAAATCTCTATAGGTTAAATGCTCTTGTCAATAACTTGACCCCTAAAAAGAGAATAAAAAGTGACAACCCAAGGCCAGTCAAAGGAGATGTTGTTCAGTGTGAGAACAAGTTCAGCCAGGCGGAGAAGGGTGGTGGTGGATGGGAACTGGTTGAGCCACTTTTCAAGGAAGAAGCAGAGCGCCCTCAAGCCATCCTCGTGGGGGATGGAGTTACACAGGGATTGCACACCCATAATGAAAAGGAGGCGGTTGCGGCCGGCAAACTGGAAAGAGTTAAAGAGCCGGAGGGCATCGGAAGAGTCGGGGATGTAGGTGGGAAGAGACTAGACAAATGGGAGAAAAAATGGATTCGAGTTAGCAAGAGATAAGTTCCGTGGGGCAAGAAGAGACTGAAACGATGGGTTTACCAGGGCAGTCCTGTTTGTGGATCTAGGGAAGGAGGCTGTGCGGGGTTGAGGAACTAGGAGTTTGGAGGCCACGGGGGGGAAGATCTCCAGGGGAGGTGAGATCAGTGACAGTCTTGGAAATGGTGGTTTTATGTTCGGTAGTGGGGTCATGGTCCAGGTGGAGGTAGGAGTATGTGTCAGAGTTGGCGTTCAGCTTCCGCTAGGTAGAGGTCGGATTGCCAAACAGCAGCAGCACCACCCTTGTCAGCAGGTTTAATGACAATGTCAGGGTTGGATCTAAGAGAATGCAGTGCTGCAAGTTCAGAGGGAGGTAGGTTGATGTGAGTGAGTGGAGCAGGGAAATGCAGGACTTGACTGGGCGGATGCTAAGAGTCTCTTTACCCTGGCTGTAGAATCCAGAATGAGGTGTCATAGTTTCAGAATAAGGAACCGGCAATTTATGACTGAAGATGAGGAGAAATTTCTTCATTCTAAGGGTTGTGAATTTTTGGAATTCTCTACCACAGAGGGCTGTAGCTGTTCAGTTGTTGAGTGCATTCCTAACCAAGATGGATTTGGACATTACGGGAATTACGTGATATGGGACTAGTTCGGGAAGTTTCAGTTGAGGTTGATAATCACCCACAAAATTATTTAATGGTGGAGCAGGCTGGAGGACAGCATGGTCAAATCCTGCTCCTGTTTCTTATGTTCTCATGTCCTGACCTTAGCCTGCAGCGTTGAGAAATGTGGCTCGTCTGGCTTAGTTCATTAAAGAAGCATTGAAGTAGGAAGCAGCATCAACTGGAAGATGGCTGAGCAGTCCATGTGTATTTTCTTCAATGTGTTGCAATAAAAATATTTTCGATGATTAAAATGCTTTCACAGTTTCATGAGCATTAAATAATGTAATATTTTTCCTGTGGCCTCGGACGATCGTGATGCCGTGATGTAATAATGGGGTGAACTGCTTTTTTTACTTTCTTCTTGAATCATTGTTTGATTGTAGCTTTGAATCTGTCTCGGCTCAGGAACTGAAAGGCAGTAGTTAAAATGAAGTGTCATTTGGGCTGACATCATCACTTCCATAGGTGGCAGAATTTGAACCTGCGTGGATAAACCCCAATCGATTTCCACTCCCTCGCCTTAACCACTTGGCCACGATTACCCCGAAGTTTGCTTTGCCCCACGCAGATTCTCATTTGCTGTGCAGTCAGTGCCTTAGTTTTGAATGCACTGGTATATAATCACTTTGGTTCATGCAGATTAATTCAAATTTCAAACCATCGCTCGAGTGTCGCTGTGGCGAAATGGGCCAGCGCATTCGGCTGTTAACTGAAAGGTTGGTGTCTTGTAAAAAAAAGGGGGAATGAAAGGAATTTAAATTAGTAGACCTCAAAATCTCTCCGGATGCAACCTATTAGATCAGAAGAAGCAAGCTTATCACAGGGCAACACTAATATATAGATGTTTATTGGAACACAACGATTGTAAATTTAATTCTTAATTTTTCCATAAATCAACAGCACGAATAAAACAGTTGAGCTGATCATTAGCACATTGCTGCTTGTGGGAGATGTTTTGTGCAAATATGCTGCGGCGTTTCCAACATTGCAGCAGTAACTACAATTGAAAATACTTCATTGGCTGTAAAGCATTATGGGTCGTCCTGAGGTGTTGAAAGGTGCTAAGGCGATACAAGTCTGAGAAAAGTGTGCGAGCCTGAGGGGAAACAGTGCAAGAGGACAACAAATAAACGCTGGAGAACCGGCGGTAGAGAGTCAGTGAGAGTGGAGAAAGAGAGCCTGAGGGAAGAAAGAAACAACGGTCGAAAAAAGAATGAAAGATCATCATTTCCATCTCGGACTATTAGAGTAATTAGCCAAAAGTGGTAATAAAATTGTGAGCAACGGCAGAACATTTTGATCTTCCCTCTAATGCTCTCTCAATTGAAGTGTTCCTGCCGCATATAGCCTGAAATTTACCATAATTACAAGAGGAGAGAATAATAGGGTACATTTGCCCTCATAATCACACGTTCTTCGACTAATGGAATGAAAAAAAATCTGACCTTAATATTGGACACAGAGCCAAGCTCACCACCTGTATATACAGAATGGACCTTCTCTTATCCTTGCCTTAATATAACTTTCAATGTCTGGGTAGATTAGTTTGAAAACAAATATTCGTGCAATACTAATCGGATTGGAGCACAGGAGCAGATGGGAGCTGCTGTTTAACAGGCAAGTTTGGAAGGGCGAACGGCGAAACAGCAGAGAGATGGTGGGTCCAGAATGGCAGCACAGCGGGTTTGTGGTCGATAGATTGTAGAGACATAAATGTAAAAGTGTTGGATATCTGAATAAGTGAGACGCAGCAGGTGTGGAGAAGAGTGAGTGAATGGTCTGAATTCAGTTGGTTGGGTGACGGTGTTTGCAGTACTCGGGACAATTATGGACCAGAGACAATTCTTCAAATCGTATCAAGAACAACTGAAGGAAAAGGTTAGTATGGGCATCCATGAAGGAAATGGTGAAGAAGTGACATTATAGGGAGCAAACCACCCTGCTTGGACGATTTACTTCTGCTGGTGAAGCGGCGAAATTTATGAAATCCAAAATATCTGGCAGCTATGGGATTCGAGCCCACACTTGCCAAAGAGACTGGAACCTGAATACAGCGCTGCAGACCGCTCAGCCAAGCTACTTCAGTTTTGTAATTTGTAACTGATGATTGAAATGTGTCTTTTTCTTGTAAAACAAAGGGGGAATGAAAGGAATTTAAATTAGTAGACGGCAAACTCTCTTCTGATGCAACCCACAAGATCAGAAGAAGCAACCTGTTCACAGGGCAACACTAATAAATAGATGTTTGTTGGCACACAACGATTGTAAGTTTAATTCATAATTTATCCATAAATCAACAGTAGGAATAAAATGGTTCCGCTGATCATTATCACATAGCTGCTTTTGGAATGTAAGGTTCGCAAAATTCTGCAGATTCCCCAAACCAAGAAGATTACCCCAAGGAAAAGATTTTTGCACTGTTTAAAAAAAATGTTGGGCCAAAAAGGCGCTTAAAGTAAAAGCCCCAGGATTTTTTTTTAAAGGACATGTCAAGCCCTGTGGAAGGCTGGAAAAAAAGGGGTAGGGATGGGCCTCTGTAAAACAAGCAGTTTGGGTATTGGCATAAGCCAAAATGTTTGGGAATGTTCTGGGCTGTCTCAGTCATTTTACATAATGACAATAGGCCCACGGAAGAGCAGTTCCCGCCAAAATTACAGAGCCATCAGGGGTATGCATAATGCAGTGCATGCCACTGACCAACAAACGGGACCCTGGCCCCAGCAGGAGAAGACAAACTTACTAATCGGACCAAAAATAAAACAGTCATTTAAAGCCAATTTACGTTTGGATGGACCATTCCGAACCTAGTTTAAACCAACTTAAATCAATTAAACACAGATGGGACTAGGTCAAAACCATTAAAAAAATCAAAAATATTAACGTTAACGAGCCCGCCAAAAATGACAATGGGCCAGAGAAGATTTGTTGGGCAGATAAGCAAGGCCTCAAAAGGTATAATTGCAGCCTGCTTTTTTAGTTAACACATTCGGAGAATTCGGAGAAATGTAAAGAATCAATCAATCGACGGAAGGAGAACAGGAGAAGATCGATAGGAAACGAGAGAGGAATCCCAGCAACCAAGAGCCCCATGAAACAAACAAGCAAAAATTTTACCAGCAACTAGGTAATATTGGGCCACTGTGACCAACAAGTTACCAACCTGGAAGAAACCGAATATCCATAAGTTTGTTTTCACTCTACAAACTATTCTGACTTAAACCTGGGTAAGATTTGGTGAAAAGTCTCTAAACCATATTTCTGAACAAAAGAAATACGGTATTTACCCGATAGATCCAATATGCATGCAACCGCATCAGCGGACATGCAGAGACTGAAAAAGCAACGCTGGTGAAGTTTTCTACCGTGCCCGGGGTACAGCAGGCCACAACCGCCAAACCAAGAGAACCCCAAAATCGTGAACCTCTACAACTGTCAAATGAAGTCGTCTGGTGAGCATTAAACCTGTTCCTCTGGAGTCGAACATAGTTAGTGTAGTGTGATTCGGAGTGGTGAAGTATTCTGTCTATTGTTATGCTCCCTCTTATATTCTGAAGTGATAAGATTGTTGTGTTGTGTATAATTTCTTGTCTGAAATAAATCCAAATTTTTTTCACCAACTCATTTGTCTGTTGAAATTTCACTACAACCCCAAAATAAGTTCAGGGCCAAAACCAAGGGTCTGGGAGCGATTGGAACTGCTCAGGATTCAAAGGCAAAGCTGCCCACACACACCACCCCCTAAAGAAAATGGCGACCGCAGCAGGACGTTGGCAAAAGGGATGTAATGCAACAGAGCCTGTGTTTGACCAAAGAACGAAGATGGAAGAGAGGATTTCCTCTTATGTGTTTTAGAAGGTGAATATCACCAAGAAATGGGTGAGCAGTCTTTTGCGCGCTGAGTGTCCCATGGACGCAGCAGCCAAATGGACTGAGAGCAAGGATCATAAGAAGTTGGTAGAAAAAGTCATCTGGCAGGTCTGCGCGCTGCGACAGATCCAGCTTTTAGACCAACACATTAAGATATTAACAGAAGAGCTGCGGGAGGCAGCCAAACTCTCTCAAGCAAGAGCTATAGCAGGGGAAGAATAACTTGAGGAATTCAGACCCAAAGTCAGGAGACGTTACAGATAGAGGAGAAATAGAGGAACAGACATGAGTATTTTCGGTGTCAGGTCACCGAAGCCAAAAGTAATGAGTTAGTACTGAAAGAGGAGAATGCTTGCCTAACCTAAAAGAGAGGTTAAGAGACGTGCAGGCAGCTTATAAGGTATCAATCACTAGGGATTTTTAAGCGGAAGATCATGAGTCCTGCCAAAAAGCAGATCGACAGTTTAAAACTTGCTCTGTCCAGGGCAAGAGGCATGGTATGCCTAGTGATCCCGGGTGCGGCCCGGTGGACCTGGAAGTAGAAGGAGGAAACTGTTCAAACATCACCTGTGGCACCAGGGAAAGGCCGGTTGGGCAGCAGGAGGGACAAGCAATCTGTAGCGAGGGCAGGGAGGAGTGTACACCATCACCACCTGTGGCGCCGGGTTTTAACTCGGTTTGGCAGCAGGCAGCAGGGGGCAAGCCAATGCAGGAAAGGTCGGAGCCGGGGCCGATGTGCCCAGCTCGGTAGCAAAAGTTTGGCGTGCCCGGAAGTGGTGGGGCACGGGTCCCTTGAAACCAATTCGTGATTCCCCACGGTACCCAACAGCTTAGGGCTATGGTAAGCCAACTGAACAAACTCACCCACAAGGGAGACCCCTCAGTCCACTTCATGCAAGTGGAAAAAGCAGCAGGCAGCAACGACTGCGACGACACTGAGATGGCCAAAATGCTTCTGTTCTCGTTGGATGGCTAGCTGTACCAGTCCCTCTATGCCGAGAGCAAGAAAGTACAGGGTGGGTACACTGCCATCCGGGATGAACGGTGGTAGTTCTTTCTCCCGGTTGGAGAAGACTACACAGTTAGCAGGGGAGACCCCACAGGAATTCACAGACAGGCTGTGGTCTGTGTATAAGAGTGCCTGTAATGGGGATCTGGACCTGACTTACTTGAACCAGGACGAGCTGGCCCACTGGCTCCAGAGTCTGGTGGCAAACCGCTTGTCACGGATCAGAGCCAAGGCCGAGGTGTCGTTTGAATCAAAGGGCCCCCAAGTCACCGAGGAGGTAATGGTCAGACAACTGACCCTGACTTATCGTTATGGTAGTAGGTAGACGAACCACAGACAAAAGGGAAAGTACACGAGTTTAAACCCAGCCAGGATAAGAAGTAATGGCATCAGGAAGGGAGTAACCCTTCCGATGCGATGCATAACTGCTTCGGGTGTGGGAAAAGTGGGCACTGGAGAAGGGACAGCAGAAATCCTTGGAACGATAATGTGGGGCAAGACACACCAGCTCCTGCTCCAAAGACAGAAACACCGACCCTTTCCCCCCGCTTGACTCATTAGTAGCTGCACTTGGAGTTTTGTTGGCTGGCCCAGGGAAGGTAACCACAGCCACGGGTGCTATAACTCCATCTGCCCCACCTAACACAGACTTATGACTAGAGCCAGCGTAGCCTTTCTACCTGTGTCCCCTTGATTATGATGTATGGAAGAGACCGCTTGTTAAGATGGAGGTGGAAAAGGTGAAAGGGACCTATCTGTTGGACACGGGAGCATCGAGCACCATATTCTATTCAGATAACCCCGCAGCCTCAGCTCTGTCCAACAGGGTCCCGTACAGCTTAGTGGGGATTACAGGTAATGAGCAGGCTGGCTCATTCTCCATCCCGCTGTCCATTCATTTAGGAGCACTCTGCTCCAAGTGGACCTGTGTTTTAATGAAATGGGATCAGGAAGGGAACGGGATCCTGGGGGTTGATTTTTTTATAGGCCACAGGATTCCAGTGGATCTTAGGAATCACTGTCTGTGGGGAGCATGCACCGGCAAAGAAAGTGAAGTGGAAGTTATCCCAGAGAAACAGGGCAAGGGGACCTTCACAGAAATCACAGAAATCACAGAAACCCCACAGTGCAGATAGAGGCCAAATCGGCCCATCGAGCCTGCACCGACACATATCCCACCCGATCCCCGTAACCCCTACATGAACACATATCCCACCCTATCTCCGTAACCCCACGTATTTAATCCCCCTAACACTAAGGGTCAATTTATCATAGCCAATCAACCTAACCCGCACATCTTTGGACTGTGGGAGGAAACCGGAGCACCCGGAGGAAACCCACGCAAACACGGGGAGAATGTGCAAATTCCACACAGACAGTCACCCGAGGCCGGATTCGAACCCGGGTCCCTGGCGCTGTGAGGCAAAAGTGCTAACCACTATGCCACCGTACACTAAAACCAAAGTAGAGATACGACCTCCTACAAATGGTCAGTAACACTCCAGTGGAGTACCAGGCATGTGTGCAAGCACACCTCAGCGCATTTGCCACTCATAAGCACGAATTTGGGAGGGTGAACGGGGTCGAAGTAAGTGTAGATGGGGACTCCAGGACCGACCTCAAAAGCAATATAATTTCCACAAAGAGGCAGAGGCAGACATGGAAACGGTCATGATCTCTCTGGTCAAAAAGCGGGTATTGAGACCGGGAGCCACCCACATTAGCTCTCCACTGTGGCCGGTTAGAAATCTGGACAACTCCTGGAGACCAAAGTGGACTATCGGGTACTCAATCGACACATCCACGACAGTGCACCCACGGTCGCAGCTGTCGCCGACGTCATTGGATGTATCCCAGGCTCTGCAGCCACCTTCACGCTGCTGGATATTTCACAGAAGCATAGAAATATGGAAGATAGCAGCAGGAGTAGGTCATTCGGCCCCTCGAGACTGCTCCGCCATTCAATGCGATCATGGCTGATCATCCAAATTCAGTACCCGGCCCCTGCTTTCTCTCCATGCCCCTTGATCCCTTTAGCCTTGAGAAATATATCCAACTCCTTCTTGAATATATTTAATGAATTGGCCTGTACTGCCTTCTGAGATAAAGAATTCCACAGGTTCACCACTCTCTGTGTGATGAAATTCATCCTAATTTTTGTCCTAAATGGCCTACCCTTTCCTTAGACTATGACCCCTGGTTCTGGACTCCCCGACCATAGTGAACATTCTTCCTGCGTCTAGTCTGTCCAGTCCTGTCAGAATTTTAAATGTTTCAATGAGATCCCCTCTCATTCTTCTAAACGCCAGCGAGTACAAGCCCAATCGACCCAATCTCTCCTAATATGTAATTCCTGCCATCCCAGGTATCAGCCTGGTGAATCATCGCTGAACTGCTTCCATGGCAAGAACATCCTTCATCAGATAAGGCGACCAAAACTGCACACAATACCTAAGATGTGGTCTCACCAAGGCCCTGTACAACCGAGCAAAACATCCTTGTTCCTGTGCTCAAACCCTCTCGCTACGAAGGCCAACATACCATTTGCCTTCTTAACAACCTGCTGCACCTCCATGCTTACCTTCAGCGACTGGTGCACGAGGACACCCAGGTCTCGTTGAACTTCCCCTTCTCCCAATCTATTGCCATTCAGATAATAATCTGCCTTTCTGTATTTGCTTTGTCCACGTTATACTGCATCTGCCATGCTTCTGCCCAATCAGCCAACTGAAAGGGAAAGGTTAGCATGGAGTTCCATGAGGAAAAGACATCATAAAGCGCAGACCGCCCTGCCTGGTTTATTTCTGTTGGTGAAACGGCGAAATTTAGATAAGCTACAATATCTAGCAGCGGTGGGATTGGAACCCACGCTTCTGCAAAGATTGATGAATCGTAATCCTGCGCCTTACACCGCTCGGCCACCCTACCACGTAAAGCTGTGCCCCTTCTGTAACTTGTAACTGATGATTGAAATGAGCCTTTGTCTTGTTAAATATAAGGGGACGGAAAGGAATTTAAATGAGTAGACGGCAATCTCTCTTCTGATGCAACCCACTAGATATGAAGAAGCAACCTCATCACAGGGCAACACTAATATATTGATGTGTGTTGGACCACAACGATTGTAAATTTTGTTCTTAACCTATCCATAAATCAACAGCACGAATAAAACAGTTGAGCTGATCATTATCACATTGCCGCTTGTGGGAGATGTAGTGTGCAAGCGTTTCCATCATTGCAACTGTAACTACACTTGAAACTACTTCATTGGCTCTAAAGCGTTCTGGTTCGCCCTGAGGTGGCAATACAAGTCTGAGAAAAGCGTGCGAGCCTGATGGGAAACAGTGCAAGAGGACAACAAATAAAATCTGGAGAACCGGCGGTAGAGAGTCAGTGAGAGCGGAGAGAGAGAGCCTGATGTAAGAAAGAAACAACGGTAGAAAAAAGAATGAAAGATAATCATTTCCATCTCGGAATATTAGAGAAATTAGCCAATAATGGTAATAAACTTCTGAGCGTAGGTGGCACATTTTGATCTTCCTTCTAACGCTCTCTCAATTGAACTATTCCTGCCGCATTGAGCCTGAAATTTATCATAATGGTAAGAGAAGAGAATAATAGGGAATATTTGCCCTCCTAATCACACGTTCTCAGACATGGAATGAAAAACATATCTGACCCTCATTCTGAACACAGATCCCAGCTCAGCAACTGTGCACACAAAAGACATCTTCTCTTATCCTTGCCTTAATGTAACTTTCAATGTCTGGATAGGTTAGATTGAAAAAACGTATCAGTGTAATATTAATCGGATTGGAGCACAGGAGCAGATGTTTAACTTGTTGGTTAACCGGCAGGTTTGGTAGTAGGAACAGTGAAACGGCAGAGAGATGGTGGGTCCCGAATGGCAGCACAGGGGGTTTGCAGTCGACAGATTGTAAATAAATGTAAGAAACAGAAAGGTAAATGGGGTGGATATCTGAAACGCAGCAAGTGCGGAGATGAGTGAGAGGTCTGAATTCATTTGGTTGGGTGACGGTGATTATAGTGCTCCATGCCGATTTCAGACGAGAGGAAATACTTCAAATCGCATCTGCTTCTTAACAACAACTGAAAGGGAAAGGTTAGCATGGAGCTCCATGAACCAAGTGGTGAAGAAGTGACATAATACGGAGCAAACCACCCTGTCTGCATGGTTTATTGCTAAAGCTGCGGAATTTATGAACGCCACAATATATTTGGCAGCGGGGGGATTCGAATCCACGCTTTCGCAGAAAAAAGAACAAGAATCTAGCGCCTTAGACCGCTCGGCCACGCTACCACGAAAATTTGTTTCGCTTCTGTAACTTGTAATTGATGACTGAAATGTAAGGGGGAAGGAAAGGAATTTAAATGAGTAGACGGCAAACTCTCTTCTGATGCAACCCACCAGATCTGAAGAAGCAACGTGTTCACCGGGCAACACAATATATAGATGTCATAGTGTCATAGTCATAGAGTTTTACAGCACAGAAAGAGGCCCTTCGGCCCATCGTGCCTGCTCCGCCCATCCATCCCTGTCCAGTCTAATCCCATTTTCCAGCATTTGGTCCATAGCCTTGTATGCAATGGCATTTCAAGTGCTCATCCAAATGCTTCTTGAATGTTGTGAGGGTTCCTGCCTCCACCACCCTTTCAGGCATTGAGTTCCACATTCCAACCACCCTCTGGGTGAAAAAGTTCCTCCTCAAATCCCCTCTAAATCTCCTGCCCCTTACCCTGAATCTATGCCCCCTTGTTATTGACCCCCCCACTAAGGGGAAAAGTTCCTCTTTACCTACCCTATCTATGCCCCTCATTATTTTGTACACCTCAATCAGGTCCCCCCTCAGCCTTCTCTGCTCCAAGGAAAACAACTCCAGCCTGTCCAGCCTCTCTTCATAGCTGAGGCGCTCCATCCCAGGTAACATCCTGGTGAATCTTCTCTGCACCCTCTCCAAAGCAATCACATCCTTCCTATAGTGAGGCGACCAGAACTGCACACAGCACTCCAGCTGTGGCCTCACCAGCGTTTTGTACAGCTCCATCATAACCTCCCTGCTCTTATATTCTATGCCTCGGCTAATGAAGGCAAGTATCCCATATGCCTTTTTAACTACCTTATCTAGCTGCTCCGCTGCCTTCAGGGATCTATGTACATGTACACCAAGGTCCCTCTGACCCTCTGTACTTCCTAGGGTCCTACCACTCATTGTGTATTCCCTTGCCTTATTTGTCCGTCCAAAATGCATCACCTCGCACTTTTCAGGGTTAAATTCCATTTGCCACTTTTCCGCCCATCTGACCAACCCGTTTATATCGTCCTGTAGCCGGAGGCATTCCTCCTCGCAATTTACCACCCCACCAATTTTCGTGTCATCTGCGAACTTACTGATCATACCTTTTACATTCTCATCCAAATCATTTATGTAGATCACAAACAATAAGGGACCCAGCACCGATCCCTGAGGTACCCCACTGGACAGAGGCTTCCAATCGCAAAAGCAACCTTCGACCATCACCCTCTGCCTCCTGCCACTCAGCCAGTTTAGGATCCAACGCGCCAAGGCACCCTGGATCCCATGGGCTCTTACCTTCTTGACCAGTCTCCTATGCGGGACTTTGTCAAAAGCTTTACTGAAGTCCATGTAAACCACATCCACAGCATTTCCCTCATCCACCCCACTAGTCACCCCCTCGAAAAATTCGATCAGATTTGTTAGACATGATTTACCCTTAACAAAGCCATGCTGACTATCCCCGATTAATCCTTGCCTCTCCAAGTGGAGATTAATTTTGTCCCTCAGAATTTTTTCCAATAATTTCCCCACCACAGATGTTAGACTCACTGGCCTGTAATTCCCTGGTTTATCCCTGCTACCCTTCTTGAATAATGGTACAACGTTAGCTGTTCTCCAGTCCTCTGGTACATCCCATGTGGCCAGAGAGGTTCTGAAAATTAGTGTCAGAGCCCCTGCAATCTCCTCCCTTGCCTCCCACAGCAGCCTGGGATACATCTCGTCCGGGCCTGGGGATTTATCCGCTTTTTGGCCCGCTAAAACCGCTAGCACCTCCTCCCTCTCGATGCTAATATGTTCAAGTATGTCACAGTCCCCTTGCCCGATTTCTATGTCTGCATCGTCTTTCTCCATAGTGAACACAGATGCAAAAAAATCATTTAAAACCCCCTTACATCCTCTGGCTCTACACACAGATTGCCACTTTGGTCCCTAATGGGCCCTACCCTTTCCCTGGTTATCCTCTTGCCCTTAATATACTTATAAAACATCTTAGGATTTTCCTTTATTTTGCTCGCCAGTGTTATTTCATGGCCCCTCCTCGCCCTCCTAATTTCTTTTTTAAGTATGCCCCTGCACTTTTTATACTCCTCTAGGGCTTCTTCTGTCTTTAGTCTTTTGTAACTGCCAAAAGCCCCCCTTTTATTTCTAATGCATTTTTGTATATCCCTTGTCATCCAAGGTTCCCTTTGCTTGTTGGTCCCACCCTTGACCTTTACAGGAACATGTTGGTGTTGTACTCTCTCTATTTCCCTTCTGAAAGTCTCCCACTGTTTTGATGTGGATTTTCCTATAAGCAGCTGCTCCCAGTCCACTTTGGCCAGATCCTGCCTTATCATATTAAAATCGGCCTTCCCCCAATTTAGAACCCTTATTTCCGGGCCGTCTTTGTCTTTTTCCATGACCACCTTAAATCTCACCGAATTATGGTCACTGTCGCCAAAATGCTCTCCTACTGACACTTCCACCACTTGCCCGGCTACATTCCCCAGAATTAGGTCCAGTACCGCCCCCTCTCTTGTAGGACTTTCTACAATGTGTGTTCGAGCACAACGATTGTAAATTTTATTCTCAATTTATCCATAAATCAACAGCGCGAATAAAACAGTTGAGCTGATCATTATCACATTGCTGCTTGTGGGAGATGTTGTGTGCTAATTGGCTGCGGCGTTTCCATCATTGCATCGGTACCTGCACTTGAAAATACTTCATTGGCTCTAAAGCGTTATGGGTCGTCCTGAGGTTGTGGAAGGGACTAAGGCAATGCAAGTCTACGAAAAGCGTGCGAGCCTGAGGGGAAAGAGTGCAAGAGGACAACAAATAAAATCTGGTAGAACCGGTGGTAGAGAATCAGTGAGAGCGGAGAGTGCGAGCCTGAGGGAAGAAAGAAACAACGGTAGAAAAAAAGAATGAAAGATAATAATTTCCATCTCGGAATATTAGAGAAATTAGCCAATTGTGGTAATAAAATTCAGAGTGTAGGCGGCATATTTTGACAATTATGGAACAGAGGAAATTCAGCAAATCTTACCTGCCTCTCAATAACAATTGAAGGGTTAGCATGGACCCATGAAGGAAATGTCATAATGCGAAATAAACCGCCCTCCCTGCACGGTTTACTGCTGTTGGTGAAGCTGCGAAATTTATGAAAGCCGCAATATTTGGCCTCGGTGCGATTTGATGTGCCTCGGTTCTGAAACTAGTGAAATATCCAGCTTGTTCCCAATTAATTCTGATTTACTTGACTATGTTAACTCTCTCAAAGAACGGAATTGTAAGAAATAGCTGTAAGATTAAAGGATGGGTTTTAATTAATTCTGAGAACAGGGACTGACAAAATGCAGCTGGGAACAGATAGCAGAAAGGCAAGCAAGGTCAAATTTCAAGCTTCAAAGACAAATAGAACTGATAAGAGAATCGTAAAATGCAAGGAACCAAACACATTTGCAGACTGCTAGACGCCACCTCACTAATTCAACTTCGGATTTTGTGTTCACAGCCCTCAGTAGAGCCATTGTCTAAACACGACCGTTCCACCCAGGAAATAAGGGTACAAATTAACAAACAAAATTGTACTAATCGCAGCATACATGAATCACTGTGGCCTTTGTAGTCTCCCTGCTTGTTGGACAGTTAAGGATAAGACATGTTTTCTCAAACAATAAACTATGCTGACAACGGGGAAGAGGTAACAGCAGGAATGTGGGGAGTAGGATGATACAACTAATGTGTGACTGGCAAGGTCAGAGGGTTTTCCGAGTTCAAGGGGTGGGCCCGACTTTTGAGTGACTAACCACATAAACCAATAAAGGGTAACTGTTGTGACACTGTTTGTACATGTACGCCCCCATTCCGTAGTAGGCGGGCATTGCTTATAGTATTGTATAACTTGAATGAACCGCTCCTTGTCCTTGGAAAGTGCACCCCTAGCTTGAGGAAGCTGGATGGCTCTCCCTTGTGCATAAGTCTTTTGATTGTTTTTATAAATTCTGAACTTGTCCTCAATTTCGTCGCCATCTGTTGTTTCTCCAAATTCTAATCTAACACTATTGCAATGTTCTATTGCAATGCAACTTACAATAATATTGTAGTGAAGTTCAATTACAATGCTCTATTGCATTGCAAATTCCTATTATATTGCAAAGTGAAATTCCATTGCAATGTTTCCTTCATTGCAAATGACTATCATATTGCAAGGTGATATTCCATTTCAATATACTATTATATTGTAAAATACTATTTAGTTGCGAAGTGATGTTCCATTGCAAATTCCTATTGCATTGCAAATGACGATCATATAGCCAAGCGATATTTCATTGCAATGTGCTTTTGCATTGCAAATGACGATCATATTGCAAAGCGATATTCAATTGCTATGTGCTATTGTGTTAGAAATGTCTATTTTATTGGAATGTGTTATTCCATTGCAATGTGCATTTGCATTGCAAATGACTATTATATTGCAAAGTGACATTTCATTGCAATGTTCTATTGAATTGCAAAAGACATTCATATAGCAAACTGATATTCCATTGCAATGTTCCATTGCACTGCAATGACTGGTTAAAAATAAATATTCTATTTCAATGTTTATTGCAATGCAAATGACGATTGTTTTGCAGTGATTTTCCATTGCAATGTTCTGTTGCAGTGCAAATGACTACTATGTTGCAAAACGCAATTCCATTCCATTGCAATGTGCTATTGCATTACAAATGAATATAATATTGCAACTTAAAATTCCATTCCATGAATATTATATTGGAAAGTGATATTCCATTGCAATGTTCTATTGCTTTGCAAATGACGATCCTATTACAAAGCGATATTCCATTGCAATGTTCTATTGCATTGCAAATGACTATTATATTGCTAAACGATATTCCATTGCATTATGATATTGCATTGCAAATGACTATTATATTTCAAAGTGATATCCCATGGCAATGTTCCATTGCATTGCAAATGACTATTATATTGCAGTGATATTCCATTGAAATGTGGAATTGATTTGCAAATGACTTCTATATTGCAAAGTGAAGTTCCATTGCAATGTTCTATGGAATTGGTAAAGACTCTTATATTGCAAACTGATATGCCGTTGCAATGTTCCATTGCATTGCAATAATTATATTGCATAGTTATATTCCATTGCAATGTTAGATTGCATTGCAATTAACGATTATATTGCAAACTAATATTCCATTGCAATTTTATATTGCACTGCAACTGATGAAAGTATTGTAGTGAAATTCCATTACAATGTTCTATTGCATTGCAATTTCCTATTATATTGCAAAGTGATATTCCACTGCAATGTTTTGTTCAGTGTAAATGACCATCAGATTGCAAGGCGATTTTCCATTTCAATATGCTATTGCATTGCAAATGACGATTATATTGCAAAGTATTATTCCATTGCAATGTGCAATTGCATTTCAAATTACAGTCATATTGCAAACTGATATTCCAATTTTCCATTGCACTGCAATCACTATTCTGTTGTAAAGAAATATTTTATTGTAATTTTCTATTACATTTCAAATGATTGTTTTGCATTAATATTCTATTGTAATGCTCTGTTGAAGTGCATATAACTACTATGTTGCAAAGTACTGTTGCATTGCAATGTGCTATTGCATTGCAAATTAATATAATATTGCAACTTAAAATTACATTGCAATATTCCATTGCATTCAAAATCAATATTATATTGCAAAGTGATATGCAATTGCAATGTTCTACTGCATTGCAAATGACGATCATATTACTAAGTGACATTAAACTGCAATGTTCTATTGCATTGCAAATTACTTATATATTGCTAAGTGATATTCCATTGCAATTTACTATTGCATTGCAAATGACGATCATATTTCAAGGCAATACTCCATAGCAATATGCAATTGCATTGCAACTGACTACAATATTGCAAAGTGATGTTCCATTGCAATGTTCCATTGCATTGCAAATGACTAATAATTTGCAAATTGCTATTCCATTGCAATGTTCTACTGCATTGCAAATGATGATCATTTTGCAAGGCAATATTCCAATGCAATGTGTTGTTGCATTGCAACTGACTATAATGTTGCAAGGTGATCTTCCACTGCAATGTTCTATTACATTGCAAATTACTATTATATTGCAAAATCATTTTCTGCTGCATTGTTCCATTGCATTGCAAATGACTATTAAATTGCAAAGCAATATTTCTTTGCTATGTTCTACAGCATTGCAAAAGATGATCATTTTGCAAAGCAATATTGCATTGCAATATGGATTTTGTATTGCAACTGACTGTTATATTGCAAGGTGATATTCCAATGCAATGTTCTTTTCCATTGCAAATTACTCTTATATTGCAAAGTGATATTCCACTGCAATGTTCGACTGCATTGCAATCATGATCATATTACAAAGCGATATTCCATTGCAATGTCCTATTGCATTGCAAATGACTATTATATTGCAAAGTGATAATCCATTGCAATGTCCTATTACATTGCAAATGGTGATCATATTGCAAAGCGATATTCCATTGCAATGTTCTATTGCTTTGCAAATGATGATCACATTGCAAGGCAATATTCCATTACAACATGATATTACATTGTAATTGACTATTATAGTGCAGTAATATTTCACTGCAATGGAATAGTATCATATTACAAAGCGATATTCCATGGCAATGTATTTTGCATTGCGAATTACTATTATATTGAAAAGCGATATTCCATTGCAATGTGCATTTGCATTGCGAAGCAAAATAATATTGCAAGTTACTATTCCATTGCAATGATATTTTGCATTGCAAATGACTATTTTATTGCAAAGTGAAATTCCGTTGCAAGTGGCGATCATATTGCAAATCGATATTCCATTGCAATATGTTATTGTATTGTAAATGACGATTATATTGCAAGGTAATAGTCCAATACAATGTCCGATTGCATTGCAAATGAGTATTATCTTGCAAAGTAATTTTTTTTTTTAATTCATTGATGGGATGTGGGCGTCGCTGGCTGGCTCGGCTTGCATTTAGTGCCCATCCCTAATAGCCCTTGAGAAGGTGGAGGTGAGCCGCCTTCTTGAACCGCTGCAGTCCATATGGTGTAGGTACACACACAATGCTGTTAGGGAGGGAGTTCCAGGATTTTGGCCCAGCAAAAGTGAAGGAAAGTCGATACAGGTCCAAGTAGGTGTACTTGTAGGTGGTTATGTTCCCATGCCTCTGCTGCCCTTGTCCTTCTAAGTGGTAGAGGTCATGGGTTTGGAAGGTGCTGTTGAAGGAGCTTTGGCGAGTTGCTGCAGTGCATCTTGTCGATGGTACACACTGCAACCACAGTGCGCCGGTGGTGGAGGGAGTGTATGTTGAAGGTGGTGGATGGAGTGCCAATCAAGCGGGCTGCTTTATCCTGAATGGTGTCGAGCATCTTAAGTGTTGTTGGAGCTGCACTCATCCAGGCAAGTGGAGAGTATTCCATCATCCTCCTGACTTGTACCTTGTAGATGGCGGAAAGGCTTTGCGGAGTCAGGAGGTGAGACACTGGCCACAGAATTCCCAGCCTCTGGTCTGCTCTTGTAGTCACAGTATTTATATGGCTGGTCCAATTCAGTTTCTGATCAATGGTAAACCCCAGGTTATTGATAGTGGGGGATTCGCTGATGGTAATGTCTTTGAATGTCAAGTGGAGATGGTTAGAGTCTCCCTTGTTGGAGATGGTCATTGCTTGGCACTTGTGTATTGCAAATTTTACTTGCCACTTGTCAGCCCAAGTCTGAATGTTGTCCAGGTCTTGCTGCATATGAACACGGATTGGGTCAGTATCTGATGAGTCTCGATTGGTGCTGAACAGTGTGCAATCATCAGCAAACATCCCCAATTCTGACATTATGATGGAGGGAAGGTCATTGATGAAACAGCTGAAGATGGTTGGGCCTAGGACACTGCCCTGAGGAACTCCTGCAGTGATGTCATGTGATTGAGATGATTGACCTCCAACAACCACAGACAACTTTATTTGTGTTAGGTATGATAGCAAACAATGGAGAGTGTTCCCCTTGATTCCCATTGACTTCAGTTTTGCTGGGGCTCCTTGATGCCACACTTAATCAAATGCTGCCTTGATGTCAAGGGCAGTCACTCTCACCTCACCTCTTGAGTTCAGCTCTTTTGTCCATGTTTGGATGAAGGCTGCAATGAGGTCAGGAGCTGAGAGGCCCTGGCGGAACCCAAACTGGGCGTCAGTTAGCAGGTCATTGCTGAGTAAGTGCCACTTGATAGCACTGTCGGCGACACCTTCCTTCACTTTGCTGATGATTGAGAGTAGACTGATCGGACTGTAATTGGCTGGGTCAGATTTGTCCTGCTTTTTGTAGACAGTACATACTTGGGCAATTTTCCACATTGCCGGGTAGATGCTAGTGTTGTAGCTGTACTGGAACATCTTGTCTAGGGGCGCAGCTAGTTCTGCAGCAGAAGTCTTCAGTACTAATGCCAGAATGTTATCAGGGCCCATAGCCTTTGCAGCATCCAGTGTCTTCATCCATTTCTTGACATCACGTAGAGTGAATTGAATGGGCTGAAGACTGGCATCTGTGATGCTGGGGACCTCAGGAGGAGGCCGAGATGGATCATCCACTCGGCACTTCTGGCTGAAGATGGTTGCAGATGCTTCAGCCTTGTCTTTTGCACTCACGTGCTGGGCTCCACCATCATTGAGGATGGGGATATTTTTGGAGCATCCTCCTCCTGTTAACTGTTTAATTGTCCAACACCACTCACGACTGGATGTGGCAGGAATGCAGAGCTTTGTTTTGATCCGATGTTTGTGAGATCGCTTAGCTCTGTCTATCACATGTTGCTTCCATTGTTTGGCATGCAAGTAGTCCTGTGTTATAGCCTCACCAGGTTCGCACCCCATTTTTCGGTATGCCTAGTGCTGTTCCCAGCATGCTCTTCTGCACTCTTTGTTAAACGATGGTTGATGTCCCGGCTTGATGGTAATGGTAGTGTGAGGGTTATGCTGGGCCATGAGGTTACAGATTGTGGTTGAATACAATTCTGTTGCTGCTGATGGCCCTCAGTGCCTCATGGATGCCCAGTTTTGAGTTGCCAGACCTGTTCGAAATCTGTCCCATTTAGCACGGAGGTAGTGCCACACAACACGGTGGTGGCTATCCTCAAATTGAAGATGGGACTTTGTCTGCGCAAGGACTGTGGGGTGGTCACTTCCACCAATGCTGTCATGGTCAGATGCATCTGCAACAGGTAGAATATAATATTGCAAGTTATTATTCCATTTCAGTGTTCTATTGAGAGCAAATGACTATTATTTTGAAAAGTGATATTCCATTGCAATGTGGAATTACATTGCAAATGACTGTTATATTGCAAAGTGTTATTAAACTGCAATATTGTATTATACTGCAGGTTACTATTATATTGCAAAGTGATATTCCATTGCAAATTGCTACTGCACTGCAAATGACTACTATATTGCAAAGCGATATTCTGTTGCATAGCACTATTGCATTGCAAATGACGATCATATTGCAAACTGATATTCCATTGCAATGTTGCATTGCATTGCAATAACTAGTATATTGCAAAATTAGATTCGATTACAATGTAATATTGTATTGCACATGATTATTTTATTGCAAACTGATATTCTATTGCAGTGTTCCATTGCTTTGCAATGACAATTATATCACAAATTGATGTTCCAGTGCAATGTTCTATCGCACTACAATTGACGATAACATTGCAGTCAAATGGCAATATTCTATTGCATTGCAAATTCCTATTATATTGCAAAGTGATATTCCATTTCAATGTTTTGTTCATTGCAAATTATGATCATATTGCAAGGCGATATTCCATTTCAATGTGCTAATGCATTGCAAATGACTATTATGTTGCCAGGTAATATTCCATTACAATTTTCTATTATATTGCAAATGACTACTGTATTGCAAAGTGATATTACATTGCAAAGTCCTATTGCATTGCAAATGGCGATCATATTGAAATGTGATATGCCATTGCAATATTCTATTGCATTGCAAATGAGGATTATATTGCAGTGACATTCCTTTGCAATGTGCATTTGCATTGCAAATGACTGCTCGATTACAAAGTGATATTCGTGTGCAAAGTCCTATTGCATTGTAAATGAATTTAATAATGCAAGTTATTATTCCATTGCAGTGTTCTATTGAGAGCAAATTACTATTATTTTGAAAAATCATGGTCCATTGCAATGTGCTATTGCATTGCAAATGACTATTATATTGCCAAGCGATATTCCATTGCAATGTTCTATTGCATTTCAAATGACGATTATATTGCAGTGATATTCCATTGCAATGTTCTGTTGAATTACAAATGACTACTATGTTGCAAATTCATAGTCCATTGCAATGGCCTACTCTATTGCAAATGGCGATCATATTGCAGTGATATATTTCATTGCAATGTGCTATTGTATTGCAAATGTCTATTATACTGCAAAGTGATATTCCACTGCAAGATGCAATTGCATTGCAAAACACGATTGTATTGCAAACTGATATTCAAATACAATGTTGCATTGCATTGCAAATGACGAGTAAATTGCAGTGATATATTCCATTGCAATGTGTTATTGTATTGCAAATGTCTATTATACTGCAAAGTGATATTCCACTGCAAGATGCAATTGCATTGCAAAACACGATTGTATTGCAAACTGATATTCAAATACAATGTTGCATTGCATTGCAAATGACGAGTAAATTGCAGTGATATTCCATTGCAATGTTCTATTGCATTGCAAATTATTTTTATATTGCAAACTGATCTTACATTTCAATGTGCTATTGCCAGGCAAATGACTATTATATTGCAGAGCGATATTTCATTGCAATGTTCTATTCCACTTCAATGATGATTATATTGCAGTGATCTTCCATTGCAATGTTCTGTTGCATTACAAATGACTACCATGTTGCAAAGTGACATTCAATTGCAATGGCTTATTGCATTCCAAATGGCGATCATATTGCTGCATGATATTCCATTGCAATGTGCTATTGTATTGCAAATGGGTAATATCTTGCAAAGTGATATTCCATTGCAATGGCCTATTGCATTCCAAATGGCGATCATATTGCTGCGCGATATTCCATTGCAATGTGCTATTGTATTGCAAATGAGTAATATATTGCAAAGTGATATTCCATTGCAATGTTCCATTGCATTACAAATGACGTTCATGTTGAAATGTAATATTCCATTGCAACGTGCTATTGTATTGCATTTGACTATTATATCGCCAACGATATTCCATTGCAGTGTTCTATTGCATTTTAAATGACGATTAAATTGCAGTGATTTTCCGTTGCAATGTCCTGTTGCATTACAAATGACTACTACGTTGCAAATTGATATTTCATGGCAATGGCCTTTTGCATTTCAAATGGCGATCATATTGCAGTGCGATATTCCATTGCAATGTGCTATTGTATTGCAAATGACTAATATATTCCAAGCTAATAGTCCATTGCAATGTTCTATTGCATTGCAAATAACTATTATATTGCAATGTGATGTTCTACTGGAATTTTCAATTGCATTACAACTGACGATTATATTGCAGTGATATTCCATTGCAATGTGCAATTGCATTGCAAATGACAACTATATTGCAAAGTGATGTTCCACTGCAAAGTCCTATTGCATTGCAAATGATGATCATATTGCAAAACGACATTCCATTGCAAAGTTCTATTGCATTGGAAATGATAAGTATATTGCAAAGTTATATTCCATTGCAATATCCTATAGCATTGCAAATGACGATCATATTGCAAACCGATATTCCATTGCAATGAGCTTTTCTATTGCAAATGAGTACAATATTACCAATTATTATTCCATTGCGACGTTATATTGCATTGCAAATGAATATTATAATGCAAAATGATACTCCATTGCAATGTGCTCTTGCATTGCAAATGAATATTATATTGCAAACTTATATTCCAATGCAATTTTATATTGCATTGCAAATGACGATCATATTGGAAGGTGACTTTCCATTTCAATGTGCTGTTGCATTGCAAATGACTAGCATATTGCAAAGTGATATTTCATTGCAAAGTGCTATTGCTTTGCCAATGAATATTATATTGCAAAATAATATTCCATTGCAATAACCTATTGCATTGCAAATGACGATTATATTGGAGTTCTATTCCAATGCAATTTTCCATTGCATAGCAAACGACGGTCATTTTGCAAAGCGACACTCCATTGCCATTTGCTATTGCAATTCAAATGACTAATATATTGTGAAGTGATAATCCATTGCAATATTCTATTGCATTTCAAATGACTATTATATTGCTAAGTGCTATTGCATTGCAATGTGCTACTGCTTTACAAATGATGTATATTTTGCAGTGATAATCCATTACAATCTTCTTTTGCATTGCAAATGACGATCACATTGCAAGGCAAAATTCCATTGCAATGTTCTATTGCAATGAAAGTGACGAGTATTTTGTAGTGATATTCCATTGCAATGTGCAATTGCATTGCAAATGACTACTTTACTGCAAAGCGATGTTCCATTGCAAAGTCCTACTGCTTTGCAAATGATGACCATATTGCAATGCGATATTACATTGCAATGTTCTATTGCATTGCTCATCATTATTATGTTGCAAAGTGATATCCCATTGCAATGTTCTATTGCATTGCAAATGAGTACTATATTGCAATGTTCTATTGCACTGCAAATTATGAATATATTGCAGTGAATTTCCATTGCAATGTGCAATTGCATTGGAAATGACTACTTTATTGCAAAGCAATAGAATCATAGTCATAGAGTCATAGAGTTATACAGCACAGAAAGAGGCCCTTTGGCCCATCGTGTCTGCACCGTCCATCAATCCCTGACCAGTCTAATCCCATTTTCCAGTATTTGGTCCATAGCCTTGTATGCAATGGCATTTCAAGTGCTCATCCAAATGCTTCTTGAATGTTGTGAGGGTTCCAACCTCTACCACCCTTTCAGGCAGTGAGTGCCAGATTCCAACCACCCTCTGGGTGAAAAAGTTCCTCCTCACATCCCCTCTAAATCTCCTGCCCCTTACCCTGAATCTATGCCCCCTTGTTATTGACCCCCCTACTAAGGGGAAAAGTTCCTCTATATCTACCCTCTCTATACCCCTCATCATTTTGTACACCTCAATCAGATCCCCCCTCAGCCTTCTTTGCTCCAAGGAAAACAACCACAGCCTGTTTCGTCTTTCTTCATAGCTGAGGCGCTCCATCCCAGGTAACATCCTGGTGAATCTTCTCTGCACCCTCTCCAAAGCAATCACACCCTTCCTATAGTGAGGTGACCAGAACTGCACACAGTACTCCAGCTGTGGCCTCACCTGCATTTTGTACAGCTCCATCATAACCTCCCTGCTCTTATATTCTATGCCTCGGCTAACGAATGCAAGTATCCCATATGCCTTTTTAACCACCTTATCTACCTGTTCCGCTGCCTTCAGGGATCTATGTACATGTACACCAAGGTCCCTCTGACCCTCTGTAATTCCTAGGGTCCTACCACTCATTGTGTATTCCCTTGCCTTATTTGTCCGTCCAAAATGCACCACCTCGCACTTTTCAGGGTTAAATTCCATTTGCCACTTTTCCGCCCATCTGACCAACCCATTTATATCGTCCTGTAGCCTGAGGCTTTCTTCCTCGCAATTTACCACCCCACCAATTTTCGTGTCATCTGCGAACTTACTGATCATACCTTTTACATTCTCATCCAAATCATTTATATGGATCACAAACAGCAAGGGACCCAGCACCGATCCCTGAGGTACCCCACTGGACACAGGCTTCCAGTCACAAAAGCAACCTTCGACCATCAACCTCTGCCTCCTACCACTCAGCCAGATTAGGATCCAACGCACCAAGGCACCCTGGATCCCATGGGCTCTTACCTTCCTAGCCAGTCTCCTATGCGGGACTTTGTCAAAAGCTTTACTGAAGTCCATGTAAACCACATCCACAGCATTTCCCTCATCCACACACCTAGTCATCCCCTCGAAAAATTCAATCAGATTGGTTAGACATGATTTACCCTTGTTCCATTGCAAAGCCCTACTGCTTTGCAAATGATGATCATATTACAATGCGATATTTCATTGCAATGTGCCACTGCACTGAAAATCATGATCAAATTGCAAAGCAATATTCCTTTGCAATGTGCTATTGCATTACAAATGAGGAATGTTTTGCAGTGATAATCCATTGCAATGTTCTATTGCATTGCAAATGACGATCACATTGTAAGGCAATATTCCATTGCAATGTTCGATTGCATTGAAAATGACGATTATTTTGCAGTGATATTCCATTGCAATGTACAATTGCATTGCAATTGACTATTTGTTTGCAATGTGATATTTCATTGCAATATTCTATTGCATTGCAAATGACGATTATACTGCACCGATATTCCATTTTATTGTGCAATTGCATTGTAAATTGCTATTAAAATGCAATATGACATTCCATTGCAATGTTCGATTGCATTGCAAATGATGATTGTATTGCAATGCAATATTTTATCGCAATGTTCTATTGCATTGCAAATCATTATTGTATTGCAAACTGTTATCCCATTTCAATGTTGTATTGCATTGGAAATGACTATTGTATTGCAAAGTGATATTCCATTGCAATGTTCTATTGCATTGCAATGTTCTATTGCATTAAAAATGTCGAATATATTGCAGTGATAATCCATTCCAATGTGCTATTGCATTTCAACTGACTATTATATGGCAAGGTGATATTCCATTGCAATGTTCTACTGCATTGAAAATGACGAATATTTTTCAGTGATATTCCTTTGCAATGTGCAATTGCATTGCAAATGACTTTTATATTGCAGAGTGATATTTCATTGCCAAGCTCTATTGCAGTGCAAATGACGATTATATTGCAGTGACATTCCATTGCAATTATCTATTCCATTGCAAATGATGATTATGTTGCAAACTGATATTCCAAAACAATGGCCTAGAAATTCAGTTGCGTGCGCCAGCCATTAGCGCCTTAAGAGGAGTAGACTTCGAGCGCTAGGCACTTAGCGGCCGGGCGCAGCGTGATCTGTGCCTACGCCCAACTTCAGTAGACATTTAGCGCCGGCGCAAAGTGTTTGCGCACGCTCAGCTGCGCGCGCAGCTTATGACGTCATTTCGTCATGCAACGCCCTTTGTGCACCCCAAACCGGAACTTCAGTCACGCCCGCCCAATGTGGGCATGGCGGTGCTAAGAACTGTGAAGTGGAACGCAGCAGAGGCCCTGCGGGCCTCAGGGAGCGCTAATTAAAGGGCACTTACACTGAACTATAAAGGCCAGCCATTTTGCTGCAATGACTTTTGTGCAACGGATTTCTGGACAGAGACCAAGGAAGAGACCTTACTGATTTGTCCCAACATAGGAGAGGTATTTTTGGCTTCTGGCCAGAGCTTGGAAATTTGCCTCATTGTGATTTCATTGTTTGCCAGTATATTATGGGGGCTGCATGGGGTGCCAAACCTCAGTTCCAGCATTATGTGCGAAGGGCTCGCAGACGCTGTGTGAGAGGGGCAGCCATGCCTAGATGCAGAGGGGGCATCAGGCGTCGGCAACATAGGCCTTACCCACTCAGGGCATACCGCCAGCAGGTGTCCTATCTCACCATGACTGCCGCGCTGTGTGTTAAGAGGCTGCGCTTCAGAAGGGAGGTGGTTGCAGAGATCTGCCAGCTGCTTCACAGAGATCTGCATCCACAGCTGATGTGCAGGATGTCTCTGTTGGTGGAAGTGAAGGTCACGGTGGCTCTGAACTTTTATGCAGCGGCTCCTTCCAAGCCGCTGCTGGGGACATAGCTAACATATCCCAGTTCGCCGTGCATCGCTGCATCCGGCAGGTCACCGATGCCCTTTTCACAAGGAGACACCAATTCATCTCCTTCCCCATGACCCTGGAGAGGCAGGAGCAGCATGCAGTCGGATTTGCGAGGATCGCAGCCTTCCCCATGGTGCAGGTCGCCATTGACTGCACACATGTGGCTTTGCGGGCACCTATCGACAATGCCGAGGATTACCGCAACCGGAAGGGCTACCATTCCCTCAATGTACAGCTGGTGTGTGACAACAGGCAGCGCATCCTAGCTGTCAATGCCCACTTTATAGGCAGCAGCCACGATGCATTTATCCTGCGCCAGACTACTGTGGCTGACATGTTCCAGGCACAGCCACCCCCAAGAGGATGGCTTATCGGGGACAAAGGCTATCCTTTGTGTACATGGCTCATGACCCCGCTCTGCGCGCCTAGGACCCCTGCTGAGGAGGCATACAACGAAAGCCATCAAGCCACAAGGAACATCATAGAGCAAACGATTGGCGTCCTCAAGCAATGGTTCCACTGCCTGGAACGCTCCAGTGGATCTCTGCAGTATTCGCCAGATAGAGTCTCCCAGTTCGTCGTCGTTTGCTGCATGCTGCACAACCTGGCTATCCGCAGGACTCAGGCACTGCCACCTCACGTTAGACCACCACCTCAGGAGGAGGAGCAGGAGGACCATGAGGAGGAGGAGGAGGAGGAGTACCAGCCCAGGAGGGAGCCACAAGGTCCAAGGGCCATCCGTCGGTGGCTTATTGAATGACACTTCTAGGCCCCCTGTCAGGGAATGGTTGTGGCAATGAAGGGACATGAATGCAGCCGCTCCGCAAGCCCTCAGCTGGTTAACGCAACAACCACTTCAAACATCAAACATGCACAAGCTGAATAAAGAAAAAGCTTTATTGAACAAACTCAGGGCCCTTCCCACATGAAACCCAAAAACAGACAACACCCCCAAAAAACAGTGAAACACATGACTCACTCCCACAACCTGGGGAGGAATAACAAAACTTTTCCATCCAAATGGCCTTCATCCTCGGCATTACCAAAACAACCACCCCCATAGACAACACAACCACCCCCATATAAAAAAACATTTGGCAACACCCTCTACTTTGTGTGCCGAGAGGGCGAGTCCTTGTCCAGCCTTTTCCGGCCCCTGGCCGACCTGCTGCTCCGCCTCAACCTGGGCCCTGTGGGTGCTGCAAGGCTGAGGGAAGGCTCCTGAGGGGCAGATGGCGTGATGGCAGATGCCCTTGGGGGTCGGCCTAGACGAGCTCTGGCCCTCGAGGGGCCGGCTGCTGACTGCTGCAGCTGTGGCTGGGCAACAATGGTCTCTCCAGCAGCTCGTGGCAGCTTCACTGGGGGAGTGGCAGTGGCGGCTGCAGCAATGTGGGCAAGCTGGCTGATGCCAGGTGCTCGCTGCTCACCTGAGACACTGGCACTCGGCCGGGCTGGCACTGCAGCAAGCGCAGCAATCTGCTGAAGGCCAGACCGCTGTGCTGCTGCAGCGCGGCGGGTGCCCTGGCGATGCCTGGCTGACACAGCGAGTGTGGCAGCAGTGAGTGCCCGTACTGCCCTGGTCTGTGCCCACATCAGACCAACCAGTGACTGCACGGCACCACTGATCAACTGGCCACTCGCTGCCTGTGCTGTCCTGAAGTCGTCCCGACTCGTGTCCTGTGCTGCCCTGAATTTGGCCCGACTCGCGTCCTGCGCTGCCCCGAATTGCTCGAAACCCCTGGCCTGTGCTGCCCCGAGTTGCTCGAAACCCCTGGCCTGTGAGTCCCCGAAATCGGACACACTATGAGCCAGGGACTCGATGGCCTCAGGCAACCGTGCCACAACCCCCATGAACTCAGTTTGCTGGCAATCTGAGTCTATGGACATTTGATCGAGGAGGCGCACCTCCTGGGTGAGGACCGCCTCCAGACTGGAGGCCGGACTCTCCCTCTGGGGAGAAGGCCGCCACGCTGCCCGACCCTTCCCGCGTGGCTGGACGCCACTGGGCCCAGCAACTACACTCCCCTGCAACACTTCCCCCCTCTGGGGAGAAGGCCGCCGAGCTGCCCGACCCTTCCCGATTGGCTGGACGCCACTGGGCCCAGCAACTACACTCCCCTGCAACACTTCCCCCTGGCTCTCCTCCAGGGAAGACGTATCTCCTCCATTGCCATCCCCTGGCGTGGATGAGGGTTCCCCTGATGGGCCGCCTTCCTCTTGCTCCTCCTCGTCCTCCTCTTCCGATGGACTGTCACTGGCAGCTGCAGGGACCTCCTCCTCACCAGCTGAAAGCAGGAAGGCACAAGAGTAGCTTTAGAGTGAGGACAGGGCGTCAGCGAGGGAGGCATGAGTGGTGGCATTCAGCGCATTGGTCGGACAGTGGCAAAGGATGTAGATCTGAAGCACAAGGGGAATGAGAGAGGTCCAAAATGTGATGTCCTTACCATTGGGGCCCAGCACAGGGTCGGCATCTCCACATGCAACGGGGCCAATCAGCCGGCCACCCATGAGTCAACCCACGCGCTCCTCCAGGTCACTAAGCTGCTGGAACTGGGGACGGCCTCCCCTGGTGTCAGCCCGGCTCCTCAGATTCTGGGCCAGCTTGGCCTGCAAGAGAAAGGACGGCCTCAAAGTACAGTGTGGTGCCCTGTTGTTGTGTGCACTGCCTCCCATGGTCGAATAGCTTGGCCAGTGTGGTGCCCTGCTGTTGTATGCACTGCCTCCCATGGTCGAATAGCTTGGCCAGTGTGGTGCCCTGTTGCTCTATGCACTGCTTCCCATGGTCGAATAGCTTGGCCAATGTGGTGCCCTGTTGCTGTATGCACTGCCTCCCATGGTCGAATAGCTGAGCCAGTGTGGTGCCCTGTTGTTGTATGCACTGCCTCCCATGGTCGAATAGCTTGGCCAGTGTGGTGCCCTGTTGCTTTATGCACTGCCTCCCATGGTCGAATAGCTTGGCCAGTGTGGTGCCCTGTTGCTGTATGCACTTCCTCCCATGGTCGAATAGCTTGGCCAGTGTGTAAAGTGCAGAAAGTGCAATTGATGTTCATGCCAGTGCCATAGCTGCTGGATGAGGGCTGGCCATTAGGGCTTTGAGGTCCCTTTGCCCATAATGTGAGGTGCACATGCAAGGATGAGGAGGACACTGGAAAGGGTACTCACCCTGAAAATCCGAGTGAGGTCGTTAAACTTTTTCCGGCATTGGACACCAGTCCTGGGGACATCGCAGGTGGCTGTGACCCTCTGGGCGACATCCCTCCAGGCTTTCCTGCACACCCTGGTGGCAGGCTTCTTGCCACTGTCCGGGAACAAGATATGGCGTCTCCTCTCCAAAGCCCTAACCAGCACCTTTAAATCATGGGCAGAGAAGCGCTGCGCTCGCTCACGGGCCCTCTGCATCCTTCCTGACGCTATTTCTCTCCAGCAGCAGTGTTTAGGCCTAGCTGGAGGGCTGCAGTATCCAGGGCGTGGCAGCAGACCAAGACGACCCTTCCCCCTTTAAGAGCTGGCCGGCGCCAGGGTGTCTGCTGTCAATCAAGAAATGACCGCACCTGCGCTGCGCCCGGCCTCGGAGGTATCGCTCTGCACCGCCGGCTTAGCGCCTAAAGATAGCCATGCATCGCCAGTTTTAGCGCTCGAGCAAACTCCTTGGCCAAAGCTACTGAATATCGGCGAAGTGGCCTCCACTTTGCGCCGGGCGCAAACTTTAGCGGCCGCCCGACTTTACCGCCGCAAAAGTGGCTATACTGAATTTCTAGGCCAATGTTCCATAGCATTGCAATGACTTTTACGCTGCAAAGTGATATTCCATTGCTATATTCTATTCCATTGAAAATGACGATTATACTGCACCGAAAATGCATTTAAATGTGCAATTGCATTGCAAATTGCGATTAAAATGCAAATGACATTCAGTTGCAATGTTGAATAGCAATGCAAATGACGGATCAAATTGCAAGGCAATATGCCACTGCAATGAAGTATTGCATTGCAACTGACTATTATATTGCAAGGTGATATTATATTGCAATGTTCTATTGCATTGCAGTGATATTCCATTGCAATGTTCTGCAGCATTACAAATGATTAGTATGTTGCAAAGTGATATTCCATTGCAATGGCCTATTGCATTGCAATGATTACTTTATTGAAATGTGATATTCCATTGCAATGTCCTATTGTTTTGCAAATGACGATCAGATTGCAAAGCAATATCACATTGCAATATGCTATTGCAGTGGAAATGAATATAATATTGCCAGTTAATAATCCATTGCAATCTCATATCTCCTTGCAAATGACTATTATATTGCAAAGCGATATTCCATTGCAATGTTATATTGCATTGCTAATGACAGTTATATTGCCGTGATATTCCACTGCAATGCGCAATGGCATTGAAAATGAATACTATATTGCAAAGTGACATTCCATTGCAAAGTGCTATTGAATTGCAAATTACTATTATATTGCAAATTGATATTGCAATGCAATGGAATATTTCAAAGTAACATTTCATTGCCATGTTCCATTGCATTGCAATGCCTATTATATTGCAAAGTGATACTCAATTACACTATTCTATTGCATTGAAAATGAGGATTATATTGCAAACTTATATTCTATTGCAATGTCCTTTTGCATTGCAAATGATGATCATATTGCAAAGAGATATTCCATTGCAATGTGCTGTTGCATTGCAAATGAATGTAATATTGAGGTGCTCTCTTCGTTTGATGCTTCATATTAGTTTGAGGGGCTGTATTAGTTTGAGGGGCTCTATTAGTTTGAAATGTTGTATCAGTTTGAGGGTCTGGATTACGTTGAGGGGCTGTGTTTGTTTGTGATCTTGTATCACTTTGAGCGGCAATCAGTTTGAGGGGCTGCATTAGTTTGGGGGCTGTATTACTTTGTTTGATGTGCTGTATTAGTTTGAGGGGCTGTAATAGTTTGAGATGTTGAATTAGTTTGAGGGGCTGTATTAGTTTGCGGGGCTGTATTAGTTTGAGGGGCTGTATTAATTTGAAGGGCTGCATTAGTTTGAGATGTTGTATCAGTTTGAGGGGCTGTATTAGTTTGAGGGGCTGTATTAGTTTGATATGTTGTTGTAGTTTGAGGTGCAGTATTAGTTTGAGGTACTGAATTAGTTTGAACAGCTGCGTTATTTTGAGGGACTGCATTACTTTGAAGGGCAGTATTAGTTTGAGGGTCTGTATTAGTTTGTGGCGCTGCATTAGTTTGAGGTGAGGCATTAGTTTGATATGTTGTATTAGTTTGAGGTGCAGTATTAGTTTGAGGTACACTATTAGTTTGAACAGCTGCATTCTTTTGAGGGACTGCAGTACTTTGAGGGGCTGTATTAGTTTCAGGGGCTGTATTATTGGAACGTTTGTATTATTTTGAGCTCCTGTATTAGTTTGACATGTTGTATTAGTTTGATGTGCTGTATTAGTTTGAGGGGCTGTAATAGTTTGAGATGTTGTATCAGTTTAAGGGGCTGTATTAGTTTGAGGGTCTGTATTAGTTTGCGGGGCTGTATTAGTTTGAGGGGCTGTATTAGTTTGAAGGGCTGTATTAGTTTGAGATGTTGTATCAGTTTGATGGTCTGTATTAGTTTGAGGGGCTGTATTAGTTTGATATGTTGTAGTAGTTTGAGGTGCAGTATTATTTGAGGTACTGTATTAGTTTGAAAAGCTGCGTTATTTTGAGGGACTGCATTACTTTGAGGGGCACTATTAGTTTGAGGGGCTCTACTAGTTTGTGGCGCTGCATTATTTTGAGGTGTGGCATTAGTTCGATATGTTGTATTAGTTTGAGGTGCTGTATTAGTTTGAGGTACTGTATTAGTTTGAGGAGCTGCATCACTTTGAGGGGCTGTATTAGTTTCAGGGGCTGTATTATTGGAGCGTTTGTATTATTTTGCGTTGCTGTATTAGTTTGACATGTTGTATTAGTTTGAGGTGCTGTCTTAGTTTGGGGCTTTATATTAGTTTGAGGGGCTGTATTAGTTTGAGGGGCTGTATTAATTTGAGGTTTTGTATTATTTTGAGCTGCTGTATTAGTTTGAGATGTATCAGTTTGAGGGTCTGGATTAGTTTGAGAGGCTGTGTTTGTTTGTGATCTTGTATCACTTTGAGGGCCAATCAGTTTCAGGGGCTGCATTAGTTTGGGGGCTGTATACTTTGAGGGTTTGTATTACTTTGAGGTGCTGTATTAGTTTCAGATGTTTTATTAGTTTGATGTGCTGTATTAGTTTGAGGGGCTGTAATAGTTTGAGATGTTGTATCAGTTTAAGGGTCTGTGTTAGTTTGAGCGGCTGTATTAGTTTGCGGGTCTGTATTAGTTTGAGAGGCTGCATTAGTTTGCAATGTTGTATCAGATTAAGGGGCTGTATTAGTTTGAGGGGCTGTATTAGTTTGATGGGCTGTATTAGTTTGATGGGCTGTATTAGTTTGAGGGGCTGTATTAGTTTGAGGGGCTGTATTAGTTTGAGATGTTTTATCAGTTAGAGGGTCAGTATTAGTTTGAGGGGCTGCATTTTTGAAGGGCTGTATCAGTTTGAGGAGCTTTATTAGTTTGAGGGTCTGCAATAGTTTGAGGGTTTGTATTAGTTTGAGGGTCTTTAATAGTTTGTGGGTCTGCATTAGTTTGAGGAGCTTTATTAGTTTGAGGGTCTGTGTTAGTTAGAGTTGGTGCATTAGTTTGAGGGACTCTATTAGATTGAGTTGCTGTATTTGTTTGAATTAGTTGTAATAGTTTGAGGTGCTGTAATATTTTGCAAAACTCTATCAGTTTGAGGGTCTGTGTTAGTTTGAGAAATGTTATTATTCTGAGGGGCTGTATGAGTTTGAGTTACTAGATTAATTTGAGGAGCTATATCAGTTTGATGGTCTGTATTACTTTGATATGTAGAATTAGTTTGAGGGGCTGTATTAGTTTGAGGGGCTGTATTAGTTTGAGGTGCTGTATTAGTTTGAGGTATTGTATTATTTTGAGGGGCTGTATCAGTTTGAGGTGCTGTATTAGTTTGAGGTAGTATATTAGTTTGAGGAGGTGCATCAATTTGAGGGGCTGTATTCATTTGAGGGGTTGTATTAGTGTGATATGTTGTATTAGTTTGAGGTGCAGTATTAGTTTGAGGTACCGTACTAATTTGAGGAGCTGCATTAGTTTGAGGGACTGTATTAATTTGAGGGGCTGTATTAGTTTGGGGGGCTGTACTACTTGGAACGTTTGTATTATTTTGAAGTGCTGTATTCGTTTGAGATGTTGTATTAGTTTTAGGTGCTGTATTAGTTTGAGGTGCTGTATTAGTTTGAGGGGCTGTATAAGTTTGAGGGGCTGTATTAGTTTGAGGTGCTGTATAAGTTTGAGGGGCTGTATTAGTTTGAGGTGCTGTATTAGTTTCAGGTATTGTATTAGTTTGAGGGGCTGCCTTAGTTTTGAGGGGTGGCATATTTTTATGGGACTTTATTAGCTGGAGAGGATATAGGAGTATGAGATGCTGTGACATTTTGATATGCTGCAGTAGTTTGACGGTCTTCATTCGTTTGATGTGTTCTAATATTTTAAGGTGCTGTATTAGTTTGAGGTGTTGTATTAGTTTAAGGGGCTGTATTAGCTTGTGTTGCGTGTTTGATTGAGATGCCTTAGGAGTCTGCGCTGCTATTCATTGTGAGTTGCTGTATTAGTATTAGATGCTTATTTTTCCCGAGCTGCCGCATTAGTGTGCGGGGCTTTACTAATTTGATTGGCTGCATTATTTTGAGGGGCTTTATTACTTTGATGTGCTGTTTTCGTTTGAGGTTATATTTTAATTTGAGGGGCTGTATTAGGCTGAGGTGCTCTCTTGGTTTGAAGCAAAGACTTGCATTTATATAGCGCCTTTCACGATCACCGGACGTCTCAAGCACTCTACAGCCGATGAACTATTTTAAAGTTTAGTCACTGTTGTAATGTGGGAAATTAGTGGGAAATTGCTGTGCGTAATATTTTGAACTGATGCTTTAATTTCGTTATTTTTATTGATGTATTATGTTAATTAGTTTGGGGGCCTAAATTGCTTCCAGGGGCTGTATTACTTTGAGGAGCCATCAAAAGAAAATTCCCACTTTAATTATTAACAGAATGGCTGCAGTTATAGCGATCAGCCCCATCACAGAATGCAGCAGAGCAGCTCTGAGAGGGCATTCAAACATTTGTAATTTAATTACTGACTGGCCAGAGCAGAGTGAAGGACATTGCCGCAACAATATGAGATCTACAGACGGGCCTGATGGTGTTTGAAACAACAATCGCATTGCTGGGAGGCTCCAGCTGGCAATTTCCATTAGTTAATTAATGTAATCAGAATTCTGCAGTCTTTGGGGCTTTCAGTTTCAATCTCAGCACTAAGTATATTGCATCACAACACGGATTTAACTCAGCTGTCGTAATCTGTTTGTGCCATTTTTTTAAAATAACTATTTTGAAAAATGTTGCAACCTCAATGTCCCAGTGGAGAACCCGCAGTGTATAAATTAAATGTTCTGGGAATGTACCGCCACAGAGTATAATTCAGAGTGATTGCCTGCAGCATGAAGGGATACATCGCTGGAAACTAAAAATGCATCGACCAATTCAACATGTCCGGAAAATATACTACCCTATCATTGCCGTCATTGGTGTTCCCGGTAAGTTACTATAACCATTGAGGTTGTGTAAATCTGTGTGTGAGCTTGTCTCTGGTTTTGCTCGGTGACTGATAATGTTATATGCTGATGTACTGAAATGTCATGAATTACCAGTGCGGGATTATTCCAGTGCCTCAACTGAAAAGAAACTTCTGTTGGTAACTTACAGGCTCATGAAATTATCACATTACTGCCTTTAGTGGAATATTGTGTAGTGTTGAATAAGATAATCAGTGCGGGCAAATCTCTCAGAGAAGGTATTAGTGGGAGTATCTGTCACTGTAGGACTGTACTGAATGTGGGTCATTAACCGGATTGGAACATAAGAACATAAAAAGTAAGAGCTGGAATAGGCCATACGGCCCCTCTAGCCTCCTGCACCATTCAATAAGGTCATGGCTGATCATCGACCTCAACTCCACTTTCCCGCCTGATCTCCATATCCCTTGATTCCCCGAGAGTCCAACTATCTATCTATCTCAGACATGAACATTCTCAATGAACCAGCATTCACAGCCCTCTGGTGTGGAGAATTCCAAAGACTCACAACCCTCTGAGTGATGAAATTCTTAATCAGCTCAGTCTTAAATCGCCTACACCTTACCCGGATATTATGCCCCCTACTTCTGGACACTCCAGCTAGGGGAAACAGCCTCTCAGAATCTACCCTGTCTGTCCCCTTCAGAATTTTGTAAGTTTCAATGAGTTCACCTCTCATTCTTCTAAACTGCAGAGACAATAGACCCATTGTACACAATCTCTCATCATAGGACAGCCCTCTCATCCCAGGATTCAATCTAGTGAAACTTCGTTGCACTGCTCCAAGGCAAACATATCCTTCCTTAGATAAGGATACCAAAACAGTGCACAGTACTCCAGGTGTGGTCCCCCAAGGCCCTGTACACTTGTAGGAAGACATCCTTACTCTTTTACTCCAACCCCCTTGCAATAAAGGTCAACACGCCATTTGCTTTCCTTGTTGCTTATTGTAATGGCACACTAGATTTCTATGCTTTTTGCACGAGGACACACACATCTCTCGGAACACCAAGATTTGAAAGTTTCTCACCATGTAAAAAATATTCTGTTTTTCTATTCTTCCTATCAAAGTGAGCAACCTCACATTTCCCTACATTATACTCCATCTGGCAACTTACTGCACATTCTTTTAGTCTATCTGTATCCCTTTGTAGACTGTTTGTATTCTCCTCACAGTTTACTGCCCCACCTAACTTTGTATCATCATCAAACTTGGATACTTTGCAGTCGGTCCCTCCATCTAGGACATGAATATAGATTTTAAATAGCTGAGCCCCAACACTGATCCTTGTGGCACCCCACTACTAACAGCCTGCCAACCTGAAAATGATCCATTTATCCATATTCTCTGTTTTCTGTCCATTAACCAATTCTCTATCCATGCTATTTTATGACCCCCAACCCCATGAGCCGTAATCTTCTGTAATACTCATTTATTAAACTGACGCCTTTTGGAAATCCAAATATCCTATATCCGCTGCTTTTCCATTACCTCCCCTGCTAGTTACATCCTCAATAAACTCTGATAAATTTGTCAAACACGATTTTCCATTCATAAAACCATGTTCCCTCTGTCTAATCATGTTATCATTTCCCAAGTGACTCGATACCGCTTTCTTCACAATAAATTCCAGCATATTACCGATGACTGATGTCAGTGGCGATGTATTACTGGGAGTCTCTGTCACTTTTCAATTGTACTGAGTGTGGGTCACTAACAGGAATGGAACAAATTGGTTCTGTTTTAAAATCATTGTTTCAGGTGACTGAGGTCACCCTCCTTTGAACAGCCTTTGTGTTTGGAATCTATGAGAAAGGGGAAGATTTTCACTGTTGCTTGAGGAGGTTTTGAAATTATAACCTCAGACCCGACGCCAACACACCGGATTTTGGTGATAAAATCCCTACCTTAATGTCTGGCCTCAGACATGGAGACTGACTGATCTGTAATTTCCGAACCCTTTTCCCTTTTCTTTTTTACAGTTAATTTATTGGCGATTGTGATCCTGTCTCGGCGAAAGTGCGGACTCTCCACCTGCACCACTCGTTACCTTGTGGCCATGGCAGTGGCGGATCTACTAGTCATTGTTACTCAGGTCATACTGAGGCGGATCAGATGGTATTATTTCCCAGATTCTTTCCTGGACATCACCCCTGTGTGTAGTGTAATCCTTGTGCTGTCCTGTTCGGCCACAGAATGTTCTGTCTGGTTCACCGTCACTTTCACCTTTGATCGATTTGTGGCCATTTGTTGCCAGAAGCTGAAAACAAAATATTGCACTGAGAAAACTGCGGTTGTAGTTCTAGCAACAACCTGCACGCTGATCTGTTTAAAAAACATACCCTTCTACTTTACACGCGAACACAGAATGATAATTGACAGTGTACCGTGGTTCTGCAGAACAATCCCAAGGTATTTTACTGAGCCCGGATGGGTGGTATTTGATTGGTTTGATACGGTTTTAACCCCATTGCTCCCATTCACTTTAATTTTGCTGCTCAATGCTCTGACAGTCAGACACATTTTAGTGGCAAATCGAGTCCGTAAGGGACTGAGGGGTGAGAGCAAGGGAGAGAATCACAATGACCCAGAGATGGAGAGCAGAAGGAAGTCTATGATTTTACTCTTTGCCATATCCGGCAACTTCATACTGCTGTGGTTAGCAAATGTTACAAATTTCTTATCTTATATAACTGCAGGAATAGATAATTCCACCAGCTCTTTATATAACCTTCGACAGGTCGGTTATATGCTGCAGAATTTAAGTTGTTGCACAAACACATTTATTTATGTGGTGACGCAGTCCAAGTTCAGAGAGCAGTTCAAGAGCGCGGTGAAATATCCGGTTACCTCAATTATACAATTAATTAAGAATCAGAACAACTGAGCGCCGCCCAGAGGCGGGTCCCAGTGTTTCCAGCCCAGGAATGTCATATTTAGGCACATAATTCCTTCAACTGAATTACACATAGGATCGCTGGTGATCTGAAAATAAAACCAGCGGCGGGGCAAGCAATGTTTTTAGGACAGGGCACCAATTCTGACTGACAGTTCCAGCATTGTCTTTTGGGACAGGACCACTAGTTTGTTGCATTCTGTCTGAGCTCTTCTGTAAAGAGTCACTTCAGCTATTAAGTGCAGCGATTTACTTGCAGCTTGTGGACTAAGAGCCTCGTCAGTAAGTGGGCAGACGGAGCAGAGCTGCCGACCAGAGGATTACATTACATCGATTATACAGCTAAAAAATCGCCATTCGACACAACTATTCTGTGCTGGTGCTTATGCTCCACACGATTCTCCTCCCATTGCAACTACCTCACCTCAGCATTTCAAGATTTCTTTCTATTCCCTTTTCTCTCATGTGCTCGTCTAATTGTCCTTTCATAACATCGAAGCTATTTGCCTCGACTACTTCCTGTGGTAGTGAAGTCCACATTCTAACCACTCTCTGAGAAATTAAATTGCTCCTTATTTATCTATTGCATTTATTAGTAACTACCTTGTATGTTTGGCCTCTAGGTAAGATTCTCCCACAAGTGGAAACGTTCTCTCCACATCCATTCTTAATTTTCCCACCTATCATTGGATTGTTATGTCCGTGTAATAATAAAAAAGTTACATACATTACATGGATCATCAGTAAATTTGGCCAGATTACACTCGGTCCCTTCATCCAAGTCATTAATATAGATTGTTATCAGCTGAGGCCTCAGCACTGATCCAGGTGGCACCCCACTTGTTTCAGTTAGCCAATCTGAAAATTACCCATTTATCCCGAATCTCTGTTTCTGATTAGTTAGCCAATCCTCTATCCATGCTAACATATCACCCCAAACCCCATGAGCTCTTATCTTGTGCAGTACCTTTTTATGTGGCACCTTATTGAATGCTGTCTGCAAATCTAAATACACGACATCTACTGGTTCCCCTTTATACACCCTGCTCGATACATCCTCAAAGAACTCTAGCAAATTTGTGTAACATGACTTCCCTTTCAAAAAACCATGCTGAAGCTGCTTGACTGTATTATGATATTCTAAATGTCCTGCTACTACTTCCTTAATAATGGACTTCAACATTTTCCCAGTGACAGATGTTAGGCTAACTGGTCTATAGTTTTCTGCTTTCTGTCCCCCTCCTTGCTTGATTAGGGGTGCTACATTTGCGGTTTTCCAATCTGCTGGGATCTCTCTAGAATGCAGGGAATTTTCGTAGATTACAGCCAATGCATCCACTAGCCCTGCAATCACTTCCTTTAAGACCGTAGGATGCAGGCCATCAGTCCAGGTGACTTGTCCACATTTAGTCACATAATTTTGCCTAGTACTTTTTCTCTCGAGTGTAGTGATAGTTTTAATCTCCCCCTCTCCCTATAGTCCTTCATTATTTATTATTATTGGGATGCTTTTAGAGTCTTCTACCTTGAAGACCGATACAACATATTTGTTCAAAGCCTCTGCCATTTCGCTGTTTCCCATTATTAATTATGCTGTCTCATCCTCTAAGGGACCAACTTTTAATTTGGTTAATCACTTCCTTTTTATATACCTGTAGAATCTCTTACTGGCTGTTTCTATATTTCTTGCTAGTTTACTCCCATAATCTATCTTCTCACTCTATTATTTTTTAAGTCGTCCTTTGCTGGTTTCTAAAAATGTCCCAGTCCTCTGGCCTATCACTAACCCTCGCATCATTGCATGCCTTTGTTTTCAATGTGAAACCATCCTTAACTTCCTCAGTAAGACACGGAGTCTTTATTTATCTCTGCAATATATCTTTGCTGAGTTTAATGAAATAGCCACTAAAATGCCTACCACTGCTTATCTACCATCTTACCGTTTAATCTATTTCCCCAGTCCAATTTAGCCGATTTTCAGCAACGGAACAAATTTTTATCACAGCGTCGACATATAATAATGCAAAAATTAATACTTAATTACAGCACGGTGTTAAAAGCAAAATCTCTTCCTTTCTGACCTTACTCTGGAATGAAATATTCGGGCAATCAGCAATTCTTCAAACGGACCTTCACGCTGTTTCTTTGCCTTTATCAGATTGCACTCTATTCCCAGGATAATCACAGTTCCAAGCAAGATAAATACAGCGAGACACAAACGAATTGGGATTGAAGAAGATGTTAAGTAAGATCCTAGAAGATTATAGCAAGAGAGAATTTTAATGGGAAAATCTCCCCTTTTCCACGTCAAACACAAATACAGAGTCACTCTGTAATCATATCTAACCTTCGCCTGGCAAGTATGGAACAATCGTGATATTCTCATTCAGCATAGATTATCAGGGACAGACTCGCTCTGCGATGAATGTAATCGCCCGACTATTGTCTGTGTCTTCGCCATAAAAAAACTTGAGCTCATCCAAAACACTGTTTCCTTTATCCTAACTCAGTCCATGACCCTTTCACCCCTGTGCTCGCTGACCTCCATTGGCTCCGGTTCAGACAACGCCACAATTTTAAAACGTTATTTCTTGATTTCAAGACCCTCCATGGACCTCACCCCCTCCCTATCTCTGTAACCTCCTCCAGTCCTCCAACTCACATCCTCCTGTTCAAATGCACCGTGGACCTCGCCATGTCCCTATCTCTGTAACCTCCTCCAGCCGTACAATTTGCGTCCTCCTGTTCAAATCCCTCCATGTCCCTCGCCCCCTCCCCATCTCTATAACGTCCTCCAGCACTACAATTCTCGTCCTCCTGTTCAAATCTATCCATGGCCCCTCGCCCCCTCCCTATCTCTGTAAACTCCGCCAGCCCTACAATTCTCATCCTCCTGTTCAAATCCCTCCATGGACCTCGCCACCTCTCTATCTCTGTAACCTCCTGCAGCCCTACAATTCGCATCCTCCTGTTCAAATCCGTTCATGTCCCTCGCCCCCTCCCTATCTCTATAACCTCCTCCAGCAGTACAATTCTCATCATCCTGTTCAAATCTCTCCATGGCCCCTCGCCCACTCCCTATCTCTGTAACCTCCTCCAGCCTCTACAATTCTCGTCCTCCTGTTCAAATCCCTCCATGGCCCTCACCCCTCCATATCTCTGTAACCTCCTCCAGCCCCTACAATTCGCATCCTCCTGTTCAAATCCTTCCATGTCCCTCGCCCCTACCCTATCTCCATAACCTCCTCCAGCACTACAATTCTCATCCTCCTGTTCAAATCTCTCCATGGCCCCTCGCCACCTACCTATCTCTGTAACCTCCTCCAGCCCTACAATTCTCATCCTCCTGTTCAAAACCCTCCCTGGCCCTCGCCCCCTCCCTATCTCTGTAACCTCCTATGGCCCTACAATACTCATCCTCCTGTTCTAATCCCTCCCTGGCCCTCGCCCCCTCCTCATCTCTATAACCTCCTCCAGCCCCTGCAATTCTCAATCTCGCCTTCAAATCCCTCCATGGACCTCGCGTCACCCTAGCGCTGTAACCACCTCCTTCTTCCCTTCAACTATCCGATATCTGTGCCCAGCTCCAATTCTGACCTCTTTCACATCCTCGATTTTATTTGCTGCACCAATGGGGGGCCGTGCTTTCAGCTGCCTGTGCCCTAAGCTTTGGAATTCCCTCCATAAACCTCTCTGACTCTCTAGCACTCCTTCCTCATTTTAAGACGCTGGTTAAAACCTAGCTCTTTGACCAGGCTTTTGGTCATCTGACCACGTTCTCCTTATGTTGGTCGGTATCATATTTTTTGATCATTGTTCTTGTCAAGCGCCTTTGCAAGTTTTATTAGTTTAAGGCGCTATATCAATACAAGTTGTTGTTGTTGTTGTTGTCCCTGTGGATATCTGAGTTATTGGATTCTTCTTATTTGTACTGGCTACCGCTTAAAATTGATTGATTTATTACTCGTTTGATTTAACCAATTGTTAAAATCAAATGCATGACAATGTACAGAGTGAAAGACTTTCGAGCTAGATTGGCGGATATTTCCAGCAGAACACATCGATGGCAAACATTCGGCAAAAAGAGTAATCACGGCATGAGGAAGGATATGTTCTCAAAAATGCCAGTTTATTAAACTTGATTGCTACATCTGATGAACTGGAATCTCAGGCGGAATACAGTATGGATTGTGCAGAATGTTGTGTGCGTTTATGTGTAAATTCCTATGTGTGTGAGTGTGAGAGTTTGTGCATGTGCGTGTGTGAGTGCATGTGGGTGTGAGTGTGTGCGTATATGTTTGTTTGTGTGTGTCTTTGTGTGAGTGTGTGAGTGTGTGCTTGTGAGTGAGTGCATGTGTGTGAGTGTGTGTGATTGATTGTGTGTGCATTCGTGTCTTTTTATGAAGGTGTTTGTGTGTGTGAGTGCTTGTGTGTGTGAGTGACTAGGTAAGTGAGAGTGTGTCTGTGTGTGTGTGGGAGTGTATATGTGCACCTGAGTGTGTTTGAGTATGTGCTTTATAATGTGTGTGAGTGTGTGTGAATCTGACAGTGTGTGAGTGAATGTAGGTGTATTTTGTGTGTTTGTAAAGATGTGTGTGTGAGTGTGTGTGACTGAGTGTCTGTGTGTGCCTGTGTGTGTGTGTATTTCTGTGAATGTGTGTGCATGTGACTGTGTGAGTGAGAGTGTGTCTGAGTGTGTCTGAGTGTGTGTGTATTTGATTGTGTTTGTGTGTCTGTTTTAGAATGTATGTGAGTGTATGTGAATCTGAGTTTGTGTGAGTGAATGTGTGCATTTTTTGTGCGTAAGTGTGTGTGTGTGTGTATATGTGTGAGTGTATAAGTCTTTGTGGGTTTGCGTGTGTGTGTGTGTCTGTGTCCGATTTTCTGTTACAGAGAGCGTGTGTGTGTGCACGGGTGTGTGTGAGTGAGTGTGTGTATTGTGTGTGAGTGTCTAAGAGTGGGGATATGTGTGTGAGTGTGTGATTGTGTTTTGTGTGAGTTTGCCCGTCTCGCCGTCTGCAATGAGAATAAACTGACCTTTACAAGGCAAAGCAGTGCCGTTCTATAATTTACCGTTACGTTGTGGATACTATGGGGTAGGTTGTGAATATGATTGAAACATGCATAGGAGGACTCCAGCGATAACTGTCGAAATAATTGCATTTTCACTAGATGGTTCTGAGTTAGGAATCATTTAGTGTAAACAGCGAGAGCGAGGAACATCTCAAAGATTGTGTTTAACTGGCGGTAATATTTAACTTGTATAATAACTGTAACATCTCCTTCAATGTTTTCTGTGTTAACTGGATAACTGCTATTTTGGTTTACGGCAAAATGTCCCAAGAGAAATTGCAGCAACAGCTGTCATAATAAATGCAGAAACAATATCCCAAAATCTCCTATGCCTGATTTTTGCACAGTGGTTCTGTGGGAGGGCGGTTCGCCTACACATACATTTAACAGCAATTTAATACACGCCCCTCTCAAGCACATTAGGAAAAAGCATCAAATAAGCAGGCAAAATCTCAGCCCGGTGTGTTACTCGGAAAATCGCAACGACAGGATGAGGGAAATTCTTTCAATCCTGTAACACATCATATCACTAGATACCGCCGAAGGTAGTGGCAACAAAGTAATGTGTGACTGATTGATTCATTAGTTGTTTCATTGATCGATTGCGTGTTTAACTACTTTAAACATACATTCATTGATTCAGTGATAGATTCATTTATTCATTTATTCCTTCTTCAATCGATAAATTAAACACCTGATTCAGCCTCAATGGAAAATAAATAACTACAGTGAATGTGTGAATCTCACTCACCTCTTACAGTTATTTTTACCGGGTCACTCAGAGCCGATGATAGCTGTTTTCCCTCCACAATCCCCTTATATAGACAGATGTAATTTCCTCCTTTGGCGTGATCTATATTCCTGATGGTGAAGGTGACAGAATTGCTCCCTATAGCCGCAGGCTGGACATCCAAGTAATTTGCTTCTCCTTGCCTGTATCAGAAGAATGCGAAGCCAGGAATGTCTCGGGATTTGTACAGTTAACGGTAACATTTCCACCATTCACAGCAACACTGGAATCCGCTGATATAGTTGGTTTGGGTAGACCTGTAGTTCGAAAGGAACAAACATTGACAATCGATTCACAATGCAGTGCTGACTTATTTTTGCAATCCAAAGTATTAATGGTCTGCAATTGGGTATACAGAGCATAATTTCAAAGTTTGCAGATCACACAGACGTCGCAAAAATAGCGAGCAGTGAGAATGATAGTAAAACACATGAGCTGGCATAGTCAGGCTGTTGAAATGGGGAGAAACAATGCTGATTAAATTTAACACAGAGAAGTGTGATGTGAAGAACTTTGGTCGGAAGAATGAGGAGAGACAATATAAACTACAAGGTATAATTTTAACCGGGATGGAGGAAGCAAGAGACCTGACGTCTATGTAAACATGTCTTTGAAGGTGGCGGGAATGATTGAGACGGCTGTTAATAGCTCTATCAATCGAGTAACAGAGAACGCAATTAAGGACGTTCTGCTCAACCTTTATACCACACATGTTATGTCCCAGCAGGAGTATTGTGTCTAATTCAGGGCGTCGCACATTAGGAAGGCTTTTAAAGCTAAGGCTAAGGGACTATTTGGACAGTTTTTTCAGAGCCGACACAGGCTCGACAGACCGAATGGCCTCCTTCTGTGCTGCATCGTTTTATAATTCTCTGATTAATGGTGTTGCTGACAGTAAGGTGTCAGCTTGTGTGTCCAGGATTAATGGTTACAGACAAGAGCTGACTGCAGAGACCCTCTCTGTGAAGATTAAACAATGTTATGTTGAAAGATGGGTGATATTTTTATATACCAGTAGAGCTTTGAATATGTCTATTAAAAGTCTCTGCTCCCTTTCACTCATCTAGTAGAGTGACTGTCATTTCGAACCACCCACTATTGACAGAGGCTCTATATTGGCATTGGTAACGCCCTCCGTGGTTTGTGGTATTAACTGATTCGCTCTGATAAGTCGAGATGTAGGGGCAGAATTGGAAATCAGGAACACAGATCGTACAGTAAAAGCCACAGCCTGCAGAACATTGGTTATATTACACGTGGAGTACAGATATTCACTAATAAATTCCAGATGGTGGCGAGATTATGGATATCACATCTACTTGGCGTGTTTGAGGCAAATAGGGTGCATACATTTAAGGGGTCACTGGATAAACACATGAGGGAGAAGGGAATGGAGCAATATGCAGATAGGATGAGTTGAAGTAGTGTGGTAGCAGGGTCATGTGGAGTTTAAATACCGTCTTACACCAGCTGGGCCGAATGGTCTGTTTCTGTGAAGTAAATTTTTTTTCATACTGTGTAATGCAATAATGCTTCCTTTCCACAACAGTAAATGTCGAATTTTTAAACCATTCTTCAAATACACTGTCAAGGGCTGAGCGCAGGGAGCCTCGCTGTGAAATATAAAAACTGATCATTGAAACCAGTTAGATTTATTGGTAAAATACAAAGATCGTTGAATAGAAATATTAAGAATATGTATTCCTGTTCACTTACCTGCTATAGTGATGGTCACTGCTTCACTGATCGGGGACCATAACCACCGGCTATTGATGGAGATTCTATATTGGCACTGATAATGCCCTCCTTGGTCTGTACCGGTACCCAGGAGTGTTCCAATGTTGCTCTTTGTGACGATTTGAGGATAGTTCAGCGTTTGATTACCTTTGTAAAAATAGATTTGACCGTGATCCTCTCTGTTCACCGTGCAGGTAATGGTGGCCGTCTCTCCCTCTGAGTACACCCCAGTCAGCTGATCAAGTGAGATCCCTGGTGGTGTTAGCGGATCTGTGGTAAAATAAATGGAAAGAATAAATGAAATGGGTTTCTTCATTTTTCTTGTGCCATGAAGTTTGGTAACTCATTAAAGATTGTGATGTATTCAAGGGAAATGTTAGCATCAGCAACTGAGATTCTACAAAAGGGGAATTGACTGTTGCTTAATGAAGTTGGACAGAAAATATACGAGCTGCGGAACCTGTTCCAAAATCTGTGCTGTTCATTGAAATGTCCTTCTGTGATAGCAGGAGAAGAAGGGTTGGTTTGAAATTCATATTTCTGCTAATGTATTCGAGCCATAACCTGATTAAACTGAGTGAACAACTCCAATAAACTGTGTGGATTTTCATTTCACATAAAGGAGTTCAGTGTTGCTGGGCTCTGGATTGTGGGCTTCGCTGTCAAGGCCAGCATTTAGTGCTCAACCCAGTTGCCCTTGAGAACTGGTGGTCGGCCTTCTTCTTAAACCCACTTGTGTTCCCACAATGCTGTTTGTTACGTACTTTGAGCACTTTGACCCAGTGACGATTAAGGATCGCCACATATATTTCCAAGTCAGCATGATGCGTGACTTGCAGGTGGAACTAGGAGATGATGCTCTTCAGATGCAACTGCTGCCATCGTCCCTTTTGATGATGGTGGTCGAGGGTTTTCGTGCTGCATTCGAAATGCAATCCATTCAGGGATATGGAATCCTAAAATGTACTTAAGTGAAAATATTTCGCATATCAGGATGATTTTGTAAATCGCGTTCTGCAATTTCGGTTATCTGACTGAGAATCTGTAATATGACATGACCAGCCAGTCTGGTGGTGCCTCGTGAGGTGAATATACACTCAGTGGAGTTAACAGTCTGGCCAGATGAAATCATTTGCCACTAAATATTCCACTGTGGTAGTTCCAGAGGTTTAGGGAGTAAAATTGGAAATCAGGGACATAGATTGCGTGATGATAACAGACAGTCTGCAGTTCCCCTGTCAGAAGACCTGGTCTTCACATCACAAATTATCGGGTCTCTCAGCTCCATAACACAGCATTCCCTCAGTACTGAGTTACAGGGGCAATCATAATCTATCATCATAGTGCACTCTATTCAATTCAATGGAGGGTATAATTGGGCGAAGTTTAAAACGGGAGGCTGATCCCTATCCACTTCTTTCCCACCTGGAGGGTGTGGTTAGATTTATCCTCCATGTTTCGCCGTGGACTGTGAGCTCATGTTTTTCCTCGTGGTTGAATTCACAAAATTCAGATGCAATGGAGTATAAATTCGTCTTGTATAGTAACCCAAAACAGGCGACATCGTCAGCCCGTTTTACACATGGCCAGATTTCCATTCCCATTGCCTACAATGGAATCAGAAATCCGGTGGGTATGAATCGCGCAGACGATTTGCTTTATCTCATTTTGCGCTACCTCCCGTGATGAATTACATCCCCTTATCTCCAGTAACGCGCTTTGCTGCTAATAGGTTCACAAAGGGTGATTGCAGGGTCCAATTTTACAGGGATCCTGTCAAGAGTTGAGAAATAAGATTAAAACCTAACCCCACTATTTATGAAAGGAGGGAGAGAGAAAGCGGGGAACTGCAGGCCTGTGAACCTGACATCAGTAGTAGGGAAAATGTTAGAATCTATTATTGAAGAATTGACAACTGAACACTTAGAAAATAATAATAGGATTGGGCAGAATCAACACGGATTCATGAAAGGGAAATCAGGTTTGACAAATCTGTTAGAGTTTATTGAGGTTTTAACTGACAGTATAGATAAGGGGGAATCAGTGTATGTGGTATATTTGGACTTTCCGAAGGCATTCGATAATGTGCCACACACTAAACAAAATTAAGGCTCATGGGATTGGGGATAATAAAATAGCATGGATTTCGGTTTGGTTAACGGACATAAAACAGAGTGTAGGAAGAAATGGATCATTTTCGGGCTGACAGGCTCCAACTAATGGGGTAACGTAAAAATCAGTGCTTTAGTCTCAGCTATTCACAATCTACAGCAATGACTTGGATGAGGAGACCAAATGTAACAAAGCCAAGTTTGCTGATGTTACAAAGCTGGTGCAACATAAGTTGTGAGGAGGATGCACGATGGTTGGATGGGGATATAGACAAGCAAAGTGAGTGGGCAGGAATGTGGAGAAATGTGAGTCTGGAACCAGGGTCCACAGTCTCAGGTTAAGGGTTTGGCCATTTCGGAATGAAATGAGGAGAAATTTCTCCACTGAGTGGATGGTGATTCTTTGGAATTCAATACCCCAGGGGGCTGTGAAGGCTCAGTCGTTGAGTATATTCAGGACAGAGGTAGATGGATTTTTGAGCATTAAGGGAATCAATGTAGATAGTGCAGGAAAGTGGAGGTGCTGTAGATGATTGCGAATGATCTTACTGAATGGTGGAGCAGGCTGGAAGGTGCAAATAGCATTTCCTGCTCCTGTCTCTTATTTTCTTATGCTTTAAAACCAATTCTGTTGTATTCCTCAGTCCTAATATTAAGCCATTAATTCAGTTACAGTGATTAAAGCATGATTTTATAAACATACCAAGTGTGCTGGAAGAAAATTACAAATCTCTGTCCCTTGTCATTCACCTGCTACAGTGACTGTCACAGACTCGCTGAGATGAGATTCTAACAACCTTTCCTTGATGAAGGTTCCATACTGGCACTGGTACCGCCCTCTTTGTTCTTTAATGGTAATCGAGATATATCCAATATTGTACTTTTTGGCAATTTGATCGGAGTACAGCCATTGAGTATCTTTGTAAAAGAAGAAGGCATAATAGCGATCATCTCCGGACATGGTGCAGGAATTGGTGACCGTCTCTCCTACTACATACACACCAGTCGGTTGATCAAGAGATATCACTGGTGTTGTTAGCGGATCTGTGGTAAAATAAATAGAAAGTACAATTAGAAATGGATCTGCGGATTTTCAGGTGCAGTGCCAGGTTGGGAACTCAATGATGATTACATTGTGTTGAAGCGCAGTTTCACATCGGATACAGAGATTCCACAAAAGGGGAGTTCGGGATTTGGTTACAAAGAAACAAAAGAAGACTTGCATTTCTATAGCGCCTTTCATGACCTCGGGACGATCCAAAGCACTTTACAGACAATTTATCAATGCCGAAGTGTAGTTGATGTTATCAGGTAGGAAATCGAATGTCGGAGCCAAAGAACCTAAATCAGCTGGAGTCCAAAGTCCGGTTTTGGGCAGGAGATTTTACTCTGGGATACCAGCGGTACAAGGAAATGGATGCTTTGAAATCCCGTGGTCAGCTGTTTTAGACCAGGTGCAGATGTGATCAGTAACAGTGAAATTCTCCATTATACCCGCACCACGACCGGTACCAGTGCAAGTATGAAACCTCCACCAAGGGAAGGCAGTTAGGAACTAATCTCAGCGCGGCTGTGACGGTCACACATTTCAAATATTTGGCCTGTTCTCTCACACTCCTGGCTTGTGCCATGTAGATGGTGGAAAGCATTTGCTGAGTAAGGACGTGAGCCATTCGCTGCAGAATTCTACGTCTCCGATCTTCTCAAGTAACGGCAGTCTTTCTGTGGATGGGAAATTGGAGTTGATATTTTTGTTGGCGAATTTGGAGGTGATTTTGTGAAGGTGAATTTTAAGTTGATGCTGTTCCCATGCGGTTGCTGCCCTTGTCTTTCTGGGTGTTGGAGCTCGCTCGCCTGTTTGTGAAGTGCTGCTGAAATGCAATGCAGATAGATATATGAACCTTACTTTGTAGTTAGATTAAAATATCGTGCATAACAAAAACATATTGAATACCTCTGCACGCAGATTCTGTTCCCTGAAAGAGAAACCTCTAATGTGTCAAGGCCAGTCAATCTGGAGAGCTTCTTGAGGCTGATACCTGGGATGGCAGGAATGACGTATGAGGAGAGATTGGGACGATTGGCCTTGTTATCGCTGGAGTTTAGAAGAATGAGAGGGGATCTCATTGAAACTTATCAAATTCTGACGGGACTAGACAGTCTGGATGCAGGAAGGATGTTCCCGATGATCAGGGAGTCCAGTACCAGGTGTCACATTCTAAGGACAAGGGGTAGGCCATTTTGGACAGAAATGAGGAGGAATTTCTTCACCCAGAGATTGGTGAGACTGTGGAATTCTCTGCCACAGAAAGCAGTAGAGGCCAATACGTTAAATATATTCCACAAGAAGTTGGATATATTTCTTAAGGCTAAAGGGTTCAACGGGTATGGGGAGAAAGCAGGGACCGGGTACTGAATTTGGCTGATCAGCCATGATCGCATTGAATGGTGGTGCAGGCTCGAGGGGCCGAATGGCCAACTCCTGCTCCAATCTTCTATGCTTCTACCCTAATTCTTCCCACAGCGGTCCTCTTTACTTCATTTGGCTGTGGGCTTTTTAAATTATTTATCCTTTACCTAATATCTTTTGTCGCACATCAGTTGTTCACCCCAGAGTTATTATTAGCTGCTATTTAAGCCACAAGCTTCACAGTCAATGCCAGGCTTGGAGTTTGGTCAGAATTCCACTTAGAATTACAGGCATGCCAGCCTGGAGTCTCGTCTGCATACAACTTAGATTGACAGGCAATGCCAGGCTTGAGTTTGGTCAACATACAGCTGAGATTGACAGAAAATGCCAGGCCTGGAGTCTGGTCCGCATACAGCTTAGATTGACAGGCAATGCCAGGCCTGGAGTTTGGTCAGCATACAGCTGAGATTGAAAGGCAACACCAGGTGTGGCGTCAGGTCAACATACAGCATGGCTTGACAGGCAATGCCAGGCCTGGAGTCTTGTCCGCATACAGCTTAGATTGACAGGCAATGCCAGGCCTGGAGTGTTGTCCGCATACAGCTTAGATTGACAGGCAATGCTACGGATGGATTCTGGTCAACATACAGCTTAGATTGACAGGCAATGCCACGGCTGGGTTCTGGTCAACATACAGCTTAGATTGACAAGTAATGCCTGGCCTGATGCCTGGTCAACATACAGCTTAGATTGACTGTGAATGCCAGTCCTGGAGTCTTGTCCGCATACAGCTTAGATTGACAGGCAATGCCAGGCCTGGAGTTTGGTCAGCATACAGCTGAGATTGAAAGGCAACACCAGGTGTGGCGTCAGGTCAACATACAGCATGGCTTGACAGGCAATGCCAGGCCTGGAGTCTTGTCCGCATACAGCTTAGATTGACAGGCAATGCCAGGCCTGGAGTGTTGTCCGCATACAGCTTAGATTGACAGGCAATGCTACGGATGGATTCTGGTCAACATACAGCTTAGATTGACAGGCAATGCCACGGCTGGGTACTGGTCAACATACAGCTTAGATTGACAAGTAATGCCTGGCCTGATGCCTGGTCAACATACAGCTTAGATTGACTGTGAATGCCAGTCCTGGAGTCTTGTCCGCATACAGCTTAGATTGACAGGCAATGCCAGGCCTGGAGTTTGGTCAGCATACAGCTGAGATTGAAAGGCAACACCAGGTGTGGCGTCAGGTCAACATACAGCATGGCTTGACAGGCAATGCCAGGCCTGGAGTCTTGTCCGCATACAGCTTAGATTGACAGGCAATGCCAGGCCTGGAGTGTTGTCCGCATACAGCTTAGATTGACAGGCAATGCCACGGATGGATTCTGGTCAACATACAGCTTAGATTGACAGGCAATGCCACGGCTGGGTTCTGGTCAACATACAGCTTAGATTGACAAGTAATGCCTGGCCTGATGCCTGGTCAACATACAGCTTAGATTGACAGTTAATGCCTGGCATGATGTCTGGTCAACATACAGCTTATATTGACAGGCAAATTCAGGCCTGGAGATTGGTCAACATACAGCTTAGATAGAAAAGCAGTGCCAGGCCTGGAGTCTGTTCAACATACAGCTTAGATTGACAGGCAATGCCAGGCCTGGAATTTGTTCGACATAAAGCATAGATTGACAGGCAATGCCAGGCCTGGACTTTGGTCAGCATGCACCTTAGATTGACAGGCAATAACAGGCGTGGAGTCTGGTCAACATACAGCTGTGATTGACAGGCAAGGCCAGGCCTGGAGTTTATTCAACATACAGCTTAGATTGGCATACAATTCCAGGCCTGCAGACTGGTCAACATAAAGCATAGGTTGACAGGCAATGCCAGGCCTGGAGTTTGGTCAACATACAGCTTAGACTGACAGGCAATGCCAGGCCTGGCGTCTGCTCAACATAGAGCTTAGATTGACAGGCAATGCCATGCCTGGAGTCTGGTCAACATACAGCTGAGATTGACAGATAATGCCAGGCCTGAAGTCAGGTCAACATAAAGCTGAGAATGACAGGCAAGGTCAGGTCTGGTGTCTGGTCAACACACATCTTAGATTGACAGGCAATGCCAGGCCTGGAATTTGTTCAACATACAGCTGAGATTGACAGGAAATGCCAGGCATGAAGTCAGGTCAACATAAAGCTGAGAATGACTGGCAAGGTCAGGTCTGGAGTCTGGTCAGCATACAGCTAAGAATGACAGGCAATGCCAGGCCTGGTGATTGGTCAACATACAGCTGAGATTGAAAGGCAATGCAAGGCCTGGAGTCTGGTCAACATGCAGCTTAGACTGACAGGCAATGCCAGGCCTGGAATTTTTTCAACATACAGCTGAGATTGACAAGCAATGCCAGGCCTGAAGTCAGGTCAACATAAAGCTAAGAATGACTGGCAAGGTCAGGTCTGGAGTCTGGTCAGCATACAGCTAAGAGTGACAGGCAATGCCAGGCCTGGTGATTGGTCAACATACAGCTGAGATTGAAAGGCAATGCCAGGCCTGGAGTCTGGTCAACATGCAGCTTAGATTGACAGACAATGCCAGGCATGGAATTTTTTCAACATAGAGCTGCGACTGACAGGCAATGCCAGGCCTGGTGTCTGGTCAACATACATATTAGATAGACAGGCAATGCCAGGCCTGGAGCTTTGTCAACATACTGCTTTGTTTGCCAGTCAAGGTTTCTAGTGGCTGGCGTCCTTTTCCCCTCCCTGTCAACTCTCTGATATTTGTTAACTCTGATGTCGCCACATTGTGTGCAACCGTGAGCTGCACACTGTAACAATTGCCTGCCCTTATAACCTTCTGCCCACACCCTCCATGATGGTAATTCGGTGTTATTATTAAGTATTTCATTCGTTCAGTTGTTGTCTGTTTGCACCTCTCCTTATTGGACTCGGCCTTTATCGCATTTCATGGTAAGGCCCCTGTAAGAGTCTCTGTTATCCTTCTCAAAAGGTCCTGACCGAGCGTGCTTTTGGACATAATATTCTACCCACAACATCAAAGATAATACTCCATTATTTTCGTTAATATTTACAGCTGTTATATATTTTGCCCTCTCCTTCTTGGACTTGGCCTTTATTGGAGGTGAGCATTCTCCAATTTTCTTACAACTAACTCCCCCTTTCTATAAAACTTGTAAGAGATTGAGGAGTATATGATTAGTACAGTGATCCTTCAGTGACTTTCACGTTAAGACACGATGTAACTTGATATCTGCTATACCCGCTGTCAAATTGAATACAGCACACATGTGTGTGTGTGTTGCTTTTTTCTTGAATCCCCCTGCGTTGCCTTGGATTGTCGATGGTGAAAGCAGTCCAGCTCCTGCCCCAGTGCTCGTTCACGATTGAGCTCTTGATGGTTGTGGCTCACCTTCAGTCCCGTTTCGGCGCACCTGGTTTTCAATCCTATTAAATAGTGGTGTGATATTATTATCTATATCCGGGCAGAGAGACTTCATAACTAATAATAAGGAATTTAATTAATTACATAGCATGGAGCTGGTGATGTGTTATTGTTGCGAAATGTGGGAACTGGTGGAGACCATTGATGCTCACGGTGATTAAATTTGCAGTAAGTGTTTGATGCCAGAGGAACTCCGGCTCAGATTTGAGGTGTTTGAGACCAAGCATCAGACACTGCGACGGTAGTCACACCGATGAAATTAATTAAGTCAGATGTAGTCCGTGGTCAGGAACAGGACAGTCTGACTATGAGTGAGGCAGGTACGGGGATCCAGAAGGTAGAGCTGGAGGAGCCACAGCCCTTGCTCTTGTCCAAAAGGTTCGAGGTTGTTACTCCCTGTGGGGACAGGAGCAGGGACTGCAGGGAGGATGAGCAACCTGGCCACAGCCCCGTGGAAAAGGGGGCCATTCAAGTGGGGGAATAAAAGGAAATGTTGTAGCGGCAGGTGATAGTATCATTAGCGGGATAGATAGGGTTCTCTGCAGTCGAGGGCGGGATCCCCAGGGTTAAGGAGATCTCTTCTGGGCTGGAGAGAAACTTGGAATGGCAGGGGGAGGATCCAGTTGCCGCGGTCCATTTTGGACAAACGACGTAGATAGGACAAGGAAGAAGGTTCTGTTAAAGGAGTATGAGCAGCTAGGGGTCAAATTAATAAACCAGAATCTCTGGATTATTGCCTGAGCCACTTGCGAATTTGGCTAGGATTAATAAAATAATAGAGTTGAATGCGTGGCTCCAAGATTGGTCTGGGAAAAATGGGTTTTGCTTCTTGGGACACTGGAACCAGTACTGGGACAGGAGGGAGCTCTTCCGTTGGTACAGACTTCACTTGGCCAGTGCTGGGACTAGAATCCTGGCGAATCATATAACTAGAGCTGTAGAGAGGGCTTTAAACTAATTAGTGGGGGGGGGGAGGTTCCTAGAGAGCAAATAATAAAAATGACAATGGAGAAGGTCATAGACTTCGGTAGTAGTGGGAGGATTAAAAACCAGAGCGTGTCAGGAAGGGACAGAAGGTATGGAGTAAAAGGCAAAGCAGTAAAAGGGGAAAAAGCAGGAACTAATTGTCACAAAACATATTTGAAAGTTCTTCAGCTGAATGCACTAGCATTCGTAACAAAATGGACGAGTTAACAGCACAAATAACTACCTATGGGTATGATCTTGAGGACATTACAGAAACATGGCTGCAGGATAACCATGACTGGGAAATAAACATAGCAGGTTATTTAATAATCAGAAAGGACAACAAGGAGGAAGGGGAGGTGGGGTGGCTATGTTAATAAAGGAAGGAATCACTTAATACAGAGGCATGATATTGGGTCAAAGGAGCAGGATAGTGAAACAGTTTGGGTGGAGATAAGGAATAATAAGGGGGAAGAAACACTAGTGGGAGTAGTCTATAGGCCTCTGAACAGTTGCAACTCTGTTGGACGGAGTATTAATCAGGAAATAGTTGAGGCTTTTAATAATTGAACAGCTATAATTATGGGGGATTTTAACTATCATATTAACTGGACAAATCAAATTGGGCAGGGAAGCCATGAGGAAGAGTTCATTGAGTGTATGAGGGATTGGTTTCTTGAGCAGTATGTAACTGAACCGACCAGGGGGCAAGCAACCTTAGGTTTGGTCCTGTGTAATGAGACAGGATTAATTGCAAATGTCCTAATAAAGGATCCCCTGGAATGAGTGACCATAACATGGTTTAATTCCATATTCAGTTAGAGGGTGAGAAGGTTGGATCTCAAACAAGCGTGCTGAGCTTGAATAAAGGAGACTATGAAGGTATGAGAGCGGAATTGATTAGAGTGGACTTGGAAAATAGATTAAAGTGTAAGACGGTACATGATCAGTGGTGTACATTTGAGGAGTTATTTTCCAACTTCCAAAAAATATATATCCCACTGAGGAAAAAGGGTGTAAAAGAAAAGATTGTCATCCGTGGATAATAAAGTAATTAAAGATAGTATCCGACTAAAAACAAGGGCATATAAGGTAGCCAAATCTAGTGGGAGGATAGAAGATTGGGAAGTCTTTAAAGACAGCAAGAAATAACTAAAAGATTGATTAAGTAAGGGAAGATAGATTATGAAAGTAAATTAGCAAAAAGTAACAACAGATAGCAAAATTTCTATAGTTACATAAAAAGAATAAGGGTGGCTAAAGTAAATGTTGGTCCCTTAGAGGATGAGACCGGGAAATTAATGGTGGGAAACATGGAGATGGCAAAAACGCTGAACAGTATCAGTCTTTACAGAAGAGGACACTAACAATATCCCAACACTGGACAAACAGGGGGCTCTAGGGGGGGAGGAGCTAAATAAGATTAAAATCACTACGGAAGTGGTACTCGGTAAAATAATGGGACTCAACGCGGATAAATCCCCTGGACCTGCTGGTAGGGATTGTGGATGCATTGGTAATCATTTTCCAAAACTCCCTGGATTCAGCAAAGGTCCCGGCAGATTGGAAAACTGCTAATGTAACACCCTTATTTAAAAATTGTATTAGGCAGAAGGCTGGAAACTATAGACCTGTTAGCCTAACATCTGTGGTTGGTAAAATTTTAGAGTCCATTCTTAAGGAGACAGTAATGGGGCATTTGGATAAACATAATTTAATAGGACAAAGTCAGCATGGTTTCAAAAAGGGGAAGTCATGTTTGACAAATTTGATTGAGTATTTTGCGGAATTAACATACAGGTTGGATACAGGGGACCCAGTGAACGTATTGTACTTAGACTTCCAAAAGGCAATTGACAAGGTGCCACACCAAAGATTATTGCTCAAGAAACAATTATCACGGGAATGGGGGTAATATTCTGGCATGGGTGGAGGATTGGCTTTCTAACAGAAAGCAGAGAGTTCGGATAAATGGTTCATTCTCAGACTGGCAATCAGTACCTAATGGTGTTCCGCAGGGGTCAGTGCTGGGTCACCAACTCTTTACAATCTATATTAATGATTTGCAGGAGGGGACCGAGTGTAACATATCAATGTTTGCAGATGAAACAAAGATGGGAGGGAAAAATGTGAGTGAGGAGGACATAAAAAAACTGCAAAGGGACAGAGACAGGCGAAGTAAGTGGGCAGAGATTTGGCAGATGGAATTCAATACTGGGAAGTGTGAGGTTATGCACTTTGGCAGGAAAAATCATAGAGCAAGTTATTATCTTTATGGCAAGAAACTGGAATGTACTGTAGTACAAATGGATCTGAGGTTCCTGGTGGACGAAACTCAAAAAGTTGGTATGCAGGGGCAGCACGTGATCAAGAAGTTCAATGGAATGTTGGCTTTTATTGCTAGGAGGATAGAATATAAAAACAGGGAGGTATTGCTGCAGTTGTACAAGGTATTATGAGACCGCACCTGGAATACTGCATACAGTTTTGGTGTCCATACTTAAGAAAATACATACTTGCTCTCGAGTCAGTACAAAGAAGGTTCACTCGGTTAATCCTGGGGATGAGGGGCTGGAGATATGAGGAGAGGTTGAGGAGATTGGGATCCTACTCATTGCACTTCAGAAGAATGAGAGGCGAACTTATTGAAACATATGAGATTGTGAAGGGGCTTGATCGGTTGGATGTGGTGAGGATGCTCCCAATGATGGGTGAAACTAGAACTAGGGGGCATAATATTAGAATAAGGGGCTGCGATTTCAAAACTGAAATGAGGAGGAACTTCTTCACTCAGAGGGTAGTAGGTCTGTGGAATTTGCTTCCCCAGAAAGCTGTGGAAGCTACATCATTAAATACATTTAAAACAGAAATAAACAGTTTCCTAGAAGTAAAGGGAATTAAGGGTTACGGGGAGCGGACAGGAAATTGGACATGAGTCTAGGATCGGATCGGTCATGGCCTTGTGGTTAGTGGAGCGGGCTCGGGGCGGTGTAGCCTGGTCCTGCTCCTGCTTCTTGTGTTCTAATTCTGTGTTAGATTTCAGGAAATGGTTCTATTCACAGGGATTAGTGGAGACATCGAACAGGCTGCCAGCTAGGTTTACTTCAAGAGTAAATTGGGTCTGTTCCTTGCTGGGATGGAGATCACCTTGTACAGAAGGTAAGTTTTGTAGGAAATACAGGGACAGAGTGATCTCCTGGACGAGTTTCGATTGCCTAGATGGGTCGGAGAGGAATTTCCCAGATTTTTGCTCCCAAATCGGCAATTGGGTTTTTTATCTGGTTTTTGCCTCTCCCAAGAGATCACATGGGTTCGGGTGCGTTGGAGGGTGATAGAAGATTTGAGGTTAGGATCAGATCAGCCATGATCTTATTGAATGGTGGAGCAGGCTCGAGGGGCCGATTGGCCTACTCCTGCTCCAATTTCTATGAGCTAAGCAACAAGATTAGGTCATTCGCTCGACTAGACAATGTTGTCTTAAACAGTACTGCTTGTTTACTTGAGCAGCAACGAGTTCAGTCGTCTGATTATAATCATTTAATTCTTTAACTTCAGCAGTAAAAGCAATAAAAACACTTTGCAAGCGGAGTAAAATCTCAGATAGAGCAACAAAAATTAGCCATGGGTCTTTCCGTGCTGCTTGAACACTGGAAAAAGCTTTGTCTAATATAGTAGTCTCTGGCCATTACATAGACTAGAGACACAAATATTCATTTTCTTCAACATACATCAACAGCTTTAGAAGCACATAAAAACAATGTGGCCTTCCTGTGGTAAGCGGAACATTTCTAGTCGCTAGTCATTCTTACCATAACATAACATTTCCAATCTAAACATTCTATCATGAAAATATCCAAGGCCAGTTGGTTGCGAACATCGGCTGTTGCTGAATGAAAGATGTCCGTCTTTCTCTCTCACTCTCTATCTCTCTCCCACTCTCTACTCCAATGATACCCATCACATTTTGCCTATATTGAATGAACTAATCATGAAAACCTTTCAGAAGCGGAATTAACTGATTTCCATATACTAACACCAATACATTTCTGGTATCCCAAAAGATTTCTCCTGATTCAATAGATTTCTGGAACCACAATTGATTTCTGGAATGGCAGTGGATTTCTACATCCCAACAGATACCTAGAACACCAGTTTATTTTTCCTGTCCCTATAGACATCTGAAATATTATTGGATTTCTTCCATCGCAATTTATTTCCTTAGAGTTCATCCAATGGTGACAGACATGGAACTTTAATCATACGATTCCCATGTGAGTGCCTCTCTTTATGGTGCAGCCTGTTGGTCCCACTTGTATTTAGATATAATGTGTAAGGTAGGACCGGCTGTTAAGCCTCAGTGAAGAGGTCATGCCGGTAAGAGCTTGTTATGGTGAGGGACACTGAGAGGCTTAATTTGCTGTTCCAGTGAAATCATTGTTGGGTTTAAATAAAAAGATTTAAAATAATCGGGTTTACAAACTGTGTTAAAAATGGACAGGCTAGTTTTTAACTCAGAGAATGCAGTGCGTAGAGTGAATTAATCCCAGAAATGTGAACTTCAGTAAAAATAAACGGATTGAAGTTTGTTATTTTGAAATAAAGCGTATGTGGAAGGCAGTTTTTGTAGAATATGCAATTCTAGACTTTATTTCAAATGTTAGACATAAAACTTGACTGAGCCTGAGATTTATTGGATACAGTATTTAGCTGTTATCACTTTATTGATCATTTTTATTTAATCTGTACGGAATAGAATATGGGCCATAACAGAGCAGGAAAAACGAAAGAAAGTCTTGCATTTATATAGCACCTTTCACGACGACCGGACACCACAGAGCATTTACAGCCAATCAAATACTTTTGCAGTGTCGTCACTGTTATTATGTCCAAAACACAGCAGCCAATTTGCGAACAGCAATATCCCACAAGCAGCAATGTCATAATGACCAGATAATCTGTTTCTGTTATGTTAATTGAGGGAGCACTATTGGCCAGGACACTGCGAAGAACTCCCATGCTCTTCTTCAAAGTAGTGCCTTGGGATCTTTTACGTCCACCTGAGAGGGCAGATGCAGTTTTGCTTTAACGTCTCATTCGAAATACAACACCTCCGACAGTGCAGCACTCCTTCAACACTGCACTTGATTAAGAGCCTAGATTTTTGTGCTCAAGTCTCTGGAGCGCATGTGAATGCACAGAGATCTGATTGAGAGGGTAGTGGGCTACCCACTGTGCCACAGCTGACACTGTACAACACAGGACAATACTGCGGGTCCCTGTGATGCTTAGTAATACAGGCTAAGGGTTAAGAGCAGTTGGAAACCCTCCTGCACTAAGTGATGTTCAGGGTCAGTTACACAAAACTGAGTGACTTTATTGTGCAGTCTCCAGGCGTCACATTTGGAGTTAGACCTAAAAGTGTATTACCCCGGAAAAGAGATATAAGAGGTATGTGTTAAACTCATTCTCTGTCCCTAACTTCATTTCTCTTTTTACCTCTGTCTGCCTCTCATTGTCGCTGTCTCTCTGTGTATATTTCTCTTCCTCGGTCTCTTTTCTGTGTTTCTGTCCTGTTATTTCCACCTCTGTTATTTTCTGCCTCTCTATTGCTGTCTTTATCTTCTTCGATCTGTCAAGCTGCATTTTTTCTGCCTGTCTCTCTCTGTCTCTCTGTTACTGTCAGTCTGCCTCTGGTTGTCTCTGACACCGATGTCTACTCCCTCCAGCAGCCACATTGTCGCTCTTGCTCGGTGTCTGCAACTTTTTCTCTTTCTCTTTCTGTCTGCCTCTGTTTATTTCTGAGTCTCTGTTTCTCAGTGTGTAAACTTTTCTCTTTTTGTCTGCTTCTGTTTGTTTATTTTTAACTTTCAATCTCTGTCTTTCTCTAACATACTGTTTCACTATCATTCCATTCCTGGATTTGTATTTCTCTTTCTCTGTGTTTTTAATGTTGACTACATTTCCTTATCACTTATTTACATCTCTCAGTTTTTCATTCCCATACTTTCCCTCTTTCTTCTAACAAACATTTTCTTAATCTATCTCTTTGGCTTCTCTACCTCTTTCTAACGCTTTTAGAATTAATAATCAACTTTAATTCCAGTGTTCTTGGAAGTCATAAATGTATTGCTATTCTTAGACATTATGAGTATATTATTTTATATAAATAAAAACACACTTAACAATATAATTATGAAATATAAACAAGAAATGGAGGAAACACTCAGCAGGTCATGTACCATCTGTGGAGAGAGAAACAAATTTAAGGATTCAGATCGATGACCTTTCATTAGATCCGGAAAAGGTTAGAGCTGTCCCAGGTAGTGTGCAAGTACCGAGGCAGGGAAAGGTGGAGGGGAGGAAAGAACAAAGCGGGAGGTCTGTGATAGGGTGGAAGGAAGGAGAGAGTGAATGACGAAAGAGATGATGGTGCGACACAAAGGGCGAGGGGAATGGGAGAAGTAAAGAAACAGAAGATGGGTCGAGAAAAGCTGTAACTGGGAATGGCAAAATCATCAAAGGCTGCCGGCCGAAAAAAACGGGGGCAGGGGATTGTGTCCTGAAATTGTTGAACTCGATGTGGAGTCCGGAAGGTGTAACATGACAAATCGAAAGATGAGGTGCTGTTCCTCGAACTTTCTCGAGCTTCATTGGAGCAGTGTAGGTGGCCGAGGACAGAGAGATCAGAGTGGGAGTGGAGCAGAGAATTAATGTGACAGGCGACCGGAAGCTCGGCGTCACCCTTACGGACTGAATGGAGATGTTCAGCCAAGCGGTCACAGAATCTGCGTTTGTGTTGTAATTATAAATTTGGAAAAGATTTTTAAAAATCGTCTGTTCAGATGCAAAACATTTATCTTCATTAACAGTTATATTAATTAATTCGAGGAACAGCACCCCATCTTTCGATTAGGCTCTTTACAACCTGCTGGAATCGACATTGAGTTTAACAATTTCAGATCAGAATCCCCAGCCCCCATTTGTTCAGGCGAGAGCTGTTGATGATTCTGCCATCCCCATTTGCAACAATTAATCTCTCCTGCCTTCAATCCGATGAAAGTCTATCCCTTTTGTTCCATCCTCCCCTCTCCACTTCTCCCTGCCTCTGCACCTGATACATCTCTAACTTGTTCCAGTTCTGCAGAAGGGTCCCGCACCTGAAACGTTAACTCTGTCTCTCTCTCCGTGGATGCTGCCTGGCCTGCTGAATGTTTCCAGCATTTTTTGTTGTTATTTCAGATTTCAAGCATCCACAGTATTTTGTTATTGTTTATCCATTAACATATTAGCTACATAACTGGAACCATACTTCATTGTATCATTCATTACATGAAGTGTTTGGAGATATGTAGATATAAAAGAGGCAGTATAAATGCAAATTAAAAGAAGCTTTGTATTGTGGACCAAAACTTGCCCAACTCTTTCTTGATTTTCTTTGTATATGTTTCTATCCTTCCTCCAACAAGTTACATGTATATAGTGCATTTAACGTAACAAAACGTCCCAAGGAGCAGAGCAAGAGCGATTTCAATAAAATTATTTTTACCACCTAGTCACAGAAGGAGATATCAGGACAGATGTCCAAAAGCTTGGTGAAAGAGGATTGTTTGTTTTTATTCATTGATGGGATGTGGGCGGCGCTGGCTGGCTAGGCCTGCATTTAGTGCCCATCCCTAATTGCCCTTGAGAAGATGGTGGTGAGCCGCCTTCTTGAACCGCTGCAGTCCAGATGGTGTATGTACACACACAATGCTGTTAGGAACGGGGTTCCAGGATTTTGATCCAGCTACAGTGAAGGAACGGCTTTACAGGTCCAAGTCAGGATGGTGTGTGGCTTGGAGGGGAACTTGTAGGTGGTGATGTTCCCATGTGTCTGCTGCCCTTGTCCTTCTAAGTGGTCGAGGTCGCGTGTTTGGAAGGTGATGTTGAAGGAGCTCTGGCGAGTTGCTGCAGTTCATCTTGTAGATGGTACACACTTTAGCCATAGTGCGCCGGTGGTGGAGGGAGTGAATGTTGAAGGGGGATGGGGTGCCAATCAAGCGGGCTGCTTTATCCTGAATGTTGTCGAGCTTCTTGAGTGTTGTTGGAGCTGCACTCATCCAGGCAAGTGGAGAGTATTCCATCACACTCCTGACTTGTGCCTTGTAGATGGAGGAATGTCTTTGGGGAGTCAGGAGGTCAGACACTCGCTGCAGAATTCCCAGCCTCTGGCCTGCTCTTGTAGCCACAGTGATTTAAGAAGCAGAGAGTGGAAGAGATGCAGAGAAGTGTAGGGTGGGCATTCCAATATTTAGATTCAAGGCAGCTAGCTTTCTTTCTTTCCTTCTTTCCTTCCTTCCTTTTTTCTTTCATTCTTTCCTTCTTTTTTTCGCTCTTTCTCTCACTTTCTGCCTCTTTCTCTATCCATTTTCTATTCATGGATGTCTCTGTCTTTTTCTGACTCTACATGCTTCAATCTCTGCTTCTTTGTGTATTTATTACCTTGTAACGTTATTGTGCCTCTTTACCTTCTTATTTCTTTCTTTACTTCTGCTTCTTTTTGCTATTCAGCTACTGTCTGTCGCTTTTGATATTTTCGCTGCCTTCCTCTGTCATTCTGTCAGCGGATTAACAACAGCATTTTCAGTTGAAGTCCAGCTGAGCAATTTAGCGATGTCCTTTGGAGAAACAACTCATGTGTCGTCTGCAAATGCGACCCGCCTCAATAGGTCGGATTTTCAATGAAATCTGACATCAAAATGAGGTATAAGATCATCTCAGGACTCAGTGCTGCTAATGTCAAATGTACTGTCTGTCCAGCGGGGAGTGCAGGAGATGGGGGATGAATTGGGCTGCAGTTCTAGTGCTGCAAACTCTTCAGCTCTTTCTATGATTTAACTAATTTAACTATTAGATTGAATGGGTATTTCACCGCGTTCTTCAGCTCCTCTCTGAATTTAGTCTGGATCGCAACATAAATACACGTGTTGGTGCAGGAACTGAGAAGCTGAAGCATTCCTGCTGTGTGTTTTGTGATAACAAAAGGGTGATTGACGGAGGAATAAGATCGAATATCTGTAATTCGCGAATAAATGTTAAAGCAAACCTGTGTCACCCATAACAGTATAAAACTGCCGGTTATACTGAAGAGTAAAACGATGGATTTCTTTCGGTTCTCCATCTCTGTGTCCTTATGATTCTCTCCATCGCTGCTGCCCCGGAGTCCCCTGCGGACTCTGCTGGACACTAAAATACGTCTGACCGTCAGGACATTGAGGAGCAAAATCAGAAAGAACGGGACACAAGGGGTTAAAATTCGGTGAAACAAGTCAAATGCGGCCCATGCGGGGGAAGTAAAGAAGCTTGGTTTAGCGATACAATACCAGGGAACATTATCAATCATAAAGTAAGGTTTATGTATAAAGTACCAGGGGACAGACTCTAAAAAGCCCAGCACACTCATTGTCCCGATAATTACAGCCGCCGTTTTCTCAGTGCAATATTTTGTTTTCAGTTTTTCACAACAAATGACCACAAACCGATCAAAGGTGAAAGCGACTGTGAGCCAGACAGAAACCTCTGTGCTTGCATACACCAGGAAGACAATGAGACTACACACGGGAGTAATGAAGAGGAATGAACTTGGGAAATACATCAGAGCAGTCCACCTCAATAAGGGATCAGAGATGATGACCAGGAGATCGGCCGCTGCCATTCCCACCAGGTAGCGAGTGATACATTTGGAGAGACCGCACTTTCCTCGGGACAGGATCACAATCGCCACCATGTTAACTGTAAGAGAGAGAAGAGGAAGCAGATAAATTATTGATCAGACCTGGAGACAAGTAAGAAGTTTGAAAGGATCTGGGCTGATATTTACAGCTTTGTTGCTGCATCAAAAATGGCCACCACCGCCAGGAAGTGCCATCATCAAAATGGCCAGAGTTGTGGGGGTGGGGCTGGTGACCATATGAAAAATGGCCACTGCTAGCAGGAGGTGATATCATCAAAAATTTCGCTGTTGTGGGGGTGGGGCTGGTGACCATATGAAAAATGGCCACCACAGCCAGCAAGTGATATCATCAAAATGGTCGCTGTTAGGGGTGGGGCTGGTGACCATATGAAAAATGGCCACCACCGCCAGGAGACGATTTCATCAAAATGGTCGCTGTTGTGGGGGTGGGGCTTGTGCCCATCTGAAAAATGGCCACCGCTGCCAGGAGGTAATATCATCAAAGTGGCCACTGTTGTGGGGGCGAGGCTGGTGACCAGATGAAAAATGGCCACCACTGCCAGGAGGTGATATCATCAAAATGGCCTCAGTTGTGGGGGTCGGGCTGGTGACCATAGGAAAAATGGCCACCACCGCCAGGAAGTGATTTCATCAAAATGGCTGCAGTTGTGGGGCTGGGGCCGGTGACCATATGAAAAATGGCCACTGCTGGCAGGAGGTGATATCATCAAAATGGTCGCTGTTGTGGGGGTGGGGTTGGTGACCATATGAAAAATGGCCACCACCGCCAGCAGGTGATATCATCAAAATGGTCGCTGTTGGGGGTGGGGCTGGTGACCATATGAAAAATCGCCACCACTGCCAGGTGAATCATCAAAGTGGCCAACGGTTAAAATCAAACATGGCCACAGTAAATAATAATAGTAATAGGACTAAAATTGTTAAAAAAACAAGCCTGAAGGCTTTGTGTCTTAATGCGAGGAGCATTTGTAATAAGGTGGATGAATTGGCTGCGCAAATAGAAGTAAACAAATACGATTTGTTTGGGATTACGGAAACGTGGCTCAAGGAAGGCCAGCACTGGGAACTCAACATCCAGGGGTATTCGATATTCAGGAAATATAGGCAAAAAGGAAAGGGAGGTGGGGTAGCATTACTTGTTAAAGAAGGGATTAACACAATTGTAATGAAGGATATTAGCTCTGATGAGGTGGAATCTGTATGGGTAGAATTGAGAAATACTAAGCGGAAAAAACCGTTAGTGGGAGTGGTTTATAGACCTCCAAACAGTAAGGCGGAGGTTGGGGAAGGCATTAAAAGAGAAATTGAAGAAGCGTGCAATAACGGCACAGCAGTCATCATGGGTGACTTTAATCTACATATAGATTGGGCCAATCAAATGAGTAACAATACTGTGGAGGAGGAATTCCTGGAGTGTTTACGGGATGGTTTCCTGGACCAATATGTCAAGGAACCAACCAGAGATCAGGACATGTAAGGCTGGTTATTATGTAACGAGAAAGGATTAATTAGCAATCTTGTTGTAAGAGGCCCCTTGGGTTGGAGCGATGATAATATGATCGAATTCTTCATTAAGATGGAGAATGAAGTAGTTGACTCGGAGACTAGAGTCCTCAATTTAAATAAAGGAAACTATGCTGGTCTGAGGAGCGAGTTGGGCAGGATTGATTGGGGAATGGCACTCAAAGGGTTGACGGTGGATAGGCAATGGCAATCATTCAAAGACCGAATGGATGAACTACAGAATTTGTTCATCCCAGTTTGGCATAAAAATAAAACAAAAAAGGTGACCCAACCGTGGCTAACAAGGAAAATTAGGGATAGCATAAGTTACAAGGAGAGGGCATATAAATTGGCCAGAAAAAGCAATAATCCTGAGGATTGGGAGCAGTTTAGGATTCAACAAAGGAGGACAAAGGGATTAATTAAGAAAGGGAAAAAAGAATATGAGAGTAAGCTTGCAGAGAACATAAAAACTGACTGCAAAAGCTTTTATAGATATGTGAAGAGAAAATGATTGGTGATGTCAAGCGTAGGTCCCTTGCAGTCAGAATCGGGGGAATTTATAAAAGGGAACAAAGAAATGGCAGATCAACTAAATACATATTTTGGTTCTGTCTTCACAAAGGAGGATACAAATAACCTCCCAGAGATGCCGGGGAACATAGGGGCTGATGAAAGTGTGGAACTCAAATAAATCAGTATTTGTAGGGTAATGGTGTTAGGAAAATTGATGTGACTGATAGCCGATAAATCCCCAGGGCCTGATAATCTACATCCCAGGGTAATTAAGGAAGTGGCCCTAGAAATGGTAGATGCATTGCTGGTCATCTTCCAGAACTCGATAGACTCTGGAACGGTACCCATGGATTGGCGGGTAGCTAATGTTACCCCACTTCCAAAAAGGTGCTAGTGAAAAGGCGGGTAGTGGGGAAAATGCTAGAGTCCATTATAAAAGATGTAATAGCAGAGCACTTGGAAAGCAGTGACTGGATTGGACAAAGTCAACATGGATTTACAAAAGGTAAATCATGCTTGACTAATCTACTGGAAATTTTTGAGGATGTAACTTGTAAAATAGATAAGGAAGAACCAGTGGATGTGGTGTATTTGGACATCCATAAGGCTTTCGATAAGGTCCCGCATAAGAGATTAGCGTGCAAAATTAAGGCACATGGGATTGGGGGCAAGGTATTGACTTGGATAGAGAACTGGTTGGCGGACAGAAAGCAAAGAGTTGGAATAAACGGGTCGTTTTCCGAGTGGCAGGCAGTGACTCGTGGGGTACCGCAAGGATCGGTCCTAGGACCCCAGCTGTTCACAATATATATTAATGATCTGGACGAGGGAATTGGATGTATTATCTCCAAATTTGCAGACGACACAAAGCTGGGTGGGAGGTAATGCTGTGAGGAGGATGTCGTGAAACTCCAGCACGAATTGGACAGGTTGGGTGCTTGGGCAGAAACATGGCAAATGCACTATAACGTGGATAAATGAGAGGTTATCCACTTTGGTGGCAAAAACAGGAAGGCAGATTATTATTTGAATGGTAATTGATTGGGAGAAGGGGAAGTGCAAAGAGACCTGGGTGTTCTTGTACACCAGTCGCTGAAGGTAAGCATGCAGGTGCAGCAGGTGATGAAACTGATTCAATACATCAATCAGACAGCAGCTCCTGATATTCTGATAACCGCCCTCAGCCCAGACTCCTGCTTAACGTGGTTCAATACATCAATCTGACAACAGGCCCTGATCGTCTGATACCCGCCCTGAGCCCAGGCTCCTGATGAACCTGATTCATATATCAATCTAACTACAGCTCCAGATGTCCTGATACCCGCCATGAGCGCAGAATCCTGATTAACCTGATTCAATACATCAATCTGACAACAATTCCTGATGGTCTGGCACCCGCCCTCAGCCCAGACTCCTGATCAACCTGATTCAATACCTCAATCTCACAACATCTCCTGATGGTCTGATACCCGCCCTGAGCCCAAACAACTGAATAACTTGATTCAATACATCAATCAGACAACATCGCCTGATGGCCTGATGCCCGCCCTGATCCCAGACTCCTGATTAACCTGATTCAATACATCAATCTGACAACAGCTCCTGATGCTATGATACCCGCCCTGAGCCCAGACACCTGATTAACCAGATTCAATAGATCAATCTGACAATACCCCTCATGGTCTGATACCCGCCCTGAGCCCAGACTCCTGATTAACCTGATTCAATACATCAATCTGGCAACAGCTCCTTATGGTCTAATACAAGCCCTGAGTCCAGACTCCTGATTAATCTGATTCAATACATCAATCTGTCAACAGCTCTTGATGGTCTGATACCCGCCCTGAGCCCAGAAACCTGATTCAATACGTCAATCTGAAACATCCCCTAATGGCCTGATGCCCACCCTGAGCACAGACTCCTGATTAACTTGATTCAATACATCAATCTGACAACAGCTCCTGATGGTTTGGTACCTGCCCTGAGTCCAGACCCCTGATTAACCTGATTGCAATACATCAATCTGATAACAGCTCCTGATTCTTTGATACCCGCCCTGAGCCCAGGCTCCGGATTAATCTGATTCAATACATCAAGCTGTCAACAGCGCTTAATGGTCTGATACCCGACCTGAGCCCAGACTCCAGATTAACCTGATTCAATACATCAATCTGACAACAGCTCCTGATGGTCTGATACCCGCCCTGAGCCCAGACTCCCAAATAACCTGATTCAATACATCATACTGACAACAGCTCCTGATGGTCTGATACCCGCCCTAAGCCCAGACTCCTGATTAAACTGATTCAATACATCCATCTGACAAATGCTCCGAAATAACAACAGAAAATGCTGGAAAAACTCAGCAAGTCAGGCAACATCCGTGGAGAGAAATTTGAGTTGACGTTTCGGGTTTGACCCTTCTTCAAAGCTGGAGAGAAAAGGAGCTAGATCGAAGGCAGGGCTGCGATCGGACAAAAGAATAAAAGAACCAAAAGAAGTAAAAGAGATTAGAAGCTAGACGAGATGGTAATAGGCTGTGATTAGGTGTAAAGTGTACTGGCAGGGCAAAAGATAGCTACCAGGTGTGAGAGAGAAACAAAAGGAAAGGGGGGGGGCGGAAAGGAAAGGAGTGGAAAAATATAAGTGAAAATGAAATAGGGGCCGAGGTTATGACCTGAAATTGTTGAACTCGATATTGAGACCGGAAGGCTGCAGAGTGCCTAATCGGAAGATGAGGTGCTGTTCCTCGAGTTTACGTTGAGCTTCCGTGGAAGCTCCTGATGGTCTGATACCCGCCATAAGCCCAGACTCCTGATAAACCTGATTAAATATATCAATCTGACAACAGCTCCTAATGGTATAAGAACATAAGAACATAAGAAATAGGAGCAGGAGTAGGCCAATCGGCCCCTCGAGCCTGCTCCGCCATTCAATAAGAACATGGCTGATCTGATCCTAACCGCCAATCCACTATCACAGAACCATCTTCTGAATCTAACAGAATTAGACACACAAAATAGGAGCAGGATCAGGCTACACGGCCCCTGGGCCCGCTCCGCAACCCACATGGCCATGACCGATCCGGACTTAGGCTCATGTCCAAATTCCTGCCCGCTCCCCGTAACCCATAATTCCCTTTATTTCTAGGAAACTGTCTATTTCTGTTTTATATTTATGTAATGATGTAGCTTCTACAGCCTTTTGGGGCAGCATATTCCATGGACCTACCACCCTCTGAGTGAAGTAGTTCCTCCTGATCCCAGTTTTGAAAGAGCAGCCCTTATTCTAAGACTATGCCCCCCAGTTCTAGTTTCACCCATCATCGGGAACATCCTCCCCGCATCCACCCGATCCAACCCCTTCACAATCTTATATGTTTCAATAAGATCGCCTCTCATTCTTCTGAACTCCAATGAGTAGAGTCCCAATCTACTCAACCTCTCCTCATATGTCCATCCCCTCATCCCCGGGATTAAGCGAGTGAACCTTCTTTGTACTGACTCGAGAGCAAGTATGTCCTTTCTTAAGTATGGACACCAAAACTGTACGCAGTATTCCAGGTGCGGTCTCACCAATAACTTGTACAACTGAAGCAATACCTCCCTATTTTTATATTCTATCCCACTAGCAATGAAAGCCAACATTCCATTGTTCTTCTTAATCACTTGCTGCACCTGCATGCTAACCTTTTGAGTTTCATGCACCAGGACCCCCAGATCCCTTTGTACTTCAGTACTTTCCAGTTTCTTGCCATTAAGATAATAACTTGCTCTACGATTTTTCCTGCCAAATTGCATAACCTCACACTTTCCAGTATTGTATTCCATCTGCCAAATCTCTGCCCACTTACTTAGCCTGTCTATGTCCCCTTGCAGGTTTTTTATGTCCTCCTCACTCACTACTTTCCCTCCCATCTGAGTATCATCTGCAAACTTTGATATGTTACACTCGTTCCCCTCCTCCAAACCGTTAATATAGATGATAAAGTATTGGGGACCCAGCACTGACCCCTGTGGAACACCACTAGTTACTGATTACCAGTCTGAGAATGATCCATTTATCCCAACTCTCTGCCTTCTGTTAGATAGCTAATCCTCTATCCATGCCAGAATATTACCCCCAATCCCGTGATTTTTTAACTTGAGCAATAATCTTTTGTGTGGCACCTTGTCAAATGCCTTTTCGAAGTCTAAATACACTACGTCCACTGGTTCCTCTTTATCCACCCTATATGTTACTTCCTCAAAGAACTCCAGCAAATTTGTCAAACATGACTTCCCCTTCATAAAACCATGCTGACTTTGTCCTATTAAATTATGATTATCCAAATGTCCCGTTACTGTCTCCTTAATAATGGACTCCAAAATTTTACCTACCACAGATGTTAGGCTAACCGGTCTATAGTTTTCAGCCTTCTGTCTACTGCCCTTTTTAAATATGGGTGTAACATTAGCAGTTTTCCAGTCTGCCGGGACCATTGCCGAGTCTAGGGAGATTTGGAAAATTATTACCAATGCATCCACAATCCCTACCGACACTTCCCTCAAGACCCTAGCATGTAAGCCATCAGGTCCAGGTGATTTATTCGCCTTGAGTCCCATTATTTTACCGAGTATCACTTCCTTAGTGATTTTGATCGTGTTTAGCTCCTCCTCCCCTTTAGCCCCCTGTTTGTCCAGTGTTGGGATATTCTTAGTGTCTTCTACTGTAAAGACTGATATGAAATATTCATTCAGTGTTTTTGCCATCTCCATATTTCCCACCATTAATTTCCCGGTCTCATCCTCTAAGGGACCAACATTTACTTTAGCCACCCTTTTTCTTTTGATGTAACTATAAAAACTCTTACTATCTGTTTTTATATTTTTTGCTAATTTACTTTCATAATCTATCTTCCCTTTCTTAATCAATCCTTTTGTTATTTTTTGCTGTCGTTTAAAGTTTTCCCAATCCTCTCTCCTCCCACTTGATTTGGCTACATTACATGCCCTTGTTTTTAGTCGAATACTATCCTTAATTTCTTTACTTAGCCACGGATGGCTGTCTTTTCTTTTACACCCTTTTCTTCTCAGTGGAATATATATTTTTTGGAAGTTGCAAAATAACTCCTTAAATGTACACCACTGGTCATGTATCGTCTTACCCTTTAATCTATTTTCCCAATCCACTCTACTCAATTCCGCTCTCATACCTTCATAGTCTCCTTTATTCAAGCTTAGCACCGCTTGTTTGAGATCTAACCTTCTCACCCTCTAAGTGAATATGGAATTCAACCATGTTATTGTCACTCATTCCAAGGGGATCCTTTACGAGGACATTTTAAATTAATCCTGTCTCGTTACACAGGACCAGATCTAAGGTTGCTTGCCCCCTGGTCGGTTCAGTTACATACTGCTCAAGAAACCCATTCCTAACACACTCAATGAATTCATCCGCAAGGCAGCCCTGCCCAATTTGATTTGTCCAATTAATATGATAGTTAAAATCCCCCGTAATTATAGATGTTCCCTTACTACAAGCCTCAACTATTTCCTGATTGATACTCCGTCCAACAGAGTTGCCACTGTTCGGAGGCCTATAGACTACGCACACTATTGTTTTTTCCCCTTGTTATTCCTTACCTCCAGCCAAACTGTTTCATTATCCTGATCTTTTGACCCAATATCATTTCTCTGTATTACAGTGATTCCTTCCTTTATTAACATAGCCACCCCACCTCCGCTTCCTTCCTGCCTGTCCTTCCTGATCGATAAATAACATGGTATGTTTAATTCCCAGGCATTGTGACCCTGCAGCCATGTTTCTGTAATGGCCACAAGATCATACCCATATGTAGTTATTTGTGCCATTAACTCGTCTATTTTGTTACGAATGCTACGTGCATTCAGATAGAGAATTTCAAAGATGTTTTGTGACACTTAGTTCCTGCTTTTGCCCTTTTTATTACTTTACCTTTTACTCCATACCTTCTGCCCCTTCCTGACACGCTGTGGTTTATAATTTCCCCACTGCTACCTAAGTCTATCACATTCTCTGTTGTCATTTTTATTATTTGCTCTCGGCCCGCCCTGACCCCAGAGTCCTGATTAACCTGATTGAATAAATCGATCTGACAACATCTCCAAATGGTCGGATACCCGTCCTGAAAACAGTTTCTGATTAACATGATTCAATTGGCCAATTGTACAACAGCTCCTGATGGTCTGCTACCCGACCTGAGCCCAGACTCCTGATTAACCTGATTACAATATATCAATCTGACAACAGCTCCTGATGGACTGATACCCACCCTGAGCCCAGCCTCATTATTAACCTGATTCAATACATCAATCTGACAACAGCTCCTCATGGTCTGATACCCGCCCTGAGCCCCAGACACCTGATTAATCTGATTCAATACATCAATTTGTTAACAGCTCTTGATGGTCCGATACCTGCCCTGAACCCAGACTCCTGATTAACCTGATTCAATACATCAATCTGACAACAGCTCCTGATGGCCTGATACCCGCCCTGAGCCCAGACTCCTGATTAACCTGATTCAATACATCAATCTGACAACAGCTCCTGATGGTCTGCTACCCGCCCTGAGCCCAGACTCCAAATTAACCTGATTGAATACATCAATCTGACAACAGCTCCTGATGGTCTGATACCCGCCCTGAGCCCAGACTCCTGATTAAGCTGATTCAATCCATCAATCAGACAACAGCTCCTGATGGTCTGATACACGCCCTGAGCCCAGACTGCAAATTACCCTGATTCAATACATCAAACTGACAGCAGCTCCTGATGGTCGGATACTCACCCTGAGTTTAGACTCCAGATAAACCTGATTCAATACATCATTCTGACAACAGCTCCTGATGGTCTGATACCCGCCCTGAGCCCAGTCTCCTGATTAACCTGATTCAATACATCAATATGACAACAGCTCCTGATGGACTGACACACGCCCTGAGTCCAGGCTCCTGATTAACATAATTCAATACATCAATCTGGAACATCTCCTCATGGACTGATACCCGCTCTGAGCCTTGACTCCTGATTTATCTGATTCAATACTTAAATCTGTCAACAGCTCTTGATGGTGTTATACCCGCCCTGAGTCCAGACAACTGATTAAACTGATTCAATTCATCATTCTGACAAAAGATCCTGATGGTCTGATATCCGCCCTGAGCCCAGATTGCTGATTAACCTGATTCAATACATCAATCTGACGACAGATCCTCATTGTCTGATACCCGCCCGGATCACAGACACCTGATTAACCTGATTCAATATATTAATCTGACAACAGCTCCTGATGGTCTAATACTCGCCCTGTGCCAGACTCATGATTAACTTGATTCAATAAATCAATCGCACAGCAGATCCTAATGGTCTGATACCCGCTCTGAGCCCAGACTCCAAACTAACCTGATTCAGTACATCAATCTGACAACAGCTCCTGATGGTCTGCTTCCCGCCCTGAGCCCAGACTCCTGATTAACCTGATTCAATACATCAATCTGACAACAGCTCCTCATGGTCTGATACCCGCCCTGAGCCCAGACACCTGATTAATCTGATTCAATACATCAATTTTTCAACAGTTCTTGATGTACCGATACCCGCCCTGAGCCCAGACTCCCGATTAACTTGATTCGATATATCAATCTGACAACAGCTGCTGATGTTCTGATACCCGCTCTGGGCCCAGAGTCCTGATTAACCTGATTCAATACATCAATCTTACAAAAGCTTCTCATGGTCTGATACCCGCCCTGAGCCCAGACTCCAAATTAACCTGATTCAATACATCAATCTGACAACAGCTCCTGATGGTCAGATACCCGTCCTGAGCCCAGACTCCAAATTAACCTGATTCAATACATCAAACTGACAGCAGCTCCTGATGGTCGGATACACGGCCTGAAAACAGACTCCTGATGAACATGATTAAATTCGTCAATATGACCACAGCTCCTGATGGTCTGATACCCGCCCTGAGCCCAGACTCCTGATTAACCTGATTCAATACATCAATCTGACAACAGCTCCTGATGGTGTGATACCCGCCCTGAGCCCACACTCCTGATTAACCTGATCAATACATCAATTTGACAACAGCTCCTGATGGTCTGATACCCGCCCTGTGCCCAGACTCATGATTAACTTAATTCAATGAATCAATCTGACAGCAGATCCTGATGGTCTGATACCCGCCCTGAGTTCAGACTCCAGATAAACCTGATTCAATACATCAATCTGACAACAGTTCCTGATGGACTGATACCCGCCCTGAGCCCAGACTCCTGATTAACCTGATTCAATACATCACTCTGAAAACAGCTCTTGATGGTCTGATTCCCTCTCTTAGACCAGACTCTTGATTATCCTGATACAATACATCAATCTGACAACGGCTCCTGATGGTCTGATACCCGCCCTGAGCCCAGACTCCTGATTTACCCGATTCAATACATCAATCTGACAACAGCTCCTGATGGTCCGATACCCGCCCTGAGCCCACACTCCTGATTTATCTGATTCAATACTTCAATCTGACAACAGCCGCTGATGGTCTGATACCTGCTCTGAGCCCAGACTCCTGATTAACCTGATTCAATACATCAAGCTGACAAGAGTTCCTGATAATCTGATACACGCCCAGAGCCCAGACTCCTGAAAAATCTGATACAATACATCAATCTGACAACAGCTCCCGATGGTCTGATACACGCCCTGAGCCCAGGCTACTGACTAACCTGATTCGCTACATCAATCTGACAACAGCTCCTGATGGTCTGATACCTGCTCTGAGCAAAGAGTCCTGATTTACCCGATTCAATACATCAATCTGAAAACAGCTCCAGATGGTCTGATACCCGCCCTGAGCCCTGACTCCTGATTAACCTGATTCAATACATCACTCTGAAAACAGCTCTTGATGGTCTGATTCCCTCTCTTAGACCAGACTCTTGATTATCCTGATACAATACATCAATCTGACAACGGCTCCTGATGGTCTGATACCCGCCCTGAGCCCAGACTCCTGATTTACCCGATTCAATACATCAATCTGACAACAGCTCCTGATTGTCTGATACCCGCCCTGAGCCCAGACCCTTGATTAACCTGATTCAATACATCAATCTGACAACAGCTCCTGATGGTCTGATTCCCGCTCTTAGACCAGACTCTTGATTATCCTGATACAATACATCACTCTGACAACGGCTCCTGATGGTCTGATACCCGCCCTGAGCCCAGACTCCTGATTTACCCGATTCAATACATCAATCTGACAACAGCTCCTGATCGTCTGATACCCGCCCTGAGCCCAGACCCTTGATTAACCTGATTCAATACATCAATCTGACAACAGCTCCTGATGGTCTGATACCCGCCCTGATCCTAGACTCCTGATTAACCTGATTCCAGTACATGCAGTACGGAAAATGATCCAGTAACAATACCAGGGTTGGATCCACAACGATCATTACTGATATAATAAAACTCCTACAAGACAACAAGAGCAGAGACTGAGGACATCCCATAATTCAACTGCTGGAACAGGACAGTTGGCTGTGGAAAACTTTCACCGAGTTAAGCATTACCAAGCAATGCAGCACAGTCAATCCCGATTTACACCATTTACCCCTGAGATGACCGCTTACCAGTAACTCCAACGGCTGAAATTACAGGATAGTAAATGCGTTCTATCTGGAAGATTACTGGTACGCCCATTTCTGGGAGAAGCAGCGACTTCTGTTGGATTGGAACCCACAGATCCGGCAGGCACTCTGAGCTGGTACATCCCATTGGGCCCTGATTTATACAGGGGATAAATCTCCAGTGACACTGACAGGTTATACCCCTGATCAATGCTATTAGTTACAGTCAGTTGAACAAACACATTACATCAGGACCTTTGACACCGAAGTAAATAATGTGTTGAATAACACACAAACATCCCAACGTCCGGAACATTATCTTAATCAGACCTCTCTCGGGAATAAGGCTGAAATCTGGGCTCATACAGGACCGATCCAACAATAATGAGTGGCTTCGTTTTCCGTTTTCCTGTATTTGTATTGACCATGTTCGCTCCTGCCAATTGAGTTATACCTTTTACCGATGCCTCCAGCGTGTACATTGAGTCAAGGTACAGAAACAGCCACCTTTCACTCTATATCTGCAGATTCCCAGTTGAAATATGTTGCTTTCTCTGACATAGGGACAGTTAAAGGCCATGCTTCAGGACAGGAGCCCAGAAAATAATGTGGGTGATATGAGGGGACGGACACTGAACGTGCTTCACTGACGTTCCTCTCTCTGCTATTTTGCTGCAGTTGTGTACCGGTTTATTCTACATTGGTCAACGGTTCCAATAACATTAGAAATGTGCCAACTCCTGACACCATTCCATCAGTTCGCTCTTGGCCGCCCACCCAACCTCGACCTTCCAATAATGTCAACCGATCCTAAACTCTGCTGTCCATATCTAGCCCTCCTCAAGTCTGACTCGCCCATCACCTTCGTCCTCACTGAGCCTCAGTGTCTCTCAGTCTGCCAAAAGCATTAAATTTAAAAGTGTTATCCTTGGGTTTTATCCCTCCATGTCCCTCAACCCTCGCCCGCTCCACCCCTCCTCCATCCCTGCACTAAACCCACCATTGATCTCTCCACACCCCTGACACTGGCCTTTTTGTTGGGACAGCCCTCACCTGGTTCCAGTCTTATCGATCTGATGGTAGCCAGAGCATCTCCAGCAATGGCCTCTTCCCTCACCAGCACCATTCACTCCCGAGTCTCTGAACTGTCCATTCTTGTCCTTCCTCTTCATACTCTACATGCTGCCCTTTGTGACATCATCTACAGACATGGGGTCAGCTTCCACATGTCTGCTGACAACACCCAGCTCCATTTCTACACCATCTCTCTCCATCCTCCACTACTCCACATGTCTGCTGACAACACCCAGCTCCAGCTCTCCACCATCTCTCTCCACCCTCCACTACTCAACATGTCTGCTGACAACACCCAGCTCCAGCTCTCCACCATCTCTCTCCACCGTCCACTACTCCACATGTCTGTTGACAACACCGAGCTCCAGCTCTCCACCATCTCTCTCCACACTCCAGTACTCCACATGTCTGCTGACAACACCCAGCTCCATCTCTCCAACGTCTCTCTCCACCATTCACTAATCCACATGTCTGCTGACAACACCCAGCTCCAGCTCTCCACCTTCTCTCTCCACCCTCCACTACTCCACATGTCTGCTGACATCACCCAGCTCCAGCTCTCCAGCATCTCCCTCCACCCTCCACTACACCACAGTCTGCTGACCACACCCAGCTCCAGCTCTCCACAATCCCTCTCCACCCTCCACTAATCCACATGTCTGCTGACAACACCCAGCTCCAGCTCTCCGCCATCACTCTCCACACTCCACTACTCCACATGTCTGCTGACCACACCCAGCTCCAGCTCTCCACAATCCCTCTCCATCCTCCACTAATCCACATGTCTGCTGACAACACCCAGCTCCATCTCTCCACCATCTCTCTCCACACTCCACTAATCCACATGTCTGTTGGCAAAACGCAGCTCCAGCTCTCCGCCATCTCTCTCCACCCTCCACTACTCCACATGTCTGTTGACAAAACCCAGCTCCATCTCTCCACCGTCTCTCTTCACACTCCACTACTCCACATGTCTGCTGACAACACCCAGCTCCAGCTCTCCACCATCTCTCTCCACACTCCACTACTCCACATGTCTGCTGACCACACCCAGCTCCAGCTCTCCACAATCCCTCTCCACCCTCCACTAATCCACATGTCTGCTGACAACACCCAGCTCCATCTCTCCACCATCTCTCTCCACACTCCACTACTCCACATGTCTGCTGACAACACCCAGCTCCAGCTCTGCAGCATCTCTCGCCACCCTCCACTACTCCACATGTCTGCTGACAACACCCAGCTCCAGCTCTCCACCATCTCTCTCCACACTCCACTACTCCACATGTCTGCTGACCACACCCAGCTCCAGCTCTCCACAATCCCTCTCCACCCTCCACTAATCCACATGTCTGCTGACAACACCCAGCTCCATCTCTCCACCATCTCTCTCCACACTCCACTACTCCACATGTCTGCTGACAACACCCAGCTCCAGCTCTGCAGCATCTCTCGCCACCCTCCACTACTCCACATGTCTGCTGACAACACCCAGCTCCAGCTCTCAACCATCTCTCTCCACCCTCCACTATCTCTGTATTATCAGACTGCAACTCTTTTACCGGAGCTGCTATTTGCTCCAATTAAACATTGGAAATACCGAAGCCTTTATCTTTGGCTCCAACACAAACTCCATATTCAGGTCACCGGTTCCATCCCCCTTTCTCGCTGTTATCTCAGGCTGCTTATGACGTTTGTGACCTCTGATCCCTATTCGTACCTGACATGACAATACTAACTCATATCCTCTCCATCATATCTGGCCCTTCTTCCGCCACCATAATATCGCTCACCTCTGCACCTGCCTTAGCCCACCTGGCCCTCAAAGCCTCAATCAGCACTTTACCAGCTCCAGACACTCCGTCCACTCCTCCAACCCGTCGCCTCTTCATTCATCTGGCATTGCCATCTTGGTGGGAGATCCCTTTGCTTGCTTCCACCTTTAACTCTCTGATGGGAGTCAAAGAATCACCAGCAATGGCTACTCTCCCCCTCGCACACCCTCCGCAGCACCATTCCCTGGGGTGACTCCCAAGGATCTATCCTGGCCCTCATTTATTCCCTTTCTAATGCCTCCCGTTATATCTTGCAGCGGCAGAGATGGTACCAGCTCTTACATATACATTGATGACAACAGATTTACCTGTTTGTTCCTCTGTCTGACGGTGTCTCTGTCTGTCTGTCTCCGTCGAGGTTTGTTTCTCTGTTTCTGTCGGTCCCTGTCTCTCTATTTCTGTATATCTCGCTGTCTGTCTCTCTCTCCCTCTGTCACTCTCTCTCTATGCCTCTCTCTCTCTCTCCCTCTGTCAGTCTCTCTCTGTCCTCACATTCTCCCTCTCTCTCCCTCTCTCTCTGTCCGTCTGTTTCTGTAAGTCTCCGTCCATCCTTCTCTGTCTCCTTCTTTCTCTGCCTCTGGATGCCGGTCTCCGGCTGTCTGCCTCCATGTCTCTGACTCTATATGTCGGGCTCTGTATGTCTGTCTTTGTATGTCTTGTTTGTATGTTTGCCTCTGTCTGTCGAGCACAGTTTGCCTGTCTCTGTCTTTCTTTCTCCGTCTGTGTGATTTGTGTCTGTCTGATTTAGTCTGTCTGTCTCTGTCTTGTATAGTCTCTCTGTACAGCTGTGTCTCTTTGAATCTGTCTTTCAATCTCGTTATCTAGTCCTCTACCTCTGCCTCTTTCTCTCTGTATGTCACTGTACGTCTGTCCATGTCTAACTGCTCTCTCTCTCTCCCTGCCTGTTTCGGTTTGCGTACCTGTATCTATCTGTGTCTCTCTTTCTTTGTCTTTTTTCATAGTCTCCTTTTGCCTGTCAGTCTGTCAGTCTCTTCATGTCTGTATTTCTGAGTGTCCCCATCTGTCCGCCTCAGTCTCATTCTGCATCAACCTGTCTGTCTGCGTCCCTCTGTCTGACTCTGTCACTGGATGTCTGTCTCTGCGTGTTGATCTCAGTCACATTCAGCATGATTATCTATGTCTGCCTGCATCTGCCTGCCTGTCTCTGTCTGTCCCTCTGTCTGTCTCTATCTGTCATTCTCCCTCTGTCTGTCTCTGTCTCTCTGTCCGTCTGCCTCTGTCTCTCTCTTAGCTCTGTCTGTCCCTATTTCTCCACCTGTCTGTGTTTTCTGTCTCTCTCTGTTAGTCTATGTCCTCTGTGTTTTTTCTTTTTGACTCTATTTATATGATTGTCTCTGTGTTGTTTCTGTCTCTGTCTGCTTCTGTCTCTAAAGTTAAGGCAAATGGGATTGGGGCAAGGTATTGACTTGTAGAGAGAACAGATTGGCAGACAGAAAGCAAAAGGTTGGAATAAACGGGTCTTTTTCCGAGAGGCAGGCAGTGACTAGAGGGGTAGCGCAGGGATCGGTCCTTGGACCCTAGCTATTAACAATATATATTAATTATCTGGACAAGGGAACTAGATGTAATATCTTCAAATTTGCAGATGACACAAAGCTGGGTGGGCGTGTGTGCTGTGAGGAGGATGCCGAGCAACTCCAGGATGATTTGGACAGGTTGGGTGATTGGACAAAAGCATGGCAGATGCAATGTGACGTGGATAAATGTGAGGTTATCCACTTTGGTGGCAAAAAGAAGAAGGCAGACTATTATCTGACTGGCAATAGATTGGGAGAAGGAGAAGTGCAACGAGACCTGGGTGTCCTTGTGCAGCAGTCGCAGAAGGTAAACATGCAGGTGCAGCAGATGGTTAAGAAGGCAAATGGCACGTTGGCCTTCGTATCGAGAGGGTTTGAGTACAGGAACAAAGATGTCTTGCAGCAGTAGTACAGGGCCTTGCTGAGACCACATCTTGAGTATTGTGTGCAGTTTTGGTCGCCTTATCTGAGGAAGGCTGTTCTTGCCATGGATGTAGTTCAGCGAAGATTCACCAGGCTGATACCTGGGATGGCAGAAATGACGTATGAGGAGAGATTGGGTCGATTGGGCTTGTACTCGCTGGAGTTTGGAAGAATGAGAGGGAATCTCATTGAAACTTATAAAATTCTGACAGGACAGGACAGACTAGATGCAGGATGGATTTTCCCGATGGTCGGGGAGTACAGAACCAGGGGTCACATTCTAAGGATAAGTGGTAGGCCATTTAGGACAGAAATGAGAAGGAATTTCTTCACTCAGATAGTGGTGAACCTGTGGAATTCTCTGCCAAAGAAGGCATTATAGGCCAATACATTAAATATACTGAAGAAGGAGTAGGATATATTTCTTAAGGCTGAAGGGATCAAGGGGTATGGGTAGAATGCAGGGACCGGGTACTGAGTTTGGATGATCAGCTATGATGTCTTTGAATGGCGGAGCAGGCTCGAGATGCCGATTGGCCTACTCCTGCTTCTATCTTCTATGTTTCTATGTTTGCCTTTGTCCTTAATGCTCTGTCTGTCTCTTTGTTTGCCTCTGTCTGACTCCAACTCAGCGTGTCGCTATGCCTGTCTGTCTGTATATCTCTCTGTCTATCTCAATGTCTGTCTGTCTCTTCTTTCTGTCCCTGTCCGTCTGTCTCTGTCTGTTTGTCTCTGTCTGTAAGTCTGTCTCTGTCTGCCTGTCCCTTTCTGTCTATCTCTACCTGTCTGGCTGTAAGTCTGTCTCTGTCTCATTCTCTTTCTGTCTCGTACATACGAACATACGAATTAGGAACAGGATTAGGCCACTCAGAATTTAGACCCTGCTCCACCATTCAATAAGATCATGGCTAAATCTGATTAATACACATTCCTGCCTACTCCCGATAATTTTCCACCCCTTGATTACCAAGTCTGCCTTAACAATATTCAAAGACTCTGCTTCCACTGCCCTCTGAGGAAGAGAGTTCCAAAGACTCACAACACACTTATTGTTAAACACTGACCACTACTTCTAGATTTTCCCACAACAGGAAACATCCTCTCAACATCAACCCTGCCCAGGCCCGTCAGGATCTTATATGTTTCAATCAAATCACGTCTTAGTCCTTTAAACTCCAGCAGATACAAAGCTAGCATGTCCAAACTTTCCTCAAAACACAACCCACACATTCCAGGTATTAGTCTAGTAAACTTTCTCTGAACTTCATCCAACACATTTACATCCTTCCTTAAATAAGGAAACCAATACTGTACACAGTACTCCAAAACTGGTCTCATCAATGCAATCTATAAGGGATACGTCACCTCCCTACTTTTCTATTTAAGTCCCCTGGCAATAAACGATAACACGCTATTAGATTTACTAATTCCTTGTTGTACCTGTATAGCCACCTTTGCGATTCGTGCACAAATTCCTCTCTAACAGAGCAGATGTTTCTGTCTCATTCTGTCTCTCTCTCTCTCTCTTTCTCTCCCTCTCTCACTCTCTCTCTCTGTCTCTGTCCCTCTTTCTCTCTCTCTCTCTGTCTCTGACTCTCTAGCACTCTGTCTCTGACTCTCTGGCACTCTGTCTCCGTCTCTTTGTCCTTGTCTCTGTGTCTCTGTCTCTCTATGTCTCTGTTTCTGTCCCAGTGTCGTTGCTTGTCTCTGACTTTTTCAATCCCTACGTCCAACTACTTTTGTTTGTATGTCGGTCTCTTTCTGTCTGTCACTGGCTGACTATCTATGACTGCCTGTCTCTGTGTTTGTCTCTTTCTCTGTCTTCTATACGTCCTCTGCCCGTCTGCTGCCCGTCTGCTGCCAGCCTACTGCTCGTCTCCTTCCCGTCTGATACCCATCTGCTGACCCTCCCTGGCCCTCACTGGCTCTCTCTGGCTGTCTTTAACTCCCTCTGACTCTCTCTTTCATTTCTCTGTCTCTCTCTGTCTATTTGTCAATTTCTGTTGGTGACTGTGTCTCTATCTGTCTTTGTCCCTGTCTTGTCTATCTGTCTTTGTCTGACTGTATATATCTCTCTGTCTACTTCTGTCCAGCTCTGTCAGTCTGACGATCTTTCTCTCTTTGTCTCTGTATATCTGCCTATGCTTGTCTGTCTCTCTTCCAGCCTTAGTGTCTCCAAGTCTTTCTAGCTCTCACTGTCTGCCTGTCTGTCTCTGTTGGCTCTGGCCCGCTGTGTCAGTCTCTGTCTGTCTCTGTCTGCCTAAGTATGACACTATTTGCCTCGGTATGTCTATCTCTGTATGTCTTTTCTGTCTGTCATGCTCTGCATGTTCTGTCATTGCCTGCCTCGGTATGCATGTATGCCTCTGGCACTTTCTGTCAGGCTGTCTCTATCTTTATATATATATTTGTCTGGCCTCCCTCTCATTGTCCGGCTCTGACTGCTTCTCTGTCTGCCTGTCTGTTTCTATGTCTGTCTGTCCCTTCATATCGTGAGCATGCTAAACTCCAACTCACCAGCACCTCCTCCTACGTCCCCCAGGAACATGACCACACTACCATTCATCAAGCTATTGTTTCCAAGACTGTCACTGATCTCAACACATCGTGGAGATCTTCCCTCGATGGCCTCCAACCTCATAGTCCCCCAACCCCGCATAGCACTATTTTACCTCCTTCCCAATATCCACAAACAGTAATGCCCTGGTAGCCATATCTTTTCAGCCTCTTCTTGCCTCATGGAACTGATTTATTTGTATATCGATGCAATTATTTCTCCCCTTGTCCAGTCTCCTCCCACCTACACAGGCGACTCTTCCGACAGTCTCTGCCACGTTAACAGTTTCCTGTTTCCTGGCCCCAATCGTCTACTTTTCACTATGTACGTCCAATCCCTCTACACATCCATCCCCCACCAGGACGGCCTGACAGCGCTTCGGTTCTTCCTTGAACAGATGCCGAAAGTGTCCCAATCCACTACAACCCTCCTCCGTCTGGCTGAACCTGATCTCACGTTGAACATCTTCTCCTCTGACTACAATCACTTCCTCCAAATTATAGGTGTTGCTATGGGAAACCGCATGGCCCTAGCTATGCCTGCCTTTTCGTGGGGATGTGGTAATTTCTTTGTTGCATTCCTACTCAGGTCCCCTCCCTCACCTGTTTTTCCAGTTCATTGATGAATGTATCGCTGCCACTTCCTGCTCGTGCCCTAAACTAGGAAATTTCTTTCAGTTGTCTTCGAATTTCCACCCTTCCATCACCATCACATGGTCCATCTCCGACCCTTCCCTTCCTTGACTTCTCTGTCTCCATTTCTGGCTATAGGCTATCGACAACCATCCACTACAAGCCCAATGACTCCCACAGCTACCTGGACTACACTCCCACCCACCCCGCTTCCTGTAAGGACTCTTACCCAGTCTAGCAGATTTTCCATCTCCGTCGCATCTGTTCTGATGATGCCACCTGCCATACCAGTGCTTCTGATGTCTCTTCATTTTTCCACAACTGAAGAATCCCCTCAAACATGGTTGACACGGCCCTTGTCCGTGTCCATTCCATTTCCCGCACTTCTGCCTTCACCCTTTCCCCTCCTTCCTGGAACCACGATAGGGATCCCCTTGTCCTAAACTTTCACCCCACCAATCTCCACATTGAACGGTTCATCCGATGCCATTTGAGCCACCGCCAACGTGATCCCATTACCAAAGGCTTCTTCCCCTCACCTCACCTTTCAGCTTTCCAAAAGGACCGCTCCCTCCGTGGCATCCTTGTCCATGCCTCTACCACCCCCAACACACCTTCCTCTTCACCCGGCACCTTCCCGTGCAAGCACAGGAGATGAAACACATGCCCTTTTACCTCCTCCATTCCCATTGTCCATGGCCTCAAACACCCCTTCCAGGTGAAACAGCGATTTATTTGTACTTCTTGCAATTTAGTATACTACATTCGCCGCTCCCGTTGCGGTCACCTCTACATTGGGGAGACCAAACACAGATTGGGCGATTGCTTTGTTGAACACCTCCGTTCAGTCCGTAAGGGTGACCCCAAGCTTCTGGTCACCTGTCACTGTAATTATCCGCTCCACTCCCACTCTGGCCTCTCTGTCCTCGGCCTCTTACACTGTTCCAATGAAGCTCGATGTAAGCGCGAGGAACAGAACCTCATCTTTCGATTAGGCACTTTACAGCCTTCTAGACTCAACATTGAGTTTTACAATTTCAGACTATAAACCCTTTCCCATTTTCCAGGCGGCTCCTGATGCTTCTGTCATCTCTATTTGCTACATTTAATCAGTAATGCCACCTAAACTAGCACAGATTATCCAGAGATCCTTCCTCGTCTCCCTTCCCACTTTCCCTGCCTCTACAACTGCTTAAAACATGTTACATCTCTAACCATTTCCAGTTCTGATGAAGTGTCACAAACCTGAAAATGTCACTCTGATCCATTCTCCACGAATTTTGCCTGGCCTGCTGAGTGCTTCCAACATTTTCTTATGTAATTTCGGTTTTCATGCATCCGCAGCATTTTGCTATTGTATTTTGTTTCTCTGTCTGTCCGTCACACAGTCTATTTTCTCTTTCTGTCTGCCTGGCTGACAGTTTCTTTGCCCTCTCTGCCTGCTTGTCCAACAGTCTCTTTTCCCTCTCTCTCTGTCTATCCGACAATCATTTTTCTCTCTCTGTCTGCAGGTCCAACTGTCTCTTTTGCATCTCTGTCCAGCCGTTCGACAATTTATTTCCCCTCTCTGTTTGTCCGTCCAACAGATTCTTTGCAGTCTCTGTCTGCCATCCCACAGCCGCTTTTCCCTCTCTGTCTGCCTTTCTGAAAGTTAATTTTCCCTCCCTGCTCGCCCGTCTGACAGTCTGTTTTCCCTCTCTGCCTGCCCGTCCGACAGCCGATTTTCCATGTCGGTCTGCCCGTCCAACAGATACTTTTTGCGCACTGTCTGCCCAGCTGACAGCCTATTTTCCCTCTCAGTCTGTCCGATTGTCAGCCTATTTTCTATGTCTGTCTGCCCATCTGACACATTCTTCTCCCTCTCTGTCTACCCGGCCGAAAGTCTCTTTTCCCTCGTTTCCTGCCCTACGACAAGTTATTTTCCGCTATGTCTTCCCGACCAACAGCATTTTTCCCTCTCTATCTGCCCGTCTGACATTCTGTCTGTCCGACAGTCTGTGTTCCCAACTCTGTCTGCCCATCCGACAGCCTAATTCCAATCTTTTCTACCAGTTTCACAGCATCTTTTCCCTCTTTGTCTGCCCATCCGACAGCCACTTTTCTATCTTTGTCTGCCCTTCCACCATCCTCTATTTCCTCCATGTCTACTTGTCCGACCATCTTTTTGCTCCCTCTGTCTTTCTTTCTAACAGTCACTTTTCTCTCTCTGTCAGCCCGTCCGACAGTACCTTTCTCTTCTCCTTCTTTTGCAGTCCCTCGGAACCGTGGATGACTTGCTTCCACATTAAGCATGAGTTCTCTGGTGACTGATGAGTCCAGTGCGGGACCTAAAATCTCTGTCCCAGGTGGGGCAGACGGTGGTTGAAGGTGCGGGTGGGTGCGGTGCTTGGGTTGATGTGCGCTCCTTGCTCTGCCTGCGCTTGCTTCCGCTTGATCCCGGCGAAGAGACTCGAGGTGTTTGGGGCCTTCCCGAAGGCTTCTACCCCACTTTGTGCGGTCTTGGGCCAGGGATTCCCAGGTGTCAGGGGGGATTTTACACTTTTTCAAGGAGGCTTTGAGGGTGTCTTTGAAGCGTTTCCTCGGCCTACCTGGGGCTCTCTTGCCGTGCCGGTGCTCTGAATAGAGCACTTGTTTTGGGAGTCTTGTATCGGGCATGCGGAAAATGTGACCCGTCCATCGGAGCTGAATGAGCGTGGTCAGAGCTTCGATGCTGGGGATGTTGGCCAGGGCAAGAACACTGACGTTGGTGCACCTATCCTGCCAATGAATTTGCAGGATCTTGCGGAGGCAGCATTTCATTGTACAGCACTTGTGCACTAACAATGACAATAAAAGTTGATTTGATTTGATTTGATTTGATTTGATTACATGTTCATTTTCTCTATCCGTCAGCCTGTCCGACAGTATCTTTACCCTCTCTGGGTGCACCTTCTTCATTCTCTTTTCCAATTCTGTCTAGAAGTCCAACAGCCTATTTACCTTCTATGACATGCCGTCCCACAGACTCTTTTACAACTCTGTCTGGCCGTCCTAAAGTTTCTTTTCCAGCTCTGTCTGACCATCCAACTGTCTCTTTTCTCCCTCCGTGTGCATGTCCGACATTCACTTTTCCCTCTCTAGCCATCTGACTGTCTCTTTTCCCTCTCTGTCAGCCCCTCCAACTGCCTGTTTTCCGTCTCTGACTGCCCGTCCGGCAGTTCATTTTCCCTCTCTGTCTTCCCATCTGACAATCACTTTACCATCTCTGTGCTCGTCCGTCAGTCAGTTCTCTCTCTCTGTCTGCCCGTCTGACAGGCTCTATTCACTCTCTCTCTGCGCGTCCAACATTGCCTTTTCTTTCTCTGTCTGCCCGTCCGATAGCCTCTTGTCCCTCTCTGTCTGCCCATCTGACAGTTTCTTTGCCCACTCTGTCAGCCCGTCTGACAGTCCCATTTCTCTCTCTGTCTGCCCGTCTGACAGTTTCTTTTCCCTCACTGTCTGCCAGTCCGACAGCCTCTTTTCCCTCACTGTCTACCCATTCGACAGTGTCTGATCCCTCTCTGCCCGCCCATCCAAAAGTCTCTTTTCCCTCTTTGTCTTCGCATCCGACAGCCTCTTGTCCCTCGCTGTCTGCCCATCTGGCAGCCTATTTTCCATCTCTGCATACCCGTCCCACAGCCTATATTCCCTCTCTGTCTGCCCGACCGACAGCCTATTTCTCCTCTTTGTCTGCCCCTCTGACAGTCCCATTTCACGTTCTGTCTGCCCGTCTGAAAGTCAGTTTTCCATCTCTGTCAGCCCTTCCAACCTATATTCCGTCACTGTCTTTCCAGCCAGATGTATCTGTTCCCTCTCTAAGTAGCCATCCGACAGTATCTTTTCTGTCTCCGTTTGCCTGTCTAACTGTCTCTTTGCCATCTCTGTCTGCCCGTCAACAGCTTCTTTTCTCTGTCTTCCCTTCCGACAGCCTCTTTTATCTTTCTGTCTACCCGTCTGCGTGTCTCTTTTTACTCTCTGTCTGCCAGTCCAAAAGTCTCTTTTCACTCTCTGTCTACCAGTCTGACAGTTCCTTTTCACTCTCTGTCTACCAGTCTGACAGTTCCTTTTCACTCTCTCTATGACAGTCCGAAAGTCCATTTTCAGTCTCTGTCTACCCGTCCGTCAGTTCCTTTTCACTCACTGTAAGCCCGTCTGACAGTGTTTTTTCCCTCTCCGTCTGCCCATCCAACAGCCACTTTTCCATCTCTGTCTGCTTTTCCGACATTCGCCTTTCCCTTTCTGTCACCCCGGCCAACAGACCTATTTCACATTCTGTCTGCCCGACCGACAGTCTGTTTTCCCTCTCTGTCAGCCCTTCTGCCAGCCTTTATTCCGTCTTTGTCTTCCCATCCAACAGTATAGAAATATAGATACATAGAAACATAGAAGATAGGAGGTCATTCGGCCCCTCGAGCCCGCTCCGCCATTGAATGAGATCATGGCTGATCATCCAAATGCAGTACACTGTCCCTGCTTTCTCCCCATATCCCTTGATCCCTTTAACCTCAACTCCTTCTTGACTATATTTAGTGAATTAGCCTCAACTGTGCTGTGTGGCAGAGAATTCCGCAGGTTCAACACTCTCTGGGTGAAGAAAGTCGTAAAAGGCTTAACCCTTGCCGTTTGACTGTGACACCTGCTTCTGGATTCCCCCACCATCCGTAACATCCTTCCTGCATCTAATTTGTCTAGTCCTGTTAGAATTTTATAACTTTCAATGAGATCCCATCTCATACTGCTAAATTCTTGCGAATATAAGTGTAATCGAACCAATCTCTCCTCATATATCATTCCTGCCATCCCAGGTATCAGTCTGGTGAATCTCCGCTGCCCTCTCTCCATGGCAAGATCATCCTTCCTCAGATAAGGTGATCAAAACTGCACACAATACTCAAGGTGTGGTCTCACCAAGGCCCTGTGCAACTGCAGCAAGACATCCTTGCTCCTGCACTCAAACCTTCTCGCTATGAAGGCCAACATACCATTTGCGTTCTTAACTGCCTGCTTGTGCGTGCTTACGTTCAGTGACAGTTTCTTTCTGCTCTCTGTCCAGCCATCGCACAGTAGCTCTTCCCTCTCTCTTTCCCCATCAACTGCCTGTTTACCTCTGCCTGCCTGTCCGACAATCTCATGTCTCTTGATGCCTGCCCATCCAACAGCCTCTTTTTACACTCTCTCTACCCTTCCGACTTCCACTTTCCTCTTTCTGTCTGACCGTCCAACAGTCGCTTTTCCTTCTCTGTCTACCCGTCTGAAATTCCATTTCCCTGCCTGTCTACACATACAACTGTCTCTTTTCTCTTTCTGTTTGCCCTTCCAAAAGTCACTTTTCCCTCTCGGTCTGCAGGTCCGGCAGCCTATTTTCCATTGCTGTCTGCACCTCCAAAAGTATCATTTCACTTTTTGTCTGCCTTTCTGCCAGCCTCTTTTCCCTTTCTGTCTGCCCGTCCGGCCGTCTGCTTTCCCACTCTGCCCTTCCGCAAGGCTCTTTTCCCTCTCTATCTGCAAGTCCAGAAGCCTCTTTTAGCTCTCTGTCTGCCTGTCCGACAATCTCTTTTCCATCACATGCTACCCTTCTGACAGCATCTATTCCTTCTCTTTCTGACCGTCCAACATTCTCTTTTCCCTCTGCCCCGCTGACTGCCTCTTTCCCTCACTGTCTTCCCATCCAACAGTCTCATTTCCCTCTCTGTCTATCCGTCCGAAAGTCTCTTTAGCATCTCTGCCTGGCCATCCAAATGAATCTTTTCTCTCTCCGTCTGCCCATCCGACAGCCTTTCTTTTCTCTCTGTCTGCCCATCTGACAGGCTCTTTTCCCTTTCTGTCTACCCATCCGAAAATCCATTTCTCCTCCCAGACTGCCCATCCGACATTCTTTGTTCCCTCTCTGTCTGAACTTGCCAGAGGAACTTTTCCGCTCTCTGTCTGCCCGTCCGGCCACCCTATATTCTGTCTCTTTTATCCCACAAACAGTATCTTTTCCCTCTCTGTCTAGTCGGCAGACAGTACCTTTTCCCTCTCTGTTTGCCCATCCAACTGTTTCTTTTCCCTCTCTGTCTGCCCGTGAGACAGCCTCTTTTCCCACTCTGTCTGCCTGTCTGACAGTCTCATTTCTCTCTCCGCCTACCCATTCAACAGCCTCTTTTTACTCACTGTCTACCCTTCTGACCGCCTCTTTCCTCTTGCTGTCTGCCTGTCTGATAGGCTCATTCTCTCTCTGTCTGCCCGTCCGACAGTCTCATTGCCATCTCTGTTTGCATGTCCGAGAGGCTCTTTTCCCTCTATGTCTGCACATCTGACACTGATCCCCCTCTGTTTCCAGTCTGACAGTCTCTTTCCTCTCTCTGCCTGCCCCTCTGACAGTCACTATTCTCTCTCTGACTGCACATCCAATAGGCTCTTTACCATCTCTGTCCACCCGTCCAACAATGTATTTTCCCTCTCTGTCTGTGCCTCCGACAGTCCCTTAACTCTCTCTGCCTGTCCGACTGGTTCTTTTCCCTCTCTGTCTGCACATCAGACATGCTATTTTCCCTCTCTGTCTACCTGACTGATATCCTGTTTTCTCTCTCTGTCTACTTGTCTGAAACTCTATTTTCTCTCTCTGCTGGCCCGTCTAACGGTCTCTTTACCCTCTCTGTCTGCCCGTACCATGCCACTTTTCCCTCTCTGTCGGCCCATCCGACCTCCTCTTTCCTCTCTCTGTCTGCATGTCTGGGAGTCCAATTTTTCTCTCTGTTTGCCCATCCGACAGTCTATTTCCACTCTCTGTCTGCCTGTCCGATAGCCTCATTTCTCTCTGTCTGCCCACCCGACAGTACGATTTGGACAGGTTGGCAGATTGGCAGAAACATGGCAAATGCACTATAATGTTGATAAATGTGAGGTTATCCACTTTGGTGGCAAAAACAGGAAGGCATATTATTATCTGAATGGCAATAGATTGGGAGAAGGGGAAGTGCAAAGAGACCTGGGTGTTCTTCTGCACCAGTCGCTGACGGTAAGCATGCAGCTGCAGCAGATGGTTAAGAAGGCAAATGGTGTGTTGGCCTTCGTAGCAAGACGGTGCGAGTACAGGGACAAGAATGTCTTGCTACAGTTGTACAGGGCCTTGGTGAGACCGCACCTTGAGTATTGTGTGCAGTTTTGGCAGCCTTACCTGAGGAAGGACGCTTTGCCATGGATGGAATGCAGCAAAGATTCACCAGGCTGATACCTGGCATGGCCGGAATGATGTATGAGGAGAGATTGTGTCGATTGGGCTTACACTCACTGGAGTTTAGAAGATTGAGAGGGGCTCTCATCGAAACCTATAAAATTCTGTCAGGCCTGGACAGACTAGATGCAGGAAGGATGTTCCTGATGGCCGGGGAGTCCAGAAACATGGTCATAGTCTAAGGATAAGGGGTAAGCCATTTAGGACTGAAGTGACGAGGAATTTCGTCACCCAGGGAGTGGTGAACCTGTTGAATTCTCTGCCACAGAAGCCGGTGGAGGCCAGTTCATTAAATATATTCAGGAAAGATTCGGATATATTTCTTAAGGCTAAAGGGATCAAGGGATATGGGGAGAAGGCAGGGACAGGGTACTGAATTTGGATGATCAGCCATGATCTCATTGAATGGAGGAGCAGGCTCGAAGGGCCGAATGGCATACTCCTGCTCCTATCTTCTATGTTTGTATGTTTCTATATTTCTTTTCACACTCTTGTCTACCCTTCTGACAACCTCTTTCCTGTCTCTGTCTGACCATCCGACAGTTGCTTTGTCTTCTCTGTCTACCCGTCTGACAGTCCATTTCCCTCTCCGTCTACCAATACGACTGTCTCTTTTTTCCCTCTGACTGCCCTTATGACAGTTACTTTTCCCTCTCGGTTGGCCGTCCGGCAACCTACTTTCGATATCTGTCTACCCATCTGACAGTATCATTTCATTTTTTGTCTGTCCATCCGACAGTCTGTTTTCCCTCTCTGTCTGACTTTCCACAAGGCTCTTTTCCCTCTCCATGTGCAAGTCCGTCAATCTCTTTTCCATCACCTGCTACCCTTCCGAAAGCATCTTTTCTCTCTCACTCTGTCCGTCCCACAGTGACTTTTCCCTCTCTGTCTATCACTCAGAATGCCTCTTTTCCCTCTCTGTACGCCCGTCTGACTGCCTCGTTCCCTCTCTGTCCGCCCATCCGATAGTCCCTTTCCTTCTCTTTCTGTTCGTCCAGCAGTCTCTTTCCATCCCTGTCTACCCATCTGACTGCTTCCTTTCGCTCTCTGTCTACCTCTCTGACAGTCTCTTTTCCCTCCCTGTCTAGCCCTCTGACAGTCTCATTTTTCTTCTCTCTGCCCGTCCAACTGTCTCTTTGCTCTCTTTTTCTACCTCGCTGACATCCTCTTTTCCCTCTTGGTCTGCCCCTCTGGCAGCCTATTTTCCAACTCTGCTTGCTTGTCCGACAGCCTCTAATCCCTCTCTGTCTGCCCGTCTGAAATTCCCTTTCTCCTTTATGTCTGCCTATTTTCCATCTCTGTCTGCCCGCCTGACAGTCTCATTTCACAATACCAACAGAAAACGCTTGTAAAAGTCATCAGGCCAGGTAACATCCTTGGAGTGAAACAGAGTCAACGTTTCAGGTCGACAGTCTCATTTCACATTCTGTCTGCCCTTCCGCCAACCTCTTCTCTCCCTCTCTGTCTGTATTTCCAAGAGGCTCCTTTCCCTGTCAGTCTGCCTGTCCAGAGATCCCTTTTCCAAATCATGCTTACCTTCTGACAGCATCTTTTCTCCCTCTGTCTGCCCATCGGACATATTCTTTTCCCTCTCTTCCTGCCCATCCAACAGTCTATTTTCCCTCTCTGTCCTCCCGTCCGACAGCCTCTTATCCCTAACAGTCTGTCCGTCTGGCAGCCTAATTTCCCTTTTTGTCTACCCATCCGACAATCTATATTTCCTCTCTGTCCATTCGACCTTCTGTGTTCCCTCTCTGTCTGCCCTCCCGAGTCTCTTTTCCCTCTATGTCTGCCGGAGCGACCATGTCCATTCTGTCTCAGTCTTCCAGTCTGTCAATCTCTTTACTCTCTGTCTGCCCCTCTGACAGTCACTTTTCTCTCTCTGACTGCACGTCCAAAATCCACTTTTCCACCTCTGTCCAGCCGTCCAACAATGTCTTTCCCCTCGCTGTTTGCCCATCCAACAGTTTATTTGCCCTCTCGGTCTGATCATCCGAAAGTTCCATTTCACTCCCTGCCAGTCACACAGACACTTTTCCCTCTCTGTCTTCACATCCGACCGCGTCTTTTCCCTCTCTGTCTACCTGATCGATGCTTTGTTTTCCCTCTCTCTACCTGTCCGACTGCTTCTTATCCCACTCTGTCTAATCTGCCGACTGTTTCTTTTCCCTCTCTGTCTGCCTGTCTGACAGGCTCTTGTCTCTCATTACCTGTCCGTCCAACAATCTCTTTTCCCTTTCTGTCTGCCCGTCAGATAATAACCTATCTATATCTACCTGTTATCCGACAGTCTCTTACCCGCTCTGTCTACCGACCCGACAGCCTCCTTTCCGTTTCTGCCTGCCCATCCGACAGTCTCTTATCCCTCTCATGTCTCCCCTTCTGTGAGGCCCATTTACCTCTCTGCCTGCCCATCCAACAGTTTCTTTTCCCTCTCTGTCTCCCTTTCTGTGAGGCACATTTCCCTCGCTGTCTGCCCATGCAACAGTCTCTTTTTCCTCCCTATATGCCCGGCCGACAGTCTCTTTTTAGTCACTGTCTGCCTGTCCAATCTCTGTTCCCTCTTTGTCTGCACTTCCGGGAGGGACTTTTCCCATTTCTGTCTGTTTTCCGACAGTCTCTATTCACTGTCGGTCTGCCGGTCTGACAATCCCTTTTCCTCTCTGTCTGCAAGTCAAACAGTCTCTTTTCCTGCACTGGCTGCTTTCTGACATCCTCTTTTCCTCTCTGTCTGCCCATCAGACAGTTTCTTTCCCCTCTCTGTCTGCCCGTCTGAGAGCCTAATTTTCCCCTCTCTCTGCACAACTGGCAGTCTCTTTTCCCTCTCTCTGCAAATCCGACATTCTCTTTTCATTCTCTGTCTGCCAGTCAGACAGCCTCTTTCCCCACTCTGTCAACACATCCGACAGTGTATTTGCCCTCTCTGTCTTCCCATCCAACAGCCTCTTTTCTCTCTCTGCCTGCCCGCCCGACAGCTGCTTTTCCCTCTTTGTCTGCATGTTGACATCGTCTTTTCCCATTCTCTCTGCCCGTCCGGCAATCTCCTTTCCCTCTCTGTCTGCCCGACCGACAGTAGCCTTTCCCTCTCTGGCTGCCTGTTGACATCCTCTTCTCCCTCTCTGTCTGACCATCCGACAATCTCCTTTCTCCATCTGTCTGCCCGACCGGCAGCCTATGTTCCCTCTCTGTCTGCTTGTCCGACAGTCTGTTTTACCTCTCTCTCTGCCCATAAGAACATAAGAACATAAGAACATAAGAAATAGGAGCAGGAGTAGGCCAATCGGCCCCTCGAGCCTGCTCCACCATTCAATAAGATCATGGCTGATCTGATCCTAACCTCAAATCTTCTATCACTCTGCATCCACCCGAACCCATGTGATCTCCTGGGAGAGGCGAAAAACCAGATAAAGACCCAATGGCCAATTTGGGAGAAAAAAATCTGGGAAATTCCTCTCCGACCCATCTAGGCGATCGAAATTCTTCCAGGAGATCACTCTGTCCCTATATTTTCTACAGTACTTAGCTTCTGTAAAGGCGATCTCCACCCCAGCCAGGAACAGGAATAAAACCATCTCCTGAAATCTAACAGAATTAGAACACAGTAGGAGCAGAACAAGGCTACACGGCCCCTGGGCCCGCTCCACTACCCACAGGGCCACGACCATTCCGAACCCAGACTCATGTCCTATTTCCTGCCCGCTCCCCGTAACCCTTTATTCCCTTTACTTCTAGGAAACTATCTATTTCTGTTTTAAATTTATTTAATGATGTAGCTTCCACAGCTTTCTGGGGCAGCAAATTCCACAAACCTACCACCCTCTGAGTGAAGAAGTTTCTCCTCATCTCAGTTTTGAATGAGCAGCCCCTTATTTTAAGATTATGCCCCCTAGTTCTAGTTTCACCCATCATTGGGAACATCCTCACCGCATCCACCCGATCAAGCCCCTTCACAATCTTATATGTTTCAATAAGATCGCCTCTCATTCTTCTGAACTCCAATGAGTAGAGTCCCAATCTACTCAACCTCTCCTCATATGACCACCCCCTCATCCCCGGGATTAACCGAGTGAACCTTCTTTGTACTGACTCGAGAGCAAGTATGTCTTTTCTTAAGTATGGACACCAAAACTGTATGCAGTATTCCAGGTGCGGCCTCACCAATACCTTGTACAACTGCAGCAATACCTCCCTGTTTTTATATTCCAACCCCCTAGCAATAAAAGCCAACATTCCATTGGCCTTCTTGATCCCTTGCTGCACCTGCATACTAACTTTTTGAGTTTCGTGCACCAGGACCCCCAGATCCCTTTGTACTACAGTACTTTCCAGTTTCTTGCCATTAAGATAATAACTTGCTCTATGATTTTTCCTGCCAAAGTGCATAACTTCACACTTTCCAGTATTGTATTCCATCTGCCAAATCTCTGCCCACTTACTTAGCCTGTCTATGTCCCTTTGCAGGTTTTTTATGTCCTCCTCACTCACTACTTTCCGTCCCATCTTTGTATCATCTGCAAACTTTGATATGTTACACTCGGTCCCCTCCTCCAAATCGTTAATATAGATTGTAAAGAGTTGGGGACCCAGCACTGACCCCTGCGGAACACCACTAGTTACTGGTTGCCAATCTGAGAACGAACCATTTATCCCAACTCTCTGCCTTCTGTTAGATAGCCAATCCTCCACCCATGCCAGAATATTACCCCCAATCCCGTGATTTTTTATCTTGAGTAATAATCTTTTGTGTGGCACCTTGTCAAATGCCTTTTGGAAGTCTAAATACACTACGTCCACTGGTTCCCCTTTATCCACCCTGTATGTTACTTCCTCAAAAAACTCAAGCAAATTTGTTAAACATGACTTCCCCTTCATGAAACCATGCTGAGTTTGCCCTATTAAATTGTGTTTATCCAAATGTCCCGTTACTGTCTCCTTAATAATGGACTCTAACATTTTACCAACCACAGATGTTAGGCTAACAGGTCTATAGTTTCCAGCCTTCTGCCTACTACCCTTTTTAAATAATGGTGTTACATTAGCAGTTTTCCAATCTGCCGGGACCTTTGCTGAGTCCAGTGAGTTTTGGAAAATTATTACCAATGCATCCACAATCCCTACCGCTACTTCCCTCAAGACCCTGGGATGCAAGCCATCAGGTCCAGGGGATTTATCCGCCTTGAGTCCCATTATTTTACCAAGTACCACTTCCTTAGTGATTTTAATTGTATTTAGTTCCTCCCCCCCTCGAGCCCCCTGTTTGTCCAGTGTTGGGATATTCTTAGTGTCCTCTACTGTAAAGACTGATACAAAATAATTGTTCAGTGTTTTTGCCATCTCCATGTTTCCCACCATTAATTTCCCGGTCTCATCCTCTAAGGGACCAACATTTACTTTAGCCACCCTTTTTCTTTTTATATAACTATAGAAACTTTTACTGTCTGTTTTTATATTTTTTGCTAATTTATTTTCATAATCTATCTTCCCTTTCTTAATCAATCTTTTTGTTATTTTTTGCTGTCTTTTAAAGACTTCCCAATCTTCCATCCTCCCACTAGATTTGGCTACCTTATATGCCCGTGTTTTTAGTCGGATACTATCCTTAATTACTTTACTTAGCCACGGATGGCTATCTTTTCTTTTACACCCTTTTTTCCTCAGTGGAATATATTTTTCTTGGAAGTTGTAAAATAACTCCTTAAATGTACACCACTGGTCATGTACCGTCTTACCCTTTAATCTATTTTCCCAGTCCACTCTCATTAATTCCGCTCTCATACCTTCATAGTCTCCTTTATTCAAGCTCAGCACGCTTGTTTGAGATCCAACCTTCTCACCCTCTAATTGAATATGGAACTCAACCATGTTATGGTCACTCATTCCAAGGGGATCCTTTACTAGGACATTTTTAATTAATCCTGTCTCATTACACAGGACCAAATCTAAGGTTGCTTGCCCCCTGGTCGGTTCAGTTACATACTGCTCAAGAAACCCATCCCTAATACACTCAATGAACTCTTCCTCAAGGCTGCTCTGCCCAATTTGATTTGTCCAGTTAATATGATAATTAAAATCCCCCATAATTATAGCTGTTCCCTTATTACAAGCCTCAACTATTTCCTGATTAATACTCCGTCCAACAGAGTTGCAACTGTTCGGAGGCCTATAGACTACACCCACTAGTGTTTTTTTCCCCTTATTATTCCTTACCTCCACCCAAACTGTTTCACTATCCTGCTCCTTTGACCCAATATCATTTCTCTGTATTATAGTGATTCCTTCCTTTATTAACATAGCCACCCCACCTCCTCTCCCTTCCTGCCTGTCCTTCCTGATTGTTAAATAACCTGGTATGTTTAATTCCCAGTCATGGTCACCCTGCAGCCATGTTTCTGTAATGGCCACAAGATCATACCCATATGTCATTATTTGTGCCGTTAACTCATTCATTTTGTTACGAATGCTACGTGCATTCAGATAAAGAACTTTCACTTTTCCCTCTCAGTCTGCTCATCCGAAACTCTCATTTCGCTTTCTGTGATCCAATCTGAAATTCTCTTTTCACTCTCTCCTTGCCTGAAACAGTGGCTTTTCTCTCTCTGTCTGCCCATCTGACTGTCTGTTTTGACTCTCTCTCTGCCCATCTGACAGTCTCGTTTCCCTCTCTGTCTAGACACCCGAGTGCCTACTTTCTCTCACTGTCTGCCAATCCGATGTCCTCTTTTCCTTCTCTGTCTGCCAATCCGACAGCTACTTTCCTCTCCCTGTCTGATAATCCGACATCCACTTTTCCTTCTCTGTCTGCCCATCTGGCAGCCTCTGTTCTCTCTATGTCAGCCCTTCTGACAGTCCCTTTTCTTCTGTTTGCCCCTCCGACAACCTTTTTCCACTCTCTATCTGACCATCTGAAAGCCATTTTTCCCTCGCTCTCTGCCCATCCGAAAGGTTCTTTATCTCCCTGTCTGTCCATCCAAATGGCGCTTTACTCTCTCCCTCTCCCATGCCAACATTCTCTTTTCCCTCACTGTCTGCCCATCCGACAGCCACTTTTCTTTCTCTGTCTACCCATCCAAAGGGCTCTTTCCTCTCTCCCTCTGCCTAGCCGACGTTCTCAATGCCCTCTCTGCCTGCCCGTCCAACAGTCTCTTTTCCCTCTCTGTCTAGCAATCCGACAGACTCCTTACTTTCTCTGTCAGTAATCCGACAGTCCCTTTTCCCACTCTGACTGCCAATCTGACATTCTCTATCCATCTCAATCTGCCAATATGACAGTGGAATTTCGCTGCCTGTCTGTCCATCTGACAGACTCTTTCCCTCTCTGTCTGTCCACCAGTCCCGATTCCCTCTCTGTCTGCCCGCGAGACATTCTCTTTTCCCACTCTTTCTGTCCGTACAACAGTAGATTTTCCTACGCTGTCTGCCCGACAGACAGCCTATTTTCCCGCTCCGTATGCCCGTCCAATAGTTCATGTTCCATCTCTGATTGGGCATCTGAAAGCCTCTTTGTCCTTTCTGTCTACACTCCCAGGAGCTTCATTTCCTTCTTTTCTACCCATCTGACAGTCTAACTTCCCTCTCTGTCTGCACATCCGACAGCCTATTTTCACTCTCTGTCTGCCCCTCTGAAAGGCTCATTTCCCTTTCTGTCTGCCCATTCAACAGTCTGATTTCCCTCTCTGTTTAGCCGCCTAACAGCCTTTTTTCTCTCTCTGTCTGCCAATCCGACAGCATCTTTTTCATCTCTGTCTGCTAAACCGACAGCCACTTTCCTCTCCCTGTCTGCCAATTCGACAGCCTCTTTTACCTCTCTGTCTACCCTTCCGAGAGCCTCTCTCTGCCAGTCCACTGGTTCTGTTTCCCTCTCCATCTGCCCGAACGACTGTATATTTTTGCTGTCCATCTGCCCATCCGACAGTCTCATTTCCCTCTCTTTCTGCCAGTCCGATAATCTACTTTCCGTCTCTGTCTGCCAATCATACAGTCTCTTTTCCCACTCTGTTTCCCATCCGACAGCCACTTTTCCCTTTCTGTCTGACAATCTGACTGTTTATTATCACTCTCTTTCTGCTAAACCGACAGCCTCTTTTCCCTCTCTGTCTGCCAATCTGACAGCCACTTTCCCCTCTCTGTCTGCCAATCCGACAGTTACTTTTACCTCACTGCATAGCAGTCCGACAGCTTCTTTCCTCTCTCTGTCTGCCAATCCGACAGTCACTTTTACCTCACTGTACAGCAGGCCGGCAACCTCTTTTTTCTCTGTGTCTGCCAAGCCGACATTCTCTTTTCCCTCTTTGTCTGCCCATTCGACAGTCTCTTTTCCTTCTCAATCTTTGCTTCCGTGAGTCTCCTTACGCTTTCTGTCTGCACTTCTGACATCCTCTTTTCCATCTATCTATCCGTCCTACATTCTAATTTCCCTCTCTGTCTGCCCATCCGACAGTCACTTTGCCCACTCTGTCTAGCCTGCCGACAGCCTCTTTTTCTCTCTGTCTGCCAATTAGGCATCCTCCTTTCCCGATCTGTCTGCCATTCCGACAGCCACATTTCACTTTCTTTCTTACAAAATGACAGCCTTTTCTCCCTTTCTGTCGAGCAATCCGTCAGTGTCTTTTCCCTGTCTGGCTGACAATCCGACAGTATCTTTACCTCTTTGTATAGCCGTCTGACAGCCTACTTTCTCTCTCTGTCTGCCAATCTGACAATCTATTTCCGCTCTCTGTCTGCTGTTTCAGCAGTCTATTGTCGCGCTCTCTCTAGCCTTCTGACAGCCTCTTTTACCCCTCTGTCTGCGCATCCTACATCTCTGTTCCATCTCTTTCTGCAAATCCGATATTTAATTTTCCCTCTCTGCCTGCCCGTCTTACAGTCACTTTTCTTTCTCTGTCTGCCCATCCAAAAAGCTCTTTTCTCTCTCTGTCTACACGACCGACTTTCTCTTTTCCCTCACTGTCAACCCATTCGTCAGTCTCTTTACCCTCTCTTTCTGCACGTCAGATAGTCTCTTTTCCCTCTCTGCCTAGCCTTCCGATAGCCTTATTTCTATAGTAACAACAGAAACTGCTGGAAAAACTCGGCAGGCCAGGCAACATCAGTGGAGAGAGAAATTGAGTCAGCGTTTCAGGTCAAAACCCTGTGTAAAGACTTTTCTGTCTCTGTCTGACAAACCGACAGTCTCTTTTCCCTCTCTGTCTACCCACCCGAAGGGTTCATTTCGTTCTCTCTCTGCGCATCAGTCTCATTTCCCTCTCTGTCTGCCCCTCTGATAGCCTATTCTCCCTCTCTGTCTGCCATTCCAACAGTCACTTTTCCCTCTCTGTCTGCTCATCTGACAGCCACATTTCTTTCTCTGTCTGCCCATCCAAAAGTCACTTTTCTCTCCCTGTCTTCCCATCCGACAGCCTCTTTTCCCTCTCTGTCTGCCCTTCTGACAGCCAATTTTCCTTCTCTGTCTGCCCATCCGACAGCCACTTTTATGTCTCTGTCTGCCCATTCGGAATGCACTTTACCCTCTCTGTCTGTACTTCTGACAGTCTAGTTTCCCACTCTGACTGCCGATCCGACAGTCTCTTTTCCAACTCTGTCTGTCGATCTGACAGCCGCTTTTCTCTCCCTGTCTGCCCATTCGACACTAAATTTTCCCTCTCTCTCTGCCCATCCGACAGTCTCATTTCCCACTCTGTCTGCCCATCCAACAGTCTCATTTAACTCTCTGTCTGCCCACCCGACAATACATTTTCCCTCTCTGTCTGCCAATACGACAGGCTCAATTCCCTCTCTGCCTTCCCATCTGGCAGTCTCTTTTCCCTCTCTGTCTAGCCGGCTGACTGCTTACTTTCCCTCTCTGTCGGCCTATCTGACAGCCAGCTTTCTCTTTCTGTCTGCGAATCTGTTTGCATCGTTTCCCTCTCTGTCAACCCATCCGACAGTCTCTTTCCATCACTGTCTAGCCATCCAACAGCCTCTATTCTCTCACATTCTGCCAAAGGGAGATAGATTATGGAAGTAAATTAGCAAAAAATATAAAAACAGATAGTAAGAGTTTTTATATTTATATAAAACGAAAAAGGGTGGCTAAAGTAAATGCTGGTCCCTTAGAGGATGAGACCGGGAAATAAATGGTGGGAAATATGGAGATGGCAAAAACACTGAATGATATTTTGTATCAGTCTTTACAGTAGAAGACACTAAGAATATCCCAACACTGGACAAACAGGGGGCTTAAGGGGGGGGGGGGTGGAGCTAAACACGATCAAAATCACTGAGGAACGGGTACTCGGTAAAAAAATGGGACTCAAGGCGGATAAATCACCTGGAGCTGATGGCTTACATCCTAGGGTCTTGAGGGGAAGTGGCGGTAGGGATTGTGGATGCATTGGTAATAATTTTCGAAAACTCCCTGGACTCAGCAAAGGTCCCGGCTGACTGGAAAACTGCTAATGTAACGCCCTTATTTAAAAAGAGCAGTAGACAGAAGGCTGGAAACTATTGACCGGTTAGCCTAACATCTGTGGTAGGTAAAATTTTGGAGTCCATTATTAAGAAGACAGTAACAGGACATTTGGATAATCATAATTTAATAGGACAAAGTCAGCATGGTTTTATGAAGGGGAAGTCATGTTTGACAAATTTGCTGGAGTTCTTTGAGGACGTAACATATAGGGTGAATAAAGGGGAGCGAGTGGACGTAGTGCATTTAGACTATCAAATGGCATTTGACAAGGTGCCACACAAAAGATTATTGCTTAAGATAAATAATCACGGGATTGGGGGTAATATTCTGGCATGGATAGAGGATTGGCTATCTAACAGAAAGCAGAGAGTTGGGATAAATGGTTCATTCTCGGACTGGCAATCAGTAACTAGTGGTGTTCCACAGGGGTCAGTGCTGGGTCCCCAAATCTTTACAATCTATATTAACGATTTGGAGGAGGGGGCCGATTGTAACACATCAAAATTTGCAGATGATGCTAAGATCGGAGGAAAAGTAGTGAGTGAGGAGGACATAAAAAACCTGCAAGAGGACATAGACAGGCTAACTAAGTGGGCAGAGATTTGGCAGATGGAATACAATGCTGGAAAGTGTGAGGTTTTGCACTTTGGCAGGAAAAATCGTAGAGCAAATTATTAACTTAATGGCAAGAAACTGGAAAGTACTGAAGTACAAAGGGATCTGGGGGTCCTGGTGCACGAAACTCAGAAGGTTAGTATGCAGGTGCAGCAAGTGATTAAGAAGGCCAATGGAATGTTGGCTTTCATTGCTAGGGGGATAGAATATAAAAATAGGGAGCTATTGCTTCAGTTGTACAAGGTATTGGTGAGACTGCACCTGGAATACTACATACAGTTTTGGTGTCCATACTTAAGAAAAGACAATCTTGCTCTCGAGTCAGTACAAAGAAGGTTCACTCGCTTAATCCCGGGGATGAGGGGATGGACATATGAGGAGAGATTGAGTAGATTGGGACTCTAATCATTGGAGTTCAAAAGAATGAGAGGCGATCTTATTGAAACATATAAGATTGTGAAGGGGTTGGTTCGGGTGGATGCGGGGAGGATGTTCCCGATGATGGGTGAAACTAGAACTAGGGGGCATAGTATTAGAATAAGGGGCTGCTCTTTCAAAACTGAGATGAGGAGGAAATACTACACTCAGCTGGTGGTAGGTCCATGGAATATGCTTCCCCAAAAAGCTGTAGAAGCTACATCATTACATAAATTTAAAACAGAAATAGACAGTTTCCTAGAAGTGAAGGGAATTAAGGGTTACGGGGAGCGGGCAGGAATTTGGACATGAGTCGAGGTTCGGATCGGTCATGGCCCAGTGGGTAGTGGAGCGGGCCCAGGGGCCGTGTAGCCTGATCCTGCTCCTATTTCGTGCGTCTAATTCAGTTAGATTCAGGAGATGGTTCTGTGATAGTAGATTGGCGGTTAGGATCAGAGCAGCCATGATCTTATTGAATGGCGAAGCAGGCTCGAGGGAACGATTGGCCTACTCCTGCTCCTATTTCTTATGTTCTCATGGTGTTAACCTGACAATCTCTTTCCCCACTCTGTCTGCTGACCTGACAGTCTATTGTCGCTCTCTGTCTGACGGTCAGACAGCAGTTTTTCCATTTCTGTCTCGCCAAAACGGCATTATTTTTTCCCTGTCCACCTGGCAGTATGACAGTGGCATTTCCCTCTCTGTCAGTCCGTCCAACACTAGATTTTCTCTCTCTGTCTGCCAATCCGAAAGGGAGAAGTGGAAGTGCAAGGAGACCTGGGTGTCCTTGTGCATCATTCCCTGAAGGTAAGCATGCAGGTGAAACAGGCTGTTAAGAAGGAAAAGTAATGTTCGCCTTCATAGTGACTGGATTCGAGTACAGGAGCAAGGATGTCTTCCTGCAGTTGTACAGGGCCTTGGTGAGACCACATCTTGAGTATTGTGTGCAGTTTTGGTCGTCTTAACTGAGGAAGGATGTTCTTGCCATGGAGGGAGTGCAGCGAAGATTCACCAGACTGGTACCTGGGATGGCAGGAATGACGTATGAGGAGAGATTGGGTCAATTGGGCTTATGTTCTCTGTAGTTTAGAAGAATGAGAGGGGATCTCATTGAAACTTGTAAAATTCTAACATGTCTTGACAGACTAGATGCAGGAAGGATGTTCCCGATGGTGGGGGAGTCCAGAACCAGGGGTCGCAGTCTAATGATAAGGGGTAAAACATTTAGGACAACGATGAGGAGGAATTTCTTCACCCAGTGAGTGGTGAACCTGTGGATTTCTCTATCACAGAAGGCTGTTGAGGCCAATACATTAAATATATTAAAGAAGGTGTTAGATATATTTCTTAATGCTAAAGGGATCACGGGATATTTGGAGAAAGCAGGGACAGGGTACAGAAGTTTGATGATCTGCCATGATCTCATTAAATGGTGGAGCAGGCTCGTAAGGCCGAATGGCCTAATCCTGCTCCTATCTTCTATATTTCTATGTTTCTTTTCCCTCTCTGTCTGACCGTCCGACATTCACTATTCCCTCTCTGTCAACCCATTCTCCTGTCTCTTTACGCTCTCTGTCTGCATTCCCTTTCCCGTCTCCTTCTAGCAGTCCGACAGCACTTTTTCTCTCTCTGTCTGACGAACTGACAGCAACTTTTCAATCTCAGTCTGCCAATCCGACAGCCACTTTTTCCTCACTGTCTGCCAGTCTGATGGACTATTTTCCCTCTCTGTCTACCGGTCAGACAGTCTCTTTTATCTCTCTCTCTGCCCATCCGATATTCTCTTTTCCCTATCTGTCTGGCAATCCATCAGTCTCTTTTCCCTCTCTCTCCGCATGTTAGAGAGTTTATTTTCCCTCTCTGTCTAGCCGTCCGATAGCGTTTTTTCTCTCTCTGTCTGACAACCCGACAGTCTCCTTACACTCTCTGTCTGCACGTCTGAGAGCCCCATTTCGTTCTCTCTCTGCCCGTCCGACATTCACATTATCACATTATCTGCCTGTCTTACAGTCTCTTTTTCCTCCCTGCCTGACATCCTATATCTTCTATTCCCTCACTGTCTGCCCGTCCGTAGTCATTTCCCCCTCCCTGTCTGCCCATCCGGCAGCCTCTTTTCAATCTCTGTTTACCCACCCGACAGTGTATTTTCCCCCTCTGTCTACCCGTTCATCAGACTCTTTTCCCTCCTTCTCTACCATTTCGACAGTCACTATTCCCTCTCCAACTGCCCGTCCGACATTCTCTTTTCCCTCGGTGTTTGTCCATTCGACAGCCTCTTATCTTTCTCTGTCTGCTGATGTTAAAGTCTTTTTTCTCTCTCTGTCTGCCCGTCCCACAGTCATTTTTCCCTCCGTGTCTGCACATCTGACATCAACTTTTCCCTCTCTGTCTGCCAGTCCGCCGGTCTCATTTTCTTCTCTGTCTGCCAATCCGAAATTCTCTTTTCCCTCTCTGTCTGCCAATCTGACAATCTCCTTTCCATCTCTGACTACCCATCCAACAGCCACATTTCCCTCTCTGGGTGCCCATCTGACAGTCTCTTACCCCTCACTGTCTAGCCGTTTGACAGTATTTTGTGCTCTCTAATCGCCAATCGGACAGCATTTTTCCCTCACTGTCTGCCCCTCCCCCAGTCTCATTTCCCTCTCTGTCAGCCCATCTCACAGTGAATTTGCCCTCTTTGTCTGCCCGTCCAAGAGCCTCTTTTCCCTCCCGTCCGAGAGTCTATATTCCTTCTCTGTCTGCCAATCTGACAGTTTCTTTTCCCTCTCTCTCTAGCTGTGTGACAGTCTTTTTTCCCGCTCTGTCTGCCCCACCAACAGGCTCTTTTCCATCTCAGTCTGCTTTTCCGATATTCCCTCTTAGCTTCCTGTCTGCCCTCCTGCGAGGCTTTGACCTCTGTCTGTCTTCACGTCCGACAGCCACATTTCCCTCTCTGCCTGCCCTTCAGTCATTATCTTTTCAATCTCTCTCTGCCCTTCCAACAGCCTCTTTCATTGCTCTTCTGAAAATTCCACAGTCTATTTTCCCTCTCTGGCTGCCAATCCGACAGTCTCAATTACTTCTCTGTCTGCCCATCCGACAGCCTCTTTTACCTCGCTAACCATCCGTCCGACAGCCACATTTCTCTCTCTGGCTCCCCATCCGACGGCCACTTTTCCCTCTCCATCTGCCCGTCTGACAGTCACTTTTTTCCCTTTGTCTGACCATCCGAAAGCATATTCTGTCTCTTTGTCTGCAAATCCGACAGCCTCTTTCCCCTCACTGTCTTACATTCTGACATTTTCTTCTCCCGCTCTTTCTGCCCATCTGAGTATTTGTTTTCCCACTCTGTCTGCCCGTCCAACAGTCCCATTTCCCGCTCTCTCTGCCATTCGGCAATCTTATTTCCCTCTCTATCTTCCCCTCTGACAGACTCTTTTCTCTCTCAGTCTGCAAATCCGACAGCATCTTTTCTCACCCTGTCTGACAATCCGACAGCATCTTTTCTCTCTCTGTCTGCCAATCCGACATCATCTTTTCTCTCTCTGTCTGCCAATCTGACAGCATCTTTTCTCTCTCTGTCTGCCAATCCGACAGCATCTTTTCTCTATCTGTCTGACAATCCGACAGCATCTTTACTCTCTCTCTCTGCCAATCCGAAAGCATCTTTTCTCTCTGTCTGCCAATCTGACAGCATCTTTTCTCATTCTGTCTGCCAATCCGACAGCATCTTTTCTCTCTGTCTGCCAATCCGACAGCATATTTTCTCTCACTGTCTGCCAATCCGACAGCATCTTTTCTCACTCTGTCTGCCAATCCGACAGCATCTTTTCTCTCTGTCTGCCAATCCGACAGCATCTTTTCTCTCTCTGTCCGCCAATCAGACAGCATCTTTTCTCTCTCTGTCTGCCAATCCGACAGTATCTTTTCTCTGTCTGCCAATCCGAGTATCTTTTCCCTCTCTGTCTGCCAATCCGACAGCAACTTTTCCCTCCCTGTCTGCCAATCCGACAGCAACTTTTCTCTCTCTGTCTGACAATCCGAAAGCATCTTTTCTCTCTCTGTCTGCCAATCCCACAGCAAATTATCTCTCTCTGTCTGCCTATCCGACAGCATCTTTTCTCTCTCTGTCTGCCTATCCGACAGCATCTTTTCTCTCTCTGTCTGCCAAACCAACAGTATCTTTTCTCTCTCTGTCTGCCAATCCGACAGCATCTTTTCTCTCTCTGTCTGCCAATCCGACAGCATCTTTTCCCTCTCTGTCTGTCAATCCGACAGCATCTTATATTTTCCTTTCTGCCAATCCGACAGCATCTTTTCTCTCCCTGTCTGCCAATCCGACAGCCTCTTTTCTCTCCCTGTCTGCGAAACCGAGAGCATCTTTTCTCTCCCTCTCTGCCAATCCGACAGCATCTTTTCTTTCTCTGTCTGCCAATCCGACAGCATCTTTTCTCTGTCTGTCTGCCAATCCGACAGCATCTTTTCTCTCCCTGTCTGCCAATTCGACAGCACCTTTTCTCTCTCTGTCTGCCAATTCGACAGCATCTTTTCTCTCTCTGTCTGCCAATCCGACAGCATCTTTTCTCTCTCTACTGCCAGTCTGACAGCATCTTTTCTCTCTCTGTCTGCCAATCCGACATCATCTTTTCTCTCTCTGTCTGCCAATCCGACAGCATCTTTTCTCTCTCTGTCTGCCTATCCGACAGCATCTTTTCTCTCCGTCTGCCAATCCGACAGCCTGTTTTCTCTCGCTGTCTGCCAAACCCAGAGCATCTTTTCTCTCTCTGTCTGCCAGTCCGACAGCATCTTTTCTCACCCTGTCTGCGAATCCGACAGCGTCTTTTCCCTCCCTGTCTGCCAATCCGACAGCATCTTTTCTCTCTCTGTCTGCCAACCCGACAGCATCTTTTCTCTCTCTGTCTGCCAATCCGACAGCATCTTTTCTCTCTCTTTCTGCCAATCCGACAGCATCTTTTCTCTCTCTGTCTGCCAAACCGACAGCATTTCTTCTCTCTCTGTCTGACAATCCGACAGCATCTTTTCTCTCTCTGTTTGACAATCCGGCAGCATCTTTTCTCTCCCTGCCTGCCAATCCGACAGCATCTTTTCTCACTCTGTCTGACATTCCGACAGCATCTTTTCTGTCTCTGTCTGACTTTACGACAGCATCTTTTCTCTCTCTGTCTGCCAATCCGAAAGCATCTTTTCTCTCTCTGCCTGCCAATCCGACAGCATCTTTTCTCTCTCTGTCTGCCAATCCGAAAGCATCTTTTCCCTCTCTGTCTGCCAATCTGACAGCATCTTTTATTTTCCTTTCTGCCAATCCGACAGCATCTTTTCTCTCTCTGTCTGCCAATCTGACAGCATCTTTTCCCACCCTGTCTGCCAATCCGATAGCATTTTTTCTCTCTCTGTCTGACAATCCGACAGTACCTTTTCTCTCTCTGTCTGCCAATCCGACAGCATCTTTTCTCTCTCTGTCTGCCAATCCAACAGCGTCTTTTCTCTCTCTGTCTCCCAATCCGACAGCACCTTTTCTCACTCTGTCTGCCAATCCGACAGCACCTTTTCTCTCTGTCGGCCAATCCAACAGCATCTTTTCTCACTCTGTCTGCCAATCCGACAGCATCTATCTCTCTCTGTCTGCCAATCCGACAGCATCTTTTCTCTCTCTGTCTGCCAATCCGACAGCACCTTTTCTCTCACTATCTGCCAATCCGACAGCATCTTTTCTCTCTCTGTCTGCCAATCCGACAGCATCTTTTCTCTCTCTCTCTGCCAATCCGACAGCATCTTTTCTCTCTCTGTCTGACAATCCGACAGCATCTTTTCTCTCTCGACTGCCAGTCTGACAGCATCTTTTCTCTCTGTCTGCCAATCCAACAGCATCTTTTCTCTCTGTCTGCCAATCCGACAGCATCTTTTCCCTACCTGTCTGCCAATCCGACAGCATCTTTTCTCTCTCTGTCTGCCAATCCGACAGCATCTTTTCTCTCCCTGTCTGCCAATCCGACAGCCTCTTTTCTCTCCCTGTCTGCCAAACCGAGAGCATCTTTTCTCTCTGTCTGCCAGTCCGACAGCATTTTTCTCACCCTGTCTGCGAATCCGACAGCATCTTTTCCCTCCCTCTCTGCCAATCCGACAGCATCTTTTCTCTCTCTGTCTGCCAATCCGACAGCATTTTTTCTCTCTCTCTCTGCCAATCCGACAGCATTTTTTCTCTCTCTGTCTGCCAAACCGACAGCATTTCTTCTCTCTCTGTCTGACAATCCGACAGCATCTTTTCTCTCTCTTCTGCCAGTCTGACAGCATGTTTTCTCTCTCTGTCTGCCAATCCGACATCATCTTTTCTCTCTCTGTCTGCCAATCCAACAGCATCTTTCTCTCTCTGTCTCCCTATCCGACAGCATCTTTTCTCTCTCTGTCTGCCAATCCGACAGTATCTTTTCTCTGTCTGCCAATCGAACAGAATCTTTTCTCTCTCTGTCTGCCAATCCGAAAGCATCTTTTCTCTCTTTACTGCCAGTCTGACAGCATCTTTTCTCTCTCTGTCTGCCAATCCGACATCATCTTTTCTCTCTCTGTCTGCCAATCCGACAGCATCTTCTCTCTCTCTGTCTGCCTATCCGACAGCATCTTTTCTCTCCGTCTGCCAATCTGACAGCCTGTCTTCTCTCCCTGTCTGCCAAACCCAGAGCATCTTTTCTCACTCTGTCTGCCAGTCCGACAGCATCTTTTCACACCCTGTCTGCGAATCCGACAGCATCTTTTCCCTCCCTGTCTGCCAATCCGACAGCATCTTTTCTCTCTCTGTCTGCCAATCCGACAGCATCTTTTCTCTCTCTGTCTGCCAATCCGACAGCATCTTTTCTCTCTCTCTCTGCCAATCCGACAGCATCTTTTCTCTCTCTGTCTGCCAAACCGACAGCATTTCTTCTCTCTCTGACTGACAATCCGACAGCATCTTTTCTCTCTCTTCTGCCAGTCTGACAGCATCTTTTCTCTCTCTGTCTGCCAGACCGACATCATCTTTTCTCTCTCTGTCTGCCAATCCGACAGCATCTTTTCTTGCTCTGTCTGCCTATCCGACAGCATCTTTTCTCTCTCTGTCTGCCAATCCGACAGGAGCTTTTCTCTGTCTGCCAATCCAACAGTATCTTTTCTCTCTCTGTCTGCCAATCCGAAAGCATCTTTTCCCTACCTGTCTGCCAATCCGACAGCATCTTTTCCCTCTCTGTCTGTCAATCCGACAGCATCTTATATTTTCCTTTCTGCCAATCCGACAGCATCTTTTCTCTCCCTGTCTGCCAATCCGACAGCCTCTTTTCTCTCCCTGTCTGCCAAACCGAGAGCATCTTTTCTCTCTCTGTCTGCCAGTCCGACAGCATATTTTCTCACTCTGCCTGCGAATCCGACAGCATCTTTTCCCTCCCTGTCTGCCAATCCGACAGCATCTTTTCTCTCTCTGTCTGCCAATTCGACAGCATCTTTTCTCTCTCTGTCTGCCAATACGACAGCATCTTTTCTCACTCTGTCTGCCAATCCGACAGTTGTACAAGGTATTGGTGAGGCCGCACCTGGAATTCTGCATTCAGTTTTGGTGTCCATACTTAAGAAAATACATAGTTGCTCTCGAGTCTGTACAAAGAAGGTTCACTCGGTTAATCCCGGGGATAAGGGGGTGGTCATATGAGGAGAGGTTGATTAGATTGGGACTCTACTCATTGGAGTTCAGAAGAATGAGAGGCGATCTTATTGAAACATATATGATTGTGAAGGGGCTTGATCGGGTGGATGCAGTGAGGATGTTCCCAATGATGGGTAAACTAGAACTAGGGGGCATAATCTTAAAATAAGGGGCTGCTCATTTAAAACTGAGATGAGGAGAAACGTCTTCACTCAGAGGGTGGTAGGTTTGTGGAATTTGCTCCCCCAGAAAGCTGTGGAAGCTACATCATTAAATAAATTTAAAACAGAAATAGATAGTTTCCTAGAAGTAAAGGGAATTAAGGGTTACGGGGAGCGGGCAGGAAATTGGACATGAGTCTGGGTTCGGTCATGGCCCTGTGGGTAGTGGAGCGGGCCCAGGGGCCGTGTAGCCTTGTTCTGCTCCTACTGTGTTCTAATTCTGTTAGATTTCAGGAGATGGTTTTATTCCTGTTCCTGGCTGGGGTGGTGATCGCCATTACAGAAGGTAAGTACTGCAGAAAATATAGGGACAGAGGGATCTCCTGGAAGAATTTCGATTGCCTAGATGGGTCGGAGAGGAATTTCCCAGATTTTTTTCTCCCAAATTGGCCATTGGGTCTTTATCTGGTTTTTCGCCTCTCCCGGGAGATCACATGGGTTCGGCTGGATGCAGAGTGATAGAAGATTTGAGGTTAGGATCAGATCAGCCATGATCTTATTGAATGGTGGAGCAGGCTCGAGGGGCCGATTGGCCTACTCCTGCTCCTATTTCTTATGTTCTTCTTATGTTCTAATCCGACAGCATCTTTTCTCACTCTGTCTGCCAATCCGACAGCATCTTTTCTCTCTCTGTCTGCCAATCCGACAGCATCTTTTCTCTCTCTGTCTGCCAATCCGACAGCATCTTTTCTCTCTGTGTCTGCCAATCCGACAGCATCTTTTCTCTCTCTGTCTGCCAAACCGACAGTATCTTTTCTCTGTCTGCCAATCCAACAGTATCTTTTCTCTCTCTGTCTGCCAATCCGAAAGCATCTTTTCCCCCCCTGTCTGCCAATCCGACAGCATCTTTTCTCTCTCTGTCTGTCAATCCGACAGCATCTTTTATTTTCCTTTCTGCCAATCCGACAGCATCTTTTCTCTCCCTGTCTGCCAATCCGACAGCATCTTTTCTTTCCCTGTCTGCCAAACGGAGAGCAACTTTTCTCTCTCTGTCTGCCAATCCGACAGCATCTTTTCTTTCCCTGTCTGCCAAACCGAGAGCATCTTTTCTCTCTATGTCTGCCAATCTGACAGCATCTTTTCTCTCTCTGTCTGCCAATCTGACAGCATCTTTTCTCTCTCTGTCTGCCAATCTGACAGCATCTTTTCTCACTGTCTGCCAATCCGACAGCATCTTTTCTCTCTCTGTCTGCCAATCCGACAGCAACATTTCTCTCTCTGTCTGACAATCCGACAGCATCTTTTCTCTCTCTGTCTGACAATCCGGCAGCATATTTTCGCTCCCTGTCTGCCAATCCGACAGCATCTTTTCTCACTGTCTGACATTCCGACAGCATCTTTTCTCTCTCTGTCTGACATTCCGACAGCATCTTTTCTCTCTCTGTCTGCCAATCCGAAAGCATCTTTTCTCTCTCTGCCTGCCAATCCGACAGCATCTTTTCTCTCTCTGTCTGCCAATCTGACAGCATCTTTTATTTTCCTTTCTGCCAATCCGACAGCATCTTTTCTCTCCCTGTCTGCCAATCCGACAGCATCTTTTCTCTCCCTGTCTGCCAAACCGAGAGCATCTTTTCTCTCTCTGTCGGCCAATCCGACAGCATCTTTTCTCTCCCTGTCTGCCAAACCGAGAGCATCTTTTCTCTCTCTGTCTGCCAATTCGACAGCATCTTTTCTCTCTCTGTCTGCCATCCGACAGCATCTTTCTCACTCTGTCTGCCAATCCGACAGCATCTTTTCTCACCCTGTCTGCCAATCCGACAGCATCTTTTCTCTCTCTGTCTGCCAATCCGACAGCATTTTTCTCTCTGTCTGCCAATCCGACAGCATCTTTTCTATCTCTGTCTGCCAATCCGACAGCATCTTTTCTCTCTCTGTCTGACAATCCGACAGTATGTTTTATCTCCCTGTCTGCCAATCCGACAGCATTTTTTCTCTCTCTGTCAGCCAATCCAAAATCATCTTTTCTCTCTCTGTCTGCCAATCCGACAGCATCTTTTCTCTCTCTGTCTGCAAATCCGACAGCATGTTTTCTCACTCTGTCTACCAATCCGACAGCATCTTTTCTCACCCTGTCTGCCAATCCGACAGCATCTTTTCTCTCTCTGTCTGCCAATCCGACCGAATCTTTTCTCTCTGTCTGCCAAGCCGACAGCATCTTTTCTCACTCTCTGCCAATTAGACAGCAACTTTTCTCACTCTGTCTGCCAATCCGATAGCATCATTTCTCACTCTGTCTGCCAATCCGACAGCATCTTTTCTCTCTCTGTCTGCCAATCCGACCGAATCTTTTCTCTCTGTCTGCCAAGCCGACAGCATCTTTTCTCACTGTCTGCCAATTAGACAGCACCTTTTCTCACTCTGTCTGCCAATCCGACAGCATCTTTTCTCTCTCTGTCTGCCAATCCGACAGCATCATTTCTCTCTCTGTCTGCCAATCCGACAGCAACTTTTCTCTCTCTACTGCCAGTCTGACAGCATCTTTTCTCTCTCTGTCTGCCAATCCGACATCATCTTTTCTCTCTCTGTCTGCCAATCCGACAGTATCTTTTCTCTGTCTGCCAATCCAACAGTATCTTTTCTCTCTCTGTCTGCCAATCCGAAAGCATCTTTTCCCTACCTGTCTGCCAATCCGACAGCACCTTTTCTCTCTGTCTGCCAATCCGACAGCATCTTTTCCCTCTCTGTCTGTCAATCCGACAGCATCTTATATTTTCCTTTCTGCCAATCCGACAGCATCTTTTCTCTCCCTGTCTGCCAAACCGAGAGCATCTTTTCTCTCTCTGTCTGCCAATCCGACAGCATCTTTCCTCTCCCTGTCTGCGAATCCGACAGCTTCTTTTCTCTCTCTGTCTGCCAATCCCACAGCATCTTTTCCCTCCCTCTCTGCCAATCCGACAGCATCTTTTCTCTGTCTGCCAATCCGACAGCATCTTTTCTCTCCCTGTCTGCCAATTCGACAGTATGTATTCTCTCTCTGTCTGCCAATCCAACAGTATCTTTTCTCTCTCTGTCTGCCAATCCGACAGCATCTTTTCTCACCCTGTCTGCCAATCCGACAGCATCTTTTCTCTCTGTCTGCCAATCCAACAGCATTTTTCTCTCTGTCTGCCAATCCGACAGCATCTTTTCTCTCTCTGTCTGACAATCCGACAGCATCATTTCTCTCTCTATCTGCCAATCCGACAGCATCTTTTCTATCTCTGTCTGCCAATCCGACAGCATCTTTTCTCTCTCTGTCTGACAATCCGACAGTATGTTTTCTCTCCCTGTCTGCCAATCCGACAGCATTTTTTCTCTCTCTGTCAGCCAATCCAAAATCATCTTTTCTCTCTCTGTCTGCCAATCCGACAGCATCTTTTCTCTCTCTGTCTGCAAATCCGACAGCATGTTTTCTCTCTCTGTCTACCAATCCGACAGCATCTTTTCTCACCCTGTCTGCCAATCCGACAGCATCTTTTCTCTCTCTGTCTGCCAATCCGACAGCAGCTTTACTCTCACTCTCTGCCAATCCGACCGAATCTTTTCTCTCTCTGTCTGCCAAGCCGACAGCATCTTTTCTCTCACTGTCTGCCAATTAGACAGCATCTTTTCTCTCTCTGAATGCCAATCCGACAGCAGCTTTTCTCTCTCTGTCTGCCAATTCGACAGCATCTTTTCTCACTCTGTCTGCCAACCCGACAGCATCTTTTCTCTCTCTGTCTGCCAGTCCGACAGCATCTTTTCTCTCTCTACTGCCAGTCTGACAGCATCTTTTCTCTCTGTCTGCCAATCCGACATCATCTTTTCTCTCTCTGTCTGCCAATCCGACAGCATCTTTTCTCTCTCTGTCTGCCAATCCGACAGTATCTTTTCTCTGTCTGCCAATCCAACAGTATCTTTTCTCTCTCTGTCTGCCAATCCGAAAGCATCTTTTCCCTACCTGTCTGCCAATCCGACAGCACCTTTTCTCTCTCTGTCTGCCAATCCGACAGCATCTTTTCCCTCTCTGTCTGTCAATCCGACAGCATCTTATATTTTCCTTTCTGCCAATCCGACAGCATCTTTTCTCTCCCTGTCTGCCAAACCGAGAGCATCTTTTCTCTCTCTGTCTGCCAATCCGACAGCATCTTTCCCCTCCCTGTCTGCCAGTCCGACAGCATCTTTTCTCACCCTGTCTGCGAATCCGACAGCATCTTTTCTCTCTCTGTCTGCCAATCCCACAGCATCTTTTCCCTCCCTCTCTGCCAATCCGACAGCATCTTTTCTCTCTCTGTCTGCCAATCCGACAACATCTTTTCTCTCCCTGTCTGCCAATTCGACAGTATCTTTTCTCTCTCTGTCTGCCAATCCAACAGTATCTTTTCTCTCTGTCTGCCAATCCGAAAGCATCTTTTCCCTCCCTGTCTGCCATTCCGACAGCATCTTTTCCCTCTCTGTCTGTCAATCCGACAGCATCTTTTATTTTCCTTTCTGCCAATCCGACAGCATCTTATCTCTCCCTGTCTGCCAATCTGACAGCATATTTTCTCTCTCTGTCTGCCAATCCGACAGCACCTTTTCTCTCTGTCTGCCAATTCGACAGCATCTTTTCTCTCTCTGTCTGCCAATCAGACAGCATCTTTTCTCACTCTGTCTGCCAATCCGACAGCATCTTTACTCTCTCTGTCTGACAATCCGATAGTACCTTTTCTCTCTCTGTCTGCCAATCCGACAGCATCTTTTCTCACCCTGTCTGCCAATCCGACAGCATCTTTTCTCTCTGTCTGCCAATCCGACAGCATCATTTCTCTCTCTATCTGCCAATCCGACAGCATCTTTTCTATCTCTGTCTGCCAATCCGACAGCATCTTTTCTCTCTCTGTCTGACAATCCGACAGTATGTTTTCTCTCCCTGTCTGCCAATCCGACAGCATTTTTTCTCTCTCTGTCTGCCAATCCCACAGCATCTTTTCCCTCCCTCTCTGCCAATCCGACAGCACCTTTTCTCTCTCTGTCTGCCAATCCGACAGCATCTTTTCCCTCTCTGTCTGTCAATCCGACAGCATCTTATATTTTCCTTTCTGCCAATCCGACAGCATCTTTTCTCTCCCTGTCTGCCAAACCGAGAGCATCTTTTCTCTCTCTGTCTGCCAATCCGACAGCATCTTTCCCCTCCCTGTCTGCCAGTCCGACAGCATCTTTTCTCACCCTGTCTGCGAATCCGACAGCATCTTTTCTCTCTCTGTCTGCCAATCCCACAGCATCTTTTCCCTCCCTCTCTGCCAATCCGACAGCATCTTTTCTCTCTCTGTCTGCCAATCCGACAACATCTTTTCTCTCCCTGTCTGCCAATTCGACAGTATCTTTTCTCTCTCTGTCTGCCAATCCAACAGTATCTTTTCTCTCTGTCTGCCAATCCGAAAGCATCTTTTCCCTCCCTGTCTGCCATTCCGACAGCATCTTTTCCCTCTCTGTCTGTCAATCCGACAGCATCTTTTATTTTCCTTTCTGCCAATCCGACAGCATCTTATCTCTCCCTGTCTGCCAATCTGACAGCATATTTTCTCTCTCTGTCTGCCAATCCGACAGCACCTTTTCTCTCTGTCTGCCAATTCGACAGCATCTTTTCTCTCTCTGTCTGCCAATCAGACAGCATCTTTTCTCACTCTGTCTGCCAATCCGACAGCATCTTTACTCTCTCTGTCTGACAATCCGATAGTACCTTTTCTCTCTCTGTCTGCCAATCCGACAGCATCTTTTCTCACCCTGTCTGCCAATCCGACAGCATCTTTTCTCTCTGTCTGCCAATCCGACAGCATCATTTCTCTCTCTATCTGCCAATCCGACAGCATCTTTTCTATCTCTGTCTGCCAATCCGACAGCATCTTTTCTCTCTCTGTCTGACAATCCGACAGTATGTTTTCTCTCCCTGTCTGCCAATCCGACAGCATTTTTTCTCTCTCTGTCAGCCAATCCAAAATCATCTTTTCTCTCTCTGTCTGCCAATCCGACAGCTTCTTTTCTCTCTCTGTCTGCAAATCCGACAGCATGTTTTCTCTCTCTGTCTACCAATCCGACAGCATCTTTTCTCACCCTGTCTGCCAATCCGACAGCATCTTTTCTCTCTCTGTCTGCGAATCCGACAGCATCTTTTCTCTCTCTGTCTGCCAATCCGACAGCAGCTTTACTCTCACTCTCTGCCAATCCGACCGAATCTTTTCTCTCTCTGTCTGCCAAGCCGACAGCATCTTTTCTCTCACTGTCTGCCAATTAGACAGCATCTTTTCTCACTCTGTCTGCCAAACCGACAGCATCTTTTCTCACTCTGTCTGCCAATCCGACAGCATCTTTTCTCACTCTGTCTGCCAATCCGACAGCATCTTTTCTCACTCTGTCTGCCAATCCGACAGCATCTTTTCTCTCTCTGTCTGCCAATCCGACAGCATAATTTCTCTCTCTGTCTGCCAATCCGACAGCAACTTTTCTCTCTCTGAATGCCAATCCGACAGCAGCTTTTCTCTCTCTGTCTGCCAATTCGACAGCATCTTTTCTCACTCTGTCTGCCAACCCGACAGCATCTTTTCTCTCTCTGTCTGCCAGTCCGACAGCATCTTTTCTCTCTCTACTGCCAGTCTGACAGCATCTTTTCTCTCTGTCTGCCAATCCGACAACATCTTTTCTCTCTCTGTCTGCCAATCCGACAGCATCTTTTCTCTCTCTGTCTGCCAATCCGACAGTATCTTTTCTCTGTCTGCCAATCCAACAGTAACTTTTCTCTCTCTGTCTGCCAATCCGAAAGCATCTTTTCCCTACCTGTCTGCCAATCCGAAAGCACCTTTTCTCTCTCTGTCTGCCAATCCGACAGCATCTTTTCCCTCTCTGTCTGTCAATCCGACAGCATCTTATATTTTCCTTTCTGCCAATCCGACAGCATCTTTTCTCTCCCTGTCTGCCAAACCGAGAGCATCTTTTCTCTCTCTGTCTGCCAATCCGACAGCATCTTTCCCCTCCCTGTCTGCCAGTCCGACAGCATCTTTTCTCACCCTGTCTGCGAATCCGACAGCATCTTTTCTCTCTCTGTCTGCCAATCCCACAGCATCTTTTCCCTCCCTCTCTGCCAATCCGACAGCATCTTTTCTCTCTCTGTCTGCCAATCCGACAACATCTTTTCGCTCCCTGTCTGCCAATTCGACAGTATCTTTTCTCTCTCTGTCTGCCAATCCAACAGTATCTTTTCTCTCTGTCTGCCAATCCGAAAGCATCTTTTCCCTCCCTGTCTGCCATTCCGACAGCATCTTTTCCCTCTCTGTCTGTCAATCCGACAGCATCTTTTATTTTCCTTTCTGCCAATCAGACAGCATCTTATCTCTCCCTGTCTGCCAATCTGACAGCATATTTTCTCTCTCTGTCAGCCAATCCGACAGCATCTTTTCTCTCTCTGTCTGCCAATCCGACAGCATCTTTTCTCTCTCTGTCTGCCAATCCGACAGCATCTTTACTCTCTCTGTCTGACAATCCGATAGTACCTTTTCTCTCTCTGTCTGCCAATCCGACAGCATCTTTTCTCACCCTGTCTGCCAATCCGACAGCATCTTTTCTCTCTGTCTGCCAATCCGACAGCATCATTTCTCTCTCTATCTGCCAATCCGACAGCATCTTTTCTATCTCTGTCTGCCAATCCGACAGCATCTTTTCTCTCTCTGTCTGACAATCCGACAGTATGTTTTCTCTCCCTGTCTGCCAATCCGACAGCATTTTTTCTCTCTCTGTCAGCCAATCCAAAATCATCTTTTCTCTCTCTGTCTGCCAATCCGACAGCATCTTTTCTCTCTCTCTGCAAATCCGACAGCATGTTTTCTCTCTCTGTCTACCAATCCGACAGCATCTTTTCTCACCCTGTCTGCCAATCCGACAGCATCTTTTCTCTTTCTGTCTGCCAATCCGACAGCATCTTTTCTCTCTCTGTCTGCCAATCCGGCAGCAGCTTTACTCTCACTCTCTGCCAATCCGACCGAATCTTTTCTCTCTCTGTCTGCCAAGCCGACAGCATCTTTTCTCTCACTGTCTGCCAATTAGACAGCATCTTTTCTCACTCTGTCTGCCAATCCGACAGCATCTTTTCTCACTCTGTCTGCCAATCCGACAGCATCTTTTCTCACTCTGTCTGCCAATCCGACAGCATCTTTTCTCACTCTGTCTGCCAATCCGACAGCATCTTTTCTCTCTCTGTCTGCCAATCCGACAGCATCATTTCTCTCTCTGTCTGCCAATCCGACAGCAACTTTTCTCTCTCTGAATGCCAATCCGACAGCAGCTTTTCTCTCTCTGTCTGCCAATTCGACAGCATCTTTTCTCTCTCTACTGCCAGTCTGACAGCATCTTTTCTCTCTGTCTGCCAATCCGACATCATCTTTTCTCTCTCTGTCTGCCAATCCGACAGCATCTTATCTCTCTCTGTCTGCCAATCCGACAGTATCTTTTCTCTGTCTGCCAATCCAACAGTATCTTTTCTCTCTCTGTCTGCCAATCCGAAAGCATCTTTTCCCTACCTGTCTGCCAATCCGACAGCACCTTTTCTCTCTCTGTCTGCCAATCCGACAGCATCTTTTCCCTCTCTGTCTGTCAATCCGACAGCATCTTATATTTTCCTTTCTGCCAATCCGACAGCATCTTTTCTCTCTCTGTCTGCCAATCCGACAGCATCTTTCCCCTCCCTGTCTGCCAGTCCGACAGCATCTTTTCTCACCCTGTCTGCGAATCCGACAGCATCTTTTCTCTCTCTGTCTGCCAATCCCACCGCATCTTTTCCCTCCCTCTCTGCCAATCCGACAGCATCTTTTCTCTCTCTGTCTGCCAATCCGACAACATCTTTTCTCTCCCTGTCTGCCAATTCGACAGTATCTTTTCTCTCTCTGTCTGCCAATCCAACAGTATCTTTTCTCTCTGTCTGCCAATCCGAAAGCATCTTTTCCCTCCCTGTCTGCCATTCCGACAGCATCTTTTCCCTCTCTGTCTGTCAATCCGACAGCATCTTTTATTTTCCTTTCTGCCAATCCGACAGCATCTTATCTCTCCCTGTCTGCCAATCTGACAGCATATTTTTCTCTCTGTCTGCCAATCCGACAGCACCTTTTCTCTCTGTCTGCCAATTCGACAGCATCTTTTCTCTCTCTGTCTGCCAATCAGACAGCATCTTTTCTCACTCTGTCTGCCAATCCGACAGCATCTTTACTCTCTCTGTCTGACAATCCGATAGTACCTTTTCTCTCTCTGTCTGCCAATCCGACAGCATCTTTTCTCACCCTGTCTGCCAATCCGACAGCATCTTTTCTCTCTGTCTGCCAATCCGACAGCATCATTTCTCTCTCTATCTGCCAATCCGACAGCATCTTTTCTATCTCTGTCTGACAATCCGACAGCATCTTTTCTCTCTCTGTCTGCCAATCAGACAGCATATTTTATCTCTCTGTCTGCCAATCCGACAGCACCTTTTCTCTCTCTGTCTGCCAATTCGACAGCATCTTTTCTCTCTCTGTCTGCCAATCTGACAGCATCTTTTCTCACTCTGTCTGCCAGTCCGACAGCATCTTTACTCTCTCGTGTCTGCCAATCCGACAGTACCTTTTTTCTCTCTGTCTGCCAATTCGACAGCATCTTTTCTCTCTCTGTCTGCCAATCCGACAGCTTCTTTTCTCACCCTGTCTGCCAATCCGACAGCATCTTTTCTCTCTCTGTCTGCCAATCCGACAGCATCATTTCTCTCTCTATCTGCCAATCCGACAGCATCTTTTCTCACTCTGTCTGCCAATCCGACAGCATCTTTTCTCTCTCTGTCTGCCAATCCGACAGCATCATTTCTCTCTCTGTCTGCCAATCCGACAGCAACTTTTCTCTCTCTGAATGCCAATCCGACAGCAGCTTTTCTCTCTCTGTCTGCCAATTCGACAGCATCTTTTCTCACTCTGTCTGCCAACCCGACAGCATCTTTTCTCTCTCTGTCTGCCAGTCCGACAGCATCTTTTCTCTCTCTACTGCCAGTCTGACAGCATCTTTTCTCTCTGTCTGCCAATCCGACATCATCTTTTCTCTCTCTGTCTGCCAATCCGACAGCATCTTATCTCTCTCTGTCTGCCAATCCGACAGTATCTTTTCTCTGTCTGCCAATCCAACTGTATCTTTTCTCTCTCTGTCTGCCAATCCGAAAGCATCTTTTCCCTACCTGTCTGCCAATCCGACAGCACCTTTTCTCTCTCTGTCTGCCAATCCGACAGCATCTTTTCCCTCTCTGTCTGTCAATCCGACAGCATCTTATATTTTCCTTTCTGCCAATCCGACAGCATCTTTTCTCTCTCTGTCTGCCAATCCGACAGCATCTTTCCCCTCCCTGTCTGCCAGTCCGACAGGATCTTTTCTCACCCTGTCTGCGAATCCGACAGCATCTTTTCTCTCTCTGTCTGCCAATCCCACAGCATCTTTTCCCTCCCTCTCTGCCAATCCGACAGCATCTTTTCTCTCTCTGTCTGCCAATCCGACAACATCTTTTCTCTCCCTGTCTGCCAATTCGACAGTATCTTTTCTCTCTCTGTCTGCCAATCCAACAGTATCTTTTCTCTCTGTCTGCCAATCCGAAAGCATCTTTTCCCTCCCTGTCTGCCATTCCGACAGCATCTTTTCCCTCTCTGTCTGTCAATCCGACAGCATCTTTTATTTTCCTTTCTGCCAATCCGACAGCATCTTATCTCTCCCTGTCTGCCAATCTGACAGCATATTTTCTCTCTCTGTCTGCCAATCCGACAGCACCTTTTCTCTCTGTCTGCCAATTCGACAGCATCTTTTCTCTCTCTGTCTGCCAATCAGACAGCATCTTTTCTCACTCTGTCTGCCAATCCGACAGCATCTTTACTCTCTCTGTCTGACAATCCGATAGTACCTTTTCTCTCTCTGTCTGCCAATCCGACAGCATCTTTTCTCTCTGTCTGCCAATCCGACAGCATCATTTCTCTCTCTATCTGCCAATCCGACAGCATCTTTTCTATCTCTGTCTGACAATCCGACAGCATCTTTTCTCTCTCTGTCTGCCAATCCGACAGCATATTTTATCTCTCTGTCTGCCAATCCGACAGCACCTTTTCTCTCTCTGTCTGCCAATTCGACAGCATCTTTTCTCTCTCTGTCTGCCAATCTGACAGCATCTTTTCTCACTCTGTCTGCCAATCCGACAGCATCTTTACTCTCTCGTGTCTGCCAATCCGACAGTACCTTTTTTCTCTCTGTCTGCCAATTCGACAGCATCTTTTCTCTCTCTGTCTGCCAATCCGACAGCTTCTTTTCTCACCCTGTCTGCCAATCCGACAGCATCTTTTCTCTCTCTGTCTGCCAATCCGACAGCATCATTTCTCTCTCTATCTGCCAATCCGACAGCATCTTTTCTATCTCTGTCTGCCAATCCGACAGCATCTTTTCTCTCCCTGTCTGCCAATCTGACAGCATATTTTCTCTCTCTCTCTGCCAATCCGACAGCAGCTTTTCTCTCTCTGTCTGCCAATTCGACAGCATCTTTTCTCTCTCTGTCTGCCAATCAGACAGCACCTTTTCTCACTCTGTCTCCCAATCCGACAGCATCTTTACTCTCTCTGTCTGACAATCCGACAGTACCTTTTCTCTCTCTGTCTGCCAATCCGACAGCATCTTTTCTCACCCTGTCTGCCAATCCGACAGCATCTTTTCTCTCTCTGTCTGCCAATCCGACAGCATTTTTCCCTCTGTCTGCCAACCCGACAGCATCTTTTCTCTCTCTGTCTGCCAATCCTACAGCATCATTTCTCTCTCTATCTGCCAATCCGACAGCATCTTTTCTATCCCTGTCTGCCAATCCGACAGCATCTTTTCTCTCTTTCTCTGACAATCCGACAGCATCTTTTCTCTCTCTGTCTGCCAATCCGACAGCATATTTTCTCTCTCTGTCTGCCAATCCGACAGCACCTTTTCTCTCTCTGTCTGCCAATTCGACAGCTTCTTCTCTCTCTCTGTCTGCCAATCCGACAGCATCTTTTCTCACTCTGTCTGCCAATCCGACAGCATCTTTACTCTCTCTCTGTCTGACAATCCGACAGTACCTTTTTTCTCTCTGTCTGCCAATTCGACAGCATCTTTTCTCTCTCTGTCTGCCAATCCGACAGCATCTTTTCTCACCCTGTCTGCCAATCCGACAGCATCTTTTCTCTCTCTGTCTGCAAATCCGACAGCATTTTTCTCTCTCTGCCAATCCGACAGCAACTTCTCTCTCTCTGTCTGCCAATCCGACAGCATCATTTCCCTCTCTATCTGCCAATCCGACAGCATCTTTTCTATCTCTGTCTGCCAATCCGACAGCATCTTTTCTCTCCCTGTCTGCCAATCCGACAGCATCCTTTCTCTCTCTGTCTGCCAATCCAAAATCACCTTTTCCCTCTCTGTCTGCCAATCCGACAGCATCGTCTATCTCTCTGTCTGCCAATTCGACAGCATCTTCTCACTCTCTGTCTGCAAATCCGACAGCATGTTTTCTCTCTCTGTCTACCAATCCAACAGCATCTTTTCTCTCTCTGTCTGCCAATCCGGCAGCATCTTTTCTCCCTCTGTCTGCCAATCCAACAGCATCTTTTCTCTCTCTGTCTGCCATAACGACAGCATCTTTCTCTCTCTGACTGCCAATCCGACAGCATCTTCTAACTCTCTGTCATAAATCCGACAGCATGTTTTCGCTCTCTGTCTACCAATCCGACAGCATCTTTTCTCTCTTTGTCTGCCAATCCGGCAGCATCTTTTCTCCCTCTGTCTGCCAATCCGACAGCATCTTTCTCTCTCTGTCTGCCAATCCGACAACATCATTTCTCTCTCTGTCTGCCAATCCGACAGCATATTTTCTCTCTCTGTCTGCCAATCCGACATCAGCTTCACTCTCGCTCTCTGCCAATCCGACCGAATCTTTTCCCTCTCTGTCTGCCAATCCGACAGCATCTTTTCTCTCTCTGTCGGCCAATCCGAAAGCATCTTTTCTCTCTCTGTCTGCCAATCCGACAGCATCTTTTCTCTCTCTGTCTGCCAATCCGACAGCATCATTTCTCTCTCTGTCTGCCAATCCGACAGCATCTTTTCTCTCTCTATCTGCCAATCCGACAGCATCTTTTCTCTCACTGTCTGCCAATCAGACAGTATCTTTTTTCCCCCAGTCTGCCAATTAGACAGCATCTTTTCTCACTCTGTCTGCCAATCCGACAGCATCTTTTCTCACTCTGTCTGCCAATCCGACAGCATCTTTTCTCACTATGTCTGGCAATCCGACAGCATCCTTTCGCTCTCTGACTGCCAATCCGACAGCACCTTTTCTCTCTCTGTCTGCCAATCCGACAGCATCTTTTCCCTCTCTGTCTGTCAATCCGACAGCATCTTATATTTTCCTTTCTGCCAATCCGACAGCATCTTTTCTCTCTCTGTCTGCCAATCCGACAGCATCTTTCCCCTCCCTGTCTGCCAGTCCGACAGGATCTTTTCTCACCCTGTCTGCGAATCCGACAGCATCTTTTCTCTCTCTGTCTGCCAATCCCACAGCATCTTTTCCCTCCCTCTCTGCCAATCCGACAGCATCTTTTCTCTCTCTGTCTGCCAATCCGACAACATCTTTTCTCTCCCTGTCTGCCAATTCGACAGTATCTTTTCTCTCTCTGTCTGCCAATCCAACAGTATCTTTTCTCTCTGTCTGCCAATCCGAAAGCATCTTTTCCCTCCCTGTCTGCCATTCCGACAGCATCTTTTCCCTCTCTGTCTGTCAATCCGACAGCATCTTTTATTTTCCTTTCTGCCAATCCGACAGCATCTTATCTCTCCCTGTCTGCCAATCTGACAGCATATTTTCTCTCTCTGTCTGCCAATCCGACAGCACCTTTTCTCTCTGTCTGCCAATTCGACAGCATCTTTTCTCTCTCTGTCTGCCAATCAGACAGCATCTTTTCTCACTCTGTCTGCCAATCCGACAGCATCTTTACTCTCTCTGTCTGACAATCCGATAGTACCTTTTCTCTCTCTGTCTGCCAATCCGACAGCATCTTTTCTCTCTGTCTGCCAATCCGACAGCATCATTTCTCTCTCTATCTGCCAATCCGACAGCATCTTTTCTATCTCTGTCTGACAATCCGACAGCATCTTTTCTCTCTCTGTCTGCCAATCCGACAGCATATTTTATCTCTCTGTCTGCCAATCCGACAGCACCTTTTCTCTCTCTGTCTGCCAATTCGACAGCATCTTTTCTCTCTCTGTCTGCCAATCTGACAGCATCTTTTCTCACTCTGTCTGCCAATCCGACAGCATCTTTACTCTCTCGTGTCTGCCAATCCGACAGTACCTTTTTTCTCTCTGTCTGCCAATTCGACAGCATCTTTTCTCTCTCTGTCTGCCAATCCGACAGCTTCTTTTCTCACCCTGTCTGCCAATCCGACAGCATCTTTTCTCTCTCTGTCTGCCAATCCGACAGCATCATTTCTCTCTCTATCTGCCAATCCGACAGCATCTTTTCTATCTCTGTCTGCCAATCCGACAGCATCTTTTCTCTCCCTGTCTGCCAATCTGACAGCATATTTTCTCTCTCTCTCTGCCAATCCGACAGCAGCTTTTCTCTCTCTGTCTGCCAATTCGACAGCATCTTTTCTCTCTCTGTCTGCCAATCAGACAGCACCTTTTCTCACTCTGTCTCCCAATCCGACAGCATCTTTACTCTCTCTGTCTGACAATCCGACAGTACCTTTTCTCTCTCTGTCTGCCAATCCGACAGCATCTTTTCTCACCCTGTCTGCCAATCCGACAGCATCTTTTCTCTCTCTGTCTGCCAATCCGACAGCATTTTTCCCTCTGTCTGCCAACCCGACAGCATCTTTTCTCTCTCTGTCTGCCAATCCTACAGCATCATTTCTCTCTCTATCTGCCAATCCGACAGCATCTTTTCTATCCCTGTCTGCCAATCCGACAGCATCTTTTCTCTCTTTCTCTGACAATCCGACAGCATCTTTTCTCTCTCTGTCTGCCAATCCGACAGCATATTTTCTCTCTCTGTCTGCCAATCCGACAGCACCTTTTCTCTCTCTGTCTGCCAATTCGACAGCTTCTTCTCTCTCTCTGTCTGCCAATCCGACAGCATCTTTTCTCACTCTGTCTGCCAATCCGACAGCATCTTTACTCTCTCTCTGTCTGACAATCCGACAGTACCTTTTTTCTCTCTGTCTGCCAATTCGACAGCATCTTTTCTCTCTCTGTCTGCCAATCCGACAGCATCTTTTCTCACCCTGTCTGCCAATCCGACAGCATCTTTTCTCTCTCTGTCTGCAAATCCGACAGCATTTTTCTCTCTCTGCCAATCCGACAGCAACTTCTCTCTCTCTGTCTGCCAATCCGACAGCATCATTTCCCTCTCTATCTGCCAATCCGACAGCATCTTTTCTATCTCTGTCTGCCAATCCGACAGCATCTTTTCTCTCCCTGTCTGCCAATCCGACAGCATCCTTTCTCTCTCTGTCTGCCAATCCAAAATCACCTTTTCCCTCTCTGTCTGCCAATCCGACAGCATCGTCTATCTCTCTGTCTGCCAATTCGACAGCATCTTCTCACTCTCTGTCTGCAAATCCGACAGCATGTTTTCTCTCTCTGTCTACCAATCCAACAGCATCTTTTCTCTCTCTGTCTGCCAATCCGGCAGCATCTTTTCTCCCTCTGTCTGCCAATCCAACAGCATCTTTTCTCTCTCTGTCTGCCATAACGACAGCATCTTTCTCTCTCTGACTGCCAATCCGACAGCATCTTCTAACTCTCTGTCATAAATCCGACAGCATGTTTTCGCTCTCTGTCTACCAATCCGACAGCATCTTTTCTCTCTTTGTCTGCCAATCCGGCAGCATCTTTTCTCCCTCTGTCTGCCAATCCGACAGCATCTTTCTCTCTCTGTCTGCCAATCCGACAACATCATTTCTCTCTCTGTCTGCCAATCCGACAGCATATTTTCTCTCTCTGTCTGCCAATCCGACATCAGCTTCACTCTCGCTCTCTGCCAATCCGACCGAATCTTTTCCCTCTCTGTCTGCCAATCCGACAGCATCTTTTCTCTCTCTGTCGGCCAATCCGAAAGCATCTTTTCTCTCTCTGTCTGCCAATCCGACAGCATCTTTTCTCTCTCTGTCTGCCAATCCGACAGCATCATTTCTCTCTCTGTCTGCCAATCCGACAGCATCTTTTCTCTCTCTATCTGCCAATCCGACAGCATCTTTTCTCTCACTGTCTGCCAATCAGACAGTATCTTTTTTCCCCCAGTCTGCCAATTAGACAGCATCTTTTCTCACTCTGTCTGCCAATCCGACAGCATCTTTTCTCACTCTGTCTGCCAATCCGACAGCATCTTTTCTCACTATGTCTGGCAATCCGACAGCATCCTTTCGCTCTCTGACTGCCAATCCGACAGCAGCTTTTCTCTCTCTGTCTGCCAATCCGACAGCATATTTTCTCTCTCTGTCTGCCAACCCGACAGCATCTTTTCTCTCTCTGTCTGCCAATCCGACAGCATCTTTTCTCTCTCTCTCTGCCAATCCGACAGCATCTTTTCTCTTTCTACTGCCAGTCTGACAGCATCTTTTCTCTCTCTGTCTGCCAATCCGACAACATCTTTTCTCTCTCTGTCTGCCAATCCGACAGCATCTTTTCTCTCTCTGTCTGCCAATCCGACAGTGTCTTTTCTCTGTCTGCCAATCCAACAGTATCTTTTCTCTCTCTGTCTGCCAATCCGAAAGCATCTTTTCCCTACCTGTCTGCCAATCTGACAGCATCTTTTCTCTCCCTGTCTGCCAATCCGACAGCATCTTTTCTCTCCCTGTCTGCCAAACCGAGAGCATCTTTTCTCTCTCTGTCTGCCAGTCCGACAGCATCTTTTCTCACCCTGTCTGCGAATCCGACAGCATCTTTTCCCTCTCTGTCTGCCAATCCGACAGCATCTTTTCTCTCTCTGTCTGCCAATCCGACAGCATCTTTTCTCCCCTGTCTGCCAATTCGACAGCACCTTTTCTCTCTGTCTGCCAATCCGACAGCATCTTTTCTCACTCTGTCTGCAAATCCGACAGCACCTTTTCTCTCTCTGTCTGCCAATCCGACAGCATCTTTTCTCACTCTGTCTGCCAATCCGACAGCATCTTTTCTCACTCTACTGCCAGTCTGACAGCATCTTTTCTCTCTCTGTCTGCCAATCCGACATCATCTTTTCTCTCTCTGTCTGCCAATCCGACAGCATCTTTTCTCTCTCTGTCTGCCAATCCGACAGTATCTTTTCTCTGTCTGCCAATCCAACAGTATCTTTTCTCTCTCTGTCTGCCAATCCGAAAGCATCTTTTCCCTACCTGGCTGCCAATCCGACAGCACCTTTTCTCTCTCTGTCTGCCAATACGACAGCATCTTTTCCCTCTCTGTCTGTCAATCCGACAGCATCTTATATTTTCCTTTCTGCCAATCCGACAGCATCTTTTCTCTCCCTGTCTGCCAAACCGAGAGCATCTTTTCTCTCTCTGTCTGCCAATCCGACAGCATCTTTCCTCTCCCTGTCTGCCAGTCCGACAGCATCTTTTCTCACCCTGTCTGCGAATCCGACAGCATCTTTTCTCTCTCTGTCTGCCAAGCCCACAGCATCTTTTCCCTCCCTTTCTGCCAATCCGACAGCATCTTTTCTCTCTCTGTCTGCCAATCCGACAGCATGTTTTCTCTCCGTCTGCCAATTCGACAGTATCTTTTCTCTCTCTGTCTGCCAATCCGACAGCTTCTTCTCACTCTCTGTCTGCAAATCCGACAGCATGTTTTCTCTCTCTGTCTACCAATCCGACAGCATCTTTTCTCTCTCTGTCTGCCAATCCGGCAGCATCTTTTCTCCCTCTGTCTGCCAATCCGACAGCATCTTTTCTCTCTCTGTCTGCCATAACGACAGCATCTTTCTCTCTCTGACTGCCAATCCGACAGCATCTTCTAACTCTCTGTCATAAATCCGACAGCATGTTTTCGCTCTCTGTCTACCAATCCGACAGCATCTTTTCTCTCTGTCTGCCAATCCGACAGCATCTTTTCTCTCTCTGTCTGCCAACCCGACAGCATCTTTTCTCTCTCTGTCTGCCAATCCGACAGCATCTGTTCTCTCTCTCTCTGCCAATCCGACAGCATCTTTTCTCTTTCTACTGCCAGTCTGACAGCATCTTTTCTCTCTCTGTCTGCCAATCCGACAACATCTTCTCTCTCTCTGTCTGCCAATCCGACAGCATCTTTTCTCTCTCTGTCTGCCAATCCGACAGTGTCTTTTCTCTGTCTGCCAATCCAACAGTATCTTTTCTCTCTCTGTCTGCCAATCCGAAAGCATCTTTTCCCTACCTGTCTGCCAATCTGACAGCATCTTTTCTCTCCCTGTCTGCCAAACCGACAGCATCTTTTCTCTCCCTGTCTGCCAAACCGAGAGCATCTTTTCTCTCTCTGTCTGCCAGTCCGACAGCATCTTTTCTCACCCTGTCTGCGAATCCGACAGCATCTTTTCCCTCTCTGTCTGCTAATCCGACAGCATCTTTTCTCTCTCTGTCTGCGAATCCGACAGCATCTTTTCTCCCCTGTCTGCCAATTCGACAGCACCTTTTCTCTCTGTCTGCCAATCCGACAGCATCTTTTCTGACTCTGTCTGCAAATCCGACAGCCCCTTTTCTCTCTCTGTCTGCCAATCCGACAGCATCTTTTCTCACTCTGTCTGCCAATCCGACAGCATCTTTTCTCTCTCTACTGCCAGTCTGACAGCATCTTTTCTCTCTCTGTCTGCCAATCCGACATCATCTTTTCTCTCTCTGTCTGCCAATCCGACAGCATCTTTTCTCTCTCTGTCTGCCAATCCGACAGTATCTTTTCTTTGTCTGCCAATCCAACAGTCTCTTTTCTCTCTCTGTCTGCCAATCCGAAAGCATCTTTTCCCTACCTGTCTGTCAATCCGACAGCTCCTTTTCTCTCTCTGTCTGCCAATCCGACAGCATCTTTTCCCTCTCTGTCTGTCAATCCGACAGCATCTTATATTTTCCTTTCTGCCAATCCGACAGCATCTTTTCTCTCCCTGTCTGCCAAACCGAGAGCATCTTTTCTCTCTCTGTCTGCCAATCCGACAGCATCTTTCCTCTCCCTGTCTGCCAGTCCGACAGCATCTTTTCTCACCCTGTCTGCGAATCCGACAGCATCTTTTCTCTCTCTGTCTGCCAATCCCACAGCATCTTTTCCCTCCCTTTCTGCCATTCCGACAGCATCTTTTCTCTCTCTGTCTGCCAATCCGACAGCATCTTTTCTCTCCGTCTGCCAATTCGACAGTATCTTTTCTCTCTCTGTCTGCCAATCCAACAGTATCTTTTCTCTCTGTCTGCCAATCCGACAGCATCTTTTCTCACCCTGTCTGCCAATCCGACAGCATCTTTTCTCTCTCTGTCTGCCAATCCGACAGCATTTTTCTCTCTGTCTGCCAATCCGACAGCATCTTTTCTCTCTGTCTGCCAATCCAACAGTATCTTTTCCCTCTCTGTCAGTCAATCCGACAGCATCTTTTATTTTCCTTTCTGCCAATCCGACAGCATCCTATCTCTCCCTGTCTGCCAATCTGACAGCATATTTTCTCTCTCTGTCTGCCAATCCGACAGCACCTTTTCTCTCTGTCTGCCAATTCGACAGCATCTTTTCTCTCTCTGTCTGCCAATCAGACAGCATCTTTTCTCACTCTGTCTGCCAATCCGACAGCATCTTTACTCTCTCTGTCTGACAATCCGATAGTACCTTTTCTCTCTCTGTCTGCCAATCCGACAGCATCTTTTCTCACTCTGTCTGCCAATCCGACAGCATCTTTACTCTCTCTCTGTCTGACAATCCGACAGTACCTTTTTTCTCTCTGTCTGCCAATTCGACAGCATCTTTTCTCTCTCTGTCTGGCAATCCGACAGCTTCTTTTCTCACCCTGTCTGCCAATCCGACAGCATCTTTTCTCTCTGTCTGCCAATCCGACAGCATCTTTTCTCTCTCTGTCTGCCAATCCGACAGCATCATTTCTCTCTCTATCTGCCAATCCGACAGCATCTTTTCTATCTCTGTCTGCCAATCCGACAGCATCTTTTCTCTCCCTGTCTGCCAATCTGACAGCATATTTTCTCTCTCTGTCTACCAATCCGACAGCAGCTTTTCTCTCTCTGTCTGCCAATTCGACAGCATCTTCTCTCTCTCTGTCTGCCAATCAGACAGCACCTTTTCTCACTCTGTCTGCCAATCCGACAGCATCTTTACTCTCTCTGTCTGACAATCCGACAGTACCTTTTCTCTCTCTGTCTGCCAATCCGACAGCATCTTTTCTCACCCTGTCTGCCAATCCGACAGCATCTTTTCTCTCTCTGTCTGCCAATCCGACAGCATTTTTCCCTCTGTCTGCCAACCCGACAGCATCTTTTCTCTCTCTGTCTGCCAATCCGACAGCATCATTTCTCTCTCTATCTGCCAATCCGACAGCATCTTTTCTATCTCTGTCTGCCAATCCGACAGCATCTTTTCTCTCTCTGTCTGACAATCCGACAGCATCTTTTCTCTCTCTGTCTGCCTATCCGACAGCATATTTTCTCTCTCTGTCTGCCAATCCGACAGCATCTTTTCTCTCTCTGTCTGCCAATCCGACAGCATATTTTCTTACTCTGTCTGCCAATCCGACAGCATCTTTACTCTCTCTCTGTCTGACAATCCGACAGCACCTTTTCTCTCCCTGTCTGCCAAACCGAGAGCATCTTTTCTCTCTCTGTCTGCCAATCCGACAGCATTTTTCTCTCCCTGTCTGCCAGTCCGACAGCATCTTTTATCACCCTGTCTGCGAATCCGACAGCATCTTTTCTCTCTCTGTCTGCCAATCCGACAGCATCATTTCTCTCTCTATCTGCCAATCCGACAGCATCTTTTCTATCTCTGTCTGCCAATCCGACAGCATCTTTTCTCTCCCTGTCTGCCAAACCGACAGCATCTTTTCTCTCTCTGTCTGCCAATCCAAAATCACCTTTTCCCTCTCTGTCTGCCAATCCGACAGCATCTTCTATCTCTCTGTCTGCCAATCCGACAGCATCTTCTCACTCTCTGTCTGCAAATCCGACAGCATGTTTTCTCTCTCTGTCTACCAATCCGACAGCATCTTTTCTCTCTGTCTGCCAATCCGGCAGCATCTTTTCTCCCTCTGTCTGCCAATCCGACAGCATCTTTTCTCTCTCTGTCTGCCATAACGACAGCATCTTTCTCTCTCTGACTGCCAATACGACAGCATCTTCTCACTCTCTGTCTGCAAATCCGACAGCATGTTTTCGCTCTCTGTCTACCAATCCGACAGCATGTTTTCGCTCTCTGTCTGCCAATCCGACATCAGCTTTACTCTCGCTCTCTGCCAATCCGACCGAATCTTTTCCCTCTCTGTCTGCCAATCCGACAGCATCTTTTCTCTCTCTGTCGGCCAATCCGAAAGCATATTTTCTCTCTCTGTCTGCCAATCCGACAGCATCTTTTCTCTCTCTGTCTGCCAATCCGACAGCATCATTTCTCTCTCTATCTGCCAATCCGACAGCATCTTTTCTCTCTCTGTCTGCCAATCCGACAGCATCTTTTCTCTCACTGTCTGCCAATCAGACAGTATCTTTTTTCCCCCAGTCTGCCAATTAGACAGCATCTTTTCTCACTCTGTCTACAATCCGACAGCATCTTTTCTCAGTCTGTCTGCCAATCCGACAGCATCTTTTCTCACTATGTCTGGCAATCCGACAGCATCTTTTCTCTCTCTGACTGCCAATCCGACAGCAGATTTTCTCTCTCTGTCTGCCAATCCGACAGCATCTTTTCTCTCTCTGTCTGCCAACCCGACAGCATCTTTTCTCTCTCTGTCTGCCAATCCGACAGCATCTTTTCTCTCTCTCTCTGCCAATCCAACAGCATCTTTTCTCTTTCTACTGCCAGTCTGACAGCATCTTTTCTCTCTCTGTCTGCCAATCCGACAACATCTTTTCTCTCTCTGTCTGCCAATCCGACAGCATCTTTTCTCTCTCTGTCTGCCAATCCGACAGTATCTTTTCTCTGTCTGCCAATCCAACAGTATCTTTTCTCTCTCTGTCTGCCAATTCGAAAGCATCTTTTCCCTACCTGTCTGCCAATCTGACAGCATCTTTTCTCTCCCTGTCTGCCAATCCGACAGCATCTTTTCTCTCCCTGTCTGCCAAACCGAGAGCATCTTTTCTCTCTCTGTCTGCCAGTCCGACAGCATCTTTTCTCACCCTGTCTGCGAATCCGACAGCATCTTTTCCCTCTCTCTCTGCCAATCCGACAGCATCTTTTCTCTCTCTGTCTGCCAATCCGACAGCATCTTTTCTCCCCTGTCTGCCAATTCGACAGCACCTTTTCTCTCTGTCTGCCAATCCGACAGCATCTTTTCTCACTCTGTCTGCAAATCCGACAGCACCTTTTCTCTCTCTGTCTGCCAATCCGACAGCATCTTTTCTCACTCTGTCTGCCAATCCGACATCATCTTTTCTCACTCTACTGCCAGTCTGACAGCATCTTTTCTCTCTCTGTCTGCCAATCCGACATCATCTTTTCTCTCACTGTCTGCCAATCCGACAGCATCTTTTCTCTGTCTGTCTGCCAATCCGACAGTATCTTTTCTCTGTCTGCCAATCCAACAGTATCTTTTCTCTCTGTCTGCCAATCCGACAGCATCTTTTCCCTCTCTGTCTGTCAATCCGACAGCATCTTTTCTCTCTCTGTCTGCCGATCCGACAGCATCTTTTCTCTCTCTGTCTGCCGATCCGACAGCATCTTTTCCCTCTCTGTCTGTCAATCCGACAGCATCTTATATTTTCCTTTCTGCCAATCCGACAGCATCTTTTCTCTCCCTGTCTGCCAAACCGAGAGCATCTTTTCTCTCTCTGTCTGCCAATCCGACAGCATCTTTCCTCTCCCTGTCTGCCAGTCCGACAGCATCTTTTATCACCCTGTCTGCGAATCCGACAGCATCTTTTCTCTCTCTGTCTGCCAATCCCACAGCATCTTTTCCCTCCCTTTCTGCCAATCCGACAGCATCTTTTCTCTCTCTGTCTGCCAATCCGACAGCATCTTTTCTCTCCGTCTGCCAATTCGACAGTATCTTTTCTCTCTCTGTCTGCCAATCCAACAGTTTCTTTTCTCTCTGTCTGCCAATCCGACAGCATCTTTTCTCACCCTGTCTGCCAATCCGACAGCATCTTTTCTCTCTCTGTCTGACAATCCGACAGCATCATTTCTCTCTCTATCTGCCAATCCGACAGCATCTTTTCTATCTCTGTCTGCCAATCCGACAGCATCTTTTCTCTCTCTGTCTGACAATCCGACAGTATGTTTTCTCTCCCTGTCTGCCAATCCGACAGCATTTTTCTCTCTGTCAGCCAATCCAAAATCATCTTTTCTCTCTCTGTCTGCCAATCCGACAGCATCTTTTCTCTCTCTGTGTGCAAATCCGACAGCATGTTTTCTCTCTCTGTCTACCAATCCGACAGCATCTTTTCTCACCCTGTCTGCCAATCCGACAGCATCTTTTCTCTCTCTGTCTGCCAATCCGACAGCAGCTTTAATCTCACTCTCTGCCAATCCGACCGAATCTTTTCTCTCTCTGTCTGCCAAGCCGACAGCATCTTTTCTCTCACTGTCTGCCAATTAGACAGCATCTTTTCTCACTCTGTCTGCCAATCCGACAGCATCTTTTCTCACTCTGTCTGCCAATCCGACAGCATTTTTCTCACTCTGTCTGCCAATCCGACAGCATCATTTCCCTCCCTGTCTGCCAATCCGACAGCATTTTTTCTCTCTCTGTCTGCCAATCCGACAGCATCATTTCTCTCTCTGTCTGCCAATCCGACAGCAACTTTTCTCTCTCTGACTGCCAATCCGACAGCAGCTTTTCTCTCTCTGTCTGCCAACCCGACAGCATCTTTTTTCTCTCTGTCTGCCAATCCGACAGCATCTTTTCTCTCTCTACTGCCAGTCTGACAGCATCATTTCTCTCTCTGTCTGCCAATCCGACATCATCTTTTCGCTCTCTGTCTGCCAATCCGACAGCATCTTTTCTCTCTCTGTCTGCCAATCCGACAGTATCTTTTCTCTGTCTGCCAATCCAACAGTATCTTTTCTCTCTCTGCCTGCCAATCCGAAAGCATCTTTTCCCTTCCTGTTTGCCAATCCGACAGCACCTTTTCTCTCTCTGTCTGCCAATCCGACAGCATCTTTTCCCTCTCTGTCTGTCAATCCGACAGCATCTTATATTTTCCTTTCTGCCAATCCGACAGCATCTTTTCTCTCCCTGTCTGCCAAACCGAGAGCATCTTTTCTCATCTCTGTCTTCCAATCCGACATCATCTTTCCTCTCCCTGTCTGCCAGTCCGACAGCATCTTTTCTCACCCTGTCTGCGAATCCGACAGCATCTTTTCTCTCTCTGTCTGCCAATCCCACAGCATCTTTTCCCTCCCTCTCTGCCAATCCGACAGCATCTTTTCTCTCTCTGTCTGCCAATCCGACAGCATCTTTTCTCTCCCTGTCTGCCAATTCGACAGTATCTTTTCTCTCTCTGTCTGCCAATTCAACAGTATCTTTTCTCTCTCTGTCTGCCAATCCGAAAGCATCTTTTCCCTCCCTTTCTGCCATTCCGACAGCATCTTTTCCCTCTCTGTCTGTCAATCGGACAGCATCTTTTATTTTCCTTTCTGCCAATCCGACAGCATCTTTTCTCTCCCTGTCTGCCAATCTGACAGCATATTTTCTCTCTCTGTCTGCCAATCCGACAGCACCTTTTCTCTCTCTGTCTGCCAATTCGATAGCATCTTTTCTCTCTCTGTCTGCCAATCAGACAGCATCTTTTCTCACACTGTCTGCCAATCCGACAGCATCTTTACTCTCTCTGTCTGACAATCCGACAGTACCTTTTCTCTCTCTGTCTGCCAATCCGACAGCATCTTTTCTCACCCTGTCTGCCAATCCGACAGTACCTTTTCTCTCTCTGTCTGCCAATCCGACAGCACTTTTCCCTCTGTCTGCCAATCCGACAGCATCTTTTCTCTCTGTCTGCCAATCCGACAGCATCATTTCTCTCTCTATCTGCCAATCCGACAGCATCTTTTCTATCTCTGTCTGCCAATCCGACAGCATCTTTTCTCTCTCTGTCCGACAATCCGACAGCATCTTTTCTCTCTCTGTCTGCCAATCCGACAGCATCTTTTCTCTCTCTGTCTGCCAATCCGACAGCATCTTTTCTCACTCTGTCTGCCAATCCGACAGCATCTTTACTCTCTCTCTGTCTGACAATCCGACAGTACCTTTTTTCTCTCTGTCTGCCAATTCGACAGCATCTTTTCTCTCTCTGTCTGCCAATCCGACAGCTTCTTTTCTCACCCTGTCTGCCAATCCGACAGCATCTTTTCTCTCTCTGTCTGCCAATCCGACAGCATTTTTCTCTCTCTATCTGCCAATCCGACAGCATCTTTTCTCTCTCTGTCTGCCAATCAGACAGCATCTTTTCTCACTCTGTCTGCCAATCCGACAGCATCTTTTCTCTCTCTGTCTGCCATAACGACAGCATCTTTCTCTCTCTGAATGCCAATCCGACAGCATCTTCTCACTCTCTGTCTACCAATCCGACAGCATCTTTTCTCTCTCTGTCTGCCATAACGACAGCATCTTTCTCTCTCTGAATGCCAATCCGACAGCATCTTCTCACTCTCTGTCTACCAATCCGACAGCATCTTTTCTCTCTGTCTGCCAATCCGACAGCATCATTTCTCTCTCTATCTGCCAATCCGACAGCATCTTTTCTCTCTGTCTGCCAATCCGACAGCATCATTTCTCTCTCTATCTGCCAATCCGACAGCATCTTTTCTATCTCTGTCTGCCAATCCGACAGCATCTTTTCTCTCTCTGTCCGACAATCCGACAGCATCTTTTCTCTCTCTGTCTGCCAATCCGAAAGCATATTTTCTCTCTCTGTCTGCCAATCCGACAGCACCTTTTCTCTCTCTCTCTGCCAATTCGACAGCATCTTTTCTCTCTCTGTCTGCCAATCCGACAGCATCTTTTCTCACTCTGTCTGCCAATCCGACAGCATCTTTACTCTCTCTCTGTCTGACAATCCGACAGAACCTTTTCTCTCTCTGTCTGCCAATCCGACAGCTTCTTTTCTCACCCTGTCTGCCAATCCGACAGCATCTTTTCTCTCTCTGTCTGCCAATCCGACAGCATTTTTCTCTCTCTATCTGCCAATCCGACAGCATATTTTCTCTCTCTGTCTGCCAATCCGACAGCACCTTTTCTCTCTCTGTCTGCCAATTCGACAGCATCTTTTCTCTCTCTGTCTGTCAATCAGACAACATCTTTTCTCACTCTGTCTGCCAATCCGACAGCATCTTTTCTCTCTCTGTCTGCCATAACGACAGCATCTTTCTCTCTCTGACTGCCAATCCGACAGCATCTTCTCACTCTCTGTCTGCCAATCCGACAGCATCTTTTCTCTCTCTCTCTGCCAATCCGACAGCATCTTTTCTCTTTCTACTGCCAATCCAACAGTATCTTTTCTCTCTCTGTCTGCCAATCCGAAAGCATCTTTTCCCTACCTGTCTGCCAATCTGACAGCACCTTTTCTCTCTCTGTCTGCCAATCCGACAGTATCTTTTCTCTGTCTGCCAATCCAACAGTATCTTTTCTCTCTCTGTCTGCCAATCCGAAAGCATCTTTTCCCTACCTGTCTGCCAATCTGACAGCATCTTTTCTCTCCCTGTCTGCCAATCCGACAGCATTTTTTTTCTCTCTGTCTGCCAGTCCGACAGCATCTTTTCTCAACCTGTCTGCGAATCCGACAGCATCTTTTCCCTCCCTCTCTGCCAATCCGACAGCATCTTTTCTCTCTCTGTCTGCCAATCCGACAGCATCTTTTCTCCCCTGTCTGCCAATTCGACAGCATCTTTTCTCTCTCTGTCTGCCAATCCGACAGCATCTTTTCTCTCTCTGTCTTCCAATCCGGCAGCATCTTTTCTCTCTCTGTCTGCCAAACCGACAGCATTTCTTCTCTCTTTGTCTGACAATCCGACAGCATCTTTTCTCTCTCTACTGCCAGTCTGACAGCATCTTATCTCTCTGTTTGCCAATCCGACATCATCTTTTCTCTCTCTGTCTGCCAATCCGACAGCATCTTTTCTCTCTCTGTCTGCCAATCCGAAAGCATCTTTTCCCTACCTGTGTGCCAAACCAACAGCTTCTTATATTTTCCTTTCTGCCAATCGGCAGCATCTTTTCTCTCCCTGTCTGCCAATCCGACAGCCTCTTTTCTCTCCCTGTCTGCCAAACCGACAGCATCTTTTCTCACCCTGTCTGCGAATCCGACAGCATCTTTTCCCTCCCTGTCTGCCTATCCGACAGCATCTTTTCTCTCTCTGTCTGCCAATCCGACAGCATCTTTTCTCACTCTGTCTGCCAATCCGACAGCATCTTTTCTCTCTCTGTCTGCCAATCCGACAGCATCTTTTCTCTCTCTGTCTGCCAATCCGACAGCATCTTTTCTCTCACTGTCTGCCAATCCGACAGTATCTTTTTTCCCCCAGTCTGCCAATTAGACAGCATCTTTTCTCACTCTGTCTGCCAATCCGACAGCATCTTTTCTCACTATGTCTGGCAATCCGACAGCATCTTTTCTCTCTCTGACTCCCAATCCGACAGCAGCTTTTCTCTCTCTGTCTGCCAACCCGACAGCATCTTTTCTCTCTCTGTCTGCCAATCCGACAGCATCTTTTCTCTCTCTCTCTGCCAATCCGACAGCATCTTTTCTCTTTCTACTGCCAATCCAACAGTATCTTTTCTCTCTCTGTCTGCCAATCCGAAAGCATCTTTTCCCTACCTGTCTGCCAATCTGACAGCATCTTTTCTCTCTCTGTCTGCCAATCCGACAGTATCTTTTCTCTGTCTGCCAATCCAACAGTATCTTTTCTCTCTCTGTCTGCCAATCCGAAAGCATCTTTTCCCTACCTTTCTGCCAATCTGACAGCATCTTTTCTCTCCCTGTCTGCCAATCCGACAGCATCTTTTCTCCCCTGTCTGCCAATTCGACAGCATCTTTTCTCTCTCTGTCTGCCAATCCGACAGCATCTTTTCTCTCTCTGTCTGCCAATCCGACAGCATCTTTTCTCCCCTGTCTGCCAATTCGACAGCATCTTTTCTCTCTCTGTCTGCCAATCCGACAGCATCTTTTCTCTCTCTGTCTTCCAATCCGGCAGCATCTTTTCTCTCTCTGTCTGCCAAACCGACAGCATTTCTTCTCTCTTTGTCTGACAATCCGACAGCATCTTTTCTCTCTCTACTGCCAGTCTGACAGCATCTTATCTCTCTGTTTGCCAATCCGACATCATCTTTTCTCTCTCTGTCTGCCAATCCGACAGCATCTTTTCTCTCTCTGTCTGCCAATCCGAAAGCATCTTTTCCCTACCTGTGTGCCAATCCAACAGCTTCTTATATTTTCCTTTCTGCCAATCCGACAGCATCTTTTCTCTCCCTGTCTGCCAATCCGACAGCCTCTTTTCTCTCCCTGTCTGCCAAACCGACAGCATCTTTTCTCACCCTGTCTGCGAATCCGACAGCATCTTTTCCCTCCCTGTCTGCCAATCCGACAGCATCTTTTCTCTCTCTGTCTGCCAATCCGACAGCATCTTTTCTCTCTCTGTCTCCCAATTCGACAGCACCTTTTCTCTCTGTCTGCCAATCCGACAGCATCTTTTCTCACTCTGTCTGCCAATCCGACAGCATCTTTTCTCTCTCTGTCTGCTAATCCGACAGCATCTTTTCTCTCTCTGTCTGCCAATCCGACAGCATCTTTTCTCTCTCTGTCTGCCTATCCGACAGCATCTTTTCTCTCTCTGTCTGACAATCCGACAGCATCTTTTCTCTCTCCACTGCCAGTCTGACAGCATCTTTTCTCTCTCTGTCTGCCAATCCGACATCATCTTTTCTCTCTCTGTCTGTCAATCCGACAGCATCTTCTCTCTCTCTGTCTGCCAATCCGACAGCATCTTTTCTCTCACTGTCTGCCAAACCGACAGTATCTTTTCTCTGTCTGCCAATCCAACAGTATCTTTTCTCTCTCTGTCTGCCAATCCGAAAGCATCTTTTCCCTCCCTTCTGCCAATCCGACAGCATCTTTTCCCTCTCTGTCTGCCAAACCGACAGCATCTTTTCTCTCCCTGTCTGGCAGTCCGACAGCATCTTTTCTCACCCTGTCTGCGAATCCGACAGCATCTTTTCCCTCCCTGTCTGCCAATCCGAAAGCATCTTTTCTCTCTCTGTCTGCCAATCCGACAGCATCTTTTCTCCCTCTGTCTGCCAATCCGACGGCATGTTTTCCCATTCTGTCTGCCAATCCGACAGCATTTTTTCTCTCTCTGTCGGCCAATCCGGCAGCATCTTTTCTCTCCCTGTCTGCCAATCCGACAGCATTTTTCTCTCTGTCTGCCAATCCGACAGCATCTTTTCTCTCTCTGTCTGCCAATCCGACAGCATCATTTCTCTCTCTATCTGCCAATCCGACAGCATCTTTTCTATCTCTGTCTGCCAATCCGACAGCATCTTTTCTCTCCCTGTCTGCCAATCTGACAGCATATTTTCTCTCTCAGTCTGCCAATCCGACAGCACCTTTTCTCTCTCTGTCTGCCTATTCGACAGCATCTTTTCTCTCTCTGTCTGCCAATCAGACAGCATCTTTTCTCACTCTGTCTGCCAATCCGACAGCATCTTTACTCTCTCTGTCTGACAATCCGACAGTACCTTTTCTCTCTCTGTCTGCCAATCCGACAGCATCTTTTCTCACCCCGTCTGCCAATCCGACAGCATCTTTTCTCTCTCTGTCTGCCAATCCGTCAGCATTTTTCCCTCTGTCTGCCAACCCGACAGCATCTTTTCTCTCTCTGTCTGCCAATCCGACAGCATCATTTCTCTCTCTATCTGCCAATCCGACAGCATCTTTTCTATCTCTGTCTGCCAATCCGACAGCATCTTTTCTCTCTCTGTCTGCCTATCCGACAGCATCTTTTCTCTCTCTGTCTGCCAATCCAAAATCATCTTTTCCCTCTCTGTCTGCCAATCCGACAGCATCTTCTATCTCTCTGTCTGCCAATCCGACAGCTTCTTCTCACTCTCTGTCTGCAAATCCGACAGCATGTTTTCTCTCTCTGTCTACCAATCCGACAGCATCTTTTCTCTCTCTGTCTGCCAATCCGGCAGCACCTTTTCTCCCTCTGTCTGCCAATCCGACAGCATCTTTCTCTCTCTGTCTGCCAATCCGACAGCATCATTTCTCTCTCTGTCTGCCAATCCGACAGCATATTTTCTCTCTCTGTCTGCCAATCCGACATCAGCTTTACTCTCGCTCTCTGCCAATCCGGCCGAATCTTTTCCCTCTCTGTCTGCCAATCCGACAGCATCTTTTCTCTCTCTGTCGGCCAATCCGAAAGCATCTTTTCTCTCTCTGTCTGCCAATCCGACAGCATCTTTTCTCTCTCTGTCTGCCAATCCGACAGCATCTTTTCTCTCTCTGTCTGCCAAACCGACAGCATCTTTTCTCTCACTGTCTGCCAATCCGACAGTATCTTTTTCCCCCAGTCTGCCAATTAGACAGCATCTTTTCTCTCTCTGTCTGCCAATCCGACAGCATCTTTTCTCTCTCTGTCTGCCAATCCGACAGCATCTTTTCTCTCTCTGTCTGCCAATCCGACAGTATCTTTTCTCTGTCTGCCAATCCAACAGTATCTTTTCTCTCTCTGTCTGCCAATCCGAAAGCATCTTTTCCCTACCTGTCTGCCAATCTGACAGCATCTTTTCTCTCTCTGTCTGCCAATCCGACAGTATCTTTTCTCTGTCTGCCAATCCAACAGTATCTTTTCTCTCTCTGTCTGCCAATCCGAAAGCATCTTTTCCCTACCTGTCTGCCAATCTGACAGCATCTTTTCTCTCCCTGTCTGCCAATCCGACAGCATTTTTTCTCTCTCTGTCTGCCAGTCCGACAGCATCTTTTCTCAACCTGTCTGCGAATCCGACAGCATCTTTTCCCTCCCTCTCTGCCAATCCGACAGCATCTTTTCTCTCTCTGTCTGCCAATCCGACAGCATCTTTTCTCCCCTGTCTGCCAATTCGACAGCATCTTTTCTCTCTCTGTCTGCCAATCCGACAGCATCTTTTCTCTCTCTGTCTGCCAATCCGGCAGCATCTTTTCTCTCTCTGTCTGCCAAACCGACAGCATTTCTTCTCTCTTTGTCTGACAATCCGACAGCATCTTTTCTCTCTCTACTGCCAGTCTGACAGCATCTTATCTCTCTGTTTGCCAATCCGACATCATCTTTTCTCTCTCTGTCTGCCAATCCGACAGCATCTTTTCTCTCTCTGTCTGCCAATCCGAAAGCATCTTTTCCCTACCTGTGTGCCAATCCAACAGCTTCTTATATTTTCCTTTCTGCCAATCCGACAGCATCTTTTCTCTCCCTGTCTGCCAATCCGACAGCCTCTTTTCTCTCCCTGTCTGCCAAACCGACAGCATCTTTTCTCACCCTGTCTGCGAATCCGACAGCATCTTTTCCCTCCCTGTCTGCCAATCCGACAGCATCTTTTCTCTCTCTGTCTCCCAATTCGACAGCACCTTTTCTCTCTGTCTGCCAATCCGACAGCATCTTTTCTCACTCTGTCTGCCAATCCGACAGCATCTTTTCTCTCTCTGTCTGCCAATCCGACAGCATCTTTTCTCTCTCTGTCTGCCAATCCGACAGCATCTTTTCTCTCTCTGTCTGCCTATCCGACAGCATCTTTTCTCTCTCTGTCTGCCAATCCGACAGCATCTTTTCTCTCTCTGTCTGCCTATCCGACAGCATCTTTTCTCTCTCTGTCTGACAATCCGACAGCATCTTTTCTCTGTCCACTGCCAGTCTGACAGCATCTTTTCTCTCTCTGTCTGCCAATCCGACATCATCTTTTCTCTCTCTGTCTGTCAATCCGACAGCATCTTCTCTCTCTCTGTCTGCCAATCCGACAGCATCTTTTCTCTCACTGTCTGCCAAACCGACAGTATCTTTTCTCTGTCTGCCAATCCAACAGTATCTTTTCGCTCTCTGTCTGCCAATCCGAAAGCATCTTTTCCCTCCCTTCTGCCAATCCGACAGCATCTTTTCCCTCTCTGTCTGCCAAACCGACAGCATCTTTTCTCTCCCTGTCTGGCAGTCCGACAGCATCTTTTCTCACCCTGTCTGCGAATCCGACAGCATCTTTTCCCTCCCTGTCTGCCAATCCGAAAGCATCTTTTCTCTCTCTGTCTGCCAATCCGACAGCATCTTTTCTCTCTCTGTCTGCCAATCCGACGGCATCTTTTCCCATTCTGTCTGCCAATCCGACAGCATTTTTTCTCTCTCTGTAGGCCAATCCGGCAGCATCTTTTCTCTCCCTGTCTGCCAATCCGACAGCATTTTTCTCTCTGTCTGCCAATCCGACAGCATCTTTTCTCTCTCTGTCTGCCAATCCGACAGCATCATTTCTCTCTCTATCTGCCAATCCGACAGCATCTTTTCTATCTCTGTCTGCCAATCCGACAGCATCTTTTCTCTCCCTGTCTGCCCATCTGACAGCATATTTTCTCTCTCAGTCTGCCAATCCGACAGCACCTTTTCTCTCTCTGTCTGCCTATTCGACAGCATGTTTTCTCTCTCTGTCTGCCAATCAGACAGCATCTTTTCTCACTCTGTCTGCCAATCCGACAGCATCTTTACTCTCTCTGTCTGACAATCCGACAGTACCTTTTCTCTCTCTGTCTGCCAATCCGACAGCATCTTTTCTCACCCCGTCTGCCAATCCGACAGCATCTTTTCTCTCTCTGTCTGCCAATCCGTCAGCACTTTTCCCTCTGTCTGCCAACCCGACAGCATCTTTTCTCTCTCTGTCTGCCAATCCGACAGCATCATTTCTCTCTCTATCTGCCAATCCGACAGCATCTTTTCTCTCTCTGTCTGCCAATCCGACAGCATATTTTCTCTCTCTGTCTGCCAATCCGACATCAGCTTTACTCTCGCTCTCTGCCAATCCGACCCAATCTTTTCCCTCTCTGTCTGCCAATCCGACAGCATCTTTTCTCTCTCTGTCGGCCAATCCGAAAGCATCTTTTCTCTCTCTGTCTGCCAATCCGACAGCATCTTTTCTCTCTCTGTCTGCCAATCCGACAGCATCTTTTCTCTCTCTGTCTGCCAATCCGACAGCATCTTTTCTCTCACTGTCTGCCAATCCGACAGTATCTTTTTCCCCCAGTCTGCCAATTAGACATCATCTTTTCTCTCTCTGTCTGCCAATCCGACAGCATCTTTTCTCTCTCTGTCTGCCAATCCGACAGCATCTTTTCTCTCACTGTCTGCCAATCCGACAGTATCTTTTTTCCCCCAGTCTGCCAATTAGACAGCATCTTTTCTCACTCTGTCTGCCAATCCGACAGCATCTTTTCTCACTATGTCTGGCAATCCGACAGCATCTTTTCTCTCTCTGACTGCCAATCCGACAGCAGCTTTTCTCTCTCTGTCTGCCAATCCGACAGCATCTTTTCTCTCTCTGTCTGCCAACCCGACAGCATCTTTTCTCTCTCTGTCTGCCAATCCGACAGCATCTTTTCTCTCTCTCTCTGCCAATCCGACAGCATCTTTTCTCTTTCTACTGCCAGTCTGACAGCATCTTTTCTCTCTCTGTCTGCCAATCCGACAACATCTTTTCTCTCTCTGTCTGCCAATCCGACAGCATCTTTTCTCTCTCTGTCTGCCAATCCGACAGCATCTTTTCTCTCTCTGTCTGCCAATCCGACAGTATCTTTTCTCTGTCTGCCAATCCAACAGTATCTTTTCTCTCTCTGTCTGCCAATCCGAAAGCATCTTTTCCCTACCTGTCTGCCAATCTGACAGCATCTTTTCTCTCTCTGTCTGCCAATCCGACAGTATCTTTTCTCTGTCTGCCAATCCAACAGTATCTTTTCTCTCTCTGTCTGCCAATCCGAAAGCATCTTTTCCCTACCTGTCTGCCAATCTGACAGCATCTTTTCTCTCCCTGTCTGCCAATCCGACAGCATTTTTTCTCTCTCTGTCTGCCAGTCCGACAGCATCTTTTCTCAACCTGTCTGCGAATCCGACAGCATCTTTTCCCTCCCTCTCTGCCAATCCGACAGCATCTTTTCTCTCTCTGTCTGCCAATCCGACAGCATCTTTTCTCCCCTGTCTGCCAATTCGACAGCATCTTTTCTCTCTCTGTCTGCCAATCCGACAGCATCTTTTCTCTCTCTGTCTGCCAATCCGGCAGCATCTTTTCTCTCTCTGTCTGCCAAACCGACAGCATTTCTTCTCTCTTTGTCTGACAATCCGACAGCATCTTTTCTCTCTCTACTGCCAATCCGACAGCAGCTTTTCTCTCTCTGTCTGCCAATCCGACAGCATCTTTTCTCTCTCTGTCTGCCAACCCGACAGCATCTTTTCTCTCTCTGTCTGCCAATCCGACAGCATCTTTTCTCTCTCTCTCTGCCAATCCGACAGCATCTTTTCTCTTTCTACTGCCAGTCTGACAGCATCTTATCTCTCTCTGTCTGCCAATCCGACAACATCTTTTCTCTCTCTGTCTGCCAATCCGACAGCATCTTTTCTCTCTCTGTCTGCCAATCCGACAGCATCTTTTCTCTCTCTGTCTGCCAATCCGACAGTATCTTTTCTCTGTCTGCCAATCCAACAGTATCTTTTCTCTCTCTGTCTGCCAATCCGAAAGCATCTTTTCCCTACCTGTCTGCCAATCTGACAGCATCTTTTCTCTCTCTGTCTGCCAATCCGACAGTATCTTTTCTCTGTCTGCCAATCCAACAGTATCTTTTCTCTCTCTGTCTGCCAATCCGAAAGCATCTTTTCCCTACCTGTCTGCCAATCTGACAGCATCTTTTCTCTCCCTGTCTGCCAATCCGACAGCATTTTTTCTCTCTCTGTCTGCCAGTCCGACAGCATCTTTTCTCAACCTGTCTGCGAATCCGACAGCATCTTTTCCCTCCCTCTCTGCCAATCCGACAGCATCTTTTCTCTCTCTGTCTGCCAATCCGACAGCATCTTTTCTCCCCTGTCTGCCAATTCGACAGCATCTTTTCTCTCTCTGTCTGCCAATCCGACAGCATCTTTTCTCTCTCTGTCTGCCAATCCGGCAGCATCTTTTCTCTCTCTGTCTGCCAAACCGACAGCATTTCTTCTCTCTTTGTCTGACAATCCGACAGCATCTTTTCTCTCTCTACTGCCAGTCTGACAGCATCTTATCTCTCTGTTTGCCAATCCGACATCATCTTTTCTCTCTCTGTCTGCCAAACCGACAGCATCTTTTCTCTCTCTGTCTGCCAATCCGAAAGCATCTTTTCCCTACCTGTGTGCCAATCCAACAGCTTCTTATATTTTCCTTTCTGCCAATCCGACAGCATCTTTTCTCTCCCTGTCTGCCAATCCGACAGCCTCTTTTCTCTCCCTGTCTGCCAAACCGACAGCATCTTTTCTCACCCTGTCTGCGAATCCGACAGCATCTTTTCCCTCCCTGTCTGCCAATCCGACAGCATCTTTTCTCTCTCTGTCTCCCAATTCGACAGCACCTTTTCTCTCTGTCTGCCAATCCGACAGCATCTTTTCTCACTCTGTCTGCCAATCCGACAGCATCTTTTCTCTCTCTGTCTGCCAATCCGACAGCATCTTTTCTCTCTCTGTCTGCCAATCCGACAGCATCTTTTCTCTCTCTGTCTGCCTATCCGACAGCATCTTTTCTCTCTCTGTCTGCCAATCCGACAGCATCTTTTCTCTCTCTGTCTGCCTATCCGACAGCATCTTTTCTCTCTCTGTCTGACAATCCGACAGCATCTTTTCTCTGTCCACTGCCAGTCTGACAGCATCTTTTCTCTCTCTGTCTGCCAATCCGACATCATCTTTTCTCTCTCTGTCTGTCAATCCGACAGCATCTTCTCTCTCTCTGTCTGCCAATCCGACAGCATCTTTTCTCTCACTGTCTGCCAAACCGACAGTATCTTTTCTCTGTCTGCCAATCTAACAGTATCTTTTCGCTCTCTGTCTGCCAATCCGAAAGCATCTTTTCCCTCCCTTCTGCCAATCCGACAGCATCTTTTCCCTCTCTGTCTGCCAAACCGACAGCATCTTTTCTCTCCCTGTCTGGCAGTCCGACAGCATCTTTTCTCACCCTGTCTGCGAATCCGACAGCATCTTTTCCCTCCCTGTCTGCCAATCCGAAAGCATCTTTTCTCTCTCTGTCTGCCAATCCGACAGCATCTTTTCTCTCTCTGTCTGCCAATCCGACGGCATCTTTTCCCATTCTGTCTGCCAATCCGACAGCATTTTTTCTCTCTCTGTAGGCCAATCCGGCAGCATCTTTTCTCTCCCTGTCTGCCAATCCGACAGCATTTTTCTCTCTGTCTGCCAATCCGACAGCATCTTTTCTCTCTCTGTCTGCCAATCCGACAGCATCATTTCTCTCTCTATCTGCCAATCCGACAGCATCTTTTCTATCTCTGTCTGCCAATCCGACAGCATCTTTTCTCTCCCTGTCTGCCCATCTGACAGCATATTTTCTCTCTCAGTCTGCCAATCCGACAGCACCTTTTCTCTCTCTGTCTGCCTATTCGACAGCATGTTTTCTCTCTCTGTCTGCCAATCAGACAGCATCTTTTCTCACTCTGTCTGCCAATCCGACAGCATCTTTACTCTCTCTGTCTGACAATCCGACAGTACCTTTTCTCTCTCTGTCTGCCAATCCGACAGCATCTTTTCTCACCCCGTCTGCCAATCCGACAGCATCTTTTCTCTCTCTGTCTGCCAATCCGTCAGCACTTTTCCCTCTGTCTGCCAACCCGACAGCATCTTTTCTCTCTCTGTCTGCCAATCCGACAGCATCATTTCTCTCTCTATCTGCCAATCCGACAGCATCTTTTCTCTCTCTGTCTGCCAATCCGACAGCATATTTTCTCTCTCTGTCTGCCAATCCGACATCAGCTTTACTCTCGCTCTCTGCCAATCCGACCCAATCTTTTCCCTCTCTGTCTGCCAATCCGACAGCATCTTTTCTCTCTCTGTCGGCCAATCCGAAAGCATCTTTTCTCTCTCTGTCTGCCAATCCGACAGCATCTTTTCTCTCTCTGTCTGCCAATCCGACAGCATCTTTTCTCTCTCTGTCTGCCAATCCGACAGCATCTTTTCTCTCACTGTCTGCCAATCCGACAGTATCTTTTTCCCCCAGTCTGCCAATTAGACATCATCTTTTCTCTCTCTGTCTGCCAATCCGACAGCATCTTTTCTCTCTCTGTCTGCCAATCCGACAGCATCTTTTCTCTCACTGTCTGCCAATCCGACAGTATCTTTTTTCCCCCAGTCTGCCAATTAGACAGCATCTTTTCTCACTCTGTCTGCCAATCCGACAGCATCTTTTCTCACTATGTCTGGCAATCCGACAGCATCTTTTCTCTCTCTGACTGCCAATCCGACAGCAGCTTTTCTCTCTCTGTCTGCCAATCCGACAGCATCTTTTCTCTCTCTGTCTGCCAACCCGACAGCATCTTTTCTCTCTCTGTCTGCCAATCCGACAGCATCTTTTCTCTCTCTCTCTGCCAATCCGACAGCATCTTTTCTCTTTCTACTGCCAGTCTGACAGCATCTTTTCTCTCTCTGTCTGCCAATCCGACAACATCTTTTCTCTCTCTGTCTGCCAATCCGACAGCATCTTTTCTCTCTCTGTCTGCCAATCCGACAGCATCTTTTCTCTCTCTGTCTGCCAATCCGACAGTATCTTTTCTCTGTCTGCCAATCCAACAGTATCTTTTCTCTCTCTGTCTGCCAATCCGAAAGCATCTTTTCCCTACCTGTCTGCCAATCTGACAGCATCTTTTCTCTCTCTGTCTGCCAATCCGACAGCATTTTTTCTCTCTCTGTCTGCCAGTCCGACAGCATCTTTTCTCAACCTGTCTGCGAATCCGACAGCATCTTTTCCCTCCCTCTCTGCCAATCCGACAGCATCTTTTCTCTCTCTGTCTGCCAATCCGACAGCATCTTTTCTCCCCTGTCTGCCAATTCGACAGCATGTTTTCTCTCTCTGTCTGCCAATCAGACAGCATCTTTTCTCACTCTGTCTGCCAATCCGGCAGCATCTTTACTCTCTCTATCTGCCAATCCGACAGTACCTTTTCTCTCTCTGTCTGCCAATCCGACAGCATCTTTTCTCACCCCGTCTGCCAATCCGACAGCATCTTTTCTCTCTCTGTCTGCCAATCCGTCAGCATTTTTCCCTCTGTCTGCCAACCCGACAGCATCTTTTCTCTCTCTGTCTGCCAATCCGACAGCATCATTTCTCTCTCTATCTGCCAATCCGACAGCATCTTTTCTATCTCTGTCTGCCAATCCGACAGCATCTTTTCTCTCTCTGTCTGCCAATCCGACAGCATCTTTTCTCTCTCTGTCTGCCAATCCAAAATCATCTTTTCCCTCTCTGTCTGCCAATCTGACAGCATCTTCTATCTCTCTGTCTGCCAATCCGACAGCATTTTCTCACTCTCTGTCTGCAAATCCGACAGCATGTTTTCTCTCTCTGTCTACCAATCCGACAGCATCTTTTCTCTCTCTGTCTGCCAATCCGGCAGCACCTTTTCTCCCTCTGTCTGCCAATCCGACAGCATCTTTCTCTCTCTGTCTGCCAATCCGACAGCATCATTTCTCTCTCTGTCTGCCAATCCGACAGCATATTTTCTCTCTCTGTCTGCCAATCCGACATCAGCTTTACTCTCGCTCTCTGCCAATCCGACCGAATCTTTTCCCTCTCTGTCTGCCAATCCGACAGCATCTTTTCTCTCTCTGTCGGCCAATCCGAAAGCATCTTTTCTCTCTCTGTCTGCCAATCCGACAGCATCTTTTCTCTCTCTGTCTGCCAACCCGACAGCATCTTTTCTCTCTCTGTCTGCCAATCCGACAGCATCTTTTCTCTCACTGTCTGCCAATCCGACAGTATCTTTTTCCCCCAGTCTGCCAATTAGACAGCATCTTTTCTCACTCTGTCTGCCAATCCGACAGCATCTTTTCTCACTCTGTCTGCCAAACCGACAGCATCTTTTCTCTCCCTGTCTGGCAGTCCGACAGCATCTTTTCTCACCCTGTCTGCGAATCCGACAGCATCTTTTCCCTCCCTCTCTGACAATCCGAAAGCATCTTTTCTCTCTCTGTCTGCCAATCCGACAGCATCTTTTCTCTCTCTGTCTGCCAATCCGACGGCATCTTTTCCCATTCTGTCTGCCAATCCGACAGCATTTTTTCTCTCTCTGTAGGCCAATCCGGCAGTATCTTTTCTCTCCCTGTCTGCCAATCCGACAGCATTTTTCTCTCTGTCTGCCAATCCGACAGCATCTTTTCTCTCTCTGTCTGCAAATCCGACAGCATCATTTCTCTCTCTATCTGCCAATCCGACAGCATCTTTTCTCTCTCTGTCTGCCAATCCGACAGCATCTTTTCTCTCTCTGTCTGCCAATCCGGCAGCATCTTTTCTCTCTCTGTCTGCCAAACCGACAGCATTTCTTCTCTCTTTGTCTGACAATCCGACAGCATCTTTTCTCTCTCTACTGCCAGTCTGACAGCATCTTATCTCTCTGTTTGCCAATCCGACATCATCTTTTCTCTCTCTGTCTGCCAATCCGACAGCATCTTTTCTCTCTCTGTCTGCCAATCCGAAAGCATCTTTTCCCTACCTGTGTGCCAATCCAACAGCTTCTTATATTTTCCTTTCTGCCAATCCGACAGCATCTTTTCTCTCCCTGTCTGCCAATCCGACAGCCTCTTTTCTCTCCCTGTCTGCCAAACTGACAGCATCTTTTCTCACCCTGTCTGCGAATCCGACAGCATCTTTTCCCTCCCTGTCTGCCAATCCGACAGCATCTTTTCTCTCTCTGTCTGCCAATCCGACAGCATCTTTTCTCTCTCTGTCTCCCAATTCGACAGCACCTTTTCTCTCTCTGTCTGCCAATCCGACAGCATCTTTTCTCTCTCTGTCTGCCAATCCGACAGCATCTTTTCTCTCTCTGTCTGCCAATCCGACAGCATCTTTTCTCTCTCTGTCTGCCAATCCGACAGCATCTTTTCTCTCTCTGTCTGCCTATCCGACAGCATCTTTTCTCTCTCTGTCTGACAATCCGACAGCATCTTTTCTCTCTCCACTGCCAGACTGACAGCATCTTTTCTCTCTCTGTCTGCCAATCCGACATCATCTTTTCTCTCTCTGTCTGTCAATCCGACAGCATCTTCTCTCTCTCTGTCTGCCAATCCGACAGCATCTTTTCTCTCACTGTCTGCCAAACCGACAGTATCTTTTCTCTGTCTGCCAATCCAACAGTATCTTTTCTCTCTCTATCTGCCAATCCGAAAGCATCTTTTCCCTCCCTTCTGCCAATCCGACAGCATCTTTTCCCTCTCTGTCTGCCAAACCGACAGCATCTTTTCTCTCCCTGTCTGGCAGTCCGACAGCATCTTTTCTCACCCTGTCTGCGAATCCGACAGCATCTTTTCCCTCCCTGTCTGCCAATCCGAAAGCATCTTTTCTCTCTCTGTCTGCCAATCCGACAGCATCTTTTCTCTCTCTGTCTGCCAATCCGACGGCATCTTTTCCCATTCTGTCTGCCAATCCGACAGCATTTTTTCTCTCTCTGTAGGCCAATCAGGCAGCATCTTTTCTCTCCCTGTCTGCCAATCCGACAGCATTTTTCTCTCTGTCTGCCAATCCGACAGCATCTTTTCTCTCTCTGTCTGCCAATCCGACAGCATCATTTCTCTCTCTATCTGCCAATCCGACAGCATCTTTTCTATCTCTGTCTGCCAATCCGACAGCATCTTTTCTCTCCCTGTCTGCCAATCTGACAGCATATTTTCTCTCTCAATCTGCCAATCCGACAGCACCTTTTCTCTCTCTGTCTGCCTATTCGACAGCATGTTTTCTCTCTCTGTCTGCCAATCAGACAGCATCTTTTCTCACTCTGTCTGCCAATCCGACAGCATCTTTACTCTCTCTGTCTGACAATCCGACAGTACCTTTTCTCTCTCTGTCTGCCAATCCGACAGCATCTTTTCTCACCCCGTCTGCCAATCCGACAGCATCTTTTCTCTCTCTGTCTGCCAATCCGTCAGCATTTTTCCCTCTGTCTGCCAACCCGACAGCATCTTTTCTCTCTCTGTCTGCCAATCCGACAGCATCATTTCTCTCTCTATCTGCCAATCCGACAGCATCTTTTCTATCTCTGTCTGCCAATCCGACAGCATCTTTTCTCTCTCTGTCTGCCAATCCGACAGCATCTTTTCTCTCTCTGTCTGCCAATCCAAAATCATCTTTTCCCTCTCTGTCTGCCAATCCGACAGCATCTTCTATCTCTCTGTCTGCCAATCCGACAGCATCTTCTCACTCTCTGTCTGCAAATCCGACAGCATGTTTTCTCTCTCTGTCTACCAATCCGACAGCATCTTTTCTCTCTCTGTCTGCCAATCCGGCAGCACCTTTTCTCCCTCTGTCTGCCAATCCGACAGCATCTTTCTCTCTCTGTCTGCCAATCCGACAGCATCATTTCTCTCTCTGTCTGCCAATCCGACAGCATATTTTCTCTCTCTGTCTGCCAATCCGACATCAGCTTTACTCTCGCTCTCTGCCAATCCGACCGAATCTTTTCCCTCTCTGTCTGCCAATCCGACAGCATCTTTTCTCTCTCTGTCGGCCAATCCGAAAGCATCTTTTCTCTCTCTGTCTGCCAATCCGACAGCATCTTTTCTCTCACTGTCTGCCAATCCGACAGTATCTTTTTCCCCCAGTCTGCCAATTAGACAGCATCTTTTCTCTCTCTGTCTGCCAATCCGACAGCATCTTTTCTCACTCTGTCTGCCAAACCGACAGCATCTTTTCTCTCCCTGTCTGGCAGTCCGACAGCATCTTTTCTCACCCTGTCTGCGAATCCGACAGCATCTTTTCCCTCCCTGTCTGCCAATCCGAAAGCATCTTTTCTCTCTCTGTGAACCAATCCGACAGCATCTTTTCTCTCTCTGTCTGCCAATCCGACGGCATCTTTTCCCATTCTGTCTGCCAATCCGACAGCATTTTTTCTCTCTCTGTAGGCCAATCCGGCAGCATCTTTTCTCTCCCTGTCTGCCAATCCGACAGCATTTTTCTCTCTGTCTGCCAATCCGACAGCATCTTTTCTCTCTCTGTCTGCCAATCCGACAGCATCATTTCTCTCTCTATCTGCCAATCCGACAGCATCTTTTCTATCTCTGTCTGCCAATCCGACAGCATCTTTTCTCTCCCTGTCTGCCAATCTGACAGCATATTTTCTCTCTCAGTCTGCCAATCCGACAGCACCTTTTCTCTCTCTGTCTGCCTATTCGACAGCATGTTTTCTCTCTCTGTCTGCCAATCAGACAGCATCTTTTCTCACTCTGTCTGCCAATCCGACAGCATCTTTACTCTCTCTGTCTGACAATCCGACAGTACCTTTTCTCTCTCTGTCTGCCAATCCGACAGCATCTTTTCTCACCCCGTCTGCCAATCCGACAGCATCTTTTCTCTCTCTGTCTGCCAATCCGTCAGCATTTTTCCCTCTGTCTGCCAACCCGACAGCATCTTTTCTCTCTCTGTCTGCCAATCCGACAGCATCATTTCTCTCTCTATCTGCCAATCCGACAGCATCTTTTCTATCTCTATCTGCCAATCCGACAGCATCGTTTCTCTCTCTTTCTGCCAATCCGACAGCATCTTTTCTCTCACTGTCTGCCAATCCGACAGTATCTTTTTCCCCCAGTCTGCCAATTAGACAGCATCTTTTCTCTCTCTGTCTGCCAATCCGACAGCATCTTTTCTCACTCTGTCTGCCAAACCGACAGCATCTTTTCTCTCCCTGTCTGGCAGTCCGACAGCATCTTTTCTCACCCTGTCTGCGAATCCGACAGCATCTTTTCCCTCCCTGTCTGCCAATCCGAAAGCATCTTTTCTCTCTCTGTGAACCAATCCGACAGCATCTTTTCTCTCTCTGTCTGCCAATCCGACGGCATCTTTTCCCATTCTGTCTGCCAATCCGACAGCATTGTTTCTCTCTCTGTAGGCCAATCCGGCAGCATCTTTTCTCTCCCTGTCTGCCAATCCGACAGCATTTTTCTCTCTGTCTGCCAATCCGACAGCATCTTTTCTCTCTCTGTCTGCCAATCCGACAGCATCATTTCTCTCTTTATCTGCCAATCCGACAGCATCTTTTCTATCTCTGTCTGCCAATCCGACAGCATCTTTTCTCTCCCTGTCTGCCAATCTGACAGCATATTTTCTCTCTCAGTCTGCCAATCCGACAGCACCTTTTCTCTCTCTGTCTGCCTATTCGACAGCATGTTTTCTCTCTCTGTCTGCCAATCAGACAGCATCTTTTCTCACTCTGTCTGCCAATCCGACAGCATCTTTACTCTCTCTGTCTGACAATCCGACAGTACCTTTTCTCTCTCTGTCTGCCAATCCGACAGCATCTTTTCTCACCCCGTCTGCCAATCCGACAGCATCTTTTCTCTCTCTGTCTGCCAATCCGTCAGCATTTTTCCCTCTGTCTGCCAACCCGACAGCATCTTTTCTCTCTCTGTCTGCCAATCCGACAGCATCATTTCTCTCTCTATCTGCCAATCCGACAGCATCTTTTCTATCTCTGTCTGCCAATCCGACAGCATCTTTTCTCTCTCTGTCTGCCAATCCGACAGCATCTTTTCTCTCTCTGTCTGCCAATCCAAAATCATCTTTTCCCTCTCTGTCTGCCAATCCGACAGCATCTTCTATCTCTCTGTCTGCCAATCCGACAGCATCTTCTCACTCTCTGTCTGCAAATCCGACAGCATGTTTTCTCTCTCTGTCTACCAATCCGACAGCATCTTTTCTCTCTCTGTCTGCCAATCCGGCAGCACCTTTTCTCCCTCTGTCTGCCAATCCGACAGCATCTTTCTCTCTCTGTCTGCCAATCCGACAGCATCATTTCTCTCTCTGTCTGCCAATCCGACAGCATATTTTCTCTCTCTGTCTGCCAATCCGACATCAGCTTTACTCTCGCTCTCTGCCAATCCGACCGAATCTTTTCCCTCTCTGTCTGCCAATCCGACAGCATCTTTTCTCTCTCTGTCGGCCAATCCGAAAGCATCTTTTCTCTCTCTGTCTGCCAATCCGACAGCATCTTTTCTCTCTCTGTCTGCCAATCCGACAGTATCTTTTTCCCCCAGTCTGCCAATTAGACAGCATCTTTTCTCTCTCTGTCTGCCAATCCGACAGCATCTTTTCTCACTCTGTCTGCCAAACCGACAGCATCTTTTCTCTCCCTGTCTGGCAGTCCGACAGCATCTTTTCTCACCCTGTCTGCGAATCCGACAGCATCTTTTCCCTCCCTGTCTGCCAATCCGAAAGCATCTTTTCTCTCTCTGTGAACCAATCCGACAGCATCTTTTCTCTCTCTGTCTGCCAATCCGACGGCATCTTTTCCCATTCTGTCTGCCAATCCGACAGCATTTTTTCTCTCTCTGTAGGCCAATCCGGCAGCATCTTTTCTCTCCCTGTCTGCCAATCCGACAGCATTTTTCTCTCTGTCTGCCAATCCGACAGCATCTTTTCTCTCTCTGTCTGCCAATCCGACAGCATCATTTCTCTCTCTATCTGCCAATCCGACAGCATCTTTTCTATCTCTGTCTGCCAATCCGACAGCATCTTTTCTCTCCCTGTCTGCCAATCTGACAGCATATTTTCTCTCTCAGTCTGCCAATCCGACAGCACCTTTTCTCTCTCTGTCTGCCTATTCGACAGCATGTTTTCTCTCTCTGTCTGCCAATCAGACAGCATCTTTTCTCACTCTGTCTGCCAATCCGACAGCATCTTTACTCTCTCTGTCTGACAATCCGACAGTACCTTTTCTCTCTCTGTCTGCCAATCCGACAGCATCTTTTCTCACCCCGTCTGCCAATCCGACAGCATCTTTTCTCTCTCTGTCTGCCAATCCGTCAGCATTTTTCCCTCTGTCTGCCAACCCGACAGCATCTTTTCTCTCTCTGTCTGCCAATCCGACAGCATCATTTCTCTCTCTATCTGCCAATCCGACAGCATCTTTTCTATCTCTATCTGCCAATCCGACAGCATCGTTTCTCTCTCTTTCTGCCAATCCGACAGCATCTTTTCTCTCACTGTCTGCCAATCCGACAGTATCTTTTTCCCCCAGTCTGCCAATTAGACAGCATCTTTTCTCTCTCTGTCTGCCAATCCGACAGCATCTTTTCTCACTCTGTCTGCCAAACCGACAGCATCTTTTCTCTCCCTGTCTGGCAGTCCGACAGCATCTTTTCTCACCCTGTCTGCGAATCCGACAGCATCTTTTCCCTCCCTGTCTGCCAATCCGAAAGCATCTTTTCTCTCTCTGTGAACCAATCCGACAGCATCTTTTCTCTCTCTGTCTGCCAATCCGACGGCATCTTTTCCCATTCTGTCTGCCAATCCGACAGCATTTTTTCTCTCTCTGTAGGCCAATCCGGCAGCATCTTTTCTCTCCCTGTCTGCCAATCCGACAGCATTTTTCTCTCTGTCTGCCAATCCGACAGCATCTTTTCTCTCTCTGTCTGCCAATCCGACAGCATCATTTCTCTCTCTATCTGCCAATCCGACAGCATCTTTTCTATCTCTGTCTGCCAATCCGACAGCATCTTTTCTCTCCCTGTCTGCCAATCTGACAGCATATTTTCTCTCTCAGTCTGCCAATCCGACAGCACCTTTTCTCTCTCTGTCTGCCTATTCGACAGCATGTTTTCTCTCTCTGTCTGCCAATCAGACAGCATCTTTTCTCACTCTGTCTGCCAATCCGACAGCATCTTTACTCTCTCTGTCTGACAATCCGACAGTACCTTTTCTCTCTCTGTCTGCCAATCCGACAGCATCTTTTCTCACCCCGTCTGCCAATCCGACAGCATCTTTTCTCTCTCTGTCTGCCAATCCGTCAGCATTTTTCCCTCTGTCTGCCAACCCGACAGCATCTTTTCTCTCTCTGTCTGCCAATCCGACAGCATCATTTCTCTCTCTATCTGCCAATCCGACAGCATCTTTTCTATCTCTGTCTGCCAATCCGACAGCATCTTTTCTCTCTCTGTCTGCCAATCCGACAGCATCTTTTCTCTCTCTGTCTGCCAATCCAAAATCATCTTTTCCCTCTCTGTCTGCCAATCCGACAGCATCTTCTATCTCTCTGTCTGCCAATCCGACAGCATCTTCTCACTCTCTGTCTGCAAATCCGACAGCATGTTTTCTCTCTCTGTCTACCAATCCGACAGCATCTTTTCTCTCTCTGTCTGCCAATCCGGCAGCACCTTTTCTCCCTCTGTCTGCCAATCCGACAGCATCTTTCTCTCTCTGTCTGCCAATCCGACAGCATCATTTCTCTCTCTGTCTGCCAATCCGACAGCATATTTTCTCTCTCTGTCTGCCAATCCGACATCAGCTTTACTCTCGCTCTCTGCCAATCCGACCGAATCTTTTCCCTCTCTGTCTGCCAATCCGACAGCATCTTTTCTCTCTCTGTCGGCCAATCCGAAAGCATCTTTTCTCTCTCTGTCTGCCAATCCGACAGCATCTTTTCTCTCTCTGTCTGCCAATCCGACAGCATCTTTTCTCTCTCTGTCTGCCAATCCGACAGCATCTTTTCTCTCACTGTCTGCCAATCCGACAGTATCTTTTTCCCCCAGTCTGCCAATTAGACAGCATCTTTTCTCACTCTGTCTGCCAATCCGACAGCATCTTTTCTCACTCTGTCTGCCAAACCGACAGCATCTTTTCTCTCCCTGTCTGGCAGTCCGACAGCATATTTTCTCACCCTGTCTGCGAATCCGACAGCATCTTTTCCCTCCCTGTCTGCCAATCCGAAAGCATCTTTTCTCTCTCTGTGAACCAATCCGACAGCATCTTTTCTCTCTCTGTCTGCCAATCCGACGGCATCTTTTCCCATTCTGTCTGCCAATCCGACAGCATTTTTTCTCTCTCTGTAGGCCAATCCGGCAGCATCTTTTCTCTCCCTGTCTGCCAATCCGACAGCATTTTTCTCTCTGTCTGCCAATCCGACAGCATCTTTTCTCTCTCTGTCTGCCAATCCGACAGCATCATTTCTCTCTCTATCTGCCAATCCGACAGCATCTTTTCTATCTCTGTCTGCCAATCCGACAGCATCTTTTCTCTCCCTGTCTGCCAATCTGACAGCATATTTTCTCTCTCAGTCTGCCAATCCGACAGCACCTTTTCTCTCTCTGTCTGCCTATTCGACAGCATGTTTTCTCTCTCTGTCTGCCAATCAGACAGCATCTTTTCTCACTCTGTCTGCCAATCCGACAGCATCTTTACTCTCTCTGTCTGACAATCCGACAGTACCTTTTCTCTCTCTGTCTGCCAATCCGACAGCATCTTTTCTCACCCCGTCTGCCAATCCGACAGCATCTTTTCTCTCTCTGTCTGCCAATCCGTCAGCATTTTTCCCTCTGTCTGCCAACCCGACAGCATCTTTTCTCTCTCTGTCTGCCAATCCGACAGCATCATTTCTCTCTCTATCTGCCAATCCGACAGCATCTTTTCTATCTCTGTCTGCCAATCCGACAGCATCTTTTCTCTCTCTGTCTGCCAATCCGACAGCATCTTTTCTCTCTCTGTCTGCCAATCCAAAATCATCTTTTCCCTCTCTGTCTGCCAATCCGACAGCATCTTCTATCTCTCTGTCTGCCAATCCGACAGCATCTTCTCACTCTCTGTCTGCAAATCCGACAGCATGTTTTCTCTCTCTGTCTACCAATCCGACAGCATCTTTTCTCTCTCTGTCTGCCAATCCGGCAGCACCTTTTCTCCCTCTGTCTGCCAATCCGACAGCATCTTTCTCTCTCTGTCTGCCAATCCGACAGCATCATTTCTCTCTCTGTCTGCCAATCCGACAGCATATTTTCTCTCTCTGTCTGCCAATCCGACATCAGCTTTACTCTCGCTCTCTGCCAATCCGACCGAATCTTTTCCCTCTCTGTCTGCCAATCCGACAGCATCTTTTCTCTCTCTGTCGGCCAATCCGAAAGCATCTTTTCTCTCTCTGTCTGCCAATCCGACAGCATCTTTTCTCTCTCTGTCTGCCAATCCGACAGCATCTTTTCTCTCTCTGTCTGCCAATCCGACAGCATCTTTTCTCTCACTGTCTGCCAATCCGACAGTATCTTTTTCCCCCAGTCTGCCAATTAGACAGCATCTTTTCTCACTCTGTCTGCCAATCCGACAGCATCTTTTCTCACTCTGTCTGCCAAACCGACAGCATCTTTTCTCTCCCTGTCTGGCAGTCCGACAGCATATTTTCTCACCCTGTCTGCGAATCCGACAGCATCTTTTCCCTCCCTGTCTGCCAATCCGAAAGCATCTTTTCTCTCTCTGTCTGCCAATCCGACAGCATCTTTTCTCTCTCTGTCTGCCAATCCGACGGCATCTTTTCCCATTCTGTCTGCCAATCCGACAGCATTTTTTCTCTCTCTGTAGGCCAATCCGGCAGCATCTTTTCTCTCCCTGTCTGCCAATCCGACAGCATTTTTCTCTCTGTCTGCCAATCCGACAGCATCTTTTCTCTCTCTGTCTGCCAATCCGACAGCATCATTTCTCTCTCTATCTGCCAATCCGACAGCATCTTTTCTCTCTCTGACTGCCAATCCGACAGCATCTTTTCTCTCTCTGTCTGCCAATCCGGCAGCATCTTTTCTCTCTCTGTCTGCCAAACCGACAGCATTTCTTCTCTCTTTGTCTGACAATCCGACAGCATCTTTTCTCTCTCTACTGCCAGTCTGACAGCATCTTATCTCTCTGTTTGCCAATCCGACATCATCTTTTCTCTCTCTGTCTGCCAATCCGACAGCATCTTTTCTCTCTCTGTCTGCCAATCCGAAAGCATCTTTTCCCTACTTTTGTGCCAATCCAACAGCTTCTTATATTTTCCTTTCTGCCAATCCGACAGCATCTTTTCTCTCCCTGTCTGCCAATCCGACAGCCTCTTTTCTCTCCCTGTCTGCCAAACTGACAGCATCTTTTCTCACCCTGTCTGCGAATCCGACAGCATCTTTTCCCTCCCTGTCTGCCAATCCGACAGCATCTTTTCTCTCTCTGTCTGCCAATCCGACAGCATCTTTTCTCTCTCTGTCTCCCAATTCGACAGCACCTTTTCTCTCTGTCTGCCAATCCGACAGCATCTTTTCTCACTCTGTCTGCCAATCCGACAGCATCTTTTCTCTCTCTGTCTGCCAATCCGACAGCATCTTTTCTCTCTCTGTCTGCCAATCCGACAGCATCTTTTCTCTCTCTGTCTGCCTATCCGACAGCATCTTTTCTCTCTCTGTCTGACAATCCGACAGCATCTTTTCTCTCTCCACTGCCAGTCTGACAGCATCTTTTCTCTCTCTGTCTGCCAATCCGACATCATCTTTTCTCTCTCTGTCTGTCAATCCGACAGCATCTTCTCTCTCTCTGTCTGCCAATCCGACAGCATCTTTTCTCTCACTGTCTGCCGAACCGACAGTATCTTTTCTCTGTCTGCCAATCCAACAGTATCTTTTCTCTCTCTCTCTGCCAATCCGAAAGCATCTTTTCCCTCCCTTCTGCCAATCCGACAGCATCTTTTCCCTCTCTGTCTGCCAAACCGACAGCATCTTTTCTCTCCCTGTCTGGCAGTCCGACAGCATCTTTTCTCACCCTGTCTGCGAATCCGACAGCATCTTTTCCCTCCCTGTCTGCCAATCCGAAAGCATCTTTTCTCTCTCTGTCTGCCAATCCGACAGCATCTTTTCTCTCTCTGTCTGCCAATCCGACGGCATCTTTTCCCATTCTGTCTGCCAATCCGACAGCATTTTTTCTCTCTCTGTAGGCCAATCAGGCAGCATCTTTTCTCTCCCTGTCTGCCAATCCGACAGCATTTTTCTCTCTGTCTGCCAATCCGACAGCATCTTTTCTCTCTCTGTCTGCCAATCCGACAGCATCATTTCTCTCTCTATCTGCCAATCCGACAGCATCTTTTCTATCTCTGTCTGCCAATCCGACAGCATCTTTTCTCTCCCTGTCTGCCAATCTGACAGCATATTTTCTCTCTCAGTCTGCCAATCCGACAGCACCTTTTCTCTCTCTGTCTGCCTATTCGACAGCATGTTTTCTCTCTCTGTCTGCCAATCAGACAGCATCTTTTCTCACTCTGTCTGCCAATCCGACAGCATCTTTACTCTCTCTGTCTGACAATCCGACAGTACCTTTTCTCTCTCTGTCTGCCAATCCGACAGCATCTTTTCTCACCCCGTCTGCCAATCCGACAGCATCTTTTCTCTCTCTGTCTGCCAATCCGTCAGCATTTTTCCCTCTGTCTGCCAACCCGACAGCATCTTTTCTCTCTCTGTCTGCCAATCCGACAGCATCATTTCTCTCTCTATCTGCCAATCCGACAGCATCTTTTCTATCTCTGTCTGCCAATCCGACAGCATTTTTCTCTCTCTGTCTGCCAATCCGACAGCATATTTTCTCTCTCTGTCTGCCAATCCAAAATCATCTTTTCCCTCTCTGTCTGCCAATCCGACAGCATCTTCTATCTCTCTGTCTGCCAATCCGACAGCATCTTCTCACTCTCTGTCTGCAAATCCGACAGCATGTTTACTCTCTCTGTCTACCAATCCGACAGCATCTTTTCTCTCTCTGTCTGCCAATCCGGCAGCACCTTTTCTCCCTCTGTCTGCCAATCCGACAGCATCTTTTTCTCTCTCTCTGCCAATCCGACAGCATCATTTCTCTCTCTGTCTGCCAATCCGACAGCATATTTTCTCTCTCTGTCTGCCAATCCGACATCAGCTTTACTCTCGCTCTCTGCCAATCCGACCGAATCTTTTCCCTCTCTGTCTGCCAATCCGACAGCATCTTTTCTCTCTCTGTCGGCCAATCCGAAAGCATCTTTTCTCTCTCTGTCTGCCAATCCGACAGCATCTTTTCTCTCTCTGTCTGCCAATCCGACAGCATCTTTTCTCTCACTGTCTGCCAATCCGACAGTATCTTTTTCCCCCAGTCTGCCAATTAGACAGCATCTTTTCTCACTCTGTCTGCCAATCCGACGGCATCTTTTCTCACTCTGTTTGCCAATCCGACAGCATCTTTTCTCACTATGTCTGGCAATCCGACAGCATCTTTTCTCTCTCTGACTGCCAATCCGACAGCAGCTTTTCTCTCTCTGTCTGCCAATCCGACAGCATCTTTTCTCTCTCTGTCTGCCAACCCGACAGCATCTTTTCTCTCTCTGTCTGCCAATCCGACAGCATCTTTTCTCTCTCTCTCTGCCAATCCGACAGCATCTTTTCTCTTTCTACTGCCAGTCTGACAGCATCTTTTCTCTCTCTGTCTGCCAATCCGACAACATCTTTTCTCTCTCTGTCTGCCAATCCGACAGCATCTTTTCTCTCTCTGTCTGCCAATCCGACAGTATCTTTTCTCTGTCTGCCAATCCAACAGTATCTTTTCTCTCTCTGTCTGCCAATCCGAAAGCATCTTTTCCCTACCTGTCTGCCAATCTGACAGCATCTTTTCTCTCCCTGTCTGCCAATCCAACAGCATCTTTTCTCTCCCTGTCTGCCAAACCGAGAGCATCTTTTCTCTCTCTGTCTGCCAGTCCGACAGCATCTTTTCTCACCCTGTCTGCGAATCCGACAGCATCTTTTCCCTCACTGTCTGCCAATCCGACAGCATCTTTTCTCTCTCCGTCTGCCAATCCGACAGCATCTTTTCTCCCCTGTCTGCCAATTCGACAGCACCTTTTCTCTCTGTCTGCCAATCCGACAGCATCTTTTCTCACTCTGTCTGCAAATCCGACAGCATTTTTTCTCTCTCTGTCTGCCAGTCCGACAGCATCTTTTCCCTCCCTCTCTGCCAATCCGACAGCATCTTTTCTCTCTCTGTCTGCCAATCCGACAGCATCTTTTCTCCCCTGTCTGCCAATTCGACAGCATCTTTTCTCTCTCTGTCTGCCAATCCGACAGCAACTTTTCTCTCTCTGTCTGGCAATCCGACAGCATCTTTTCTCTCTCTGTCTGCCAAACCGACAGCATTTCTTCTCTCTCTGTCTGACAATCCGACAGCATCTTTTCTCTCTCTACTGCCAGTCTGACAGCATCTTATCTCTCTGTTTGCCAATCCGACATCATCTTTTCTCTCTCTGTCTGCCAATCCGACAGCATCTTTTCTCTCTCTGTCTGCCAATCCGAAAGCATCTTTTCCCTACCTGTGTGCCAATCCAACAGCTTCTTATATTTTCCTTTCTGCCAATCCGACAGCATCTTTTCTCTCCCTGTCTGCCAATCGGACAGCCTCTTTTCTCTCCCTGTCTGCCAATCGGACAGCCTCTTTTCTCTCCCTGTCTGCCAAACCGACACCATCTTTTCTCACCCTGTCTGCGAATCCGACAGCATCTTTTCCCTCCCTGTCTGCCAATCCGACAGCATCTTTTCTCTCTCTGTCTGCAAATCCGACAGCATCTTTACTCTCTCTGTCTCCCAATTCGACAGCACCTTTTCTCTCTGTCTGCCAATCCGACAGCATCTTTTCTCACTCTGTCTGCCAATCCGACAGCATCTTTTCTCTCTCTGTCTGCCAATCCGACAGCATCTTTTCTCTCTCTGTCTGCCAATCCGACAGCATCTTTTCTCTCTCTGTCTGCCTATCCGACAGCATCTTTTCTCACTCTGTCTGCCAATCCGACAGCATCTTTTCTCTCTCTGTCTGCCAATCCGACAGCATCTTTTCTCTCTCTGTCTGCCAATCCGACAGCATCTTTTCTCTCTCTGTCTGCCAATCCGACAGCATCTTTGCTCTCCCTGTCTGCCAATCCGACAGCATCATTTCTCTCCCTGTCTGCCAATCCGACAGCATCTTTTCCCTCCCTGTCTGCCAATCGGACAGCATCTTTTCTCTCTCTGTCTGCCAATCCGGCAGCAACTTTTATATCTCTGTCTGCCAATCCGACAGCATCTTTGCTCTCCCTGTCTGCCAATCCGACAGCATCTTTGCTCTCCCTGTCTGCCAATTCGACAGCACCTTTTCTCTCTCTCTGACAATTCGACAGCATCTTTTCTCTCTCTGTCTGCCAATCCGACAGCACCTTTTCTCTCTCTCTGACAATTCGACAGCATCTTTTCTCTCTCTGTCTGCCAACCCGACAGCATCTTTTCTCAGTCTGTCTGCCAATCCGACAGCATCTTTTCTATCTCTGTCTGCCAATCCGACAGCATCTTTTCTCTCTCTGTCTGCCAATCCGACAGCATCTTTTCTCTCTCTGTCTGCCAATCCAAAATCATCTTTTCCCTCTCTGTCTGCCAATCCGACAGCATCTTCTATCTCTCTGTCTGCCAATCCGACAGCATCTTCTCACTCTCTGTCTGCAAATCCGACAGCATGTTTTCTCTCTCTGTCTACCAATCCGACAGCATCTTTTCTCTCTCTGTCTGCCAATCCGGCAGCACCTTTTCTCCCTCTGTCTGCCAATCCGACAGCATCTTTCTCTCTCTGTCTGCCAATCCGACAGCATCATTTCTCTCTCTGTCTGCCAATCCGACAGCATATTTTCTCTCTCTGTCTGCCAATCCGACATCAGCTTTACTCTCGCTCTCTGCCAATCCGACCGAATCTTTTCCCTCTCTGTCTGCCAATCCGACAGCATCTTTTCTCTCTCTGTCGGCCAATCCGAAAGCATCTTTTCTCTCTCTGTCTGCCAATCCGACAGCATCTTTTCTCTCTCTGTCTGCCAATCCGACAGCATCTTTTCTCTCTCTGTCTGCCAATCCGACAGCATCTTTTCTCTCACTGTCTGCCAATCCGACAGTATCTTTTTCCCCCAGTCTGCCAATTAGACAGCATCTTTTCTCACTCTGTCTGCCAATCCGACAGCATCTTTTCTCACTCTGTCTGCCAAACCGACAGCATCTTTTCTCTCCCTGTCTAGCAGTCCGACAGCATCTTTTCTCACCCTGTCTGCGAATCCGACAGCATCTTTTCCCTCCCTGTCTGCCAATCCGAAAGCATCTTTTCTCTCTCTGTCTGCCAATCCGACAGCATCTTTTCTCTCTCTGTCTGCCAATCCGACGGCATCTTTTCCCATTCTGTCTGCCAATCCGACAGCATTTTTTCTCTCTCTGTAGGCCAATCCGGCAGTATCTTTTCTCTCCCTGTCTGCCAATCCGACAGCATTTTTCTCTCTGTCTGCCAATCCGACAGCATCTTTTCTCTCTCTGTCTGCAAATCCGACAGCATCATTTCTCTCTCTATCTGCCAATCCGACAGCATCTTTTCTCTCTCTGTCTGCCAATCCGACAGCATCTTTTCTCTCTCTGTCTGCCAATCCGGCAGCATCTTTTCTCTCTCTGTCTGCCAAACCGACAGCATTTCTTCTCTCTTTGTCTGACAATCCGACAGCATCTTTTCTCTCTCTACTGCCAGTCTGACAGCATCTTATCTCTCTGTTTGCCAATCCGACATCATCTTTTCTCTCTCTGTCTGCCAATCCGACAGCATCTTTTCTCTCTCTGTCTGCCAATCCGAAAGCATCTTTTCCCTACCTGTGTGCCAATCCAACAGCTTCTTATATTTTCCTTTCTGCCAATCCGACAGCATCTTTTGTCTCCCTGTCTGCCAATCCGACAGCCTCTTTTCTCTCCCTGTCTGCCAAACTGACAGCATCTTTTCTCACCCTGTCTGCGAATCCGACAGCATCTTTTCCCTCCCTGTCTGCCAATCCGACAGCATCTTTTCTCTCTCTGTCTGCCAATCCGACAGCATCTTTTCTCTCTCTATCTCCCAATTCGACAGCACCTTTTCTCTCTCTGTCTGCCAATCCGACAGCATCTTTTCTCTCTCTGTCTGCCAATCCGACAGCATCTTTTCTCTCTCTGTCTGCCAATCCGACAGCATCTTTTCTCTCTCTGTCTGCCAATCCGACAGCATCTTTTCTCTCTCTGTCTGCCTATCCGACAGCATCTTTTCTCTCTCTGTCTGACAATCCGACAGCATCTTTTCTCTCTCCACTGCCAGACTGACAGCATCTTTTCTCTCTCTGTCTGCCAATCCGACATCATCTTTTCTCTCTCTGTCTGTCAATCCGACAGCATCTTCTCTCTCTCTGTCTGCCAATCCGACAGCATCTTTTCTCTCACTGTCTGCCAAACCGACAGTATCTTTTCTCTGTCTGCCAATCCAACAGTATCTTTTCTCTCTCTGTCTGCCAATCCGAAAGCATCTTTTCCCTCCCTTCTGCCAATCCGACAGCATCTTTTCCCTCTCTGTCTGCCAAACCGACAGCATCTTTTCTCTCCCTGTCTGGCAGTCCGACAGCATCTTTTCTCACCCTGTCTGCGAATCCGACAGCATCTTTTCCCTCCCTGTCTGCCAATCCGAAAGCATCTTTTCTCTCTCTGTCTGCCAATCCGACAGCATCTTTTCTCTCTCTGTCTGCCAATCCGACGGCATCTTTTCCCATTCTGTCTGCCAATCCGACAGCATTTTTTCTCTCTCTGTAGGCCAATCAGGCAGCATCTTTTCTCTCCCTGTCTGCCAATCCGACAGCATTTTTCTCTCTGTCTGCCAATCCGACAGCATCTTTTCTCTCTCTGTCTGCCAATCCGACAGCATCATTTCTCTCTCTATCTGCCAATCCGACAGCATCTTTTCTATCTCTGTCTGCCAATCCGACAGCATCTTTTCTCTCCCTGTCTGCCAATCTGACAGCATATTTTCTCTCTCAATCTGCCAATCCGACAGCACCTTTTCTCTCTCTGTCTGCCTATTCGACAGCATGTTTTCTCTCTCTGTCTGCCAATCAGACAGCATCTTTTCTCACTCTGTCTGCCAATCCGACAGCATCTTTACTCTCTCTGTCTGACAATCCGACAGTACCTTTTCTCTCTCTGTCTGCCAATCCGACAGCATCTTTTCTCACCCCGTCTGCCAATCCGACAGCATCTTTTCTCTCTCTGTCTGCCAATCCGTCAGCATTTTTCCCTCTGTCTGCCAACCCGACAGCATATTTTCTCTCTCTGTCTGCCAATCCGACAGCATCATTTCTCTCTCTATCTGCCAATCCGACAGCATCTTTTCTATCTCTGTCTGCCAATCCGACAGCATCTTTTCTCTCTCTGTCTGCCAATCCGACAGCATCTTTTCTCTCTCTGTCTGCCAATCCAAAATCATCTTTTCCCTCTCTGTCTGCCAATCCGACAGCATCTTCTATCTCTCTGTCTGCCAATCCGACAGCATCTTCTCACTCTCTGTCTGCATATCCGACAGCATGTTTTCTCTCTCTGTCTACCAATCCGACAGCATCTTTTCTCTCTCTGTCTGCCAATCCGGCAGCACCTTTTCTCCCTCTGTCTGCCAATCCGACAGCATCTTTCTCTCTCTGTCTGCCAATCCGACAGCATATTTTCTCTCTCTGTCTGCCAATCCGACATCAGCTTTACTCTCGCTCTCTGCCAATCCGACCGAATCTTTTCCCTCTCTGTCTGCCAATCCGACAGCATCTTTTCTCTCTCTGTCGGCCAATCCGAAAGCATCTTTTCTCTCTCTGTCTGCCAATCCGACAGCATCTTTTCTCTCTCTGTCTGCCAATCCGACAGCATCTTTTCTCTCTCTGTCTGCCAATCCGACAGCATCTTTTCTCACTCTGTCTGCCAAACCGACAGCATCTTTTCTCTCCCTGTCTGGCAGTCCGACAGCATCTTTTCTCACCCTGTCTGCGAATCCGACAGCATCTTTTCTCTCTCTGTAGGCCAATCCGGCAGCATCTTTTCTCTCCCTGTCTGCCAATCCGACAGCATTTTTCTCTCTGTCTGCCAATCCGACAGCATCTTTTCTCTCTCTGTCTGCCAATCCGACAGCATCATTTCTCTCTCTATCTGCCAATCCGACAGCATCTTTTCTATCTCTGTCTGCCAATCCGACAGCATCTTTTCTCTCCCTGTCTGCCAATCTGACAGCATATTTTCTCTCTCAGTCTGCCAATCCGACAGCACCTTTTCTCTCTCTGTCTGCCTATTCGACAGCATGTTTTCTCTCTCTGTCTGCCAATCAGACAGCATCTTTTCTCACTCTGTCTGCCAATCCGACAGCATCTTTACTCTCTCTGTCTGACAATCCGACAGTACCTTTTCTCTCTCTGTCTGCCAATCCGACAGCATCTTTTCTCACCCCGTCTGCCAATCCGACAGCATCTTTTCTCTCTCTGTCTGCCAATCCGTCAGCATTTTTCCCTCTGTCTGCCAACTCGACAGCATCTTTTCTCTCTCTGTCTGCCAATCCGACAGCATCATTTCTCTCTCTATCTGCCAATCCGACAGCATCTTTTCTATCTCTGTCTGCCAATCCGACAGCATCTTTTCTCTCTCTGTCTGCCAATCCGACAGCATCTTTTCTCTCTCTGTCTGCCAATCCAAAATCATCTTTTCCCTCTCTGTCTGCCAATCCGACAGCGTCTTCTATCTCTCTGTCTGCCAATCCGACAGCATCTTCTCACTCTCTGTCTGCAAATCCGACAGCATGTTTTCTCTCTCTGTCTACCAATCCGACAGCATCTTTTCTCTCTCTGTCTGCCAATCCGGCAGCACCTTTTCTCCCTCTGTCTGCCAATCCGACAGCATCTTTCTCTCTCTGTCTGCCAATCCGACAGCATCATTTCTCTCTCTGTCTGCCAATCCGACAGCATATTATCTCTCTCTGTCTACCAATCCGACATCAGCTTTACTCTCGCTCTCTGCCAATCCGACCGAATCTTTTCCCTCTCTGTCTGCCAATCCGACAGCATCTTTTCTCTCTCTGTCGGCCAATCCGAAAGCATCTTTTCTCTCTCTGTCTGCCAATCCGACAGCATCTTTTCTCTCTCTGTCTGCCAATCCGACAGCATCTTTTCTCTCTCTGTCTGCCAATCCGACAGCATCTTTTCTCTCACTGTCTGCCAATCCGACAGTATCTTTTCCCCCAGTCTGCCAATTAGACAGCATCTTTTCTCACTCTTTCTGCCAATCCGACAGCATCTTTTCTCACTCTGTCTGCCAAACCGACAGCATCTTTTCTCTCCCTGTCTGGCAGTCCGACAGCATATTTTCTCACCCTGTCTGCGAATCCGACAGCATCTTTTCCCTCCCTGTCTGCCAATCCGAAAGCATCTTTTCTCTCTCTGTCTGCCAATCCGACAGCATCTTTTCTCTCTCTGTCTGCCAATCCGACGGCATCTTTTCCCATTCTGTCTGCCAATCCGACAGCATTTTTTCTCTCTCTGTAGGCCAATCCGGCAGCATCTTTTCTCTCCCTGTCTGCCAATCCGACAGCATTTTTCTCTCTGTCTGCCAATCCGACAGCATCTTTTCTCTCTCTGTCTGCCAATCCGACAGCATCATTTCTCTCTCTATCTGCCAATCCGACAGCATCTTTTCTCTCTCTGACTGCCAATCCGACAGCATCTTTTCTCTCTCTGTCTGCCAATCCGGCAGCATCTTTTCTCTCTCTGTCTGCCAAACCGACAGCATTTCTTCTCTCTTTGTCTGACAATCCGACAGCATCTTTTCTCTCTCTACTGCCAGTCTGACAGCATCTTATCTCTCTGTTTGCCAATCCTACATCATCTTTTCTCTCTCTGTCTGCCAATCCGACAGCATCTTTTCTCTCTCTGTCTGCCAATCCGAAAGCATCTTTTCCCTACCTGTGTGCCAATCCAACAGCTTCTTATATTTTCCTTTCTGCCAATCCGACAGCATCTTTTCTCTCCCTGTCTGCCAATCCGACAGCCTCTTTTCTCTCCCTGTCTGCCAAACTGACAGCATCTTTTCTCACCCTGTCTGCGAATCCGACAGCATCTTTTCCCTCCCTGTCTGCCAATCCGACAGCATCTTTTCTCTCTCTGTCTGCCAATCCGACAGCATCTTTTCTCTCTCTGTCTCCCAATTCGACAGCACCTTTTCTCTCTGTCTGCCAATCCGACAGCATATTTTCTCTCTCTGTCTGCCAATCCGACAGCATCTTTTCTCTCTCTGTCTGCCATTCCGACAGCATCTTTTCTCTCTCTGTCTGCCTATCCGACAGCATCTTTTCTCTCTCTGTCTGACAATCCGACAGCATCTTTTCTCTCTCCACTGCCAGTCTGACAGCATCTTTTCTCTCTCTGTCTGCCAATCCGACATCATCTTTTCTCTCTCTGTCTGTCAATCCGACAGCATCTTCTCTCTCTCTGTCTGCCAATCCGACAGCATCTTTTCTCTCACTGTCTGCCGAACCGACAGTGTCTTTTCTCTGTCTGCCAATCCAACAGTATCTTTTCTCTCTCTCTCTGCCAATCCGAAAGCATCTTTTCCCTCCCTTCTGCCAATCCGACAGCATCTTTTCCCTCTCTGTCTGCCAAACCGACAGCATCTTTTCTCTCCCTGTCTGGCAGTCCGACAGCATCTTTTCTCACCCTGTCTGCGAATCCGACAGCATCTTTTCCCTCCCTGTCTGCCAATCCGAAAGCATCTTTTCTCTCTCTGTCTGCCAATCCGACAGCATCTTTTCTCTCTCTGTCTGCCAATCCGACGGCATCTTTTCCCATTCTGTCTGCCAATCCGACAGCATTTTTTCTCTCTCTGTAGGCCAATCAGGCAGCATCTTTTCTCTCCCTGTCTGCCAATCCGACAGCATTTTTCTCTCTGTCTGCCAATCCGACAGCATCTTTTCTCTCTCTGTCTGCCAATCCGACAGCATCATTTCTCTCTCTATCTGCCAATCCGACAGCATCTTTTCTATCTCTGTCTGCCAATCCGACAGCATCTTTTCTCTCCCTGTCTGCCAATCTGACAGCATATTTTCTCTCTCAGTCTGCCAATCCGACAGCACCTTTTCTCTCTCTGTCTGCCTATTCGACAGCATGTTTTCTCTCTCTGTCTGCCAATCAGACAGCATCTTTTCTCACTCTGTCTGCCAATCCGACAGCATCTTTACTCTCTCTGTCTGACAATCCGACAGTACCTTTTCTCTCTCTGTCTGCCAATCCGACAGCATCTTTTCTCACCCCGTCTGCCAATCCGACAGCATCTTTTCTCTCTCTGTCTGCCAATCCGTCAGCATTTTTCCCTCTGTCTGCCAACCCGACAGCATCTTTTCTCTCTCTGTCTGCCAATCCGACAGCATCATTTCTCTCTCTATCTGCCAATCCGACAGCATCTTTTCTATCTCTGTCTGCCAATCCGACAGCATTTTTCTCTCTCTGTCTGCCAATCCGACAGCATATTTTCTCTCTCTGTCTGCCAATCCAAAATCATCTTTTCCCTCTCTGTCTGCCAATCCGACAGCATCTTCTATCTCTCTGTCTGCCAATCCGACAGCATCTTCTCACTCTCTGTCTGCAAATCCGACAGCATGTTTACTCTCTCTGTCTACCAATCCGACAGCATCTTTTCTCTCTCTGTCTGCCAATCCGGCAGCAGCTTTTCTCACTCTGTCTGCCAATCCGACAGCATCTTTCTCTCTCTGTCTGCCAATCCGACAGCATCATTTCTCTCTCTGTCTGCCAATCCGACAGCATATTTTCTCTCTCTGTCTGCCAATCCGACATCAGCTTTACTCTCGCTCTCTGCCAATCCGACCGAATCTTTTCCCTCTCTGTCTGCCAATCCGACAGCATCTTTTCTCTCTCTGTCGGCCAATCCGAAAGCATCTTTTCTCTCTCTGTCTGCCAATCCGACAGCATCTTTTCTCTCTCTGTCTGCCAATCCGACAGCATCTTTTCTCTCACTGTCTGCCAATCCGACAGTATCTTTTTCCCCCAGTCTGCCAATTAGACAGCATCTTTTCTCACTCTGTCTGCCAATCCGACGGCATCTTTTCTCACTCTGTTTGCCAATCCGACAGCATCTTTTCTCACTATGTCTGGCAATCCGACAGCATCTTTTCTCTCTCTGACTGCCAATCCGACAGCAGCTTTTCTCTCTCTGTCTGCCAATCCGACAGCATCTTTTCTCTCTCTGTCTGCCAACCCGACAGCATCTTTTCTCTCTCTGTCTGCCAATCCGACAGCATCTTTTCTCTCTCTCTCTGCCAATCCGACAGCATCTTTTCTCTTTCTACTGCCAGTCTGACAGCATATTTTCTCTCTCTGTCTGCCAATCCGACAACATCTTTTCTCTCTCTGTCTGCCAATCCGACAGCATCTTTTCTCTCTCTGTCTGCCAATCCGACAGTATCTTTTCTCTGTCTGCCAATCCAACAGTATCTTTTCTCTCTCTGTCTGCCAATCCGAAAGCATCTTTTCCCTACCTGTCTGCCAATCTGACAGCATCTTTTCTCTCCCTGTCTGCCAATCCAACAGCATATTTTCTCTCCCTGTCTGCCAAACCGAGAGCATCTTTTCTCTCTCTGTCTGCCAGTGCGACAGCATCTTTTCTCACCCTGTCTGCGAATCCGACAGCATCTTTTCCCTCCCTGTCTGCCAATCCGACAGCATCTTTTCTCTCTCTGTCTGCCAATCCGACAGCATCTTTTCTCCCCTGTCTGCCAATCCGACAGCATCTTTTCTCACTCTGTCTGCAAATCCGACAGCATTTTTTCTCTCTCTGTCTGCCAGTCCGACAGCATCTTTTCCCTCCCTCTCTGCCAATCCGACAGCATCTTTTCTCTCTCTGTCTGCCAATCCGACAGCATCTTTTCTCCCCTGTCTGCCAATTCGACAGCATCTTTTCTCTCTCTGTCTGCCAATCCGACAGCAACTTTTCTCTCTCTGTCTGGCAATCCGACAGCATCTTTTCTCTCTCTGTCTGCCAAACCGACAGCATTTCTTCTCTCTCTGTCTGACAATCCGACAGCATCTTTTCTCTCTCTACTGCCAGTCTGACAGCATCTTATCTCTCTGTTTTACCAATCCGACATCATCTTTTCTCTCTCTGTCTGCCAATCCGACAGCATCTTTTCTCTCTCTGTCTGCCAATCCGAAAGCATCTTTTCCCTACCTGTGTGCCAATCCAACAGCTTCTTATATTTTCCTTTCTGCCAATCCGACAGCATCTTTTCTCTCCCTGTCTGCCAATCGGACAGCCTCTTTTCTCTCCCTGTCTGCCAAACCGACACCATCTTTTCTCACCCTGTCTGCGAATCCGACAGCATCTTTTCCCTCCCTGTTTGCCAATCCGACAGCATCTTTTCTCTCTCTGTCTGCCAATCCGACAGCATCTTTATTCTCTCTGTCTCCCAATTCGACAGCACCTTTTCTCTCTGTCTGCCAATCCGACAGCATCTTTTCTCACTCTGTCTGCCAATCCGACAGCATCTTTTCTCTCTCTGTCTGCCAATCCGACAGCATCTTTTCTCTCTCTGTCTGCCAATCCGACAGCATCTTTTCTCTCTCTGTCTGCCTATCCGACAGCATCTTTTCTCACTCTGTCTGCCAATCCGACAGCATCTTTTCTCTCTCTGTCTGCCAATCCGACAGCATCTTTTCTCTCTCTGTCTGCCAATCCGACAGCATCTTTTCTCTCTCTGTCTGCCAATCCGACAGCATCTTTGCTCTCCCTGTCTGCCAATCCGACAGCATCATTTCTCTCCCTGTCTGCCAATCCGACAGCATCTTTTCCCTCCCTGTCTGCCAATCGGACAGCATCTTTTCTCTCTCTGTCTGCCAATCCGACAGCATCTTTTCTCTCTCTGTCGGCCAATCCGACAGCATCTTTGCTCTCCCTGTCTGCCAATTCGACAGCATCTTTGCTCTCCCTGTCTGCCAATTCGACAGCACCTTTTCTCTCTCTCTGACAATTCGACAGCATCTTTTCTCTCTCTGTCTGCCAATCCGACAGCACCTTTTCTCTCTCTCTGACAATTCGACAGCATCTTTTCTCTCTCTGTCTGCCAATCCGACAGCATCTTTTCTCACTCTGTCTTCCAATCCGAGAGCATCTTTTCTCTCTCTGTCTGACAATCCGACAGTACCTTTTCTCTCTCTGTCTGCCAATTCGGCAGCATCTTTTCTCTCTCTGTCTGCCAATCCGACAGCATCTTTTCTCTCTCTGTCGGCCAATCCGACAGCATTTTTCTCTCTCTGTCTGCCAATCCGACTGCATCTTTTCTCTCTCTGTCTGTCAATCCGACAGCATCTTTTCTATCTCTCTCTGCCAATCCGACAGCATCTTTTCTCTCTCTGTCTGACAATCCGACAGCATCTTTTCTCTCCCTGTCTGCCAATCCGACAGCATCTTTTCTCTCTCTGTCTGCCAATCCAACATCATCTTTTCCCTCTCTGTCTGCCAATCCGACAGCATCTTTTCTCTCTCTGCCTGCCAATCCGACAGCATCTTTTCTCTCTCTGTCTGCCAAACTGACAGCATCTTTTCACTGTGTCTGCTAATCCGACAGCATCTTTTCTCACTGTCTGCCAATTCGACAGCAACTTTTCTCTCTCTGTCTGACAATCCGACAGCGTCTTTTCTCACTCTGTCTGCCATACCGGCAGCCTCTTTTCTCTCTCTGTCTGCCAATCCGACAGCAGCTTTACTCTCTCTCTCTGCCAATCCGACAGAATCTTTTCCCTCTCTCTCTGCCTATCCGACAGCAGCTTTTCTCTCTCTGTCGGCCAATCCGAAAGCATCTTTTCTCTTTCTGTCTGCCAATCCTACAGCATCTTTTCTCTCTGTCTGCCAATCCGACAGCATCTTTTCTCTCTCTGTCTGCCAATCCGACATCATCTTTACTCTCACTGTCTGCCAATCCGACAGTATCTTTTCTCCCCGTCTGCCAATCCGACAGCATCTTTTCTCTCTGTCTGCCAATCCGACAGCATCTTTTCTCTCCCTGTCTGCTATTCCGACAGCATCTTTTCTCTCCATCTGCCAATCCGACAGCAGCTTTTCTCTCTCTGTCTGCCAATTCGACAGCACCTTTTCTCTCTGTCTGCCAATCCGACAGCATCTTTTCTCTCTGTCTGCCAATCCGACAGCACCTTTTCTCTCTCTGTCTGCCAATCCGACAGCACCTTTTCTCTCTGTCTGCCAATTCGACAGCATCTTTTCTCTCTGTCTGACAATCCGACAGTACCTTTTCTCTCTCTGTCTGCCAATTCGACAGCATCTTTTCTCTCTCTGTCTGCCAATCCGAAAGCATCTTTTCTCACCCTGTCTGCCAATTCGACAGCATCTTTTCTCTCTCTGTCTGCCAATCCGACAGCATTTTTCTCTCTCTGTCTGCCAATCCGACAGCATCTTTTCTCTCTGTCTGCCAATCCGACAGCATCATTTCTCTCTCTATCTGCCAATTCGCGAGCGTCTTTTCTATCTCAGTCTGCCAATCCGACAGCAGCTTTTCTCTCTCTGTCTGACAATCCGACAGCATCTTTTCTCACTCTGTCTGCCAATCCGACAGCATCTTATCTCTCTCTGTCTGCCAAACCGACAGCATTTTTGTCTGTCTCTGTCTGACAATCCGACAGCATCTTTTCTCTCTCTACTGCCAATCCGACAGCATCTTTTCTCTCTCTGTCTGCCAATCCGACATCATCTTTTCTCTCTCTGTCTGCCAATCCGACAGCATCTTTTCTCTCTCTGTCTGCCAATCCGACATCATCATTTCTCTCTCTGTCTGCCAATCCGACAGCATCTTTTCTCTGTGTCTGCCAATCCGACAGCATCTTTTCTCTCTCTGTCTGCCAATCTGACTGCATCTTTTCTCTCTCTGTCTGCAAATCCGACAGCATTTTTTCTCTCTCTGTCTACCAATCCGACAGCATCATTTCTCTCTTTCTCTGCCAATCCGACAGCATCTTTTCTCTCTCTGTCTGCCAATCCGACAGCATCTTTTCTCTCTCTGTCTGCCAATCCGGCAGCATCTTTTCTCTCTCTGTCTGCCAATCCGACAGCATCTTTTCTCTCTGTGTCTGCCAATCTGACTGCATCTTTTCTCTCTCTCTCTGCAAATCCGACAGCATCTTTTCTCTCTCTGTCTACCAATCCGACAGCATCATTTCTCTCTCTGTCTGCCCATCCGACAGCATCTTTTCTCTCTCTGTCTGCCAATCCGACAGCATCTTTTCTCTATCTGTCTGCCAATCCGGCAGCATCTTTTCTCTCCCTGTCTGCCAATTCGACAGCATCTTTTCTCTCTCTGTCTGCCAATCCGACAGCATCTTTTCTCTCTCTGTCTGCCAATCCGACTGCATCTTTTCTCTCTATCTGCCAATCCGACAGCATCATTTCTCTCGCTATCTGCCAATCCGACAGCATCTTTTCTACCTCTGTCTGCCCATCCGACAGCATCTTTTCTCTCTCCGCCTGCCAATCCGACAGCATCTTTTCTCTCTATCTGCCAATCCGACAGCATCTTTTCTCTCTCTGTCTGCCAATCCGACAACATCTTTTCTCACACTGTCTGCCAATCCGAAAGCAACTTTTCTCTCTCTGTCAGACAATCCGACAGCATCTTTTCTATCTCTGTCTGCTAATCTGACAGCATCTTTTCTCTCTCTGTCTGCCAATCCGACAGCATCATTTCTCTCGCTATCTGCCAATCCGACAGAATCTTTTCTCTCTCCGACTGCCAATCCGACAGCATTTTTTCTCTCTCTGTCTGCCAATCCGACAGCATCTTTTCTCACTCTGTCTGCCAATCCGACAGCATCTTGTCTCTCTCTGTCTGCTAATCTGACAGCATCTTTTCTCTCTCTGTCTGCCAATCCGACAGCATCATTTCTCCCTCTGTCTGCCAATCCGACAGCATCTTTTCTCTCTCTGTCTGCCAATCCGACAGCATCTTTTCTCTCTCTGTCTGCCAATCCGGCAGCATCTTTTCTCTCCCTGTCTGCCAATTCGACAGCATCTTTTCTCTCTCTGTCTGATAATCCGACAGCATCTTTTCTCTCTCTGTCTGCCAATCCGACAGCATCTTTTCTCTCTCTGTCTGCCAATCTGACTGCATCTTTTCTCTCTCTGTCTGCAAATCCGACAGCATCTTTTCTCTCTCTGTCTACCAATCCGACAGCATCATTTCTCTCTCTGTCTGCCCATCCAACAGCATCTTTTCTCTCTCTGTCTGCCAATCCGACAGCATCTTTTCTCTCTCTGTCTGCCAATCCGGCAGCATCTTTTCTCTCCCTGTCTGCCAATTCGACAGATTCTTTTCTCTCTCTGTCTGCCAATCCGACAGCATCTTTTCTCTCTCTGTCTGCCAATCCGACTGCATCTTTTCTCTCTATCTGCCAATCCGACAGCATCATTTCTCTCGCTATCTGCCAATCCGACAGCATCTTTTCTACCTCTGTCTGCCCATCCGACAGCATCTTTTCTCTCTCCGCCTGCCAATCCGACAGCATCTTTTCTCTCTGTCTGCCAATCCGACAGCATCTTTTCTCTTTCTGTCTGCCAATCCGACAGCATCTTTTCTCACTCTGTCTGCCAATCCGAAAGCAACTTTTCTCTCTCTGTCTGACAATCCGACAGCATCTTTTCTCTCTCTGTCTGCTAATCTGACAGCATCTTTTCTCTCTCTGTCTGCCAATCCGACAGCATCATTTCTCTCGCTATCTGCCAATCCGACAGCATCTTTTCTCTCTCCGACTGCCAATCCGACAGCATTTTTTCTCTCTCTGTCTGCCAATCCGACAGCATCTTTTCTCACTCTGTCTGCCAATCCGACAGCATCTTGTCTCTCTCTGTCTGCTAATCTGACAGCATCATTTCTCTCTCTGTCTGCCAATCCGACAGCATCATTTCTCCCTCTGTCTGCCAATCCGACAGCATCTTTCATCTCTCTGACTGCCAATCCGACAGCATTTTCTCTCTCTCTGTCTGCCAATCCGACAGCATCTTTTCTCACTCTGTCTGCCAATCCGACAGCATCTTATCTCTCTCTGTCTGCCAATCCGACTGCATCTTTTCTCTCTATCTGCCAATCCGACAGCATCATTTCTCTCGCTATCTGTCAATCCGACAGCATCTTTTCTACCTCTGTCTGCCCATCCGACAGCATCTTTTCTCTCTCCGCCTGCCAATCCGACAGCATCTTTTCTCTCTGTCTGCCAATCCAAAAGCAACTTTTCTCTCTCTGTCTGACAATCCGACAGCATCTTTTCTCTCTCTGTCTGCTAATCTGACAGCATCTTTTCTCTCTCTGTCTGCCAATCCGACAGCATCATTTCTCTCGCTATCTGCCAATCCGACAGCATCTTTTCTCTCTCCGACTGCCAATCCGACAGCTTCTTTTCTCTCTCTGTCTGCCAATCCGACATCAACTTTTCTCTCCCTGTCTGCCAATCCGACAGCAGTTTTCTCTCTGTCTGCCAATCCGACAGCTTATTTTCTCTCTCTGTCTGCCAATCCGACAGCATCTTCTCTCTCTCTGTCTGCCAACCCGACATCATCTTTTCTCTCTCTGTCTGCCAATCCGACAGCATCTTTTCTCACTCCGACTGCCAATCCGACAGCAACTTTTCTCTCTCTGTCTGCCAATCCGACAGCATCTTTTCTCTCTCTGTCTGCCAATCCGACAGCATCTTCTCTCTCTCTGTCAGCAAATCCGACAGCATCTTTTCTCTCTCTGTCTGCCAATCTGACTGCATCTTTTCTCTCTCTGTCTGCAAATCCGACAGCATCTTTTCTCTCTCTGTCTGCCAATCCGACAGCATCTTTTCTCTCTCTGTCTGCCAATCCGACAGCATCTTTTCTCTCTCTGTCTGCCAATCCGACAGCATCTTTTCTCTCTCTGTCTGCCAATCCGGCAGCATCTTTTCTCTCCCTGTCTGCCAATTCGACAGCATCTTTTCTCTCTCTGTCTGCCAATCCGACAGCATCTTTTCTCTCTCTGTCTGCCAATCCGACAGCATCTTTTCTCTCTCTGTCTGATAATCCGACAGTCCCTTTTCTCTCTGTCTGCCAATTCGCGAGCGTCTTTTCTATCTCAGTCTGCCAATCCGACAGCAGCTTTTCTCTCTCTGTCTGACAATCCGACAGCATCTTTTCTCACTCTGTCTGCCAATCCGACAGCATCTTATCTCTCTCTGTCTGCCAAACCGACAGCATTTTTGTCTGTCTCTGTCTGACAATCCGACAGCATCTTTTCTCTCTCTACTGCCAATCCGACAGCATCTTTTCTCTCTCTGTCTGCCAATCCGACATCATCTTTTCTCTCTCTGTCTGCCAATCCGACAGCATCTTTTCTCTCTCTGTCTGCCAATCCGACATCATCATTTCTCTCTCTGTCTGCCAATCCGACAGCATCTTTTCTCTGTGTCTGCCAATCCGACAGCATCTTTTCTCTCTCTGTCTGCCAATCTGACTGCATCTTTTCTCTCTCTGTCTGCAAATCCGACAGCATTTTTTCTCTCTCTGTCTACCAATCCGACAGCATCATTTCTCTCTTTCTCTGCCAATCCGACAGCATCTTTTCTCTCTCTGTCTGCCAATCCGACAGCATCTTTTCTCTCTCTGTCTGCCAATCCGGCAGCATCTTTTCTCTCTCTGTCTGCCAATCCGACAGCATCTTTTCTCTCTGTGTCTGCCAATCTGACTGCATCTTTTCTCTCTCTCTCTGCAAATCCGACAGCATCTTTTCTCTCTCTGTCTACCAATCCGACAGCATCATTTCTCTCTCTGTCTGCCCATCCGACAGCATCTTTTCTCTCTCTGTCTGCCAATCCGACAGCATCTTTTCTCTATCTGTCTGCCAATCCGGCAGCATCTTTTCTCTCCCTGTCTGCCAATTCGACAGCATCTTTTCTCTCTCTGTCTGCCAATCCGACAGCATCTTTTCTCTCTCTGTCTGCCAATCCGACTGCATCTTTTCTCTCTATCTGCCAATCCGACAGCATCATTTCTCTCGCTATCTGCCAATCCGACAGCATCTTTTCTACCTCTGTCTGCCCATCCGACAGCATCTTTTCTCTCTCCGCCTGCCAATCCGACAGCATCTTTTCTCTCTATCTGCCAATCCGACAGCATCTTTTCTCTCTCTGTCTGCCAATCCGACAACATCTTTTCTCACACTGTCTGCCAATCCGAAAGCAACTTTTCTCTCTCTGTCAGACAATCCGACAGCATCTTTTCTATCTCTGTCTGCTAATCTGACAGCATCTTTTCTCTCTCTGTCTGCCAATCCGACAGCATCATTTCTCTCGCTATCTGCCAATCCGACAGAATCTTTTCTCTCTCCGACTGCCAATCCGACAGCATTTTTTCTCTCTCTGTCTGCCAATCCGACAGCATCTTTTCTCACTCTGTCTGCCAATCCGACAGCATCTTGTCTCTCTCTGTCTGCTAATCTGACAGCATCTTTTCTCTCTCTGTCTGCCAATCCGACAGCATCATTTCTCCCTCTGTCTGCCAATCCGACAGCATCTTTTCTCTCTCTGTCTGCCAATCCGACAGCATCTTTTCTCTCTCTGTCTGCCAATCCGGCAGCATCTTTTCTCTCCCTGTCTGCCAATTCGACAGCATCTTTTCTCTCTCTGTCTGATAATCCGACAGCATCTTTTCTCTCTCTGTCTGCCAATCCGACAGCATCTTTTCTCTCTCTGTCTGCCAATCTGACTGCATCTTTTCTCTCTCTGTCTGCAAATCCGACAGCATCTTTTCTCTCTCTGTCTACCAATCCGACAGCATCATTTCTCTCTCTGTCTGCCCATCCAACAGCATCTTTTCTCTCTCTGTCTGCCAATCCGACAGCATCTTTTCTCTCTCTGTCTGCCAATCCGGCAGCATCTTTTCTCTCCCTGTCTGCCAATTCGACAGATTCTTTTCTCTCTCTGTCTGCCAATCCGACAGCATCTTTTCTCTCTCTGTCTGCCAATCCGACTGCATCTTTTCTCTCTATCTGCCAATCCGACAGCATCATTTCTCTCGCTATCTGCCAATCCGACAGCATCTTTTCTACCTCTGTCTGCCCATCCGACAGCATCTTTTCTCTCTCCGCCTGCCAATCCGACAGCATCTTTTCTCTCTGTCTGCCAATCCGACAGCATCTTTTCTCTTTCTGTCTGCCAATCCGACAGCATCTTTTCTCACTCTGTCTGCCAATCCGAAAGCAACTTTTCTCTCTCTGTCTGACAATCCGACAGCATCTTTTCTCTCTCTGTCTGCTAATCTGACAGCATCTTTTCTCTCTCTGTCTGCCAATCCGACAGCATCATTTCTCTCGCTATCTGCCAATCCGACAGCATCTTTTCTCTCTCCGACTGCCAATCCGACAGCATTTTTTCTCTCTCTGTCTACCAATCCGACAGCATCATTTCTCTCTTTCTCTGCCAATCCGACAGCATCTTTTCTCTCTCTGTCTGCCAATCCGACAGCATCTTTTCTCTCTCTGTCTGCCAATCCGGCAGCATCTTTTCTCTCTCTGTCTGCCAATCCGACAGCATCTTTTCTCTCTGTGTCTGCCAATCTGACTGCATCTTTTCTCTCTCTCTCTGCAAATCCGACAGCATCTTTTCTCTCTCTGTCTACCAATCCGACAGCATCATTTCTCTCTCTGTCTGCCCATCCGACAGCATCTTTTCTCTCTCTGTCTGCCAATCCGACAGCATCTTTTCTCTATCTGTCTGCCAATCCGGCAGCATCTTTTCTCTCCCTGTCTGCCAATTCGACAGCATCTTTTCTCTCTCTGTCTGCCAATCCGACAGCATCTTTTCTCTCTCTGTCTGCCAATCCGACTGCATCTTTTCTCTCTATCTGCCAATCCGACAGCATCATTTCTCTCGCTATCTGCCAATCCGACAGCATCTTTTCTACCTCTGTCTGCCCATCCGACAGCATCTTTTCTCTCTCCGCCTGCCAATCCGACAGCATCTTTTCTCTCTATCTGCCAATCCGACAGCATCTTTTCTCTCTCTGTCTGCCAATCCGACAACATCTTTTCTCACACTGTCTGCCAATCCGAAAGCAACTTTTCTCTCTCTGTCAGACAATCCGACAGCATCTTTTCTATCTCTGTCTGCTAATCTGACAGCATCTTTTCTCTCTCTGTCTGCCAATCCGACAGCATCATTTCTCTCGCTATCTGCCAATCCGACAGAATCTTTTCTCTCTCCGACTGCCAATCCGACAGCATTTTTTCTCTCTCTGTCTGCCAATCCGACAGCATCTTTTCTCACTCTGTCTGCCAATCCGACAGCATCTTGTCTCTCTCTGTCTGCTAATCTGACAGCATCTTTTCTCTCTCTGTCTGCCAATCCGACAGCATCATTTCTCCCTCTGTCTGCCAATCCGACAGCATCTTTTCTCTCTCTGTCTGCCAATCCGACAGCATCTTTTCTCTCTCTGTCTGCCAATCCGGCAGCATCTTTTCTCTCCCTGTCTGCCAATTCGACAGCATCTTTTCTCTCTCTGTCTGATAATCCGACAGCATCTTTTCTCTCTCTGTCTGCCAATCCGACAGCATCTTTTCTCTCTCTGTCTGCCAATCTGACTGCATCTTTTCTCTCTCTGTCTGCAAATCCGACAGCATCTTTTCTCTCTCTGTCTACCAATCCGACAGCATCATTTCTCTCTCTGTCTGCCCATCCAACAGCATCTTTTCTCTCTCTGTCTGCCAATCCGACAGCATCTTTTCTCTCTCTGTCTGCCAATCCGGCAGCATCTTTTCTCTCCCTGTCTGCCAATTCGACAGATTCTTTTCTCTCTCTGTCTGCCAATCCGACAGCATCTTTTCTCTCTCTGTCTGCCAATCCGACTGCATCTTTTCTCTCTATCTGCCAATCCGACAGCATCATTTCTCTCGCTATCTGCCAATCCGACAGCATCTTTTCTACCTCTGTCTGCCCATCCGACAGCATCTTTTCTCTCTCCGCCTGCCAATCCGACAGCATCTTTTCTCTCTGTCTGCCAATCCGACAGCATCTTTTCTCTTTCTGTCTGCCAATCCGACAGCATCTTTTCTCACTCTGTCTGCCAATCCGAAAGCAACTTTTCTCTCTCTGTCTGACAATCCGACAGCATCTTTTCTCTCTCTGTCTGCTAATCTGACAGCATCTTTTCTCTCTCTGTCTGCCAATCCGACAGCATCATTTCTCTCGCTATCTGCCAATCCGACAGCATCTTTTCTCTCTCCGACTGCCAATCCGACAGCATTTTTTCTCTCTCTGTCTGCCAATCCGACAGCATTTTTTCTCACTCTGTCTGCCAATCCGACAGCATCTTGTCTCTCTCTGTCTGCTAATCTGACAGCATCATTTCTCTCTCTGTCTGCCAATCCGACAGCATCATTTCTCCCTCTGTCTGCCAATCCGACAGCATCTTTCATCTCTCTGACTGCCAATCCGACAGCATTTTCTCTCTCTCTGTCTGCCAATCCGACAGCATCTTTTCTCACTCTGTCTGCCAATCCGACAGCATCTTATCTCTCTCTGTCTGCCAATCCGACTGCATCTTTTCTCTCTATCTGCCAATCCGACAGCATCATTTCTCTCGCTATCTGTCAATCCGACAGCATCTTTTCTACCTCTGTCTGCCCATCCGACAGCATCTTTTCTCTCTCCGCCTGCCAATCCGACAGCATCTTTTCTCTCTGTCTGCCAATCCAAAAGCAACTTTTCTCTCTCTGTCTGACAATCCGACAGCATCTTTTCTCTCTCTGTCTGCTAATCTGACAGCATCTTTTCTCTCTCTGTCTGCCAATCCGACAGCATCATTTCTCTCGCTATCTGCCAATCCGACAGCATCTTTTCTCTCTCCGACTGCCAATCCGACAGCTTCTTTTCTCTCTCTGTCTGCCAATCCGACATCAACTTTTCTCTCCCTGTCTGCCAATCCGACAGCAGTTTTCTCTCTGTCTGCCAATCCGACAGCTTATTTTCTCTCTCTGTCTGCCAATCCGACAGCATCTTCTCTCTCTCTGTCTGCCAACCCGACATCATCTTTTCTCTCTCTGTCTGCCAATCCGACAGCATCTTTTCTCACTCCGACTGCCAATCCGACAGCAACTTTTCTCTCTCTGTCTGCCAATCCGACAGCATCTTTTCTCTCTCTGTCTGCCAATCCGACAGCATCTTCTCTCTCTCTGTCAGCAAATCCGACAGCATCTTTTCTCTCTCTGTCTGCCAATCTGACTGCATCTTTTCTCTCTCTGTCTGCAAATCCGACAGCATCTTTTCTCTCTCTGTCTGCCAATCCGACAGCATCTTTTCTCTCTCTGTCTGCCAATCCGACAGCATCTTTTCTCTCTCTGTCTGCCAATCCGACAGCATCTTTTCTCTCTCTGTCTGCCAATCCGGCAGCATCTTTTCTCTCCCTGTCTGCCAATTCGACAGCATCTTTTCTCTCTCTGTCTGCCAATCCGACAGCATCTTTTCTCTCTCTGTCTGCCAATCCGACAGCATCTTTTCTCTCTCTGTCTGACAATCCGACAGTCCCTTTTCTCTCTGTCTGCCAATTCGACAGCATCTTTTCTCTCACTGTCTGCCAATCCGACAGCATTTTTCTCACCCTGTCTGCCAATCCGACAGCATCTTTTCTCTCTCTGTCTGCCAATCAGACTGCATCTTTTCTCTCTATCCACGGCATCTTTTCTCTCTCTGTCTGCCAATCCGACAGCATTTTTCTCTCTCTGTCTGCCAATCCGACAGCATCTTCCTTCTCTCTGTCTGCCAATCCGACAGCATCATTTCTCTCTCTATCTGCCAATTCGCGAGCGTCTTTTCTATCTCAGTCTGCCATCCGACAGCAGCTTTTCTCTCTCTGTCTGACAATCCGACAGCATCTTTTCTCACTCTGTCTGCCAATCCGACAGCATCTTATCTCTCTCTGTCTGCCAAACCGACAGCATTTTTGTCTGTCTCTGTCTGACAATCCGACAGCATCTTTTCTCTCTCTACTGCCAATCCGACAGCATCTTTTCTCTCTCTGTCTGCCAATCCGACATCATCTTTTCTCTCTCTGTCTGCCAATCCGACAGCATCTTTTCTCTCTCTGTCTGCCAATCCGACATCATCATTTCTCTCTCTGTCTGCCAATCCGACAGCATCTTTTCTCTGTGTCTGCCAATCCGACAGCATCTTTTCTCTCTCTGTCTGCCAATCTGACTGCATCTTTTCTCTCTCTGTCTGCAAATCCGACAGCATTTTTTCTCTCTCTGTCTACCAATCCGACAGCATCATTTCTCTCTTTCTCTGCCAATCCGACAGCATCTTTTCTCTCTCTGTCTGCCAATCCGACAGCATCTTTTCTCTCTCTGTCTGCAATCGGCAGCATCTTTCTCTCTCTCTGTCTGCCAATCCGACAGCATCTTTTCTCTCTGTGTCTGCCAATCTGACTGCATCTTTTCTCTCTCTCTCTGCAAATCCGACAGCATCTTTTCTCTCTCTGTCTACCAATCCGACAGCATCATTTCTCTCTCTGTCTGCCCATCCGACAGCATCTTTTCTCTCTCTGTCTGCCTATCCGACAGCATCTTTTCTCTATCTGTCTGCCAATCCGGCAGCATCTTTTCTCTCCCTGTCTGCCAAATCGACAGCATCTTTTCTCTCTCTGTCTGCCAATCCGACAGCATCTTTTCTCTCTCTGTCTGCCAATCCGACTGCATCTTTTCTCTCTATCTGCCAATCCGACAGCATCATTTCTCTCGCTATCTGCCAATCCGACAGCATCTTTTTCTACCTCTGTCTGCCATTCCGACAGCATCTTTTCTCTCTCTCGCCTGCCAATCCGACAGCATCTTTTCTCTCTGTCTGCCAATCCGACAGCATCTTTTCTCTCTCTGTCTGCCAATCCGACAGCATCTTTTCTCACACTGTCTGCCAATCCGAAAGCAACTTTTCTCTCTCTGTCTGACAATCCGACAGCATCTTTTCTATCTCTGTCTGCTAATCTGACAGCATCTTTTCTCTCTCTGTCTGCCAATCCGACAGCATCATTTCTCTCGCTATCTGCCAATCCGACAGAATCTTTTCTCTCTCCGACTGCCAATCCGACAGCATTTTTTTCTCTCTCTGTCTGCCAATCCGACAGCATCTTTTCTCACTCTGTTCTGCCATTCCGACAGCATCTTGTCTCTCTCTGTCTGCTAATCTGACAGCATCTTTTCTCTCTCTGTCTGCCAATCCGACAGCATCATTTCTCCCTCTGTCTGCCAATCCGACAGCATCTTTTCTCTCTCTGTCTGCCAATCCGACAGCATCTTTTCTCTCTCTGTCTGCCAATCCGCAGCATCTTTCTCTCTCCCTGTCTGCCAATTCGACAGCATCTTTTCTCTCTCTGTCTGATAATCCGACAGCATCTTTTCTCTCTCTGTCTGCCAATCCGACAGCATCTTTTCTCTCTCTGTCTGCCAATCTGACTGCATCTTTTCTCTCTCTGTCTGCAAATCCGACAGCATCTTTTCTCTCTCTGTCTACTCAATCCGACAGCATCATTTCTCTCTCTGTCTGCCCATCCAACAGCATCTTTTCTCTCTCTGTCTGCCAATCCGACAGCATCTTTTCTCTCTCTGTCTGCCAATCCGGCAGCATCTTTTCTCTCCCTGTCTGCCAATTCGACAGATTCTTTTCTCTCTCTCTGTCTGCCAATCCGACAGCATCTTTTCTCTCTCTGTCTGCCAATCCGACTGCATCTTTTCTCTCTATCTGCCAATCCGACAGCATCATTTCTTTCGCTATCTGCCAATCCGACAGCATCTTTTCTACCTCTGTCTGCCCATCCGACAGCATCTTTTCTCTCTCCGCCTGCCAATCCGACAGCATCTTTTCTCTCTGTCTGCCAATCCGACAGCATCTTTTCTCTTTCTGTCTGCCAATCCGACAGCATCTTTTCTCACTCTGTCTGCCAATCCGAAAGCAACTTTTCTCTCTCTGTCTGACAATCCGACAGCATCTTTTCTCTCTCTGTCTGCTAATCTGACAGCATCTTTTCTCTCTCTGTCTGCCAATCCGACAGCATCATTTCTCTCGCTATCTGCCAATCCGACAGCATCTTTTCTCTCTCCGACTGCTCAATCCGACAGCATTTTTTCTCTCTCTGTCTGCCAATCCGACAGCATCTTTTCTCTCTCCGCCTGCCAATCCGACAGCATCTTTTCTCTCTGTCTGCCAATCCGACAGCATCTTTTCTCTTTCTGTCTGCCAATCCGACAGCATCTTTTCTCACTCTGTCTGCCAATCCGAAAGCAACTTTTCTCTCTCTGTCTGACAATCCGACAGCATCTTTTCTCTCTCTGTCTGCTAATCTGACAGCATCTTTTCTCTCTCTGTCTGCCAATCCGACAGCATCATTTCTCTCGCTATCTGCCAATCCGACAGCATCTTTTCTCTCTTCCGACTGCCAATCCGACAGCATTTTTTCTCTCTCTGTCTGCCAATCCGACAGCATCTTTTCCTCACTCTGTCTGCCAATCCGACAGCATCTTTCTCTCTCTGTCTGCCAATCCGACAGCATCTTTTCTCTCTCTGTCTGCCAATCCGACATCATCATTTCTCTCTCTGCCTGCCAATCCGACAGCATCTTTTCTCTGTGTCTGCCAATCCGACAGCATCTTTTCTCTCTCTGTCTGCCAATCTGACTGCATCTTTTCTCTCTCTGTCTGCAAATCCGACAGCATTTTTTCTCTCTCTGTCTACCAATCCGACAGCATCATTTCTCTCTTTCTCTGCCAATCCGACAGCATCTTTTCTCTCTCTGTCTGCCAATCCGACAGCATCTTTTCTCTCTCTGTCTGCCAATCCGGCAGCATCTTTTCTCTCTCTGTCTGCCAATCCGACAGCATCTTTTCTCTCTGTGTCTGCCAATCTGACTGCATCTTTTCTCTCTCTCTCTGCAAATCCGACAGCATCTTTTCTCTCTCTGTCTACCAATCCGACAGCATCATTTCTCTCTCTGTCTGCCCATCCGACAGCATCTTTTCTCTCTCTGTCTGCCTATCCGACAGCATCTTTTCTCTATCTGTCTGCCAATCCGGCAGCATCTTTTCTCTCCCTGTCTGCCAATTCGACAGCATCTTTTCTCTCTCTGTCTGCCAATCCGACAGCATCTTTTCTCTCTCTGTCTGCCAATCCGACTGCATCTTTTCTCTCTATCTGCCAATCCGACAGCATCATTTCTCTCGCTATCTGCCAATCCGACAGCATCTTTTCTACCTCTGTCTGCCCATCCGACAGCATCTTTTCTCTCTCCGCCTGCCAATCCGACAGCATCTTTTCTCTCTGTCTGCCAATCCGACAGCATCTTTTCTCTCTCTGTCTGCCAATCCGACAGCATCTTTTCTCACACTGTCTGCCAATCCGAAAGCAACTTTTCTCTCTCTGTCTGACAATCCGACAGCATCTTTTCTATCTCTGTCTGCTAATCTGACAGCATCTTTTCTCTCTCTGTCTGCCAATCCGACAGCATCATTTCTCTCGCTATCTGCCAATCCGACAGAATCTTTTCTCTCTCCGACTGCCAATCCGACAGCATTTTTTCTCTCTCTGTCTGCCAATCCGACAGCATCTTTTCTCACTCTGTCTGCCAATCCGACAGCATCTTGTCTCTCTCTGTCTGCTAATCTGACAGCATCTTTTCTCTCTCTGTCTGCCAATCCGACAGCATCATTTCTCCCTCTGTCTGCCAATCCGACAGCATCTTTTCTCTCTCTGTCTGCCAATCCGACAGCATCTTTTCTCTCTCTGTCTGCCAATCCGGCAGCATCTTTTCTCTCCCTGTCTGCCAATTCGACAGCATCTTTTCTCTCTCTGTCTGATAATCCGACAGCATCTTTTCTCTCTCTGTCTGCCAATCCGACAGCATCTTTTCTCTCTCTGTCTGCCAATCTGACTGCATCTTTTCTCTCTCTGTCTGCAAATCCGACAGCATCTTTTCTCTCTCTGTCTACCAATCCGACAGCATCATTTCTCTCTCTGTCTGCCCATCCAACAGCATCTTTTCTCTCTCTGTCTGCCAATCCGACAGCATCTTTTCTCTCTCTGTCTGCCAATCCGGCAGCATCTTTTCTCTCCCTGTCTGCCAATTCGACAGATTCTTTTCTCTCTCTGTCTGCCAATCCGACAGCATCTTTTCTCTCTCTGTCTGCCAATCCGACTGCATCTTTTCTCTCTATCTGCCAATCCGACAGCATCATTTCTTTCGCTATCTGCCAATCCGACAGCATCTTTTCTACCTCTGTCTGCCCATCCGACAGCATCTTTTCTCTCTCCGCCTGCCAATCCGACAGCATCTTTTCTCTCTGTCTGCCAATCCGACAGCATCTTTTCTCTTTCTGTCTGCCAATCCGACAGCATCTTTTCTCACTCTGTCTGCCAATCCGAAAGCAACTTTTCTCTCTCTGTCTGACAATCCGACAGCATCTTTTCTCTCTCTGTCTGCTAATCTGACAGCATCTTTTCTCTCTCTGTCTGCCAATCCGACAGCATCATTTCTCTCGCTATCTGCCAATCCGACAGCATCTTTTCTCTCTCCGACTGCCAATCCGACAGCATTTTTTCTCTCTCTGTCTGCCAATCCGACAGCATCTTTTCTCACTCTGTCTGCCAATCCGACAGCATCTTGTCTCTCTCTGTCTGCTAATCTGACAGCATCATTTCTCTCTCTGTCTGCCAATCCGACAGCATCATTTCTCCCTCTGTCTGCCAATCCGACAGCATCTTTCATCTCTCTGACTGCCAATCCGACAGCATTTTCTCTCTCTCTGTCTGCCAATCCGACAGCATCTTTTCTCACTCTGTCTGCCAATCCGACAGCATCTTATCTCTCTCTGTCTGCCAATCCGACTGCATCTTTTCTCTCTATCTGCCAATCCGACAGCATCATTTCTCTCGCTATCTGTCAATCCGACAGCATCTTTTCTACCTCTGTCTGCCCATCCGACAGCATCTTTTCTCTCTCCGCCTGCCAATCCGACAGCATCTTTTCTCTCTGTCTGCCAATCCAAAAGCAACTTTTCTCTCTCTGTCTGACAATCCGACAGCATCTTTTCTCTCTCTGTCTGCTAATCTGACAGCATCTTTTCTCTCTCTGTCTGCCAATCCGACAGCATCATTTCTCTCGCTATCTGCCAATCCGACAGCATCTTTTCTCTCTCCGACTGCCAATCCGACAGCATTTTTTCTCTCTCTGTCTGCCAATCCGACAGCATCTTTTCTCTCTCCGCCTGCCAATCCGACAGCATCTCTTTTCTCTCTGTCTGCCAATCCGACAGCATCTTTTCTCTTTCTGTCTGCCAATCCGACAGCATCTTTTCTCACTCTGTCTGCCAATCCGAAAGCAACTTTTCTCTCTCTGTCTGACAATCCGACAGCATCTTTTCTCTCTCTGTCTGCTAATCTGACAGCATCTTTTCTCTCTCTGTCTGCCAATCCGACAGCATCATTTCTCTCGCTATCTGCCAATCCGACAGCATCTTTTCTCTCTCCGACTGCCAATCCGACAGCATTTTTTCTCTCTCTGTCTGCCAATCCGACAGCATCTTTTCTCACTCTGTCTGCCAATCCGACAGCATCTTTTCTCTCTCTGTCTGCCAATCCGACAGCATCTTTTCTCTCTCTGTCTGCCAATCCGACATCATCATTTCTCTCTCTGCCTGCCAATCCGACAGCATCTTTTCTCTGTGTCTGCCAATCCGACAGCATCTTTTCTCTCTCTGTCTGCCAATCTGACTGCATCTTTTCTCTCTCTGTCTGCAAATCCGACAGCATTTTTTCTCTCTCTGTCTACCAATCCGACAGCATCATTTCTCTCTTTCTCTGCCAATCCGACAGCATCTTTTCTCTCTCTGTCTGCCAATCCGACAGCATCTTTTCTCTCTCTGTCTGCCAATCCGGCAGCATCTTTTCTCTCTCTGTCTGCCAATCCGACAGCATCTTTTCTCTCTGTGTCTGCCAATCTGACTGCATCTTTTCTCTCTCTCTCTGCAAATCCGACAGCATCTTTTCTCTCTCTGTCTACCAATCCGACAGCATCATTTCTCTCTCTGTCTGCCCATCCGACAGCATCTTTTCTCTCTCTGTCTGCCTATCCGACAGCATCTTTTCTCTATCTGTCTGCCAATCCGGCAGCATCTTTTCTCTCCCTGTCTGCCAATTCGACAGCATCTTTTCTCTCTCTGTCTGCCAATCCGACAGCATCTTTTCTCTCTCTGTCTGCCAATCCGACTGCATCTTTTCTCTCTATCTGCCAATCCGACAGCATCATTTCTCTCGCTATCTGCCAATCCGACAGCATCTTTTCTACCTCTGTCTGCCCATCCGACAGCATCTTTTCTCTCTCCGCCTGCCAATCCGACAGCATCTTTTCTCTCTGTCTGCCAATCCGACAGCATCTTTTCTCTCTCTGTCTGCCAATCCGACAGCATCTTTTCTCACACTGTCTGCCAATCCGAAAGCAACTTTTCTCTCTCTGTCTGACAATCCGACAGCATCTTTTCTATCTCTGTCTGCTAATCTGACAGCATCTTTTCTCTCTCTGTCTGCCAATCCGACAGCATCATTTCTCTCGCTATCTGCCAATCCGACAGAATCTTTTCTCTCTCCGACTGCCAATCCGACAGCATTTTTTCTCTCTCTGTCTGCCAATCCGACAGCATCTTTTCTCACTCTGTCTGCCAATCCGACAGCATCTTGTCTCTCTCTGTCTGCTAATCTGACAGCATCTTTTCTCTCTCTGTCTGCCAATCCGACAGCATCATTTCTCCCTCTGTCTGCCAATCCGACAGCATCTTTTCTCTCTCTGTCTGCCAATCCGACAGCATCTTTTCTCTCTCTGTCTGCCAATCCGGCAGCATCTTTTCTCTCCCTGTCTGCCAATTCGACAGCATCTTTTCTCTCTCTGTCTGATAATCCGACAGCATCTTTTCTCTCTCTGTCTGCCAATCCGACAGCATCTTTTCTCTCTCTGTCTGCCAATCTGACTGCATCTTTTCTCTCTCTGTCTGCAAATCCGACAGCATCTTTTCTCTCTCTGTCTACCAATCCGACAGCATCATTTCTCTCTCTGTCTGCCCATCCAACAGCATCTTTTCTCTCTCTGTCTGCCAATCCGACAGCATCTTTTCTCTCTCTGTCTGCCAATCCGGCAGCATCTTTTCTCTCCCTGTCTGCCAATTCGACAGATTCTTTTCTCTCTCTGTCTGCCAATCCGACAGCATCTTTTCTCTCTCTGTCTGCCAATCCGACTGCATCTTTTCTCTCTATCTGCCAATCCGACAGCATCATTTCTTTCGCTATCTGCCAATCCGACAGCATCTTTTCTACCTCTGTCTGCCCATCCGACAGCATCTTTTCTCTCTCCGCCTGCCAATCCGACAGCATCTTTTCTCTCTGTCTGCCAATCCGACAGCATCTTTTCTCTTTCTGTCTGCCAATCCGACAGCATCTTTTCTCACTCTGTCTGCCAATCCGAAAGCAACTTTTCTCTCTCTGTCTGACAATCCGACAGCATCTTTTCTCTCTCTGTCTGCTAATCTGACAGCATCTTTTCTCTCTCTGTCTGCCAATCCGACAGCATCATTTCTCTCGCTATCTGCCAATCCGACAGCATCTTTTCTCTCTCCGACTGCCAATCCGACAGCATTTTTTCTCTCTCTGTCTGCCAATCCGACAGCATCTTTTCTCACTCTGTCTGCCAATCCGACAGCATCTTGTCTCTCTCTGTCTGCTAATCTGACAGCATCATTTCTCTCTCTGTCTGCCAATCCGACAGCATCATTTCTCCCTCTGTCTGCCAATCCGACAGCATCTTTCATCTCTCTGACTGCCAATCCGACAGCATTTTCTCTCTCTCTGTCTGCCAATCCGACAGCATCTTTTCTCACTCTGTCTGCCAATCCGACAGCATCTTATCTCTCTCTGTCTGCCAATCCGACTGCATCTTTTCTCTCTATCTGCCAATCCGACAGCATCATTTCTCTCGCTATCTGTCAATCCGACAGCATCTTTTCTACCTCTGTCTGCCCATCCGACAGCATCTTTTCTCTCTCCGCCTGCCAATCCGACAGCATCTTTTCTCTCTGTCTGCCAATCCAAAAGCAACTTTTCTCTCTCTGTCTGACAATCCGACAGCATCTTTTCTCTCTCTGTCTGCTAATCTGACAGCATCTTTTCTCTCTCTGTCTGCCAATCCGACAGCATCATTTCTCTCGCTATCTGCCAATCCGACAGCATCTTTTCTCTCTCCGACTGCCAATCCGACAGCTTCTTTTCTCTCTCTGTCTGCCAATCCGACATCAACTTTTCTCTCCCTGTCTGCCAATCCGACAGCAGTTTTCTCTCTGTCTGCCAATCCGACAGCTTATTTTCTCTCTCTGTCTGCCAATCCGACAGCATCTTCTCTCTCTCTGTCTGCCAACCCGACATCATCTTTTCTCTCTCTGTCTGCCAATCCGACAGCATCTTTTCTCACTCCGACTGCCAATCCGACAGCAACTTTTCTCTCTCTGTCTGCCAATCCGACAGCATCTTTTCTCTCTCTGTCTGCCAATCCGACAGCATCTTCTCTCTCTCTGTCAGCAAATCCGACAGCATCTTTTCTCTCTCTGTCTGCCAATCCGACAGCATCTTTTCTCTCTCTGTCTGCCAATCTGACTGCATCTTTTCTCTCTCTGTCTGCAAATCCGACAGCATCTTTTCTCTCTCTGTCTGCCAATCCGACAGCATCTTTTCTCTCTCTGTCTGCCAATCCGACAGCATCTTTTCTCTCTCTGTCTGCCAATCCGGCAGCATCTTTTCTCTCCCTGTCTGCCAATTCGACAGCATCTTTTCTCTCTCTGTCTGCCAATCCGACAGAATCTTTTCTCTCTCTGTCTGCCAATCCGACAGCATCTTTTCTCTCTCTGTCTGACAATCCGACAGTCCCTTTTCTCTCTGTCTGCCAATTCGACAGCATCTTTTCTCTCTCTGTCTGCCAATCCGACAGCATTTTTCTCACCCTGTCTGCCAATCCGACAGCATCTTTTCTCTCTCTGTCTGCCAATCCGACTGCATCTTTTCTCTCTATCTGCCAATCCGACAGCATCATTTCTCTCGCTATCTGCCAATCCGACAGCATCTTTTCTATCTCTGTCTGCCCATCCGACAGCATCTTTTCTCTCTCTGTCTGCCAATCCAACATCATCTTTACCCTCTCTGTCTGCCAATCCGACAGCATCTTTTCTCTCTCCGCCTGCCAATCCGACAGCATCTTTTCTCTGTCTGCCAATCCGACAGCATCTTTTCTCTCTCTGTCTGCCAATCCGACAGCCTTTTTTCTCACACTGTCTGCCAATCCGAAAGCAACTTTTCTCTCTCTGTCTGACAATCCGACAGCATCTTTTCTCTCTCTGTCTGCTAATCTGACAGCTTCTTTTCTCTCTCTGTCTGCCAATCCGACAGCATCATTTCTCTCGCTATCTGCCAATCCGACAGCATCTTTTCTATCTCTGTCTGCCAATCCGACAGCATCTTTTCTCTCCCTGTCGGACAATCCGACAGCATCTTTTCTCTCCCTGTCTGCCAATCCGACAGCATCTTTTCTCTCTCTGTCTGCCAATCCGACAGCATCTTTTCTCTCTCTCTCTGCCAATCCGACATCATCTTTTCTCTCTCTGTCTGCCAATCCGACAGCATCTTTTCTCACTCCGACTGCCAATCCGACAGCAACCTTTCTCTCTCTGTCTGACAATCCGACAGCATCTTTTCTCTCTCTGTCTGCCAATCCGACAGCATCTTCTCTCTCTCTGTCAGCAAATCCGACAGCATCTTTTCTCTCTCTGTCTGCCAATCCGACAGCATCTTTTGTCTCTCTGTCTGCCAATCTGACTGCATCTTTTCTCTCTCTGTCTGCAAATCCGACAGCATCTTTTCTCTCTCTGTCTTCCAATCCGACAGCATCTTTTCTCTCTCTGTCTACCAATTCGACAGCATCTTTTCTCACCCTGTCTGCCAATCCGACAGCATCTTTTCTCCCTCTGTCTGCCAATCCGACAGCATCTTTTCTCTCTCTGTCTACCAATTCGACAGCTTCTTTTCTCTCTCTGTCTACCAATCCGACAGCATCTTTTCTCTCTCTGTCTACCAATTCGACAGCATCTTTTCTCACCCTGTCTGCCAATCCGACAGCATCTTTTCTCTCTCTCTCTGCCAATCCGACAGCATTTTTTCTCTCTCTGTCTGCCAATCCGACAGCATCTTTTCTCTCTCTGTCTGCCAATCCGACAGCAGCTTTTCTCTCTCTCTCTGCCAATCCAACAGAATCTTTCCCCGCTCGGTCTGCCAATCCGACAGCATCTTTTCTCTCACTGTCGGCCAATCCGAAAGCATCTTTTCTCTCTCTGTCTGCCAATCCGACAGCATCTTGTCTCTCTCTGTCTGCCAATCCGACAGCATCTTTTCTCTCTCTGTCTGCCAATCCGACAGCATCGTTTCTCTCTCTGTCTGCCAATCCGACAGCACCTTTTCTCTCACTGTCTGCCAATCCGAAAGCATCTTTTCTCACTCTGTCTGCCAATCCGACAGCATCTTTTCTCTCTCTGACTGCCAATCCGACAGCATCTTTTCTCTCTCTGTCTGCCAATCCGACAGCATCTTTTCTCTCTCTGACTGCCAATCCGACAGCATCTTTTCTCACTCTGTCTGCCAATCCGACAGCATCTTTTCTCTCTCTGTCTGCCAATCCGACAGCATCTTTTCTCTCTCTGTCTGCCAATCCGACAGCATTTTTTCTCTCTCTCTCTGACAATCCGACAACATCTTTTCTCTCTCTACTGCCAATCCGACAGCATCTTTTCTCTCTCTGTCTGCCAATCCGACAGCATCTTTTCTCTCTCTGTCTGCCAATCCGACAGTGTCTTTTCTATGTCTGCCAATCCAACAGTATCTTTTCTCTCTCTGTCTGCCAATCCGAAAGCATCTTTTCCCTCCCTGTCTGCCAATCCGACAGCATCTTTTCTCTCTCTGTCTGCTAATCCGACAGCATCTTTTCTCTCTCTGTCTGCCAATCCGACAGTATCTTTTCTCTGTCTGCCAATCCGAGAGTATCTTTTCCCTCTCTGATGTAAGAAAAAGGAGGCTTACCATCAAGTAACTTTAAAGTAAGCTTTAAGTAACTTATAAACACACTATACACAAGAGAGGTCTTTACCATGACTCTGGTAGAAGCCTCTTACAATACTGAACAGACCAGTATCTATAACAGTCCAACAGGAAGTGACACATGACAGGAAGTGAGGTATGTACACAGTTCATAGTTCATAGTTCACAGTTCACAGGAAGTGATGACATAACTTCCCGGAAGTTATTATTTTTATCACCCTCTCTGTCTGCCAATCCGACAGCATCTTTTCCCTCCCTGCCTGCCAATCAGACAGCAACTTTTCTCTCTCTGTCTGACAATCCGACAGCATCATTTCTCTCTCTGTCTGCCAATCCGACAGCAAATTTTCTCTCTCTGTCTGACAATCCGACAGCATCTTTTCTCTCTCTGTCTGACAATCCGGCAGCATCTTTACTCTCCCTGTCTGCCAATCCGACAGCATCTTTTCTCTCTCTGTCTGCCAATCCGACAGCATCTTTTCTCTCTCTGTCTGCCAATCCGACAGCATCTTTTCCCTCCCTGTCTGTCAATCCGACAGTATCTTTTCCCTCCCTCTCTGTCAAACCGACAGCATCTTTTCTCTCTCTGTCTGCCAATCCGACAGCATTTTTCTCTCTCTGTCTGCCAATCCGACAGCATCTTTTCTCTCTGTCTGCCAATCCGACAGCATCTTCTCTCTCTCTGTCTGCCAATCCGACATCATCTTTTCTCTCTGTCTGCCAATCCGACAGCATCTTTTCTCTCTCTGTCTGCCAATCCGACAGCAACTTTTCTCTCTCTGTCTGCCAATCCGACATCATCTTTTCTCTCTCTGTCTGCCACTCCGACAGCATCTTTTCTCTCTCTGTCTGCCAATCCGACAGCATCTTTTCTCTCTCTGTCTGCCAATCCGACAGTATCTTTTCTATGTCTGCCAATCCAACAGTATCTTTTCTCTCTCTGTCTGCCAATCCGAAAGCATCTTTTCCCTCCCTGTCTGCCAATCCGACAGCTTCTTTTCTCTCTCTGTCTGCTAATCCGACAGCATCTTTTCTCTCTCTGTCTGCCAATCCGACAGTATATTTTCTCTGTCTGCCAATCCGAGAGTATCTTTTCCCTCTCTGTCTGCCAATCCGACAGCATCTTTTCCCTCCCTGCCTGCCAATCCGACAGCAACTTTTCTCTCTCTGTCTGACAATCCGACAGCATCTTTTCTCTCTCTGTCTGCCAATCCGACAGTATCTTTTCTCTGTCTGCCAATCCAACAGTATCTTTTCTCTCTCTGTCTGCCAATCCGAAAGCATCTTTTCCCTCCCTGTCTGCCAATCCGACAGTATCTTTTCTATGTCTGCCAATCCAACAGTATCTTTTCTCTCTCTGTCTGCCAATCCGAAAGCATCTTTTCCCTCCCTGTCTGCCAAACCGACAGCATCTTTTCTCTCTCTGTCTGCTAATCCGACAGCATCTTTTCTCTCTCTGTCTGCCAATCCGACAGTATATTTTCCCTGTCTGCCAATCCGAGAGTATCTTTTCCCTCTCTGTCTGCCAATCCGCCAGCATCTTTTCCCTCCCTGCCTGCCAATCCGACAGCAACTTTTCTCTCTCTGTCTGACAATCCGACAGCATCATTTCTCTCTCTGTCTGCCAATCCGACAGCAAATTTTCTCTCTCTGTCTGACAATCCGACAGCATCTTTTCTCTCTCTGTCTGACAATCCAGCAGCATCTTTATTCTCCCTGTCTGCCAATCCGACAGCATCTTTACTCACTCTGTCTGACATTCCGACAGCATCTTTTCTCTCTCTGTCTGACATTCCGACAGCATCTTTTCTCTCCCTGTCTGCCAATCCGACAGCATCTTTTCTCTCTCTGTCTGCCAATCCGACAGCATCTTTTCTCTCTCTGTCTGCCAATCCGACAGCATCTTTTCCCTCTCTGTCTGTCAATCCGACATCATCTTTTCTCTCTCTGTCTGCCAATCCGACAGCATTTTTCTCTCTCTGTCTGCCAATCCGACAGCATCATTTCTCTCTGTCTGCCAATCCGACAGCATCTTCTCTCTCTCTGTCTGCAAATCCGACAGCATCTTTTTTCTCTCTGTCGACCAATCAGATTGCATCTTTTCTCTCTCTGTCTGCAAATCCGACAGCATCTTATCTCTCTCTGTCTACCAATCCGACAGCATCTTTTCTGTCTCTGTCCACCAATTCGACAGCATCTTTTCTCACCCTGTCTGCCAATCCGACAGCATCTTTTCTCCATCTGTCTGCCAATCCGACAGAATCTTATCTCTCTCTGTCTGCCAATCCGACAGCATTTTTTCTCTCTCTGTCTGCCAATCCGACAGCATCTTTTCTCTCTCTCTCTGCCAATCCGACAGCAGCTTTACTCTCTCTCTCTGCCAATCAAACAGATTCTTTTCCCTCTCTGTCTGCCAATCTGACAGCATCGTTTCTCTCTCTGTCTGCCAATCCGACAGCATCTTTTCTCTCTGTCTGCCAAACCGACAGCATCTTTTCTCTTTCTGTCTGCCAATCCGACAGCATCTTTTCTCTCTCTGTCTGCCAATCCGACAGCAGCTTTACTCTCTCTCTCTGCCAATCCGACAGAATCTTTTCCCTCTCTGTCTGCCAATCCGACAGCATCTTTTCTCTCTCTGTCTGCCAATCCGACAGCATCTTTTCTATCTCTGTCTGCCAATCCGACAGCATCTTTTCTCTCACTGTCTGCCAATCCGATAGGATCTTTTCTCCCCCTGTCTGCCAATCCGACAGCATCTTTTCTCGCTCTGTCTGCCAATCCGACAGCATCTTTTCTCACTCTGTCTGCCAATCTGACAGCATCTTTTCTCTCTCTGGCTTCCAATCCGACAGCATCTTTTCTCTCTCTGTCTGCCAATCCGACAGCATCTTTTCTCTCTCTCTCTGACAATCCGACAGCATCTTTTCTCTCTCTACTGCCAATCCGACAGCATCTTTTCTCTCTTTGTCTGCCAATCCGACATCATCTTTTCTCTCTCTGTCTGCCAATCCGACAGCATTTTTCTCTCTCTGTCTGCCAATCCGACAGCATCTTTTCTCTCTCTGTCTGCCAATCCGACAGCATCTTCTCTCTCTCTGTCTGCCAATCCGACATCATCTTTTCTCTCTCTGTCTGCCAATCCGACAGCATCTTTTCTCTCTCTGTCTGCCAATCTGACAGCATATTTTCTCACTTTGACTGCCAATCCGATAGCAACTTTTCTCTCTCTGTCTGACAATCCGACTGCATCTTTTCTCTCTCTGTCTGCCAATCCGACAGCATCTTCTCTCTCTCTGTCTGCAAATCTGAGAGCATCTTTTTTCTCTCTGTCTACCAATCCGACTGCATCTTTTCTCTCCCTGTCTGCAAATCCGACAGCATCTTATCTCTCTCTGTCTACCAATCCGACAGCATCTTTTCTGTCTGTCTACCAATTCGACAGCATCTTTTCTCTCTCTACTGCCAATCCGACAGCATCTTTTCTCTCTCTGTCTGCCAATCCGACAGCATCTTTTCTCTCTCTGTCTGCCAATCCGCCAGCATCTTTTCTCTCTCTGTCTGCCAATCCGACAGTATCTTTTCTATGTCTGCCAATCCAACAGTATCTTTTCTCTCTATGTCTGCCAATCCGAAAGCATCTTTTCCCTCCCTGTCTGCCAATCCGACAGCATCTTTTCTCTCTCTGTCTGCTAATCCGACAGCATCTTTTCTCTCTCTGTCTGCCAATCGACAGTATCTTTTCTCTGTCTGCCAATCCGAGAGTATCCTTTCCCTCTCTGTCTGCCAATCCGACAGCATCTTTTCCCTCCCTGCCTGCCAATCCGACAGCAACTTTTCTCTCTCTGTCTGACAATCCGACAGCATCATTTCTCTCTCTGTCTGCCAATCCGACAGCAAATTTTCTCTCTCTGTCTGACAATCCGACAGCATCTTTTCTCTCTCTGTCTGACAATCCGGCAGCATCTTTACTCTCCCTGTCTGCCAATCCGGCAGCATCTTTACTCACTCTGTCTGACATTCCGACAGCATCTTTTCTCTCTCTGTCTGACATTCCGACAGCATCTCTTCTCTACCTGTCTGCCAATCCGACAGCATCTTTTCTCTCTCTGTCTGCCAATCCGACAGTATCTTTTCTATGTCTGCCAATCCAACAGTATCTTTTCTCTCTCTGTCTGCCAATCCGAAAGCATCTTTTCCCTCCCTGTCTGCCAAACCGACAGCATCTTTTCTCTCTCTGTCTGCTAATCCGACAGCATCTTTTCTCTCTCTGTCTGCCAATCCGACAGTATATTTTCTCTGTCTGCCTATCCGAGAGTATCTTTTCCCTCTCTGTCTGCCAATCCGACAGCATCTTTTCCCTCCCTGCCTGCCAATCCGACAGCAACTTTTCTCTCTCTGTCTGACAATCCGACAGCATCATTTCTCTCTCTGTCTGCCAATCCGACAGCAAATTTTCTCTCTCTGTCTGACAATCCGACAGCATCTTTTCTCTCTCTGTCTGACAATCCGGCAGCATCTTTATTCTCCCTGTCTGCCAATCCGACAGCATCTTTACTCACTCTGTCTGACATTCCGACAGCATCTTTTCTCTCTCTGTCTGACATTCCGACAGCATCTTTTCTCTCCCTGTCTGCCAATCCGACAGCATCTTTTCTCTCTCTGTCTGCCAATCCGACAGCATCTTTTCTCTCTCTGTCTGCCAATCCGACAGCATCTTTTCCCTCTCTGTCTGTCAATCCGACATCATCTTTTCTCTCTCTGTCTGCCAATCCGACAGCATTTTTCTCTCTCTGTCTGCCAATCCGACAGCATCTTTTCTCTCTGTCTGCCAATCCGACAGCATCTTCTCTCTCTCTGTCTGCAAATCCGACAGCATCTTTTTTCTCTCTGTCTACCAATCAGATTGCATCTTTTCTCTCTCTGTCTGCAAATCCGACAGCATCTTATCTCTCTCTGTCTACCAATCCGACAGCATCTTTTCTGTCTCTGTCTACCAATTCGACAGCATCTTTTCTCACCCTGTCTGCCAATCCGACAGCATCTTTTCTCCATCTGTCTGCCAATCCGACAGAATCTTATCTCTCTCTGTCTGCCAATCCGACAGCATTTTTTCTCTCTCTGTCTGCCAATCCGACAGCATCTTTTCTCTCTCTCTCTGCCAATCCGACAGCAGCTTTACTCTCTCTCTCTGCCAATCAAACAGAATCTTTTCCCTCTCTGTCTGCCAATCTGACAGCATCGTTTCTCTCTCTGTCTGCCAATCCGACAGCATCTTTTCTCTCTGTCTGCCAAACCGACAGCATCTTTTCTCTTTCTGTCTGCCAATCCGACAGCATCTTCTCTCTCTCTGTCTGCCAATCCGACAGCAGCTTTCCTCTCTCTCTCTGCCAATCCGACAGAATCTTTTCCCTCTCTGTCTGCCAATCCGACAGCATCTTTTCTCTCTCTGTCTGCCAATCCGACAGCATCTTTTCTCTCTCTGTCTGCCAATCCGACAGCATCTTTTCTCTCACTGTCTGCCAATCCGATAGGATCTTTTCTCCCCCTGTCTGCCAATCCGACAGCATCTTTTCTCGCTCTGTCTGCCAATCCGACAGCATCTATTCTCTCTCTGTCTGCCAATCCGACAGCATCTTTTCTCACTCTGTCTGCCAATCTGACAGCATCTTTTCTCTCTCTGGCTTCCAATCCGACAGCATCTTTTCTCTCTCTGTCTGCCAATCCGACAGCATCTTTTCTCTCTCTCTCTGACAATCCGACAGCATCTTTTCTCTCTCTACTGCCAATCCGACAGCATCTTTTCTCTCTTTGTCTGCCAATCCGACATCATCTTTTCTCTCTCTGTCTGCCAATCCGACAGCATTTTTCTCTCTCTGTCTGCCAATCCGACAGCATCTTTTCTCTCTCTGTCTGCCAATCCGACAGCATCTTCTCTCTCTCTGTCTGCCAATCCGACATCATCTTTTCTCTCTCTGTCTGCCAATCCGACAGCATCTTTTCTCTCTCTGTCTGCCAATCCGACAGCATATTTTCTCACTTTGACTGCCAATCCGATAGCAACTTTTCTCTCTCTGTCTGACAATCCGACTGCATCTTTTCTCTCTCTGTCTGCCAATCCGACAGCATCTTCTCTCTCTCTGTCTGCAAATCTGAGAGCATCTTTTTTCTCTCTGTCTACCAATCCGACTGCATCTTTTCTCTCCCTGTCTGCAAATCCGACAGCATCTTATCTCTCTCTATCTACCAATCCGACAGCATCTTTTCTGTCTGTCTACCAATTCGACAGCATCTTTTCTCTCTCTACTGCCAATCCGACAGCATCTTTTCTCTCTCTGTCTGCCAATCCGACATCATCTATTCTCTCTCTGTCTGCCAATCCGACAGCATCTTTTCTCTCTCTGTCTGCCAATCCGCCAGCATCTTTTCTCTCTCTGTCTGCCAATCCGACAGTATCTTTTCTATGTCTGCCAATCCAACAGTATCTTTTCTCTCTATGTCTGCCAATCCGAAAGCATCTTTTCCCTCCCTGTCTGCCAATCCGACAGCATCATTTCTCTCTCTGTCTGCCAATCCGACAGCAAATTTTTTCTCTCTGTCTGACAATCCGACAGCATCTTTTCTCTCTCTGTCTGACAATCCGGCAGCATCTTTACTCTCCCTGTCTGCCAATCCGGCAGCATCTTTACTCACTCTGTCTGACATTCCGACAGCATCTTTTCTCTCTCTGTCTGACATTCCGACAGCATCTCTTCTCTACCTGTCTGCCAATCCGACAGCATCTTTTCTCTCTCTGTCTGCCAATCCGACAGCATCTTTTCTCTCTCTATCTGCCAATCCAACAGCATCTTTTCCCTCTCTGTCTGTCAATCCGACAGCGTCTTTTCTCTCTCTGTCTGCCAATCCGACAGCATTTTTATCTCTCTGTCTGCCAATCCGACAGCATCTTCTCTCTCTCTGTCTGCCAATCCGACATCATCTTTTCTCTCTCTGTCTGCCAATCCGACAGCATCTTTTCTCTCTCTGTCTGCCAATCCGACAGCATATTTTCTCACTCTGTCTGCCAATCCGACAGCAACTTTTCTCTCTCTGTCTGCCAATCCGACAGCATCTTTTCTCTCTCTGTCTGCCAATCCGACAGTATCTTTTCTATGTCTGCCAATCCAACAGTATCTTTTCTCTCTCTGTCTGCCAATCCGAAAGCATCTTTTCCCTTCCTGTCTGCCAATCCGACAGCATCTTTTCTCTCTCTGTCTGCTAATCCGACAGCACCTTTTCAGTCTCTGTCTGCCAATCCGACAGCATCATTTCTCTCTCTGTCTGCCAATCCGACAGTATCTTTTCTATGTCTGCCAATCCAACAGTATCTTTTCTCTCTCTGTCTGCCAATCCGAGAGTATCTTTTCCCTCTCTGTCTGCCAATCCGACAGCATCTTTTCCCTTCCTGCCTGCCAATCCGACAGCAACTTTTCTCTCTCTGTCTGACAATCCGGCAGCATCATTTCTCTCTCTGTCTGCCAATCCGACAGCAACTTTTGTCTCTCTGTCTGACAATCCGACAGCATCATTTCTCTCTCTGTCTGCCAATCCCACAGCAAATTTTCTCTCTCTGTCTGACAATCCGACAGCATCTTTTCTCTCTCTGTCTGACAATCCGGCAGCATCTTTTCTCTCTATGTCTGCCAATCCGAAAGCATCTTTTCCCTCCCTGTCTGCCAATCCGACAGCATCTTTTCTCTCTCTGTCTGCTAATCCGACAGCATCTTTTCTCTCTCTGTCTGCCAATCCGACAGTATCTTTTCTCTGTCTGCCAATCCGAGAGTATCTTTTCCCTCTCTGTCTGCCAATCCGACAGCATCTTTTCCCTCCCTGCCTGCCAATCCGGCAGCATCTTTTCTGTCTCTGTCTGCTAATCCGACAGCATCTTATCTCTCTCTGTCTGCCAATCCGACAGCATTTTTTCTCTGTCTGCCAATCCGACAGTATCTCTTCTCTGTCTGCCAATCCGAGAGTATCTTTTCCCTCTCTGTCTGCCAATCCGGCAGCATCTTTTCTGTCTCTGTCTGCCAATCCGACAGCATCTTATCTCTCTCTGTCTGCCAATCCGACAGCATCTTTTCTCTCTCTGTCTGCCAATCCGACAGCATCTTTTCTCTCTCTGTCTGCCAATCCGACAGCATCTTTTCTCTCACTGTCTGCCAATCCGCCAGTATCTTTTCTCCCCCTGTCTGCCAATCCGACAGCATCTTTTCTCGCTCTGTCTGCCAATCCGACAGCATCTTTTCTCACTCTGTCTGCCAATCCGACAGCATCTATTCTCTCTCTGTCTGCCAATCCGACAGCATCTTTTCTCACTCTGTCTGCCAATCTGACAGCATCTTTTCTCTCTCTGGCTTCCAATCCGACAGCATCTTTTCTCTCTCTGTCTGCCACTCCGACAGCATCTCTTCTCACTCTGTTTGCCAATCTGACAGCATCTTTTCTCTCTCTCTCTGACAATCCGACAGCATCTTTTCTCTCTCGACTGCCAATCCGACAGCATCTTTTCTCTCTTTGTCTGCCAATCCGACATCATCTTTTCTCTCTCTGTCTGCCAATCCGACAGCATTTTTCTCTCTCTGTCTGCCAATCCGACAGCATCTTTTCTCTCTCTGTCTGCCAATCCGACAGCATCTTTTCCCTCTCTGTCTGTCAATCCGACATCATCTTTTCTCTCTCTGTCTGCCAATCCGACAGCATTTTTCTCTCTCTGTCTGCCAATCCGACAGCATCTTTTCTCTCTGTCTGCCAATCCGACAGCATCTTCTCTCTCTCTGTCTGCAAATCCGACAGCATCTTTTTTCTCTCTGTCTACCAATCAGATTGCATCCTTTCTCTCTCTGTCTGCAAATCCGCCAGCATCTTATCTCTCTCTGTCTACCAATCCGACAGCATCTTTTCTGTCTCTGTCTACCAATTCGACACCATCTTTTCTCACCCTGCCTGCCAATCCGACAGCATCTTTTCTCCATCTGTCTGCCAATCCGACAGAATCTTATCTCTCTCTGTCTGCCAATCCGACAGCATTTTTTCTCTCTCTGTCTGCCAATCCGACAGCATCTTTTCTCTCTCTCTCTGCCAATCCGACAGCAGCTTTACTCTCTCTCTCTGCCAATCAAACAGAATCTTTTCCCTCTCTGTCTGCCAATCCGACAGCATCTTTTCTCTCTCTGTCTGCCAATCCGACAGCATCTTTTCTCTCTGTCTGCCATACCAACAGCATCTTTTCTCTTTCTGTCTGCCAATCCGACAGCATCTTCGCTCTCTCTGCCTGCCAATCCGACAGCAGCTGTACTCTCTCTCTCTGCCAATCCGACAGAATCTTTTCCCTCTCTGTCTGCCAATCCGACAGCATCTTTTCTCTCTCTGTCTGCCAATCCGACAGCATCTTTTCTCTCTCTGTCTGCCAATCCGACAGCATCTTTTCTCTCACTGTCTGCCAAACCGACAGGATCTTTTCTCCCCCTGTCTGCCAATTCGACAGCATCTTTTCTCGCTCTGTCTGCCAATCCGACAGCATCTTTTCTCACTCTGTCTGCCAATCCGACAGCATCTATTCTCTCTCTGTCTGCCAATCCGACAGCATCTTTTCTCACTCTGTCTGCCAATCTGACAGCATCTTTTCTCTCTCTGGCTTCCAATCCGACAGCATCTTTTCTCTCTCTGTCTGCCAATCCGACAGCATCTTTTCTCTCTCTCTCTGACAATCCCACAGCATCTTTTCTCTCTCTACTGCCAATCCGACAGCATCTTTTCTCTCTTTGTCTGCCAATCCGACATCATCTTTTCTCTCTCTGTCTGCTAATCCGACAGCATTTTTCTCTCTCTGTCTGCCAATCCGACAGCATCTTTTCTCTCTCTGTCTGCCAATCCGACAGCATCTTCTCTCTCTCTGTCTGCCAATCCGACATCATCTTTTCTCTCTCTGTCTGCCAATCCGACAGCATCTTTTCTCTCTCTGTCTGCCAATCCGACAGCATATTTTCTCTCTCTGTCTGCCAATCCGACAGCATATTTTCTCACTCTGTCTGCCAATCCGACAGCAACTTTTCTCTCTCTGTCTGCCAATCCGACAGCATCTTTTCTCTCTCTGTCTGCCAATCCGACAGTACCTTTTCTATGTCTGCCAATCCAACAGTATCTTTTCTCTCTCTGTCTGCCAATCCGAAAGCATCTTTTCCCTCCCTGTCTGCCAATCCGACAGCATCTTTTCTCTCTCTGTCTGCTAATCCGACAGCGTCTTTTCTGTCTCTGTCTGCCAATCCGACAGCATCATTTCTCTCTCTGTCTGCCAATCCGACAGTATCTTTTCTATGTCTGCCAATCCAACAGTAGCTTTTCTCTCTCTGTCTGCCAATCCGAGAGTATCTTTTCCCTCTCTGTCTGCCAATCCGACAGCATCTTTTCCCTCCCTGCCTGCCAATCCGACAGCAACTTTTCTCTCTCTGTCTGACAATCCGACAGCATCATTTCTCTCTCTGTCTGCCAATCCGACAGCAAATTTTCTCTCTCTGTCTGACAATCCGACAGCATCTTTTCTCTCTCTGTCTGACAATCCGGCAGCATCTTTACTCTCCCTGTCTGCCAATCCGACAGCATCTTTCCTCTCTCTGTCTGAAATTCCGACAGCATCTTTTCTCTCTCTGTCTGACATTCCGACAGCAACTTTTCTCTCCCTGTCTGCCAATCCGACAGCATCTTTTCTCTCTCTGTCTGCCAATCCGACAGCATCTTTTCTCTCTCTGTCTGCCAATCCGAAAGCATCTTTTCCCTCTCTGTCTGTCAATCCGACAGCATCTTTTCTCTCTGTCTGCCAATCCGACTGCATCTTTTCTCTCTCTGTCTGCAAATCCGACAGCATCTTATCTCTCTCTGTCTACCAATCCGACAGCATCTTTTCTGTCTCTGTCTAAAAATTCGACAGCATCTTTTCTCACCCTGTCTGCCAATCCGACAGCATCTTTTCTCCATCTGTCCGCCAATCCGACAGCATCTTTTCTCTCTCTGTCTGCCAATCCGACAGCATCTTTTCTCTCTCTGTCTGCAAATCCGACAGCATCTTTTCTCTCTCTGTCTGCCAATCCGACAGCATCTTTTCTCTCTGTCTGCCAATCCGACAGCATTTTTTCTCTCTCTCTCTGACTATCCGACAACATCTTTTCTCTCTCTACTGCCAATCCGACAGCATCTTTTCTCCCTCTGTCTGCCAATCCGACATCATCTTTTCTCTCTCTGTCTGCCAATCCGACTGCATCTTTTCTCTCTCTGTCTGCAAATCCGACAGCATCTTATCTCTCTCTGTCTACCAATCCGACAGCATCTTTTCTGTCTGTCTACCAATTCGACAGCATCTTTTCTCACCCTGTCTGCCAATCCGACAGCATCTTTTCTCCATTTGTCTGCCAATCCGACAGCATCTTATCTCTCTCTGTCTGCCAATCCGACAGCATATTTTCTCTCTCTGTCTGCCAATCCTACAGCATCTTTTCTCTCTCTGTCTGCCAATCCGACAGCAGCTTTACTCTCTCTCTCTGCCAATCAAACAGAATCTTTTCCCTCTCTGTCTGCCAATCCGACAGCATCTTTTCTCTCTCTGTCTGCCAATCCGACAGCATCTTTTCTCTCACTGACTGCCAATCCGACAGCATCTTTTGTCACTCTGTCTGCCAATCCGACAGCATCTTTTCTCTCTCTGTCTGCCAATCCGACAGCATCTTTTCTCTCTCTGTCTGCCAATCCGACAGCATCTTTTCACTCTCTGTCTGCCAATTCGACAGCATTTTTTCTCTCTCTCTCTGACAATCCGACAACATCTTTTCTCTCTCTGCTGCCAATCCGACAGCATCTTTTCTCTCTTTGTCTGCCAATCCGACATCATCTATTCTCTCTCTGTCTGCCAATCCGACAGCATCATTTCTCTCTCTGTCTGCCAATCCGACAGCATCTTTTCTCTCTCTGCCTGGCAATCCGACAGTATCTTTTCTATGTCTGCCAATCCAACAGTATCTTTTCTCTCTCTGTCTGCCAATCCGACAGCATCTTTTCCCTCCCTGTCTGCCAATCCGACAGCATCTTTTCTCTCTCTGTCTGCTAATCCGACAGCATCTTTTCTCTCTCTGTCTGCCAATCCGACAGTATCTTTTCTCTGTCTGCCAATCCGAGAGTATCTTTTCCCTCTCTGTCTGCCAATCCGACAGCATCTTTTCCCTCCCTGCCTGCCAATCCGACAGCAACTTTTCTCTCTCTGTCTGACAATCCGACAGCATCATTTCTCTCTCTGTCTGCCAATCCGACAGCAAATTTTCTCTCTCTGTCTGACAATCCGACAGCATCTTTTCTCTCTCTGTCTGACAATCCGGCAGCATCTTTACTCTCCCTGTCTGCCAATCCGACAGCATCTTTACTCACTCTGTCTGACATTCCGACAGCATCTTTTCTCTCTCTGTCTGACATTCCGACAGCATCTTTTCTCTACCTGTCTGCCAATCCGACAGCATCTTTTCTCTCTCTGTCCGCCAATCAGACAGCATCTTTTCTCTCTCTGTCTGCCAATCCGACAGCATCTTTTCCCTCTCTGTCTGTCAATCCGACAGCATCTTTTCTCTCGCTGTCTGCCAATCCGACAGCATTTTTCTCTCTCTGTCTGCCAATCCGACAGCATCTTTTCTCTCTGTCTGCCAATCCGACAGCATCTTCTCTCTCTCTGTCTGCCAATCCGACATCATCTTTTCTCTCTCTGTCTGCCAATCCGACAGCATATTTTCTCACTCTGTCTGCCAATCCGACAGCAACTTTTCTCTCTCTGTCTGCCAATCCGACAGCATCTTTTCTCTCTCTGTCTGCCAATCCGACAGTATCTTTTCTATGTCTGCCAATCCAACAGTATCTTTTCTCTCTCTGTCTGCCAATCCGAAAGCATCTTTTCCCTCCCTGTCTGCCAATCCGACAGCATCTTTTCTCCCTCTGTCTGCTAATCCGACAGCGTCTTTTCTGTCTCTGCCTGCCAATCCGACAGCATCATTTCTCTCTCTGTCTGCCAATCCGACAGTATCTTTTCTATGTCTGCCAATCCAACAGTATCTTTTCTCTCTCTGTCTGCCAATCCGAGAGTATCTTTTCCCTCTCTGTCTGCCAATCCGACAGCATCTTTTCCCTCCCTGCCTGCCAATCCGACAGCAACTTTTCTCTCTCTGTCTGACAATCCGACAGCATCATTTCTCTCTCTGTCTGCCAATCCGACAGCAAATTTTCTCTCTCTGTCTGACAATCCGACAGCATCTTTTCTCTCTCTGTCTGACAATCCGGCAGCATCTTTACTCTCCCTGTCTGCAAATCCGACAGCATCTTTTCTCTCTCTGTCTGAAATTCCGACAGCATCTTTTCTCTCTCTGTCTGACATTCCGACAGCAACTTTTCTCTCCCTGTCTGCCAATCCGACAGCATCTTTTCCCTCTCTGTCTGTCAATCCGACAGCATCTTTTCTCTCTGTCTGCCAATCCGACAGCATTTTTCTCTCTCTGTCTGCCAATCCGACAGCATTTTTTCTCTCTGTCTGCCAATCCGACAGCATCTTCTCTCTCTCTGTCTGCAAATCCGACAGCATCTTTTTTCTCTCTGTCTACCAATCAGACTGCATCTTTTCTCTCTCTGTCTGCAAATCCGACAGCATCTTATCTCTCTCTGTCCGCCAATCAGACAGCATCTTATCTCTCTCTGTCTGCAAATCCGACAGCATCTTATCTCTCTCTGTCTACCAATCCGACAGCATCTTTTCTGTCTCTGTCTAAAAATTCGACAGCATCTTTTCTCACCCTGTCTGCCAATCCGACAGCATCTTTTCTCCATCTGTCTGCCAATCCGACAGCATCTTTTCTCTCTCTGTCTGCCAATCCGACAGCATCTTTTCTCTCTCTGTCTGCCAGTCCGACAGCATCTTTTCTCCAATTCGACAGCATCTTTTCTCACCCTGTCTGCCAATCAGACAGCATCTTTTCTCCATCTGTCTGCCAATCCTGCAGCATATTTTCTCTCTCTGTCTGCCAATCCGACAGCATTTTTTCTCTCTCTGTCTGCCAATCCGACAGCATCTTTTCTATCTCTGTCTGCCAATCCGACAGCATCTTTTCTCACCCTGTCTGCCAATCCGACAGCATCTTTTCTCTCTCTGTCTGCCAATCCGACAGCATCATTTCTCTCTCTCTCTGACAATCCGACAGCATCTTTTCACTCTCTACTGCCAATCCGACAGCATCATTTCTCTCTCTGTCTGCCTATCCGACAGCATCTTTTCTCTCTCTGTCTGCCAATCCGACATCATCTTTTCTCTCACTGTCTGCCAATCCGACAGTATCTTTTCTCCCCCTGTCTGCCAATCCGACAGCATCATTTCTCTCTCTGTCTGCCAATCCGACAGCATCTTTTCTCTCTCTGTCTGCCAATCCGACAGCATCTTTTCTCAGCCTGTCTGCCAATCCGACAGCATCTTTTCTCTCTCTGTCTGCCAATCCGACAGCATCATTTCTCTCTCTCTCTGACAATCCGACAGCATCTTTTCTCTCTCGACTGCCAATCCGACAGCATCATTTCTCTCTCTGTCTGCCAATCCGACAGCTTCTTTTCTCTCTCTGTCTGTCAATCCGACAGCATCTTTTCTCTCTGTCTGCCAATCCGACAGCATTTTTCTCTCTCTCTCTGCCAATCCGACAGCATCTTTTCTCTCTGTCTGCCAATCCGACAGCCTCTTCTCTCTCTCTGTCTGCCAATCCGACATCATCTTTTCTCTCTCTGTCTGCCAATCCGACAGCATATTTTCTCACTCTGTCTGCCAATCCGACAGCAACTTTTCTCTCTCTGTCTGCCAATCCGACAGCATCTTTTCTCTCTCTGTCTGCCAATCCGACAGTATCTTTTCTATGTCTGCCAATCCAACAGTATCTTTTCTCTCTCTGTCTGCCAATCCGAAAGCATCTTTTCCCTCCCTGTCTGCCAATCCGACAGCATCTTTTCTCCCTCTGTCTGCTAATCCGACAGCGTCTTTTCTGTCTCTGCCTGCCAATCCGACAGCATCATTTCTCTCTCTGTCTGCCAATCCGACAGTATCTTTTCTATGTCTGCCAATCCAACAGTATCTTTTCTCTCTCTGTCTGCCAATCCGAGAGTATCTTTTCCCTCTCTGTCTGCCAATCCGACAGCATCTTTTCCCTCCCTGCCTGCCAATCCGACAGCAACTTTTCTCTCTCTGTCTGACAATCCGACAGCATCATTTCTCTCTCTGTCTGCCAATCCGACAGCAAATTTTCTCTCTCTGTCTGACAATCCGACAGCATCTTTTCTCTCTCTGTCTGACAATCCGGCAGCATCTTTACTCTCCCTGTCTGCAAATCCGACAGCATCTTTTCTCTCTCTGTCTGAAATTCCGACAGCATCTTTTCTCTCTCTGTCTGACATTCCGACAGCAACTTTTCTCTCCCTGTCTGCCAATCCGACAGCATCTTTTCCCTCTCTGTCTGTCAATCCGACAGCATCTTTTCTCTCTGTCTGCCAATCCGACAGCATTTTTCTCTCTCTGTCTGCCAATCCGACAGCATTTTTTCTCTCTGTCTGCCAATCCGACAGCATCTTCTCTCTCTCTGTCTGCAAATCCGACAGCATCTTTTTTCTCTCTGTCTACCAATCAGACTGCATCTTTTCTCTCTCTGTCTGCAAATCCGACAGCATCTTATCTCTCTCTGTCCGCCAATCAGACAGCATCTTATCTCTCTCTGTCTGCAAATCCGACAGCATCTTATCTCTCTCTGTCTACCAATCCGACAGCATCTTTTCTGTCTCTGTCTAAAAATTCGACAGCATCTTTTCTCACCCTGTCTGCCAATCCGACAGCATCTTTTCTCCATCTGTCTGCCAATCCGACAGCATCTTTTCTCTCTCTGTCTGCCAATCCGACAGCATCTTTTCTCTCTCTGTCTGCCAGTCCGACAGCATCTTTTCTCCAATTCGACAGCATCTTTTCTCACCCTGTCTGCCAATCAGACAGCATCTTTTCTCCATCTGTCTGCCAATCCTGCAGCATATTTTCTCTCTCTGTCTGCCAATCCGACAGCATTTTTTCTCTCTCTGTCTGCCAATCCGACAGCATCTTTTCTATCTCTGTCTGCCAATCCGACAGCATCTTTTCTCACCCTGTCTGCCAATCCGACAGCATCTTTTCTCTCTCTGTCTGCCAATCCGACAGCATCATTTCTCTCTCTCTCTGACAATCCGACAGCATCTTTTCACTCTCTACTGCCAATCCGACAGCATCATTTCTCTCTCTGTCTGCCTATCCGACAGCATCTTTTCTCTCTCTGTCTGCCAATCCGACATCATCTTTTCTCTCACTGTCTGCCAATCCGACAGTATCTTTTCTCCCCCTGTCTGCCAATCCGACAGCATCATTTCTCTCTCTGTCTGCCAATCCGACAGCATCTTTTCTCTCTCTGTCTGCCAATCCGACAGCATCTTTTCTCAGCCTGTCTGCCAATCCGACAGCATCTTTTCTCTCTCTGTCTGCCAATCCGACAGCATCATTTCTCTCTCTCTCTGACAATCCGACAGCATCTTTTCTCTCTCGACTGCCAATCCGACAGCATCATTTCTCTCTCTGTCTGCCAATCCGACAGCTTCTTTTCTCTCTCTGTCTGTCAATCCGACAGCATCTTTTCTCTCTGTCTGCCAATCCGACAGCATTTTTCTCTCTCTCTCTGCCAATCCGACAGCATCTTTTCTCTCTGTCTGCCAATCCGACAGCCTCTTCTCTCTCTCTGTCTGCAAATCTTACAGCATCTTTTTTCTCTCTGTCTACCAATCAGACTGCATCTTTTCTCTCTCTGTCTGCAAATCCGACAGCATCTTATCTCTCTCTGTCTACCAATCCGACAGCATCTTTTCTGTCTCTGTCTAAAAATTCGACAGCATCTTTTCTCACCCTGTCTGCCAATCCGACAGCATCTTTTCTCCATCTGTCTGCCAATCCGACAGCATCTTTTCTCTCTCTGTCTGCCAATCCGACAGCATCTTTTCTCTCTCTGTCTGCCAATCCGACAGCATCTTTTCTCCAATTCGACAGCATCTTTTCTCACCCTGTCTGCCAATCAGACAGCATCTTTTCTCCATCTGTCTGCCAATCCTACAGCATATTTTCTCTCTCTGTCTGCCAATCCGACAGCATTTTTTCTCTCTCTGTCTGCCAATCCGACAGCATCTTTTCTATCTCTGTCTGCCAATCCGACAGCATCTTTTCTCACCCTGTCTGCCAATCCGACAGCATCTTTTCTCTCTCTGTCTGCCAATCCGACAGCATCATTTCTCTCTCTCTCTGACAATCCGACAGCATCTTTTCTCTCTCTACTGCCAATCCGACAGCATCATTTCTCTCTCTGTCTGCCTATCCGACAGCATCTTTTCTCTCTCTGTCTGCCAATCCGACATCATCTTTTCTCTCACTGTCTGCCAATCCGACAGTATCTTTTCTCCCCCTGTCTGCCAATCCGACAGCATCTTTTCTCTCTCTGTCTGCCAATCCGACAGCATCTTTTCTCACTCTGTCTGCCAATCCGACAGCATCTTTTCGCTCTCTGTCTGCCAATCCGACAGCATCATTTCTCTCTCTGTCTGCCAATCCGACAGCATCTTTTCTCTCTCTGTCTGCCAATCCGACAGCATCTTTTCTCAGCCTGTCTGCCAATCCGACAGCATCTTTTCTCTCTCTGTCTGCCAATCCGACAGCATCATTTCTCTCTCTCTCTGACAATCCGACAGCATCTTTTCTCTCTCGACTGCCAATCCGACAGCATCATTTCTCTCTCTGTCTGCCAATCCGACAGCATCTTTTCTCTCTCTGTCTGCCAATCCGACAGCATCTTTCCTCTCTCTGTCTGCCAATCCGACAGCATCTTTTCTCACTCTGTCTGCCAATCCGACAGCATCTTTTCTCTCTCTGTCTGCCAATCCGACAGCATCTTCTCTCTCTCTGTCTGCCAATCCGACTGCATCTTTTCTCTCTGTCTGTCAATCCGACAGCGTCTTTTCTCTCTCTGTCTGCCAGTCCGACAGCTTCTTTTCTCTCCCTGTCTGCCAATCCGACAGCATCTTTTCCCTCCCTGTCTGCCAATCCGACAGCATCTTTTCTCTCTCTGTCTGCCAATCCGACAGCATCTTTTCTCTCTCTGTCTGCCAATCCGACAGCATCTTTTCGCTCTCTGTCTGCCAATCCGACAGCATCTTTACTCTCTCTGTCTGCCAATCCGACAGCATCTTTTCTCTCTCTGTCTGCCAATCCGACAGCATCTTTTCTCTCACTCTCTGCCAATCCGACAGCATCTTTTCTCAGTCTGTCTGCCAATCCGACAGCATCATTAATCTCTCTGACTACCAATCCGGCACCATCTTTTCTCTCTCTGTCTGCCAATCCGACAGCATCTTTTCTCTCTCTGTCTGACAATCCGATAGTACCTTTTCTCTCTCTGTCTGCCAATTCGACAGCATCTTTTCTCTCTCTGTCTGCCAATCCGACAGCATTTTTCTCGCCCGGTCTGCCAATCCGACAGCATCTATTTTCTCTGTCTGCCAATCCGACAGCATTTTTCTCTCTCTCTCTGCCAATCCGACTGCATCTTTTCTCTCTGTCTGCCAATCCGACAGCATCTTTTCTCTCTCTGGCTGCCAATCCGACAGCATATTTTCTCTCTCTGTCTGCCAATCCGACAGCAACTTTTCTCTCTCTGTCTGACAATCCGACAGCATCTTTTCTCTCTCTGTCTGCCAATCCGACAGCATCTTCTCTCTCTCTGACTGCAAATCCGACAGCATCTTTTCTCTCTCTGTCTACCAATCCGACTGCATCTTTTCTGTCTCTGTCTGCCAATTCGACAGCATCTTTTCTCACCCTGTCTGCCAATCCGACAGCATCTTTTCTCCATCTGTCTGCCAATCCGACAGCATATTTTCTCTCTCTGTCAGCCAATCCGACAGCATTTTTTCTCTCTCTGTCTGCCAATCCGACAGCATCGTTTCTCTCTCTGTCTGCCAATCCGAAAGCAGCTTTACTCTCTCTCTCTGCCAATCCAACAGAATCTTTTCCCTCTCTGTCTGCCAATCCGACAGCATCTTTTCTCTCTCTGTCTGCCAATCCGACAGCATCTTTTCTCTCTCTGTCTGCCAATCCGACAGCATCTTTTCTCTCTCTGTCTGCCAATCCGACAGCATCTTTTCTCTCACTGTCTGCCAATCCGACAGCATCTTTTCTCTCTCTGTCTGCCAATCCGACAGCACCTTTTCTCTCTCTGTCTGCCAATCCGACAGCACCTTTTCTCTCTCTCTACCAATTCGACAGCATCTTTTCTCAGCCTGTCTGCCAATCCGACAGCATCTTTCTCACTCTGTCTGCCAATCCGACAGCATCTTTTCTCTCTCTGTCTGCCAATCCGACAGCATTTTTTCTCTCTCTGTCTGCCAATCCGACAGCATCTTTTCTCTCTCTGTCTGCCAATCCGAAAGCATCTTTTCCCTCCCTGTCTGCCAGTCCGACAGCATCTTTTATTTTCCTTTCTGCCAATCCGACAGCATCTTTTCTCTCCCTGTCTGCCAATCAGACAGCATCTTTTCTCTCCCTGTCTGCCAAACCGCTTGCATCTTTTATCTCTCTGTCTGCCAGTCCGACAGCATCTTTTCTCACCCTGTCTGCCAATCCGACAGCATCTTTTCCCTCCCTGTCTGCCAATCCGGCAGCATCTTTTCTCTCTCTGTCTGCCAATCCGACAGCATCTTTTCGCTCTCTGTCTGCCAATCCAACAGCATCTTTTCCCTCCCTGTCTGCCAATCCGTCAGCATCTTTTCTCTCTCTGTCTGCCAATCCGACAGCATCTTTTCGCTCTCTGTCTGCCAATTCGACAGCATCTTTTCGCTCTCTGTCTGCCAATTCGACAGCATCTTTTCTCTCTCTTTCGGCCAATTCGACAGCATCTTTTCTCTCTCTGTCTGCCAATCCGACAGCATTTTTCTCACCCTGTCTGCCAATCCGACAACATCTTTTCTCTCTCTGTCTGCCAAACCGACAGCATTTTTCTCCCTCTCTCTGCCAATCCGAAAACATCTTTTCGCTCTCTGTCTGCCAATCCGACTGCATCTTTTCTCTCTCTGTCTGCCAATCCGACAGCATCATTTCTCTCTCTACCTGCCAATCCGACAGCATCTTTTCTATCTCTGTCTGCCAATCCGACCGCATCTTTTCTCTCTCTGTCTGACAATCCGACAGCATCTTTTCTCTCCCTGTCTGCCAATCCGACAGCATCTTTTCTCTCTCTGTCTGCCAATCCAACATCATCTTTTCCCTCTCTGTCTGCAAATCCGACAGCATCTTTTCTCTCTCCGTCTGCCAATCCGACAGCATCTTTTGTCTCTCTGTCTGCCAATCCGACAGCATTTTTTCTCTCTCTGTCTGCCAATCCGACAGCATCTTTTCTCACTCTGTCTGCAAATCCGACAGCAACTTTTCTCTCTCTGTCTGCCAATCTGACAGCAGCTTTACTCTCTCTCTCTGCCAATCCGACAGAATCTTTTCCCTCTCTGTCTGCCAATCCGACAGCATCTTTTCTCTCTCTGTCGGCCAATCCGAAAGCATCATTTCTCTCTCTGTGTGCCAATCCGGCAGCATCTTTTCTCTCTCTGTCTGCCAATCCGACAGCATCTTTTCTCTCTCTGTCTGCCAATCCGACAGCATCTTTTCTCTCTCTGTCTGCCAATCCGACATCATCTTTTCTCTCACTGTCTGCCAATCCGGCAGTATCTTTTCTCCCCCTGTCTGCCAATCCGACAGCATCTTTTCTCTCTCTGTCTGCCAATCCGACAGCATCATTTCTCTCTCTGTCTGCCAATCCGACAGCATCTTTTCTCTCTCTGTCTGCCAATCCGACAGCATCTTTTCTCACTGTCTGCCAATCCGACAGCATCTTTTCTCTCTCTGTGTGCCAATCCGACAGCATCTTTTCTCTCTCTCTCTGCCAATCCGACAGCATCTTTTCCCTCTCTACTGCCAATCCGACAGCATCTTTTCTCTCTCTGTCTGCCAATCCGACAGCACCTTTTCGCTCTCTGTCTGCCAATCCGACAGCATCTTTTCCCTCCCTGTCTGCCAATCCGTCAGCATCTTTTCTCTCTCTGTCTGCCAATCCGACAGCATCTTTTCGCTCTCTGTCTGCCAATTCGACAGCATCTTTTCGCTCTCTGTCTGCCAATTCGACAGCATCTTTTCTCTCTCTGTCGGCCAATTCGACAGCATCTTTTCTCTCTCTGTCTGCCAATCCGACAGCATTTTTCTCACCCTGTCTGCCAATCCGACAACATCTTTTCTCTCTCTGTCTTCCAAACCGACAGCATTTTTCTCCCTCTCTCTGCCAATCCGACAACATCATTACGCTCTCTGTCTGCCAATCCGACTGCATCTTTTCTCTCTCTGTCTGCCAATCCGACAGCATCATTTCTCTCTCTATCTGCCAATCCGACAGCATCTTTTCTATCTCTGTCTGACAATCCGACCGCATCTTTTCTCTCCCTGTCTGCCAATCCGACAGCATCTTTTCTCTCTCTGTCTGCCAATCCAACATCATCTTTTCCCTCTCTGTCTGCAAATCCGACAGCATCTTTTCTCTCTCCGTCTGCCAATCCGACAGCATGTTTTGTCTCTCTGTCTGCCAATCCGACAGCATCTTTTCTCTCTCACTCTGCCAATCCGACACCATCTTTTCTCACTCTGTCTGCAAATCCGACAGCAACTTTTCTCTCTCTGTCTGCCAATCTGACAGCAGCTTTACTCTCTCTCTCTGCCAATCCGACAGAATCTTTTCCCTCTCTGTCTGCCAATCCGGCAGCATCTTTTCTCTCTCTGTCTGCCAATCCGACAGCATATTTTCTCTCTCTGTCTGCCAATCCGACAGCATCTTTTCTCTCTCTGTCTGCCAATCCGACATCATCTTTTCTCTCACTGTCTGCCAATCAGGCAGTTTCTTTTCTCCCCCTGTCTGCCAATCCGGCAGCATCTTTTCTCTCTCTGTCTGCCAATCCGACAGCACCTTTTCTCACTCTGTCTGCCAATCCGACAGCATCTTTTCTCTCTCTTTCTGCCAATCCGACAGCATCATTTCTCTCTCTGTCTGCCAATCCGACAGCATCTTTTCTCCCCCTGTCTGCCAATCCGGCAGCATCTTTTCTCACTCTGTCTGCCAATCCGACAGCATCTTTTCTCACTGTCTGCCAATCCGACAGCATCTTTTCTCTCTCTGTCTGCCAATCCGACAGCGTCTTTTCTCTCTCTCTCTGACAATCCGACAGCATCTTTTCCCTCTCTACTGCCAATCCGACAGCATCTTTTCTCTCTCTGTCTGCCAATCCGACATCATCTTTTCTCTCTGTCTGCCAATCCGACAGCATTTTTCTCTCTCTGTCTGCCAATCCGACAGCATATTTTCTCACTCTGTCTGCCAATCCGACAGCAACTTTTCTCTCTCTGTCTGCCAATCCGACAGCATCTTTTCTCTCTCTGTCTGCCAATCCGACAGCATCTTCTCTCTCTCTGTCTGCAAATCCGACAGCATCTTTTCTCTCTCTGTCTAGCAATCCGACTGCATCTTTTCTCTCTCTGTCTGCAAATCCGACAGCATCTTTTCTCTCTCTGTCTACCAATCCGGCAGCATCTTTTCTGTCTCTGTCTACCAATTCGACAGCATCTTTTCTCACCCTGTCTGCCAATCCGACAGCATCTTTTCTCCATCTGTCTGCCAATCCTACAGCATATTTTCTCTTTCTGTCTGCCAATCCGACAGCATTTTTTCTCTCTCTGTCTGCCAATCCGACAGCATCTTTTCTCTCTCTGTCTGCCAATCCGACAGCATCTTTTCTCTCACTGTCTGCCAATCCCACAGCATCTTTTCACTCTCTGTCTGCCAATCCGACAGCATCTTTTCTCTCTCTGTCTGCCAATCCGACAGCATCTTTTCTCTCTCTGTCTGCCAAACCATAAGAATTCGGAGGGTCATTCGTACCCTCAAGCGTGCTCCACCATTCAATAAGATCACGGATAATCTGCTCTGATCTTGGCCTGAACTCCACTTTCCTGCCTGTTCCCTGTAACCTTTGTATCCCCCGTAGCTGAAGAACTTTCCATCTCCGCATTGAATATATTCTATGATCCAGCCTCCACAGCTCTCTGGGGTAGAGAATTCCAAAGATTCACGACCCTCTGAGGGAAGAAAATACTCATCATCTACATCATAAATGGGTGATCCCTTATCCTGAGCTATGTCACCAGTACTAAATTCCCCCGCGAGGGGTAACATCCTCTCAGCATCTACCCTGTCAAGCCCCTTCAGAATCTTATAGATTTCAATAAGATCACCTATCATTTTCTAAACTCCAATGAGTATAGGCCCAACCTGCTCAACCTTTCCTCAGAAGAAAACCCTTTCATCTCGAGAATCAACCTAGTGAACCTTGGCTGAACACCCTCAAATGGAAGTATATCCCTCCTTAAATAAGGAGACCAAAACTGCACACAGAACTCCAGGTGTAGACTTACCAACGTCTTGTACATTTATAGCAAAACTTCACGACTTTTATACTCTATCCCCCTTGCAATAAGGGCCGACATTCCATTTGCCTTCCTAAGTGGGAGAGAGAGAGAGACACAGACAGAGTGTGATCAAATGGAAGATGGAGATGGAGAAACAGAGAGAAGGAGAGAGTGAGGGAGACAATGAGAAGGGCAGAGAGAGAGAGAGACAGAGAATAGAAAGACAGGCAGAGAGGAGGAGATGAAACGACATTGAAAGATAGAGAGAGAAAGAGACAATGAGGGGAAGATAGGTAGAGCAACGCAGACAGAGAGGCAGGAACAGGCATAAAGAAAGTCAGAGAGGGAGATGCAGATAAAGAGAGTGAGAATGAGGGGGAGAGAGAAAGAACGAGTCCGAGAGGGTGCGAGACAGAGAGAGGGACAGAAAGAGGGACAGAACGATAGACAGATAGTGGAAGATACAGAGAGGGGGACGCAGTGACAGAGAGAGGGGGATAAATGAGAGACAAGGAGAAACAAACAGAGAGAGACAGAGAGGGATGGAGAGAGAGAGAGATAGAGAGATAACGAGGGCTAAAAAAAGACAAGGAGAAAGAAAGAAAGTGGGAGGCACTGAAAACGATGCAGAGCGAGAGACAGGAACAGATAGACCGAGATAGACAGAGAGAGAGATGGAAAGAGAGTGGAGTGGCGAGAGACAGAAAGCGAGAAAGAGACAATGGAGTGATGTCAGGTTCACGATGCTGATTCCGGAGATGGACCAGCTGTCTTATGAAGAAAAGTTGAGCAGGCTGAGCCTATACACATAAGAGTTTAGAAGAGAGGGGATCCTTTTGACACATATACCATTCTGAAGGGGCTTGACAGAGTAGATGCAGAGAGGATGTTTCCTCTCGTGGGGGAATATAGAACTGGAGGGCATCATTTCAGAATAAGGGGGCACCCATTTAACACGGAAATGAGGAGGAATTTCTTCTCTCAGCGGGTGGTGAATCTTTTGGAATTCTCTGCCACATGTCCACCCATTCCACCAGCCTCTTTACATCCTCTTGCACTTTATTCTTATTCTTCTCCATGTTCACTGTATTTCCAAGCATTATGTCATCCGCAAATTTTGAAATAGTGCCCTGTACACCTAGGTCCAATTCATTAACATATATCATGAAAAGCAGTGGTCCTAGTACCGACCCCCTGGGGAACACCTCCAGTCAGAAGAACAGCCATTCACCACTATTCTCTGCTTCATGTCACTTTGCCAAATTTGTATCCTTGTTGCCACTGTCCCTTTTAGCCCATGGGCTTCAAATTTGCTGGCAAGCCTATTATGTGGCACCTTATCAAAATCCATGTACACCACGTCAACCGCATTGCCCTCATCAACCCTGTCTTTTACTTCATCAGAAAATTCAAACACATTGGTTTAACAAGATTTGTCTTTAAAAAATCCGTGCTGGCTTCCCTTAATTAATCTACACTTGTCCAAGTGACTGTTCATTATATTCCTGTTTATTGTTCCTAAAAGCTTCCCCACTACCGAGATTAAACTGCCATGCCTTTAATTGCTGGGTTTACACTTGCACCCTTTATCAAAGCCTTTAGGAAATCCACGTACACCACGTCAACTGCATTGCCCTCATCATCCTTGTCTGTTAATTAATCAGAAATTTCAATCAAGTTGGTTAAACACAAAATGTTTTTAACAAATCCGTGCTGGCTTCCCTTAATTAATCCACACTTGTGAAAGTGATTGTTCATTTTATCCCTGTTTATTGTTTCTGAAATCTTTCCCACTACCGGGATTAAACTGACTGGCCTGTAGTTGCTGCTTTATCCTTACACCCTTTTTTGAGCACGGGTGTAACATTTGCAAATCTCCAGCCGTCTGGCACCACCCATGTATCCCAGGAGGATTGAAAGATTATGGCCACAGTACCTCCGCAATATCCACCTTTATTTCCCTCAGCTTCCTATAATGCGTCCCGTCCAGTCCTGGTGACTTATCTGCTTTAAGTACAGTCAGCGTTCCTAGCAGCTCCTGTTTGGCAATTTTTATCCCATCCAATATCTCAACTATCTCCTCCTTCACTATGACAATAGGGAGAGTGAGATAGAGAATGGGAGAGAGAGGCAGCCGGGGTGAGAAAAAAGGAAATATGCAGTGTGCAAGACATAGATAAAGTAATAGATAAAGAGCGATAGAGGAATAAAGAGTGGGACTGAGAGAGTGAGGGAAACAGGGAGAGAGAGGTAGAGAGGTGAACAGAGCCAGACTGATATGGGGAGAGACAGGGGAGGTTGAGACAAAGGGAGCATGGGGGAGCGAAAGATCGAGATAAAGAGAGACAGAGAAGGAGAGACATAGAGATGGGAAGAAAAGGAGAGATGGGGAGATACCGACCGAGATACAGGTGGAAAGAGACAGAGGGAAAGAGAGACGCATAATGAGAGTGAAAACCGGAGAGTGACATAGACAGACTGTAAGAGAGAGGAATAGAAATAGTGTTAGAGGTAGGCAGAGCTAAAGAGGACTGGGCAGACATGATCGAGCGACACAGAGCTGCTGAGAGAGCCAGAGTCCGAGACAAGAATGAAAGAGTGAGATGGAGAGACAAAACGAGACAGATACAGACATATAAACAGAGATTATGGGCTGAGGAATAGACTACCAGAGACAGAGAGGGACAGAGGGAGAGAGAGAGATAGCGATAGAGAGAGAGAGAGAGAGAGAGATAGTCAGAGAAACCGATAGTCAGATGGACAGAGAGAGAGAGCTAAAGAAAGAGAGACAAAGAGAGAAAGACCCAGAGAGACAGAGAGAGAGGGAGAAGTAGAGAAAGAGGCAGCGACAGAGAGAGGAAGAGACAGTGAGAGAGACAGAGAGAAACAGAGACTTAGAGAGCCAGACAGAGAGTTAGAATCAAAGAGTCTGAGAAAGAGTAAGAGAGACTGAGAGAGAGACAGACAACAGAGAGAGAGGGCGCAACAGAGAGAGAGAGGCTGCGACAGACAGAGTGAGCAAGAGGGACAGATTGACAGAAACAGAGAGAGATATGTGGAGAGACAGAGAGGAGAGATTATTAGATATAGAAAGAGAGAAATAGGTTGCCAGAGATAGAGGAGAGATAGATGGTGATAGAGAGAGGAGAGATCCTGGGTTGAGAGGGCTGTTCTATGACGAGAGATTGTGTAGAATGGGCCGATACTCTCTGGAGTGTAGAAGAATGAGAGGTGATCTCATTGAAATATAGAGAACTCTGAAGGAATGACAGGGTTAGGCGCTGAGACGTTGCTTCCCCTGGCTGGAGTGTCTAGAAGTAGCGGGCATAGTCTCAGGATAAGGGGCAGACCATCGAGATGAGGAGGAATTTCTCACTCAGAGGGTTGTGAATCTTTGGAATGTTCTGCCCCAGTGGGCTGATGCTGGGCCTCTGAGTATATTCAAGGCTGAGATAGTTGATTTTTAAATACTAGCGGAATCAATGGACATGAAGATCGGGCGGTAGAGTAGAGTTGAGGTCGATGATCTGCCATGACCTTATTGAATGGTGAAGAAGGCTCGAGTGGCCGTATGGCCTACTCCTGCTCTTATTTTGTATGTCCTTATGTGCTTATAATCTTACTAGATAGGGAGAGAGATCGGTTGACAGATATAGAGGAGCGATGGATGGTGATCGAGAGAGGAGAGATTATTAGATATAGATAAGTAGAAGTGTGATTGGGATAGAGGAGATATAGATAGGTCTAGAGAGAAGAAATATTATTAGATATAGATAGGAAGAGAGAGGGATGACAGATATAGAGGAGAGACGGATGCTGATCGAGAGAGGATAGATTATTAGATACAGATAGGGCGAGAGGGCGAGAGGGAGGGTTATAGGGATAGAAGAGAGATAGATGGAAATAGAGAGATAGGCACGTTTATTAGATATAGATAGGGAGAGAGAGGGGGTGTCAGAGATAGTGAAGAAAGAGATGATAGCAGACAAACAAGAGTGCGTAGCAGATTATAGACAGAGGGAGATGTGACTCTCTCTTTGTTCTGTAAATTCCGATGTGCTGTGGTCATTTGAGCAGTTAATTATCCTTTGACAGAATGTGCTTAAATACTGGGTATGATCACACTTTTTTTATCTCCAATAATAGCACAGAGCTGAGCTGTTGACAGCAAAACAGAAGCCATTTGTTGGAAAATCAAATGAGTTGTTCCAGGAAGAAAATTGATTACTTTAAATACACTGGGATGGCAGAGACAGGAATTGATATCTCAACACTGATCCATATCAGAGACTTGAGCAGAGCATCCCAGGGAGAGGCTTCACTGAGAGAGGGGATGCAGTGACCATTGGGAAAGGCACAGGCTCCGTCCCCGTTCTGTGCTGAGTTTACCTGATCACACGCCCGGTGTGGTATTGAGCCCCACACACAGAGTAGGAAAAGCCCATGCCCCATCCCCGGCCTGCTGTGTTACCCGACCTCATATCGGCAATGGTACTGAGCCCCACTCAGAGGATGGGACAGTGTAGAGGGAGCAATGCTCTGTATCTAACCCGTGCTGTACCTGCCCTGGGAGTGTTTGATGGGACAGTGTAGAGGAGCTGTACTCTGTATCTAACCCGTGCTGTACCTGCCCTGGGAGTGTTTGATGGGACAGTGTAGAGGGAGCTATACTCTGTATCTAACCCGTGCTGTACCTGCCCTGGGAGCGTTTGATGGGACAGTGTAGAGGGAGCTGTACTCTGTATCTAACCCGTGCTGGACCTGCCATGGGAGTGTTTGATGGGACAGTGTAGAGGGAGCTATACTCTGTATCTAACCCGTGCTGGACCTGCCATGGGAGTGTTTGATGGGACAGTGTAGAGGGAGCGTTACTCTCTATCTAACCCGTGGTGTACCTGCCCTGGGAGTGTTTGATGGAACAGTGTAGAGGGAGCTATACTCTGTATCTAACCCGTGCTGGACCTGCCCTGGGAGTGTTTGATGGGACAGTGTAGAGGGAGCTATACTCTGTATCTAACCCGTGCTGGACCTGCCATGGGAGTGTTTGATGGGACAGTGTAGAGGGAGCGTTACTCTGTATCTAACCCGTGCTGTACCTGCCCTGGGAGTGTTTGATTGGACAGTGCAGAGGGAGCTTTACTCTGTATCTAACCCGTGCTGTACCTGCCCTGGGAGTGTTTGATGGGAGAGTGTAGAGCGAGTTTTACTCTCTATCTAATCTGTGCATTACCTGCGCTGGGAGTGCTTGATGGGCGAGTGTAGAGGGAGCATTACTCTGTATCTAATCTGTGCTGTACCTGCCCTGGGAGCTTTTGATGGGACAGTGTAGTGGGAGCTTTAATCTGTATCTAACCTGTGCTGTACCTGCCCAGGGAGTGTTTGATGGGACAGTGTAGTGGGAGCTTTACTCTGTATCTAACATGTGCTGTACCCGCCCTGGGAGTGTCTGATGGGACAGTTTAGTGGGAGCTTTAATCTGTATCTAACCCGTGCTGTACCTGCCCTGGGAGTGTTTGATGGGACATTGTAGTGGGAGCTTTACTCTGTATCTAACACTGTGCAATACCTGCCCTGGGAGTGTTTGATGGGAGTGTGGAGAGGGAGATTTTATCTGTATCCAATCTGTGCAGTACCTGTGCTGGGAGTGTTTGATGGGACAGTGTGGAGGGAAATTTACTCTGTATCTAACCTGTGCTGTACCTGCCCTGTGGGTGTTTGATGGGACAGTGTAGAGGGAGCTTTACACTGCATCTATCGCGTGCTGTACCTGCCCTGTGAGTATTTGTTGGGACAGTGTAGATGGAACTTATTCTGTATCTAATCGTGCTGTAACTGCCGGGGCAGCAGTTTAAACTTAAATGGTTGCCATGCCCCACGCTTCACATTCTTAAGATTAAACCCAGATACACTGTTTGGTTTTATCAATCCTGTTATTAATATTCTCTGTCTGTTTTCACCGGAATGTTGTGTCTCTCGCTGCTGCCTGGGTTCCTCAGGCAGTTCCTTCACGGGTCAGTGCTGTGTGTTGCTATTGAACCGTGGGAGGCGCCATGGCAAGCCTCCATCGTGACCAGAATTGAACACAATACTCCAGCCGGGGCCTAACCAGTGATTTATAAAGATTCAGCATAACTTTGTTGCTATTGTTGTCTGCCTCGGTTTAGAATACTAAGGAGCCAATGCGCTTTATTAACAAACGTATCACCTTGTCCTGCCATCTTCTAAGGCTTGTGTATGTAAACTTCCATGTCTCTCTTTTCCTGCATCCCCTTTAAAATTGTGCAGTTTAGTTTATATTGCCTCTCCTAATTTTCCCCCCAGGTTTATCTTTCTCACTTCTCTACATTAATTTTAATCAGCCTTCTGACATTTTTAAATTATTTTAAATCCTTCATGGGATGTGGCCACCGCTGGCATGGCCAGCATTGATTGCCTATCCCTCTTTGCCATTTGGAAGCTTGTGGTGAGCAGCATTCTTGAACCGCTCCAGTCCATGAAGGTACTCCCACAGTGCTGTTACAGAGGGATTTGCAGAATTCTGACCGAGCGATGATGAAGAAACGGCAATATTTTTCCAAGTCAAGATGGCATGTGCGTTGGAGGGGAACTTGTAGTTGCTGGGGTTCATATGCGACTACTGCCCTTGTCCTTCTAGGTGGAAGAGTTCGCAGACTTGTGAAGTGCTGGGAAGAAACCTGAGTGAGTTGCTGCAGTGCTTATTTTAGATGGTAAACACTGCAGCCACGATAGGCTGGTGGTGGAGGGAGTGGACGTTTAAGGTGGTGGATGGGGTGCTGAGGAAGTGGGCTGCTTTGTCCTGAATGGCATCGAGCTTCTTGAGTGTTGTTGGAGCTGACCTCTTTCAGGCAAGTGGAGAGTATTCCAACACACTCCTTACTTGTGCCTTGTAGATGTTGGAAAGTATTTGGGGAGGCAGGAGGTGAGACACTCGCTTCAGAATACCAACATCTGTCCTGCTCTTGTAGCCACAATATTTATGCAGCTGGTCCAATTAATTTTCTGGTGAATGGTGACCACCAATATATTGATGGTGGTGGAATTGGCGATCGTGATGGCATTGATTGTCAAGCAGCAGTCGCTAGACTCTCGCTTGTTAGGGGTAGTCATTGCCTGGCACTTGTGCGATGTTTGTGTCACTTGCCACCTTTCAGCACAAGCCTGAAATTCGGCCAGGTCTTGTTGCATGCGGGCATGGAATGCTTCATCATCTAAGGATTTCTGAATGGAACTAAACACTGTGCAGTCATCAGCAAACATCCCCACTTCTGACCTGATGATGGAAGGAAGATCATTAATGAAGCAGCTGAAGTTGGTTGGACGAGAACAATGCCCTGAGGAACTCCAGCAGTGATGTCCAGGGGCTGAGATTATTGACCACCAACAATCACAACCATCTTCCTTTTTGACATGTATGACTCCAGCCAGTGGAGAGATTTCCCCGTGATTCCCATTGACTTCACTTTTAGGAGGGCTCCTTAATGCGACATTCGTTCAAATTATGGCTTAATGTCGAGGGCAGCCACTCTAAATTCGCCTCTGAAATTCAGCTCTTTTTCCATGTTTGTAATGACATGGAGCCCAGTGGTCCTGGCGGAATGCAAAGTCAGCTGCGGTGAGCAGGTTACTGATGAGTCAGTGCCATTTACTAGCGCTGTCAGTGACACCTTTAATCAGTTTGCTAATTTCACCAGTCTATCTATGCCCTCCTGAAGCCTAATTCGATCCCCTCAGTTTCATCAGCAAATGTTCAAATTTTGCTCTAATATATATATATATATATATATATGTCTATATCATTAATATATATCAAAAAGAGCAGTGGTCCGAATAGCGACGCCAGGAGGACGCAACAGTGTACTTCCTCCCAGTCTGAACAAGAGCTTTTCAACACTGCTCTTGTTTTCAGTCCATTAGCCAAAGTCAGATCAGCGCTACCATTTCCCCTTTGGTCCTAACAACTTTATTCAATGGCACATTATCAACCCCATTTTTAAATTCCTTAGACACAACAGCAACCACGCTACACCCTTCAGCCATTTCCATTAATTCATCAAATAACTCAATCAGGTTTGCCAGACACATCTCTCTGTTAACATATCCATGCTGGTTGTCATTTATTAACCTATGATTTTTCCAAGTGTCATATCATTTTCTCCAGGAGTATGGCCTCTAGAAGGCTCCCCACCACCGATGTAAGGAGGACTGGCCTGTAGTAAAAGCGTTTATCGCACTCCTTTTTTAACAAGGTGCAACATTTGCAACACTCCATTCCTCTGGCACCACTCCCATATCCAAGGACGCTTCAAAGACTCTGGCCGGATCCTGCGCAATTTCCACCATTCCTTCCCTCATCAACTCTCATACATCCCATCAGGGCCAGGGAAATGTTCTACTTTGCTGTGGTATAAGAATTGCGGGATGGATAGGGGTTAATTGAAGCTGTTTGTTCAGTGATTGTAATTAATGTTAGTCTCCAAGGGCTAACTCAAGCTGTTTGTTCAGTGACTGCAATGAATGCCAGTCTCTGTGGACTCAAATTTTATCAGTGCAGGGTTTCCCTCTTCTATTAATAAGGGTCTCCTTACAATGTGTTATCCTATAGTGCCAGTGAGAGCATTACCTCCAGCACTAACAGTTATCAGCACGCTGCTCCACAGAGAGGGACTCGGAATCTGAGAATAGTATATTGAACTGTTGCAACAATGGGTCAGAATCTGAGAGCAGTAAATTGGAATGTTACAACAATCGGCAGGAGTTTTATTTGGGAGTTTGACATTCTTGCTGCATATTATGATGGACTACCATTAGAATTTCGGATACAGTTGGCACTTAAGATTATTCAATATATTTACTATCCACTCCTTGCTTCTTTTGTTGTTCCTGGTAAGTCTCTCTATCCAGCTATTCTATTAACCATATTTTACTGTATTAATGTTCATGTCATTTACTCTCTCTCCTTGTTGCGACTATTATTCCAGGTAAGTCTCCGAATTCAGCTATTAACTCTATAAAGCTTTGCCAACTGTCTTACTGGTCTTGTAAGCTACTCTCTCATCTTTGCTGCTGTTGGTGTCCCTGGTAATTCTCTATATCCAGCAATTTGATCTGTAAACCATGTTTTACTGAATTACTGTTTTGTCATTTAAATCTTGGGAAGAAAGAAGCCATTTTCTTCGGTCCTCGTCATAAACTCCTTCCTCTATCTACCAACTCAGTCCCCTTCCCTGGCCAATGTCTGAGGGTGAACCAGACAGTTTGCAACCTTGCCATTCTCTTTGAAGCTGAGATGAGCTCCGACTTGATATCCTATGAATCACCAGACCAGCCAACTAATACCTCCATAATATCATCTGTCTCCGCGCTTCCACTGCATAAACCCTCATCTCTGCTTGTGTTAAATCCTGACTCGACTATTCCAATGCTCCACTAACCGGCCTCCCAGTTACAAGCATCCATAAACTAGGGCTCATCCAAAACTCTGCTGCCCATATCCTAACTAGCATAAGTCCCGTTCACCCATCACCCCTGTGATCACTGACCTACATTGGTTCCCGATCCGGCAATACCTCGATTTTAATATTCTAATTCATGTGTTCAACGCCAACAATGGCCTCACCCCTCCAATTAGTCCCATTCCCTGCTCTTTTCCCCATAGTCCTGCAAAGTGCTCCTTCAAGTATTTATCCAATTCCCCTTTAAAATTTAATTTCTTTCCCTCTCTACCTCTCCCAGTCTTTCTGTCTCTATTTTTTACTTCTATCCTTCACTCTATCTCTCTCCCTCTTGTCTCTCTCTGTCTCTTGCTCATAGTATCTTAGAATAGTACAGCACAGGAAGAGGCCATTCGACCCATCGTGTCCATGCTGTCACTTTGAATGTGCTATCTAATTAGTCCTTCTCTTTAGCCAGAGCCCTGTAAATCATTTTCCCTTCAACTAAATATCAAATTCCCTTTCAAAAGTTGCTGCTGAATTTGCTTCTATCACGTTCTCAGACAGTGCATTTCAGATCACAACAACTCACTGCAGAAAGAAAGTTCTTCTCATCTCTCCTGTGGTTCCTTTCCAAATACTTTTATTCTGTGTCCTCTGTTTACCCACCATTCTTCCACTGGAAACAGACTTACTTACTCTATCAAAACCCTTCATGATATTGAACATCTGTATTGAATCTCCCTTTATGAAAAAGGACAAGGATAGACGAGGGAAAAGGTTCTCAGTTGGGGAAAGGATAATTTTACTAAGCTGAGATGTGATTAGCAAAAGTGAACTGGAAACTGCTACTTGACGGGAAATCAGTGCCTGAGCAGTGGGAGGCATTCAACGAGGAGTTAGTGAGGGTTCATGGCAACAGGGTGAGCCTCCCAAATCCAGAGTCCCCTGGATGTCACGAGGCATACAGGGCAGGATAAGGGGGAAAGGGAAGAGTTTGACTGTATCCAGGAGCAAAATAAGACAAAGCCCAGAGGAGTATAGAGATCGCAGGGTTTCAATTAAATAATGAAATTAGGAAAGCACAGAGAGGGCATCAAAGATATTGACAAGTAAAATCATGGGAAACCCAGAGATGTTTTACCAATTAATAAAGATCATGAAGATAACTGAAGACAGATTACGGCCTATTAGAGACCAAAAAGGTGGAGGCAGGAGTCGTGGGATTCATCCTTAATAAATACATTGCGTCTGACTTCACAGCAGAAGGGCTAATGCTGACATTGTTGTTAAGGAGGAGGAGTCTGAAATATTAGATGATATAAATATAGTGAAAGAAGAAATGTAAAACAGCTTACCAGCTTTGAAAGTAGATAATTTCCAGGCCCGGGTGAAATGTATCACAGACTGTTAAGACCGGCAACAGATGAAACAGTGTAGGGTCAGACCATTATTTTCTAATCCTCTGTGGCTACTGGCATGCCGCCAGAGGAATGGAGTAATTCTTACTCTCTACATTGGTTTAAAACGGGAGAAAGGGATAGACCAATTACAGTCCAGTCAGCCTGGATTCGGTGCAGGAAAAATTATTGGAAAAACCTGACAGTCAGTATAAATCGGCATTTAGAAAGGCATGGTACAATCAAGGACTGTCAGTATGGATTTGTTAAGGGAGGGTCTTGTTGAGTAACTTGATTGAATTTTTCGAGGAAGTAACGAGGAGGGTCGATGAGGGCATTCTATTTGCTGTAGTCTGTATAGGTATTAGCAAGGCCTTTGACAAGAGCCCGAATGACAGGTTGGTCAAAAATATAAAAGCCCATGGCATCCAAAGGAATGTGGCAAGTTGGGTACAAATATTGGCTCATTGGCAGGAATCAAAGGGTAATGGTAGACGGGTGATTTTGTGACTCGAAGGCTGTTTCCAGTTGAGTTACACAAGGCTCAGTATTGGCTCCCATACTTTTTGTGTTATATATCAATGATTTAGACTTCAATGTAGGGCGCATGATTAAGAAGTTTGCAGATAATACAAAAATTGGCTGTGTTGTTGATAGTGTGGAAGAAAGCTGTAGCCGGCAGGAAGATAACATTGGTCTGGTCAGGTGGGCAGTAACTTGGCAAATGGAATTCAATTTGGATATGTGAGAGGTAATACATTTGGGGAGGGCTAATAGCACAAGATAATCAACAATAAATGGTAGGATACTGAGAAGTGTAAAGGAACAGAGGGACCTTGAAGCGCATCTCCACAGATCTCTGAAAGTAGCAGACCATTTAAACAGGGTGGGTAAGAATGTATACTGGATACTTTGCTTTATTAACCGATGCATAGAATATAACAGAAGGGAGGTTATGCAAGAATTGTATAAAACACCAGTTAGGTAAGAGCTAGAGTATTCATTACAGTTCTGGTCATCACATTACAGGAACGATGTGATTCCACTGGAGAGGCTACAGAGGAGATTTACGACATTGTTGCCAGGACTGGAGAATTTTAGTTAAGAGGAAGATTGGATAGTACCTGGATATGCACTTGAAGGGCTGTCAGCTGCAAAGCTATGGAACAAGAGCTAGAAAGTGGCATTAGGCTGGATAGCTCTTTTGCAGCCATCGTGAACACGATGGGTTGATTGGCCTCCATCTGTGCTGTAAAGGTCTATAATTCTTAACCTTCGCTGCTCTAAAAAAGAACAATCCCAGCTTCTCCAGTCTCTCCTGGTAACTGAAATCCCATATCCTTGGTACCATTCGGGTAAATCTCCTCGACACCTTCTCCAATCCTTGAACTGTTGGCTAAAGTGTGTTTCTTAGAACTGGACACAATATTAAAGCAGGGGCCTAACCAGTGATTTAGAAAAGGTTAGCCTTTCTTCCAGAATTTTGTTATCTTTCCCTCAGTTTGTAAAGCCAAAGCCTGCATTTATGAACACATGTCGCAAATTGTCCTGCAACCCTCAAAGATTGGAATAAGTACACCCCAGGTCTCTCTGATCGTGCACTCGCTTTAAAATTGTGCAGTTTAGTTTATATTGCCGCTGCTCATAATTCCTGCCAAAATGTATCACTTCACCCTTCTGTGTTTAATTGTATCTGTCATTATTCTGCCCGTTTCACAAGACTGTCTGTGCCCTCCTGAAGTATTTTACTGCCCTTCTCACCGTTTATTAACATTTATGCGTTTCCTGACATCTGCAAACTTTGAAATTCTGTGGTGTGTATCCAAATCTTTGTCATTGATGTAGATAACAGACCCGTGGTCCGAACATGCACCCCTGGTGGACACCACTGTATGCTTCCCAGCTACTGAAAAACAACCATTTGCCACTATTACAATAGCAAAATACTGCAGATGTTGGAAATCTGAAAACAATAGAAAATGCTGGAAACACTCAGCAGGTCAGTCTGCATCGAATGAGAAACAGGATCAACGTTTCACGCTGAACCTTTCGACAGAACTGGAAAAAGTTAAGGAAGAGATATTTTAAGCAGGGGCAGGGAGGAGGGGCAGAAGGAACAAAGGGGAGGGCTGTGATCGGATGGAAGACAGGAGAGATTGACCTACAAAAGGGATGATTGTGGAAGGCAAAAGGAGAGGAAATGGGACAAGTTAGGAAACAAAAGGAGGCTCTAGATGATGTGTGAATGATACTGGCTGCAACATTAGCATATTTCTTGTGAGGAAACAAAAGAAAAAAATCTATATAAAGAAATACAGGGGCCAATTTATAGTCTGAAATTGTTGAAGTCGATGTTAAGTCCAGAAGGCTGCAAAGTGCCTAACAGAATGATGAGGTGCTGTTACTTGAGCTTACTGTGGTTGACACAGCCCTTGACCGTGAGCGGTCCATTTCCCACACTTCTGCTCTCACCACTTCCCCTCCCTCCCACAAGCACGACAGAGCGACCCTTCCCCTCAGCTTTCACCCCACCAGGCTGCACATTCTGCGGATCATCCTCCTCCATTTCCGCCACCTCGAGCGTGATTCCACCACCAAACACATCTTCCCCTCACATCCCCTTTCGGCATTCCGAAGGGACCACACCCTCCATGACACCCTGGTCCACTCCTCTATCACACACAACACCCCTTCCCCTTTGCCCGGCACCTTCCCATGAAAGCGCAGGTGATGCAATACCTGCCCTTTTATCTCCTCCCTCCAACTGTCCAGGGCCCTATACATTCCTCCAGTGTAAGCAGCGATTTAATAGTACTTCTTACAATTTAGTTTTCGGTATTCACTGCTCACGATGCGGTCTCCTCTACATTGGGGAGACCAAACACAGATTGGGTGACTGCTTTGCCGAACACCTCCGTTCAGTCCGTAAGGGTGACCCCAAGCTTCCTGTCGCCTGCCACTTTAATTCACCGCTCCACGCCCACCCTGATCTCTCCATCCTCGGACTCTTACACGATTCCAATGATGTTCAACTTAAGCTCAAGGAACAGCACCTCCTCTTTCTATTCGGCACTTTACAGCCTTCTGGACTTAACATCGATTTCAACAATTTCACACTCTAAAGCGGACCCTGTATTTCTTTATATTTATTTCTCTTGTTTGCTCACATGGTAGCTTTTAATGTTGCTGCAATCATCATTTGCACAGCGTCTAGAGCTATATTTTGTATCTTATCTTGTCCCATTACCTTTCCTTTTTCCTAGCACCATCATCCCTTTTGTCAGTCAATCACTCCTGCCTTCCATCCTATCACCGACATTCCCTTTGTTCTTTCCGACCCTCCTCCCTGCCCCTGCTTAAAATCTATCTTCACTAACATTTTCCAGTTCTGACGAAGGGTTCGACCCGAAATGTTGACTCTATTTCTCTCTCACTCCATGCTGCCTGACCTGCTGAGTGTTTCCAGCATTTTACTGTTTTTATTTAATTTAACCCTACTCTCTGATTTCTGTCGCTTATCCAATTTACAAGACATGTTGACACTGAACTTTTAATCCCATTGGCTTCAATGTTGGTACTGTGTGGTACTTTATCAGACGCCTTTTGATGGATAGGCAAATTGAGAATGTATAGGCAGTAGCAACCATAGCATCATAGAATCATAGAATGGGTGGGCCAAGCTGTGCTGCCGCCCCGCTCTGATCACAGGCCTCACCTGGGTTCATCAGTGAATAACAAAATCATTGAATATTATCCAATTAAGAAGATTAAATTCAATGAACACCTAAACAAGAGGGCAGAGCCACAGCCAGTGACACAGAAGCACTCACACAAGCTTTTTAAGGGGACAAGACTAGTCACACAGGTTTTTTTGAAGAGACAGGACCAGTCACACAGTCTTTTTATGGAAACAGGACGAGTCACAGTCTTTTTATAGAGACAGGACCCATCACACAGTCTTTTTAAAGAGCCAAGAGCAGTCACACAGGCATTTTATCGAGACAGGAACATTTTCACAGTGTTTTTAAAGAGACAGGACCAGTCACACAGTCTTTTGAAAGAGACATGACCAGTCACACAGGCTTTATAAAGTGACAGGAACAGTCATACAGTCTTTTATGGGACAGGACCAGTCACACAGTCTTTTTAAAGAGAAAAGACCAGTCACACAGACATTTTAAAGTGACAGGGCCTGTCACACAGGCTTTCTAAAGAGACAGGATCAGTCACAGGTTTTGTAAAGGGACAGGCCCAGATACACAGGCTTTATATAGAGACACGACCAGTCACACAGTCTTTTTAAAGAGACAGGACCAGTCACACAGTCTTTTTATACAGACAGGACCAGTCACACAGGCTTTATAAAGGGACAGGACCAGTCACACAGGCTTTATAAAGAGGCAGGACCAGTCACACAGGCTTTATAAAGAGACAGGACCAGTCACACAGGCTTTATAAAGAGACTGGACCAGCCAGACTGGCTTTTTAAAGAGGCAGGACTAGTCAAACAGGCTTTATAAAGAGACAGAACCCGTCACACCGGCTCTATAAAGAGACAGGACCAGTCACACAGGCTTTATAAAGAGACAGAACCAGACACACAGGCTTTATAAAGAGACAGGACCAGACACACAGGCTTTATAAAGAGACAGGACCCTAGACACAGGCTTTTTAAAGAGACAGGACCAGTCACACGGTCTTTATAAAGAGACAGGACCAATCAAACAGGCTTTATAAAGAGACAAGTCCAGTCACACAGGCTTTGTAAAGAGACAGGACCAATCAAACAGGCTTTATAAAGAGACAGGACCAATCACACAAGCTTTGTAAAGAGACAGGACCAGGCACACAGGCTTTTTAAACAGACAGGACCAGTCACACAGGCTTTATAAAGAGACAGGACCAGACACACAGGCTTTATAAAGAGACCGAACCAGTCACACAGTCTTTTGAAATTGACAGGACCAATCACCCCGACATTTTAAAGAGACAGGACCAATCACACAGGCTTTTTCAAGAGATAGGACAAGTCACACAGACATTTTAAAGAGACAGGACCAGTCACACAGGCTTGTTAAAGAGACACGACCAGTCACACAGGCTTTATAAAGAGACAGGACCAGCCACACTGGTTTTAAAAGAGGCAGGGCCAGTCACACAGGCTTTGTAAAGAGACAGAACCCGTCACACAGGCTCTATAAAGAGACAGGACCAGTCACACAGGCAATATAAAGAGACAGGACCAGTCACACAGGCTTTATAAAGAGACAGGACCAGTCACACTGGCTTTATAAAGAGACAGGACGAGTCACACAGGCTTTATAAAGAGACAGGACCAGATACACCAGCTTTATAAAGAGACAGGACCAGTCACACAGTGTTTATAAAGAGACAGGGCCATACACACAGGCTTTATAAAGAGACAGGACCAGTCACACAGTCTTTTCAAATTGACAGGACCAATCACACAGGCTTTTTAAAGAGACTGGACCAGCCAGACTGGCTTCTTAAAGAGGCAGGATCAGTCAAACAGGCTTTATAAAGAGACAGAACCCGACACACAGGCTCTATATAGAGACAGGACCAGACACACAGGCTTTATAAAGAGACAGGACCAGACACACAGGCTTTATAAAGAGACAGGACCAGACACACAGGCTTTATAAAGAGACAGGACCAGACACAGAGGCTTTATAAAGAGACAGGTCCCTAGACACAGGCTTTATAAAGAGACAGGACCAGTCACACAGTCTTATTATAGAGACAGGACCTGTCTCACAATCTTGTTATACAGACAGGACCAGTCACACAGGCTTTATAAAGAGACAGGATCAGTCACAAAGGCTTTATAAAGAGACAGGACCAGACACACAGGCTTTTTAAAGAGACAGAACCAGTCACACAGTCTTTTAAAATTGACAGGCCAGTCACACCGACATTTTAAAGAGACAGGACCAATCACATAGGCTTTTTAAAGAGACAGGACAAGTCACACAGACATTTTAAAGAGACAGGACCAATCACACAGGCTTTTTAAAGAGACAGGACCAGTCATACAGGCTTTATAAAGAGGCAGGACCAGACTCACATGCTTTATAAAGAGACAGGACCCGGTCACACAGGCTTTATAAAGAGACAGGACCAGTCACACAGTATTTATGAAGAGACAGGACCAGACACACAGGCTTTATAAAGAGACCGAACCAGCCAAACGGTCATTTGAAAATGACAGGAACAGTCACACAGGCTTTTTAAAGAGACAGGACCAGTCACACAGGCTTTATAAAGAGACAGGACCAGTCACACAGGCTTTATAAAGAGACAGGACCAGTCACACAGGCTTTATAAAGAGACTGGACCAGTCACACAGGCTTTTTAAATAGACAAGACCAGAAGCACAGGCTTTTTAAAGAGACAGGACCAGACAAACAGGCTTTTTAAAGAGACAGGAGCAGTCACACAGGCTTTTTAAAGAGACAGGACCAGTCCCACAGGCTTTTTAAATAGACAGGACCAGAAACACAGGATTTTGAGAGAGACAGGACCAGTCACACAGACATTTTAAAGAGACAGCACCAGTCACACAGGCTTTTTAAATAGAAGGACCAGAAACACAGGCTTTATAAAGAGACAAGACCAGTCACACAGACATTTTAAAGAAACAAACGCTGCAAACAAAAGTGCCTCGAAATTACTCTCGGGCGGTGTTGTAAAACAGGCGCTATCAGTTCCGAAATTCCGATTGAATTTATTTGCCATCAGATCTGTCTTTACAGATTATCAGTCCATTAATGTTCATTCACAGGTTCTAATATTGAACTGAATAAGGCCCCTTAGAACCTACTTATTTTGCAGGCAGTTATTCGTAATATATGTACTTGTCCTTAATATAGAGAAATGTTTAATAATGTTTGTGTAATTAGTAGGTTCTTGCCCACATGTCATCCCTATGTCTACAGATATTAATGCATTACACTTTTGACTTGTGCCTTATAGGTGTTTGAGATAATTTGGGGAGTCAGCAGGGGAGTTACTCACCGCAGAATTCCCAGCCTCTGACCTGCTGTAGTAGCCACGGCATTTATGTGGCTGGTCCAGTGAGTCTCTGTTCAATGGCGACTCCTAGGATTTTGATGTTGGAGGATTCATAAGAATATAAGATGTAGGAGCAGGAGTGGGTCATTTGGCCCCTCGAGCCTGCTCCGCCATTCAATGAAATCCTGGCTGAACTGATCTTGGTCTCAACATCACTTCATTTTCAGCTCCAAATAACTCTTGACTCCCTTATCCTTCAAAAATGTGTCTCTCTCCACCCTAAATATATTCAATGACTCAGCCTCCCCAGGTCTCGGTGGTAGAAATGCCATTGACTGTCAAGTGGAAGAGGTTAGATTCCCTCTTGTTGGAGGTGGTCATTGTCCGCCACTTGTGTGGGGAGAATTTACCGTAATGACACCAGGGATGAGGGATTTCAATTACTTAGGGAGTGGGGGGTTGGGAGACAAGAAATGCTCGGATTGTTCTCCTTATAGCAGAGAGGTTTAGTGGGAGATTTGAATAGTGTTCAAAATGATGAGGGGTTTTGATACACTAAGCATGGAGAAACGGTTTCCACTACCTGCCTTGTCATTACCAAAAGGACACAGAAAAAATTAATCGGTGAAAGAAACAGAGAGCAGAAAGAGAACTTTGGTCACAGTGAGTTTTTATGATCCGGAATGAACTCTGAAAGTCTGGTGGAATCAGATTCATTCGGCTCAGGTCATAGCACTCTCAACTCAAAGTCAGAAGGTTGTGGGTTGAAGTCCCACTCCAGCGAATTGAACACAAAAATCGAGGCTAACACTGCAATGCAGTACTGAGGGATCGCTGCAGTGTTGAAGAGGCAGTATTGAGGGAGCATTGCATTGTCGGAAGGGACTTTTTTGGATGTGACGATAAACCGAGGCCCCGTCTGTTCTCTAAGGTGAACGTAAAAGCTCCCACTGAAACATATCGAAGCAGAGCAGCAGAGTTAACCCAGTGTTCTAACAAATATTTATCTCAATCAACATCACCAAAGGAGATTATCTGGTCATTATCACATTGTTATTCGTAAGAGCTTGCTGTGCACAATTTGGCTGCTGCGTCTCCTGCAGCAGTGGCTACACTTCAAAAGCACTTCATTGGCTGTAAATCGTTTTGGGACATCCTAAGATCTTGAAAAACGCTACATAAATGCAATTCTCTCTTTCTTTCTTAACTCTAAGTTACAAAAGGTAATTGGATATATACTTGAAAATGAGACATCAGGGCTATGTGGAAACGACTCAATTTTTCACTACCATTCACGACATGATATGACAGCTTTGAAATAATCTGATCTGTTGGTTGTGGGATCACTTAGCTCTGTCCCATTTCATCCACTGAGCACGATGTTAGTGGCATATGAATGCGAGACTAATCTCCACAAATATTTTGCAGTGGTCAGTCCTACTAATATCGTCATGGACAGATGCATAAGCGATAGGTAGGTTGGTGAGGACGAGGTCAAGCAGGCTGTGCTGTCATCTTGGTTCTCCCACCACCTGCCACAATCCCAGTCTAACAGTGATGTTGTGTACATGGACTTCCAAAAGGCATTGGACAGCACGGGCTCTATGGGATGATGGCGTCTTTCTGTGCTGTAACCATTCTATGATTCCATGTTTTATATTTTCCTTTTTCTGTCACTTTCTCGTCTTTTATTCATAGATTTAGATCAATCCTGGAAGAGAAACTCCGTTCTCCCTGTTCTGTCATCCGTATTTTTGGACTCTACAGGAATCATGGGATATGGTGATGTGGAGGGGGTGGGGTAACATTTAGATTTCATGTCGAAGATTAGCCATGATCTAATTGATTGGCAGAGAAAGCTCGAAGGGTCGTGTGGCCATCTATGCTCCTAATTCTTATGGTATTTGTTTATGGGCGGGTGAGATATTGCGCGTTTGCTCATTATCCAGCTATTATTTCAGTAAAACACTGCATTACTGTTCTTGTCATTTACTCCCAAAACCCCCGCCCTGGCTACTGTTGGTGTTCCTGGTAAGTCTCTGTATCCAGCTATTAATTCTGTAGATCATGTTTAACTGTATTTCTCTCTTTGTCATTCGCCATCCCATCCCCGCTGCGGTCAGCTATTGATTCTGAAGGTGATATCGTGTTACCAAGATTCTAATCTTTTATATTCAACTCAAGCAAATTTATTGCACGTGACTTTTTATTTAACGATATTCAGTCTAGTATCTACACTGAACATTTGTGACAGATCCGAAGAATGTTGTCTTGGTTTAGGAGACACTTCACCGAATGGCGAATGTTCATCGACCTGTAACGTTAACTCTCTTTCTCTCTCCACAGATGATACCTGACCCGCTGAATATTACCAGCATTCTCTGTTCTCATTTCAGATTTCCAGTATCCACAGTATTTTGCTTTTGTTTTCACCTAATGCTGGTTATGGTGACTTACAGAATCACAGGAACAAATCCTGGCAGATCATGAACACATCTTTAAATGCCTGAAATATCCGCTAATCATTCAGTTCCAGCCAGTTTCCCACCATCTGCAGTTCTGCATTAGTGGCGCTGTGGCTGATGGTTAAAGTAGGAATACAAGGATAATTTACATTCTCACAAAATGCTCATTCAGAAAGATTCATTATATTTATTTCCAATCTTGGTTCTGACTTTACAATTGTATTCCATACCCGCCTGTTACAGTTCAGTGGATCTCTCAGTGAGACACAGAGTGATTCTCTATTGCCTCCTGCTGTACTTCAGGATAAACAATCCCAGCTGATTGTAACTGAAGTACGGAGGATACAAAATCCTTTGATATCTTTTTGTCTAATATTCTCTGCACAAGTTGGAAACCAACAGTTGAAAAAGTACAAGGATAAAGCTCTTCCATTTGTGTTCAGATAATTTACAAAAGCTTTTGGCGGCACTTTGCCTGTGGGATCAGTCATCTAATTCAGATGCTGATAAATGCTTTTAGTGGGACATTACCTGGTGATTGATAGCTATTTACTTTAATTTAGCGTCCATTATTTGCAATGTTACGTGGCCAATATCCATTTCAACGAGATACAATTGATTTATTTCAACAAAAATGCAGAAAACTAAATTTTCAAAACACTTGTGAAAACCCAGTTATCTTTATAAGTTATTATTTTAGCATTGTCCTTTTGCACCCGTGCATTTTACATACAATTGCCTGTAGTTATTGCCAACGTTGCAGTTTCTGTATTTTGCTGTTGCATTCATTTTCAGTTCTAGATATAATGGATATTCTAACTAGGAGCAGGAGTACAAGCAGGATTTCCCCCCTCCCTAACACAGGGGCACAGAAGTTAATATCCCCGGTCCAAATGCTGACTGATCCCGGGCACGAAGGAATCCTGAGAGGTTCTGTTCCGTTGTGTCTCTGACAACTCGGACGGTGCTTTTTTCTGCTTACTAAATATAGATCGATCATTTAATCACTCATTGATCATACATCGTTTACATTAATGATATATTTATTCCCATTTCATTTATTGATTCCACAATGTATACCGATTATTCTTACAATGAACCCTGTACTCAGCTCCACATGTAAAAGAATTAGAATATATCATTGAATTTCGCCAATGAATTGCATATTTGACCCCGAATTCCATCAAATTGCAATTTTTTCCCCAGCCTGATGTGTAATTTCCCTTTTATTTTCCTTCCTCACAGTGAACTTAGTTACAATTGTGATCCTGTCCCGCGGAAAGTGCGGTCTCTCCAAATGTGTCACTCGCTACCTGGTGGCCATGGCAACGTCGGATCTACTGCTCGTTATCCTCGACCTGATATTGAGGCACATTCCGATTATTTATTGGAGACAGTTTGATTTTGTGCGGTTCATCCCCGTGTGTAATATCCATGCCGTCCTGCTTTATGCAGCCAGAGACTGTTCTGTCTGGTTCACCGTCACTTTCACCTTTGATCGATTAGTGGCCATTTGTTGCCAGAAGCTGAAAACTAAATATTGCACCGAGAAAACGGCAGCTGTGGTTCTAGGAACAGTGGCTGTGCTGAGCGGTTTAAAGAACATTTTCTGGTATTTTATGTTCACAGATCAATATTACCTTGCGAATATCCCCTGGTTTTGTATTGCAACATCTGATGTTATGGATTCACGGGTCTGGGGAATAATCGAGTTCCTTCATTATATTCTCACCCCGTGTGTCCCATTTGTTTTGATTCTGCTATTCAATGCTGTCACCGTCAGACACATTGTAGTGTCCAGCAGAGCCCGCAGGAGACTCCGGGGTCCCAGCAGTGGGGACAATCCAAGAGACCCAGAGATGGAGAGCCGCAGGAAATCCGTAATTTTACTATTTGTTATCTCGGGCAATTTCATCGTTTTATGGACAATGTTTATGGTGTATTTTTTATGGTACCGGATGAGGTATTTGGGGTATGGCACTGTATATATACCATATTATGTAAGGGAAGTGGGATACGGGCTGCAGATGCTGAGTTGCTGCACAAACACTGGCATCTATGCCATGACCCAGACTAAGTTCAGAGAGCAGTTGAAGAATATGGGGAAATATCCCTTCACTCTGATTGTAAAATTCATTAAAATATGAGAAGAAATGGCGACTTTGCAGCCTGAGAGCTCCCTGGGTCAGATATTGTGGTGAGCCACTCGCCCCCGGAACGCCACGGGGCCGGTAATTGGGGATATTCACATGTTCACTCAAAATCTGCCTACACTGTGCTCCCTGGGGTTGATTTTGTGTTGAGCCACAATCACGTAGGCCACCGTCCCATGGGGCCGGTGATCGGAGACATTCACACACTCACTCACACACTGTCTACACGGAGCTCCATGGTCCTGATAGTGTGTTGAGCCGCTCTCCCCTGGGCCACGGGACCAGCGGTCGAGGACATTCACACACTCACTCACATTCTTTCCACATTGGGCTCACTGGGGATGATATTGTAGTGAGCCGCTCTTACCCAGGCTGCCCTCCCTTGGGGCTGGTGATCGGGGACTTTGAAACATAGAAGATAGGAGCAGGAGTAGGCCTGTCGGCCCATCGAGCCTGCTCCACCATTCAATGCGATCAAGGCTGATCATCCAAATTCAGTACCCTGTCCCTGCTTTCTCCCCTTACCCTTTGATCCCTTTAGACTTAAGAAATATATCCAACACCTTCTTGAATATATTTCATGAAATGGCCTCCACCGCCTTCTGTGGTAGAGGTTCACCACTCTCTGGGTGAAGAAATTCCTCCTCATTTCTGTCCTAAATGGCCTACCCTTTATCCTTAGACTGTGTCCCCTGGTTCTGGACTCCCCGACTATCGGGAACATCCTTCCTGCATCTAGTCTGTCCATTCCTGGTAGAATTTTATAAGTTTCAATGAGATCACCTCTCCTTCTTCTAAACTCCAGCGAGTACTAGTCCAATCGACCCAATCTCTCCTCATACGTCATTCCTGCCATCCCAGGTATCAACCTGGTGAATCTTCGCTGAAATACTTCCATGGCAAGAACAACCTTCCTCAGATAAGTCGACCAAGACTGCACACAATACTCAAGATGTGGTCTCATTTCAAGTTGTTGGGCCTGAGACAGTATTGGTCCACCTCCGAGGCTGAAACTTGTAAAGCTGTTACGTCTGAGCTAGCATTGATCCACCTCAGAGGCAGAATCTTGTCAAGGAGTTAGGCCTGAGCCAGCATTGATCCACCTCAGAGGCTGAATCTAGTCAAGGTGTTGGGCCTGAGCCAGCATTGATCCAACTCAGAGGCTGAATCTAGCCAAGGTGTTAGACCTGAGCCAGCATTGATCCACCTCCAAGGCTGAATCTAGGCAAGGTGTTGGGCCTGAGCCAGCATTGTTCCACCTCAGATGCAGAATCTAGACAAGGTGTTAGTCCTGATCCAGCATTGATCCACCTCAGAGGCTGAATAGTATCAATGTGTTCGACCTGAGCCAGCATTGATCCACCTCAGAGGCTGAATCTAGTCAAGGTGTTAGGCCTGAGCCAGCATTGATCCACCTCAGAGGCTAATCTAGTCAAGGTGTTGTGCTTGAGCCAGCATTGATCCAACTCAGAGGCTGAATCTAGCCAAGGTGTTAGACCTGAGCCAGCATTGATCCACCTCCAAGGCTGAATCTAGTCAAGGTGTTAGGCCTGAGCCAGCATTGTTCCAACTCAGAGGCTGAATCTAGGCAAGGTGTTGGGCCTGAGCCAGCATTGATCCACCTCAGAGTCTGAATCTAGTCATGGTGTTAGTACTGATCCAACATTGATCCACCTCAGAGGCTGAATCTATTCAAGAAGTTGGGCCTGATACAGCATTCATCCACCACAGAGGCTGAATCTAGTCAAGGTGTTAGGCCTGATCCAGCATTGATCCAACACAGAGGCTGAATCTAGGCAAGGTGTTAGGCCTCATTCAGCATTGATCCCCCTCAGAGGCTGAATCCAATCAAGGTGTTAGGCCTGAGCCAGCATTGATCCGCTTCAGAGTCTGAATCTAGTCAAGGTGTTAGGCCTGAGCCAGCATTGATCCACCTCAGAGGCTGAATCTAGTCAAGGTGTTAGGCCTGAGCCAGCATTGATCCACCTCAGAGGCTGAATCTAGTCAAGGTGTTGGGCCTGAGCCAGCATTGATCCACCTCAGAGACTGAATCTAGCCAAGGTGTAAGGCCTGAGCCAGCATTGATCCACCTCAGAGGCTGAATCTAGCCAAGGTGTAAGGTCTGAACCAGCATTGATCCACCTCAGAGGATGAATCTAGTCAAGGTGTTGGGCCTGAGCCAGCATTGATCCACCTCAGAGGCTGAATCTAGCCAAGGTGTAAGGCCTGAACCAGCATTGATCCAGATCAGAGGATGAATCTTGTCAAGGTGTTGGGCCTGAGCCAGCATTGATCCAACTCAGAGGCTGAATCTAGTCAAGGTGTTAGGCCTGAGCCGGCATTCAACCACCTCAGAGGCTGAATCTATTCAAGGTGTTGGGCCTGAACCCGCATTGATCCTCGTCAGAGGCTGAATCTAGGCAAGATATTAAGCCTGATCCAGCATTGATCCATCTCAGAGGCTGAATCTTGTCAAGGTGTTGGGCCTGAGTCAGCATTGGTCCACCTCAGAGACTGAATCTAGCCAAGGTGTTGGGCCTGAGCCAGCATTGACCCACCTCAGAGGCTGAATCTAGGCAAGGTGTTGGGCCTGAGCCAGCATTGATCCACCTCATAGGCTGAATAGTGTCAAGGTGTTAGGCCTTAGCCAGCATTTATCCACAGCAGAGGCAGAATCTAGTCACGGTGTTAGGCCTGATCCAGCATTGATCCACCTCAGATGCTGAATAGTGTGAATGTGTTAGACCTGAGCCAGCATTGATCCACCTCCGAGGCTAAATCTTGTCAAGGTGTTGGGCCTGAGCCAGCATTGATCCTCTTCAGAGGCTGAATCTAGTCAAGGTGTTGGGCCTGAGCCAGCATTAATCCATCTCAGAGACTTAACATAGTCAAGGTGTTAGGTCTGAGTCGGCATTGATCCACCTCAGAGGCTGAATCTCGTCAAGGTGTTGGGCCTGAGGCAGCATTGATCCACCTCAGAGGCTGAATCTAGTCAATGTGTTAGGCATGAGCCAGCATTGATCCACCTCAGAGGCTGAATCTAGTCAAGCTGTTGGGCCTGAGCCAGCATTGACACACCTCAGAGGCTTAACATCGTCGAGGTGTTAGGCCTGAGCCAGCATTGATCCACCTCTGAGGTTTAACATAGTCAAGGTGTTAGACGTGAGCCAGCATTGATCCACCTCAGAGGCTGAATCTCGTCAAGGTGTTAGGCCTCAGCCAACATTGATACACCTCAGAGGCTGAATCTAGTCAAGGTGTTAGGCCTGAGCCAGCTTTGATCCATCTCAGAGGCTAAATCTAGGCAAGGTGTTATTCCTGATCCAGCATTGATCCACCTCAGAGGCTGAATCTAGTCAAGAAGTTGGGCCTGAGCCAGCTTTGATCCACCTCAGAGGCTGAATCTAGTCAAGGATTTAGGCCTGAGCCAGCATTGATCCACCTCAGAGGCTGAATCTAGTCAAGGTGTTGGGCCTGAGCCTGCATTGATCCACCTCAGAGGCTGAACTTAGTCAAGGTGTTAGGCCTGAGCCAGCATTGATCCAACACAGAGGCTGAATCTAATCAAGGTGTTAGGCCTGTGCCAGCATTGATCCACCTCAGAGGCAGAATCTAATCAATGTGTTAGACCTGATACAGAATTGATCCACCTCAGAGACTGAATCTATTCAAGGTGTTGGTCCTGAGCCAGCATAGATCCACCTCAGAGGCTGAATCTAGTCAAGGTGTTGGGCCTGTGCCAGCATTGATCCACCTCAGAGGCTGAATCTTGTCAAGGTGGTGTGGCTCAGCCAGCATTGATCCAACTCAGAGGCTGAATCTATTCAAGGTGTTGGTCCTGAGCCAGCATTGATCCACCTCAGAGGATGAATCTTGTTAAGGTGTTGTGGCTCAGCCAGCATTGATCCAACTCAGAGGCTTAACATAGTCAAGTTGTTAGGACAGAGCCAGCATTGACCCACCTCAGAGGCTGAATCTAGTCAAGGAGTGATACGCTTATCAATTACTCCATAAAAGGCGACGAATTAGGAAAGTAATGAAAAGGTTTTTATTAACTAAAGAACAGAGGATGCCTCTCGTGGACGACTGGTTCCAAGAAGGAAGTGGGCTGCCGGGCAGCCACCTTTATACCAGGTCATGTAGGCGGAGATAGCTGAGGCATGCATTGGTAAACAGTGAGTAGCAAGAGGTAACAATGTGCAATAACGATAAAAGTAGTGAACAAAAGTGAACAACAATGAAAACAATAACAATGGTTTACCACAAGGTGTTGGGCCTGAGCCAGCATGGATCCACCTCAGAGACTGAATCTAGTCAATGTGTTGGGCCTGAGCCAGCATTGATCCACCTCAGAGGTTGAATCTAGCCAAGGTGTTGGGCCTGAGCCAGCATTGCTCCACCTCAGAGGCTGAATCTAGTCAAGATGTTGGGCCTGAGCCAGCATTGATCCACCTCAGAGGCTGAATCTTGTAAAGGTGTTGGGCCTGAGCCAGCATTGATCCACCTCAGAGGCTGAATCTTGTAAAGGTGTTGTGCCTGAGCCAGCATTGATCCACCTCAGAGGCTGAATCTTGTAAAGGTGTTAGGCCTGAGCCAGCATTGATCCACCTCAGAGGCTGAATCTAGTCAAGTTGTTCGGACTGAGCCAGCATTGATCCACCTCAGAGGCTGAATCTAGTCAAGGTGTTGGGCCTGAGCCGACATTCATCCACCTCAGAGGCTGAATCTGGTCAAGGTGTTAGGCCTGAGCAAGCATTGATCCACCTCAGAGGCTGAATCTAGTCAAGGTGTTAGGCCTGAGCAAGCATTGATGCACCTCAGAGGCTGAATCTGGTCTAGGTGTTCGGCCTGAGCCAGCATTGATCCACCTCAGAGGCTGAATCTAGTCAAGGTGTTGGGCCTGAGAAAGCATTGATACACTTCAGAGGCTGAATCTAGACAAGGTTTTGGGCCTGAGTCAGCATTGATCCACCTCAGAGGCTTAACATAGTTGATGGGCCTTAAATAACCACAAAACTAGAAGTTATAGACTTAAACAAGTTGGCTTTTAATCACTAAGATCAGAGCTAACATCTCAACATGCCGACTGGTTCACAGGAATGAGTCATACAGATCCTGGGATCTTTATGTAAGAGAAGTCAGGTGCGGAGACAAGAGCCAAGACCTGGAAACTGCCAGGTTGGAAAGAGGAAGTGAAACTATACACAGTGGGGGAGGGTAAAATACATGAGTGCAAAACGAATACAGGATCAAGACAAACAGATTTCATTACATTTACCCCTTCTATAGATTTAGTCCATCGGGGTGATGTTTCTTAAAAGTTGGTATAAGTGAGTCTGTCAGGAGGTTTTGCAGTTCTCAGTGATCGGCGCAAAGCCGGTTGGGGTGCATCTAGGGGAGTGGATTCTGGTTCCTCCGCTGTCCGGGCCTCCGCAGTGTCTTCCAGGTTATCTGCAGTGTCCCCCAGGTTAAAGTTGGGTATTGATGCCTCTGGGCGTCCTGTCTCTTTGTAGTGTAGATCTTCATCGGGTAGTCTCCCATCATTCTCTCCGCTCCCCAAGGGAGAGAGGTCTTTTATGGAAACAGTGTCCTCTCGCCCGTCAGAGTATTCGATATAGGCGTACTGAGGGTTTGCATGGAGGAGCTGTACCTTTTCCAAAAGGGGGTCCATTTTATGGCCTCTCACGTGCTTCCACAATAGTACTGTCCCCAGAGACGTCAGCCACGCCGGTACAGATATGCCCGAGGTGGATTTCCGGGGGAAAACGAACATCTTTTCGTGAGGGGTAGAGTTAGTGGCAGTACATAACAGAGACCTTATGGAGTGGAGCACGTCTGGGAGGACTTCCTGCCAGCGGGAGGTCGGAAGGCCTTTTGACTTTAAGGCTAATGTGACACCCTTCCAAACAGTAGCATTCTCCCTTTCCAATTGCCCCTTACCCCGGGGTTGTAGCTAATGGTTCTGCTAGTGGCTATCCTCTTCGAGAGCAAGAACTGGCGCAGCTCGTCACTCATGAATGACGTCCCCCTATCGCTGTATATGTAGTTTGGCATGCCAAACATGCAGAATAGATTACAGAGACAGTTGATGACCGTGGCACTGGTCATGTCTGGGCAGGGAATGGTGAAGGGGAAGCGGGAATATTCATCAATGATATTGAGGAAGTATACGTTACTGTCGGCAGAGGGAAGGGGTCCCTTGAAGTCCAGAGTTAGGCGCTCGAATGGCCGTGTGGCTCTGATAAGGTGTGCACGGTCAGGCCTGTAGGAATGAGGCTTGCATTCCACACAGATGCGGCTGGCTCTGGTCATTGACCTGACCTCCTCGATGGAGTGGGGCAGATTGCGGGACTTTATAAAATGGTATAGTCGGGTCCCCCTGGGTGACAGAGGTCATTGTGGAGACCCTGTAATTTGTCCGTATGAATGCTGGCACACATTCCCCGCGATAGGGCGTCTGGGGGTTCATTAAGGGCTCCCGGCCTGTACATAATATCATAGTCGAACGTGGATAGTTCGATCCTCCACCTGAGTATTTTGTCATTCTTGATTTTCCCCCTTTGTTTGTTATTAAACATGAAAGCCACCGACCGCTGGTCGATGTGCAGCGTGAAATGTATGCCGGCTAGGTCGTGTCTCCAGTGCTGCACTGCCTCCACTATAGCCTGTGCCTCCTTCTCGACAGAAGAGTGCCTGATTTCAGGTCCCTGAAGGTTTTGGGAGAAGAAGGCCACAGGTCTCTCAGCCGGATTGAGGGTCGCAGCTAAGGCAAAGTCTGACGCATCACTTTCGACTTGAAAGGGAATGCATTCGTCCACTGCACACACTGCAGCCCTTTCAACGTCCTGTTTAATACTGGTGAAAGCCTCCCGAGCTTCAGCTGATAGTGGGACGGACGTCGATTTAATGAGGGGTCGGGCCTTATTAGAGTAATTAGGCACCCATTGGGCATAATACAAAAAAAGTCCCAGGCACCTTTTTAAAGCTTTGGGATTGTGTGGCAGGGGCAGTTCCTTTAGGGGGTGTAATCGGTCAGGGTCCGGTCCAATTGCCCCATCTTCCACCGCACAGCCGAGGATGCAGAGACGGGTTGTGTTAAAGAAACATTTGTCTTCGTTGTTGGTTAGACTCAGCTTTAGGGCAGTTTTTAAAAATCTCGCAAGATTTAGATCGTGGTCTTGCTGGTTGTGCCCGCAGATAGTGACATTGTCCAGATAGGGGTAGGTAGCTTGTAGTTTATTCTCGTCAACCATGCGGTCCATGTCACGTTGGAAGACCGAGACCACATTTGTTACCCCGAAGGGCACTCAGAGAAAATGGTAGAGGCGCCCGTTCGCCTCGAAGGTGGTGTATGGGCGGTCCTCCGCTCTAAGGGGGAGCTGGTGATACGCGGATTCGAGGTCGATAGTCGAGAAGACTCGGTATTGCGCAATCTGGTTGACCATTTCTGACATGCGGGGTAAAGGGTAGGCATCTAGCTGAGTATAAATATTAACAGCCTGGCTGTAGTCAATTACCAACCGTTTCTTTTCGCTATTTTTAACTATGACTACTTGGGCACGCCACGGGCTGGTACTGCATTCAATAATGCCTTCCTGCAGGAGTCTGTCCACTTCCACCTTGATAAAGTGTCTGTCTTCCAGACTGTACCATCTACTTTTGGTCGCTATGGGCCTACAGTTCGGAGCAAGATTAGCGAATAAAAAGGGCGGGCTGATTTTAAGGTTGATATGCCACAGACTGTGAGTGGCGGCTGGGACCCGCCATTTGCTACCGTGACACTTTCGTGGTGGCACTGGAAGCCCAGCACCAAGATTACATTAACACAGAGTTTTGGCATCACGAGGAGTTTTAAATTCTTGTAGTCCGTGCCTTTTACAGTTAGTGTTACCACACGGTAGCCCAAAATGCCCGAAGTGTGGGGATTAGCAGCCATAGCAATTCTGCTCTGTGTAGGGGTTACCGTTAATGAGTGCTGCCGTACCAGGCTAGGGTGGATAAAACTCTCGGTACTCCCACAGTCAATTAAACATTTCGTTAAATTCCCGTTTACCTCTATGTCCATCATGGATTTTGTCAACGGGTGTGGCCTGGATTGATCCACTGTGATCGAAGCCACTGTTGGGCCCTGGGCGGCCGTTGAGTCAGGAAAAGAGGGCGGATCCCAAAATGGCGGCCCGCACGGCACGTACGAGGCGGTGACGGAGTTGGAAATCGGATTCCCCCTGCAGACTTTGCTAAAATGCCACTTTTTCTAACATTTGAAGCATGTAGCGTACTTCGCTGGGCATCATTGTCTGGAGTGCTTGGCCTGGCCGCAGAAGTAGCATTTCGGGCCTCGAGACATTGCCGCTGTCGTAGGACTCCTGGGTGAACCTCTGTGTGAGGACTCCAGCGGCGTAGAGCTGGTCTGAGACCTGGATGGGGAAGGTGGCTGATTCCAAGATGGCAGCCCCCTCGGCGCGCACGAGGTGGTGAGGGCCGCATGGCCAGAAGAATAAGAGTCAGAGTTTTTTTGGGGCACGTCCAGCGATCGCGCAGTGGCCACTGCCTTTTTTAAGTCCAGGACCTCCTTCTCCAGCAGTCTCTGCCGGACATAATTCGATTTGAGACCCGTGATGAAGGAATCATGGAACAATTCATCAGAGTACGCGTTGGCCATCACGGCCTTGCAGTTACAGTCCAGGACCAGGTCCTTTAGACCCTGTAAGAAATCGTCCATTGTTTCCTCAGGTCGCTGCTTGCGTGTAGCCAGCAGATGTCTGGCGTACACTTCGTTTACCGGCCTCTGGTTTTGGGCCTTCAGGATAGTGATGGCCTCCATGTAAGAGGTGGCATCCCGGATGAATGAATATATTCGATGACTTACGCGAGTAATCAGTAGACTCAATTTATCTACCTCGCTAGTGGATGAGGCCCCCGCGAAGTGTTTGAAGCATTTGAGCCAGTGTCCAAATTGATTTGATGCTTCAGCAGAATGTTGATCCAAGTCCAGACGCTCTGGTTTTAGGAGTCGATCCATCCTAGTATTCGTTAGTGATTAAAATTGATGGGCCTTCAATAACCAGAAAACTAGAAGTTATAGACTTAAACAAGTTGGCTTTTAATCACTAAGATCAGAGCTAACATCTCAACACGCCGACTGGTTCACGGGAATGAGTCATACAGATCCTGGGATCTTTATGTAAGAGAAGTCAGGGGCGGAGGCAAGAGCCAAGACCTGGAACCTCCCAGGTTAGTCGGGAAAGATGAAGAGAAACTATACACAGTGGGGGAGAGTAATATACATCAGTGCAAAATGAATACAGGATCAAGACAAACAGATTTCATTACAATAGTCAAGGTGTTAGGCCTGAGTCGGCATTGAAGCACCTCAGAGGCTGAATCTCGTCAAGGTGTTGGGCCTGAGCCGGCATTCATCCACGTCAGAGGCTGAATCTGGTCAAGGTGTTAGGCCTGAGCCAGCAATGATCCACCTCAGAGGCTGAATCTAGTCAATGTGTTAGGCCTGAGCCAGCAATGATCCACCTCAGAGGCTGAATCTAGTCTAGGTGTTAGATCAGAGCCAGCATTGGTCCACGTCAGAGGCTGAAACTAGTCAAGGTGTTGGGCCTGAGCCAGCATTGATCCACCTCAGAGGCTGAATCTCGTCAAGGTGTTGGGCCTGAGCCAGCATTGATCCCCCTCAGAGGCTGAATCTAGTCAAGGTTTTAGGCCTCAGCAGGCATTGATCCACCTCAGAGGCTGAATCTCGTCAAGGTGTAAGGCCTGAGCCAGCATTGATCCACCTCAGAGGCTGAATCTAGTCAATGTGTTAGGCCTGGGCCAGCATTGATCCACCTCAGAGGCTGAATCTAGTCAAGGTTTTAGGCCTCAGCAGGCATTGATCCACCTCAGAGGCTGAATCTAGTCAAGGTGTTAGAACAGTGCCAGCATTGCTCCACATCAGAGGCTCAATCTAGTCAAGGAGTTGGGCCTGAGCCAGCATTGATCCACCTCAGAGGCTGAATCAAGTCAAGGTGTTACGCCTGAGACAGCACTGATCCACCTCAGAGGCTGAATGTAGTCAAGGTGTTCGGCCTGAGCCAGCATTGATCCACCTCAGAGGCTGAATCTAGTCAAGGTGAAAGGCCTGAGCCAGCATTGATTCACCTCAGAGGCTGAATCTAGTCAAGGTGTTGGGCCTGAGCCAGCATTGATCCACCTCAGATGCTGAACCTAGTCATGGTGTTAGGCCTGAGCCAGCATTGATCCACCTCAGAGGCTGAATCTAGTCAAGGTGTTGGGCCTGTGCTAGCAATGAATCACGTCAGAGGCTGAATCTAGTCCAGGTGTTAGGTCTGAGCCAGCATTGATCCTCCTCAGTGGCTGAATCTAGTCAAGTTGTTGGGCCTGTGCTAGCATTGATTCACGTCAGAGGCTGAACATATTCAAGGTGTTAGTCCTGAGCCATCATTGATCCATCTCAGAGGCTGAATCCAGTCAAGTTGTTGGGCCTGTGCTGGCATTGATTCACGTCAGAGGCTGAACATATTCAAGGTGTTAGGCCCGAGCCAGCATTGATCCACCTCAGAGGCTGAATCTAGTCAAGGAGTTAGGCCTGAGCCAGCATTGATCCACCTCAGAGGCTGAATCTAGTCAAGGTGTTAGGCCTGAGCCTGCATTGATCATCCTCAGAGGCTGAATCTAATCAAGGAGTTAGGCCTGAGCCAGCATTGATCCACCTCAGAGGCAGAATCTGGTCAAGGTGTTGGGCCTGAGCCGGCATTGATCCACCTCAGAGGCTGAATCTAATCAAGATGTTGGGCCTGAGCCAGCATTGATCCACCTCAGAGGCAGAATCTAATCAAGATGTTGTGTCTGAGCCAGCATTGATCCACCTCAGAGGCTGAATCTGGACAAGGTGTTGGGCCTGAGCCAGCATTGATCCACCTCAGAGGCTGTATCTAGTCAAGATGTTAGGTCTGAGCCAGCATTGATCCACCTCAGAGGCTGAATCTAGTCAAGGTGTTGGGCCTGAGCCAGCATTGATCCACATCAGAGGCTGAATCCAGACAAGGTGTTAGACCTGAGCCAGCATTGATCCACCTCAGAGTCTGAATCTAGTCAAGGTGTTGGGCCTGAGCCAGCATTGATTCACCTCAGAGGCTGAGTCTAGTCAAGGTGTTAGAACTGAGCCGGCATTGATCCTCCTCAGAGGCTGAATCGAGTCAAAGTGTTGGGCCTGAGCGAGCATTGATCCATCACAGAGGCTGAATTTAGTCAAGCTGTTAGGCCTGAGCCAGCATTGATCCACTTCAGAGTCTGAATCTTATCAAGGTGTTAGGCCTGAGCCAGCATTGACCCACCTCAGAGGCTGAATCTAGTCAAGGTGTTAGGCCTGAGCCAGCATTGATCCACTTCAGAGGCTGTATCTCGTCAAGGTGTTGGGCCTGATCCAGCATTGATCCACCTTAGAGGCGGAATCTAGTCAAGGTGCTGGGCCTGAGACAGCATTGATCCACCTCAGAGGCTGAATCTAGTCAAGGTGTTAGGCCTGAGCCAGCATTGATCCACCTCAGAGGCTGAAACTGGTCAAGGTGTTGGGTCCGAGCCAGCATTGAACCACCTCAGAGGCTGAAACTGGTCAATGTTTTGTGCCTGATCCAGCATTGATTCCCTCTGAGGCTGAATCTAGTCTAGGTGATGGGCCTGAGCCAGCATTGATCCACCTCAGAGTCTGAATCTAGTCAAGGTGTTAGGCCTGATGCAGCATTGATGCACCTCAGAGGCTGAATCGAGTCAAGGTGTTAGAACTGAGCCAGCATTGATCCACCTCAGTGGCTGAATCTAGTCAAGGTGTTAGGCCTGATGCAGCATTGATCCACCTTAGAGGCTGAATCGAGTCAAAGTGTTGGGCCTGAGCCAGCATTGATCCATCACAGAGGCTGAACTCAGTCAAGCTGTTAGGCCTGAGCCAGCATTGATCCACCTCTGAGGCTGAATCTAGTCAAGGTGTTGTGCCTGAGCCAGCATTGATCCACCTTAGAGGCTGAATCTAGTCAAGGTGTTGTGCCTGAGCCAGCATTGATCCACCTCAGAGGCTGAATCAAATCAAGGTGTTAGGCCTGAGCCAGCATTGATCCACCTCAGAGGCTGAATCTATTCAAGATGTTGGGCCTGAGCCAGCATTGATCCACTTCAGAGGCTGAATCCAGTCAAGGTGTTAGGCCTGAGCCAGAATTGATCCACCTCAGAGGCTGAATCTATTCAAGTTGTTAGGCCTGAGCCAGCATTGATCCACCTCAGAGGCCTAATCTAGTCAAGGAGTTAGGTCTGAGCCTGCATTGATCCACCTCAGAGGCTGAATCTAATCAAGATGTTGGGCCTGAGCCAGCATTGATCCACCTCAGAGGCTGAATCTAATCAAGATGTTGGGCCTGAGCCAGCATTGATCCACCTCAGAGGCTGAATCTAGTCAAGGTGTTAGGCCTGAGCCAGCATTGATCCACCTCAGAGGCTGAATCTAGACAAGGTGTTAGACCTGAGGCAGCATTGATCCACCTCAAAGGCTGAATATAGTCAAGGTGTTAGACCTGAGCCAGCATTGATCAACATCAGAGATGAATCTAGTCAAAGTGTTGGCCCTGAGCCAGCACTGATCCACCTCAGAGGCTGAATCTAGTCTAGGTGCTGGGCCTGAGCCAGCATTGATCCACATGAGCCTGAATCTAGTCAAGGCGCTATCCTCCCTGTTTCCTTGCATTTTACGACCGTCTTATCATTTTGGTGTGTGATAATTTGCCTTGCTGACTCTTCCCCCATCTGTTCCTGACTGTAGTTTTAATTTCTGTTCTAAGAGTCAAACTTCATCCATGAATCTAATAGCTGTTTATTACAATTCCCTTCTTTGAGAAGGAAATATCCTTATTGACTTCTCACAACTTGCTCTTAACTATTCTAGCTTATTCTAATTTATTGGCCCGTCTCCCCATCCATTTGATTAGGTGCCGTAGTTAGCCTACCAGGAATGTCATTGTGGATCCTTTCGCTACTACTGAGAGCAAGGGTTAGCAGCCTTAACCAAGGAGTTTGGCTAACATTGTAGACTGATTCATACCACTTCCGTTCCCCCATCTTTTGGATTTCTGATTCCATCTCCTTATTCCACTGTGTCCTTTGAACTAAGTGAGCTTCCGAGGTGCTAGTTCTTTCTAAGATTGATTTGAGGTATAGAGACACTGGGGGAAGCAGGTGGCCGAACTGGGTTACAGCATCGAGCGCTTCGTTCTGTATGGAGACGTTAACTCTCAGTTCTGTGATGTTATGAGCTGAGATGTGGAGTAGCAAATACTATCAAGAATAGATAATAATAATAACATATGGACTTTACTTCTGTAAATGAAATGTATTCTGTGATTTGAGTGGAGTGGAATATAATGAATGGAAAGATCCCACAGTAGCATTTGCTCTGAAAACACTCCAGAAACATTCCCCAATAGAGCCCAGTCCAAAAAAACATCAAATGGATTATTCTGAAAAAGCAATGAAATAAATATAATATATATATACTTTGTTTTTACAAAAGTCTTGTCTTGTCTGGGTTGGGAATTAAAGGGAGAGCAACGTCCCAAAGCAGAATATGCTGTGACACTTCCCACAAACATTCCCCGATAAAGTCCAGTCCAGCAAAACATCATTTGGCCTGTTGTATATATGTTGCTTTGATTTTTACAAGTCTTGAAAGAAAGGCAGAGTAAGATCCCACAGCAGTGCGGTCTGGAATTAAATCAGTGTGATCTAATGGCGTACACTTTCTGCTTTAACAGACATGAGATGCAGTACCAATGCACACGGCAGGTAACTTGACCACAGACAATCCCTGCATACACACCAGCTCTTGCTCTCCGTCTCTCTCTCTCTCTCACACACACACACAGGCCAGTCTTAAAATTTCCACACAACACTGTCAGCAATGAAATCAAGTTGATTTCCCTCATTGCTCTGCTTTGTTTGGCAGTTTAAAAGTAAAAAAAACACTTTTCAGTTTCTTATCTTTCATGGTGCGGCCTACAGAATTAGGCTTTCTATTCTGCATCGAAAGCCAAATACTGTGGATGTTGGAAATCTGAAATTAAAACAGGAAATGCTGCAAACACTCAACAGGTCAGGCAGCTTCTGTGGAGAGAGAGAGCGAAACAGAGTTAATTCAGCTCGATGACCTTTTGTCAGATTCTGGCAAGGTTGTGACGACAGGTCATCGAACTGAAACGTTAACCATGTTTCTCCCTCTCCCCACAGACGCTGCCTGACCTGCTGAGTGTTTCCAGCATTTTCTGTTTGATTTGTATTCTGCTTGTTTGGCCTAGAAATTCAGTCTAGCCACTTTTGGGGCGGTAAAGTCGGGTGGGCGGTAAAGTTAGCGCCCGCCGGAAAGTGTAGGCCACTTCGCCGAAATTCAGTAGCTTTGGCCAAGGAGTTTGGGCGAGCGCTGAAACTGGCGTTGCACCCCTATCTTTAGGCGCTAAGTCGGCGGTGCAGACTGATAACGCGGAGGCCGGGCGCAGCGCAGGTGCGGTCATGTTTTGATTGACAGCAGACACCCTGACGCCGGCCAGCTCTTAAAGGGGGAAGGGTCGACTTTGTCTGCTGCCACGCCCTGGATAGTGGAGCCCTGCAGCTAGGCCTGAACACTGCTGGTGGACCCAAAAAAGCGCCTGAAGCCATGCAGAAGGCCCGTGAACGAGCGCATGCGTTTCGCAGAGCCTGCTTTGAGGGTGCTGCTTAGGGGGTTGGAAAAGAAAAGAGAGATCTTGTGCCCGGACAGTGGCAGTACAGGAGAGCCTGGAGGGAAATCACCCTGAGGGTGTTAGCCAACAGCGATGTCCCCAGGACTGGTGCCCAATGCCGCAAGAAGTACAACGACCTCACTCGGTTGGTCAGGGTGAGCACCCTTTCCAGTGTCCTCCTCATCCTTGCACGTGCACCTCACATTATGGGCAAAGGGACCTCAAAGGCCTAATGGCCAGCCCTCCTCCAGCAGCTATGGCACTGGCATGATCATCAATAGCACTTTCAGCACTTCACACACTGACCAAGCTATTCGACCATGGGAGGCAGTGCACACAACAACAGGGCACCACACTGGCCAAGCTATTCGACCATGGGAGGCAGTGCACACAACAACAGGGCACCATACTGTACTTAGAGGCCATCCTTTCTCTTGCAGGCCAAGCTGGCACAGAATCTGAGGAACCGGACTGTCACCAGGGGAGGCCGTGCCCAGTTGCAGGAGCTCAGTGACCTGGAGGAGCGTGTGGCTCGACTCATGCCTGCCCGGGTGGTTGGCCCCGTTGCTATTGGAGATGCCGATCCTGTGCTGGGCCCCAATGGTAAGGACATGAACGTTTGCACCTCTCTCGTTCCCCTTGCGCTTTAGATCTACATCCTTTGCCACTGTCCGACCAATGCGCATATACCACCAATCATGCCTCCCTCGCTGACGCCCTGTCCTCACTCTAAAGCTAGTCTTGTGCCTTCCTGCTTTCAGCTGGTGAGGAGGAGGTCCCTGAAGCTGAGAGTGCCAGTCCCTCGGAAGAGGAGGACGACGAGGACCAAGAGGAAGGCGGCACATCGGGGGAACCCTCATCTGCGCCAGGGGATGGCAATGGAGGGGACACGTCTTGCCTGGAGGAGAGCCAGGGGGAAGTGTTGCAGGGGGTTGTAGCTCCTGGGCCCAGTGGCGTCCAGGCACGCGAGAAGGGTCGGGCAGCATGGCTGCCTTCTCCCCAGAGGGGGGAAGTGTTGCAGGGGGGTGTAGTTGCTGGGCGCAGTGGCGTCCAGGCACGCGGGAAGGGTCGGGCAGCACGGCGGCCTTCTCCCCAGAGGGGGGAAGTGTTGCAGGGGAGGGCAGTTGCTGGGCCCAGTGGCGTCCAGACACGCGGGAAGGGTCGGGCAGCTCGGCGGCCTTCTCCCCAGAGGGAGAGTCCGGCCTCCAGTCCGGAGACGGTACTCGCCCAGGAGTTGCGCCTCCTTGATGAAATGTCCGTGGCCTCGGAGCGGCGCCACAACGAGTTCATGGGGGTTGTGGGACAGTTGCCTCAGGCCATTGAGTCCCTGGCTCATAGTGTGGCCGATTTCGGGGACTCACAGGCCAGGGGTGTTGACCAACTCGCGGCAGCACAGGACGCGAGTCGTGAGTTCATGAGTGGTGCCGTGCAGACACTTGCTGATCTGATGCGGGCACAGACCAGGGCAGCTCGGGCACTCACTTCTGCCACACTCGCTGTGTCACGGAAGCATCACCAGGGCACCCGCCCCCCTGCTGCAGCACAGCAGTCTGGCCTTCACCAGATTGCTGCGCTTGCTGCAGTGCCAGCCCGGCAGAGTGCCAGTGTCTCTAGCGACCAGCGAGCGCCTGGCATCAGCCAGCTTGCCCCCATTGATGCAGCCGCCACTGCCACTCCCCCAGCCAAGCTGCGACGAGCTGCTGGAGAGACTGATGCTGCCCAGCCACAGCTGCAGCAGTCAGCAGCCGGCCCCTCCAGGGCCGGACCTCGTCTAGGCCGACCCCCAAGGGCATCTGCCGTCACGCATTGTGCCCCTCAGGAGACTTCCCCCAGCCTTGCAACACCCACAGGGCCCAGGTTGAGGTGGAGCAACAGGTCGGGCAGGGGCCGAAGAAGCCTGCACAAGGACTCCCCCTGTCGGCACACCAAGTAGAGTGTGTTGCCAACTGTTTATTTATATGGGGGTGTTTGTGTTCTGTATGGGGGTGGGGCTTATTTTGCTAACGCCGAAGATGAAGGCTACTGTTTTTTTATATGGGGGTGTTTGTGTTCTGTATGGGGGTGTTTGTCTTGGTTAGGCCGAGGATGAAGGCCAATTGGATGGACAAGTTTTGTTATTCCTCCCCAGGTTGTGGGAGTGAGATATGTTTTTGACTGTTTTTTGGGGGTGTTGTCTGTTTTTCTATTTCATGTGGGAAGGGCCCTGAGTTTGTTAAATAAAGCTTTTTATTTATTCAGCTTGTCCAGGTGTCATGTTTCAAGTGGTTGTTGCGTTAACCGGCTGAGGGCTTGCGGAGCGGCTGCATTCAGGTGCGTTCATTGTCACAAGCCATTCCCTGACAGGGGGCCTAGAAGTGTCGTTCAATAAGCCGCCGGCGGACGGCCCTTGGACCTTGTGGCTCCCTCCTGGGCTGGTACTCCTCCTCCTCCTCATGATCCTCCTGCTCGTCCTCCTGAGGTGGTGGTCCAACGTGAGGTGGCAGTGCCTGAGTCCTGCGGATAGCCAGGTTGTGCAGCATGCAGCAAACGACGACGAACTGGGAGACTCTATCCGGCGAATACTGTAGAGATCCAGGCAGCGGAACCATTGCTTGAGGATGCCAATCGCTTGCTCTATGATGTTCCTTGTGGCTTGATGGCTTTCGTTGTATGCCTCCTCCGCAGGGGTCCTGGGTGCGAGGAGCGGGGTCATGAGCCATGTACGCAAAGGGTAGCCCTTGTCCCCAATAAGCCATCCCCTTGGTGGAGGCTGTGCCTCGAACATGTCAGCCACAGTAGTCTGGCGCAGGATAAATGCATCGTGGAAGCTTCCTGGAAAGCGGGCATTCACAGCTAGGATGCACTGCCTGTGGTCACACACCAGCTGTACATTGAGGGAATGGTAGCACTTCCGGTTGCGGTAATACTTGGCATTGTCGATAGGTGCCCGCATAGCCACATGCATGCAGTCAATGGCGCCCTGCACCATGGGGAAGTCGGCGATCCTGGCAAATCCGACTGCACGCTGCTCCTGCCTCTCTAGGGTCATGGGGAAGGAGATGAATTGGTGTCTCCTTGCGAAAAGGGCATCGGTGACCTGCCGGATGCAGCGATGCACGGCAAACTGGGAAATGTTCGCTATGTCCCCAGCAGCGGCTTGGAATGAGCCACTTGCATAAAGGTTCAGAGCCACCGTGACCTTCACTTCCACCGACAGAGACGTCCTGCACATCAGCTGTGGACGCAGATCTCTGTGAAGCAGCTGGCAGATCTCTGCAACCACCTCCCTTCTGAAGCGCAGCCTCTTAACACAATGCGCTATCCCTCTGGACTGCCGGCTTAGCGCCTAAAGGTAGGAGTGGAACGCCTCTTTTAGCGCTCCACCACTCTCTTAGGGCGAAGCCACTGAATTTCCAGCAACGGGGCGCTACTTTGGGGCGGGCGGTAACTTCGGGCGGGCGCTAAGATTAGCGCCCCAAAACTGTTTATACTGAAAATCTAGCCCCTCATCTTTTAGATTAACAGTACCATAACACTCATTTATCAATTAAATATCAAACTAATTACAATTAACACTTTTATCATACAACGTTTGCTGAAAATAGTTCATTTATATATTCAGTCTTTGGGGAGACTTCCTGATCCTTTCTGGATAGCGCCTTTCCCGAGTGTCTCGCTCTTGGTACGGAGGCGATTCTGGCACCCTGTCGTCAGTTGGGTCATCAGCTTCCGATGCTACTGTTTCTGGGGTAGATGCGATCTCTACGTCGGGTTCCTCACCAGGTACGTATGGGCGAGGCATGGGGTTGGCTTGTTCCTGTGACTCTAGGATCTGGTCAGCATGGCATCTCACGATGTTCTCCCCAACGTCCACTGTGTACATTAGTGGGCCTGCCATGTGCATATCGTTCCTGGCTGCCATTTTTCTGTTCGGTCGTCGCGGGTCAAGTCTGGTTGCCCTACATTGAAGCTCCTTGTTGGCTTCTCATGGATGTGCTGGAATTGCTTACTCTCAACATCTCTTCGTACGTTTGGTCTGAGCAAATCCAGGCGAGATCTTAACCTTCGTTTAAAGAACATCATGGCCGGGGCCTGGTGGGTGACTGCATGTGTCGCATTCCAGTAGGTGAACAGGAAATTGTCCACCTTATGCTGCAGCGGAATGTTGTCATTGTACATGGCCTTTATTGCCTTCTTAAAGGTTTGTACGAACCTCTCAGCCAATCCATTTGTGGCTGGATGATACGGGGCGGATGTGTAATGCCTTTCCCCATTCCTTTTCATAAATCTTCGAAACTCTTCGGACACAAACTGTGGTCCGTTATGAGGGCAAGCTGCCCTGGCAAGCCGTTCCTAGCAAATATGGTCCGTGGGACTGCAATAGTTTTCTCCGTGGTGGTGGAGGACATTTTGATCACCTCAGGCCATTTGGAGTGCGCATCCACGTCTATTAAAAACAATGAGTCCACGAATGGACCAGCAAAATCAAGATGCACCCGTTGCCATGGAGATGAGGGCCACTCCCATGGGTGTAGAGGGGCATGTGGTGGTGCATTTTCGACCTTCTGGCATCCTGAGCAGCTCTTTGTCAGGTCCTCGATATGCTGATCGATTCCCGGCCACCACACGTAAGCCCTAGCAAGGCTTTTCATTTTTACCCCTCCCAGATGACACCCATGAAGCTCATTGAGCACTCTACCCCTTAACTTGGGTGGAACTACCACTCGCGATCCACACATCAAGGTCCCCCGGCACACTGACCGCTGTTCTCTTCTTGTCGAGAATGCTGGCAACAGTGAGTCGCCATGTGCTGGCCATCCCTTCACCGTCAAATCATACACCCGAGACAGTGTCGGATCATTTCGGGTCTCCTTTTCTATACGAGCATTAGTTACCGGTAGGTATTCAACTGTAGTCCAATGAAATATTTTGACAGGATCCACTGCTGGTGCTTCCTCCGCAGTAGGCAGTGGCTGGCTTGATAGCCCATCAGCATTTCCATGCTGTTTCGTGCCCTTATATTCAATCGCATAGTGGTGCGCCCCTAGAAAGTGTGACCATTTTTGTAGTCATTGCAAAGTCATCACCGCAACGCCCTTCTTCGGATTAAAAATGAAGACAAGAGGCTGGTGTTCAGTCAGCAAGGTGAATTTCTGCCCGTGCAGATAGTGATTGAACTATTTCACTCCCCACACTAGGCTGAGGGCCTCCCTGTCAATCTGGGCATAGTTACGCTCAGCTGAGTTTAGTGATCGTGACGCAAAGGCTATTGTCCTCTCTGAGCCGTCCGAGAATTTGTGTGACAGCGCCGCTCCAATGCCATAGGGTGACGCATCACACGCCAACCGAATTTGTAGTGCTGGGTTGAAATGGGCCAATACCTCTTTCGATGTGATTAGTGTTTTGCTCTTCTGGAAAGCTCGTTTACATTCGTCACTCCACTTCCATGGCACTCCAGTTTGCAGTAGGGTGTTCAGTGGGTGTAGTATTGTAGACAAATTTGGCAAGAACTTACTGTAGTAGTTTACCAGCCTGAGGAACGGCATCAGTTGTGACATGTTTTCCGGTGCTGGAGCCTTGACTACTGCCTCAATCTTTTCTGGGGACTTATGTAACCCCTCTTTATCGATAACGTGGCCACAATACGAGATCTGTTTTTTAAAAAACTCGCATTTGGGGCGGTTAGCTCGGAGCCCATATTCCTTCAATCTAGTGAGCACATGCTCCAGGTTGGCGAGGTGATCACTGTCATTTTCGCCCGTGACTAGGATGTCGTCCAAATAACACTGGGTCCCTGGGATCCCTTGCAGGACTTGTTCCATTGCCCTTTGCCAAATAGCCAGAGCTGATGCTACCCCGAATACCAGCCGGTTGTATGGGTAGAGACCTTTATGGGTGTTGATTGTGAGGTATTTTATTTATGCTTCTTCTACCTCCATTTGCAGATACGCCTGGGCCAGATCAATCTTAGTGAACCGTTTCCCTCCAGATTGCGAGACGAAAATATCTTCAATCCGCGGAAGTGGATATTGTACGGTCTGAAGGACTGGGTTCACTGTTGCCTTAAAGTCCGCGGATAATAAATCGTTTGAACTCTCCAGTTGCATTCGACTCAGTGATTACTGAACCAGACTGAGGGTAAAAGAATCCGTTCTATCAGTCTGATCCTAACCTCTAATCTACTTTCACTCTCCATCCCACCCGAACCCATTTGATCTCCCGGGAGAGGCGAAAAACCAGGTAAAAAACCCAATGGCCAATTTGGGAGAAAAAATCTGGGAAATTCCTCTCCGACCCATCTAGGCTATTGAAACTCGTCCAGGGGATTACTCTTTCCCTGTATTTCCTGCAGTACTTACCTTCTGTAATAGGTGATCTCCACCCCAGCCAGGAACAGGCCCAATTTACACTTGAGGGACTCCTAGCTAGCAGCCTGTTCCCGAGGTCTCCACTAATCCCTGTGAAAAAACCACCTCCGTAATCTAACAAGAATTAGAACACAAGAAGTAGGAGTAGGACCAGGCTACACGGCCCCTGGGCCTGCTCCGCCACCCAGAGGGCCATGACTGATCCGAACCTAGATTCATGTCCGATTTCCTGCCTGCTCCCCGTAACCCATAATTCCCTTTACTTCAAGGAAACTGTCTATTTCTGTTTAAAATTTATTTAATGATGTAGCTTTCACAGCTCTCTGGGGCAGCAAATTACACAGACCTACCACCCTCTGACTGAAGAAGTTTCTCCTCATCTCAGTTTTGAATGAACAGCCCCTTATTCTAAGATTATGCCCCCTAGTTCTAGTTTCACCCATCAATGGGAACATCCTCACCGCATCCACCCGATCAAGCCCCTTAACAATCTTATATATTTCAATAAGATCTCCTCTCATTCTTCTGAACTCCAATGAGTAGAGTCTCAATCTACTCAACCTCTCCTCATATGTCAAACCCCTCATCCCCGGGATTAACCGAGTGAACTTTCTTTGTACTGCCTCGAGCGAAAGTATGTATTTTCTTAAGTATGGACACGACAACTGTATGAAGTATTCCAGGTGTGGTCTCACCAATACCTTGTACACTTTGGTGGCAAAAACAAGAAGGCAGATTATTATCTATATGGCAATAGATTGGGAGAAGTGGAAGTGCAGCGAGACCTGGGTGTCCTTGTGCACCAGTCGCTGAAGGTAAGCATGCAGGTGCAACAGGCGGTTAGGAAGGCCAATGGTATGTTGGCCTTCGTAGCGAGAGGTTTTGAGTACAGGAACAAAGATGTCTTGCTGTACTTGTACAGGGCCTTGGTGAGACCACATCTTGAGTATTGTGTGCAGTCTTGGTCGACTTATCTGAGGAAGGTTGTTCTTGCCATGGAAGTATTTCAGCGAAGATTCACCAGGTTGATACCTGGGATGGCAGGAATGACGTATGAGGAGAGATTGGGTCGATTGGACTTGTACTCGCTGGAGTTTAGAAGAAGGAGAGGTGATCTCATTGAAACTTATAAAATTCTACCGGGAATGGACAGACTAGATGCAGGAAGGATGTTCCCGATAGTCGGGGAGTCCAGAACCAGGGGACACAGTCTAAGGATAAAGGGTAGGCCATTTAGGACAGAAATGAGGAGGAATTTCTTCACCCAGAGAGTGGTGAACCTCTACCACAGAAGGTGGTGGAGGCCATTTCATTAAATATATTCAAGAAGGTGTTGGATATATTTCTTAAGTCTAAAGGGATCAAAGGGTAAGGGGAGAAAGCAGGGACAGGGTACTGAATTTGGATGATCAGCCTTGATCGCATTGAATGGTGGAGCAGGCTCGATGGGCCGACAGGCCTACTCCTGCTCCTATCTTCTATGTTTCAAAGTCCCCGATCACCAGCCCCAAGGGAGGGCAGCCTGGGTAAGAGCGGCTCACTACAATATCATCCCCAGTGAGCCCAATGTGGAAAGTGTGTGAGTGAGTGTGTGAATGTCCTCGACCGCTGGTCCCGTGGCCCAGGGGAGAGCGGCTCAACACACTATCAGGCCCATGGAGCTCCGTGTAGACAGTGTGTGAGTGAGTGTGTGAATGTCTCCGATCACCGGCCCCATGGGACGGTGGCCTGCGTGATTGTGGCTCAACACAAAATCAACCCCAGGGAGCACAGTGTAGGCAGATTTTGAGTGAACATGTGAATATCCCCAATTACCGGCCCCGTGGCGTTCTGGGGGCGAGTGGCTCACCACAATATCTGACCCAGGGAGCTCTCAGGCTGCAAAGTCACCATTTCTTCTCATATTTTAATGAATTTTACAATCAGAGTGAAGGGATATTTCCCCATATTCTTCAACTGCTCTCTGAACTTAGTCTGGGTCATGGCATAGATGCCAGTGTTTGTGCAGCAACTCAGCATCTGCAGCCCGAATCCCACTTCCCTTACATAATATGGTATATAGACGGTGCCATACCCCAAATACCTCATCCGGTACCATAAAAAATACACCATAAACATTGTCCATAAAACGATGAAATTGCCCGAGATAACAAATAGTAAAATTACGGATTTCCTGCGGCTCTCCATCTCTGGGTCTCTTGGATTGTCCCCACTGCTGGGACCCCGGAGTCTCCTGCGGGCTCTGCTGGACACTACAATGTGTCTGACGGTGACAGCATTGAATAGCAGAATCAAAACAAATGGGACACACGGGGTGAGAATATAATGAAGGAACTCGATTATTCCCCAGACCCGTGAATCCATAACATCAGATGTTGCAATACAAAACCAGGGGATATTCGCAAGGTAATATTGATCTGTGAACATAAAATACCAGAAAATGTTCTTTAAACCGCTCAGCACAGCCACTGTTCCTAGAACCACAGCTGCCGTTTTCTCGGTGCAATATTTAGTTTTCAGCTTCTGGCAACAAATGGCCACTAATCGATCAAAGGTGAAAGTGACGGTGAACCAGACAGAACAGTCTGTGGCTGCATAAAGCAGGACGGCATGGATATTACACACGGGGATGAACCGCACAAAATCAAACTGTCTCCAATAAATAATCGGAATGTGCCTCAATATCAGGTCGAGGATAACGAGCAGTAGATCCGACGTTGCCATGGCCACCAGTTAGCGAGTGACACATTTGGAGAGACCGCACTTTCCGCGGGACAGGATCACAATGGTAACTAAGTTCACTGTGAGGAAGGAAAATAAAAGGGAAATTATACATCAGGCTGGGGAAAAAATTGCAATTTGATGGAATTCGGGGTCAAATATGCAATTCATTGGCGAAATTCAATGATATATTCTAATTCTTTTACATGTGGAGCTGAGTACAGGGTTCATTGTAAGAATAATCGGTATAAATTGTGGAATCAATAAATGAAATGGGAATAAATATATCATTAATGTAAACGATGTATGATCAATGAGTGATTAAATGATCGATCTATATTTAGTAAGCAGAAAAAAGCACCGTCCGAGTTATCAGAGACACAACGGAACAGAACTTCTCAGGATTCCTTCGTGCCCGGGATCAGTCAGCATTTGGACCGGGGATATTAACTTCTGTGCCCCTGTGTTAGGGAGGGGGGAAATCCCGCTTGTACTCCTGCTCCTGGTTAGAATATCCATTATATCTAGAACTGAAAATGAATGCAACAGCAAAATACAGAAACTGCAACGTTGGCAATAACTACAGGCAATTGTATGTAAAATGCACGGGTGCAATAGGACAATGCTAAAATAATAACTTATAAAGATAACTGGGTTTTCACAAGTGTTTTGAAAATTTAGTTTTCTGCATTTTTGTTGAAATAAATCAATTGTATCTCATTGAAATGGATATTGGCCACGTAACATTGCAAATAATGGACGCTGAATTAAAGTAAATAGCTATCCATCACCAGGTAATGTCCCACTAAAAGCATTTATCAGCATCAGAATTAGATGACTGATCCCACAGGCAAAGTGCCACCAAAAGCTTTTGTAAATTATCTGAACACAAATGGAAGAGCTTTATCCTTGTACTTTTTCAACTGTTGGTTTCCAACTTGTGCAGAGAATATTAGACACAAAGATATCAAAGGATTTTTATCCTCAGTACTTCAGTTACAATCAGCTGGGATTGTTTATCCTGAAGTACAGCAGGAGGCAATAGAGAATCACTCTGTTTCTCACTGAGAGATCCACTGAACTGTGACAGACGGGTATGGAATACAATTGTAAAGTCAGAACCAAGATTGGAAATAAATATATTGAATCTGTCTGAATGAGCATTTTGTGAGAATGTAAATTATCATTGTATTCCTACTTTAACCATCAGCCGCAGCGCCACTAATGCAGAACTGCAGATGGTGGGAAACTGGCTGGAACTGAATGATTAGCGGATATTTCAGGCATTTAAAGATGTGTTCATGATCTGCCAGGATTTGTTCCTGTGATTCTGTAAGTCACCATAACCAGCATTAGGTGAAAACAAAAGCAAAATACTGTGGATACTGGAAATCTGAAATGAGAACAGAGAATGCTGGTAATATTCAGCGGGTCAGGTATCATCTGTGGAGAGAGAAAGAGAGTTAACGTTACAGGTCGATGAACATTCGCCATTCGGTGAAGTGCCTCCTAAACCAAGACAACATTCTTCTGATCTGTCACAAATGTTCAGTGTAGATACTAGACTGAATATCGTTAAATAAAAAGTCACGTGCAATAAATTTGCTTGAGTTGAATATAAAAGATTAGAATCTTGGTAACACGATATCACCTTCAGAATCAATAGCTGACCGCAGCGGGGATGGGATGGCGAATGACAAAGAGAGAAATACAGTTAAACATGATCTACAGAATTAATAGCTGGATACAGAGACTTACCAGGAACACCAACAGTAGCCAGGGCGGGGGTTTTTGGGAGTAAATGACAAGAACAGTAATGAAGTGTTTTACTGAAATAATAGCTGGATAATGAGCAAATGCGCAATATCTCACCCGCCCATAAACAAATACCATGAGAATTAGGAGCATAGATGGCCACACGACCCTTCGAGCTTTCTCTGCCAATCAATTAGATCATGGCTAATCTTCGACATGAAATCTAAATGTCACCCCACCCCCTCCACATCACCATATCCCATGATTCCTGTAGAGTCCAAAAATACGGATGACAGAACAGGGAGAAGGAGTTTCTCTTCCAGGATTGATCTAAATCTATGAATAAAAGACGAGAAAGTGACAGAAAAAGGAAAATATAAAACATGGAATCATAGAATGGTTACAGCACAGAAAGACGCCATCATCCCATAGAGCCCATGCTGTCGAATGCCTTTTGGAAGTCCATGTACACAACATCACTGGCATTACCCTCATCAACCCTCTTTGTTACCTCCTCAAAAAAATCCCTCAATCTAGTTGTCAGGGTCCCAGCTACACGTTACTCTGCTGGCCGCCAGAGGGCGGGTTAGGATGCCTCAGTACACTGCTGCTATGTCTCTGCACCTTCTCCTCACCTGCGTTTGGTATTCCTTGCTTTTGTTTCTTTGAATTGTTACTTTGACCTTTTGTTTGAAGAATTCTCTGTACGTCCTGTATTTGAAGAGCCTTCTAGTAAAGCATCTTTTGCATTTTACACCATTTCAAGTCTCTGGCTGTCTGTCTGCATTTGGGTCCACTACCGCACCCGTAACAGCAAGACTGAGTCATCAACATGGACCCAGCAGAAACCAGCCAACCAAGGGAGGAGATTAATCAACTGCGCTCTGCCCTGATGAGTCAGGGAGCCACGGTCGGGAGGCATGACCAACTGCTGCGGGAGATTCGTCATAGCCTGCATTCCCTAACCGAGGCTGTCGGGCACGGCCAGCAGTCGGGTTCTGCACAACTCCAGCATCTAATCCTCGACAAGACAAGGATCCAGACCTTCCAGCTCCCGAAAGATACGACACTCACCCGTGCAAGTGTCGCGGCTTCCTCATACAGTGTTCGCTGCCATTCGAGCTCCAGCCTTCCAGATTCCCCTCCGATCATTCTAGGGTCACCTACATCATCTCCCTGATCACCGGGAGTGCCCTCGCTTGGACCACAGCTATGTGAGAGCGACAAACCCCTGCCTGCTCCAACTGTCGGATGTTCACCTAGGAGATGAGATGAGTCTTCAACCATCAAGTTAGCGGGCGAGAGGCGACCAATAGACTGCTCCATCTCCATCAGGGGAATCATAGTGTATCGGACAACGCCATTGAATTCCGTACTCTCGCCACTGAAAGTCTTTGGAATACGGAGGCACTCATCGCCACCTATTTTCACGGGCTTTCAGAGGAGGTCAAAAATGAACTGGCCTCTCACAGATCAATCAATGATTTCAAGGCTCTTATCGATGTGGCCATTCGGATTGACAATTGACTCCGCGGGCGACGAAGAGAACGCCGCCGTCCATTTCTCTCACCCCCAGATCCCAATGCAGCATCCCCGAGCCCAACGCCACCTACCGCCATGGAGGAGCCCATGCAGCTGGGCAGAACTCGACTCTCCCAATCTGAATGGGAGCGACGAATGCGCGAGAGTCGCTGCCTTTACTGCGGGGTATTCGGGCACTTGCGCGATTCCTGTCCCGAGTTGGTGGGAAAAGCCAGGACTCGTCCAGCAGTGGGAGAACTGTGATGAGTCAAAACACCACTCCCGAATCTGCTTCTTCCGGTGTCTGTCTCTACTCTTTTCTCTCCTGGGGTAATCAGCAACACACCCTCCGTGCTTTCGTGGATTCCGGAGCAGTAGGGAATTTCATGGATATGAACTTGGCTAGACAGCTCCAGATCCCGACGGTCGACCTCGACTATTCTCTTACAATTACTGCCCTTGATGGTAGACCCCTTGGCTCTTGTAACGTCTGCCGAATTACCGACCCCCTGTGGCTATTTGTGGAGAAGCACCACCAAGAGACAATTCAGTTCCACTTCATTCATTCTCCCGAGTTTCCTCTGGTCCTGGGCTTTCCCAGGTTGGCTCTCCATAATCCACATATCAACTGGTTTACCGGGGCACTCATGGAATGGGGTCCAACCTGCCATGCCACCTGCTTGTTCTCGACACCACTTATCGATTCTCCCGAGCTTTCAGTTTCCCCCGATCCTTCTCGCATCCCAGCTGCCTACACCGACCTTATAGAGGTCTTCAGTAAGAGACGGGCCGTCTCCCTTCCTCCTCACCGCCCGTATGACTGTGCCATCGACCTGCTACCCGGCACTTGTTCTCCTCGGGGTCGCCTCTTTTCTCTCTCCACGCCTGAGACCGCTGCCATGGAGGAGTATATCCGTGATGCCCCCGCCACTGGTGCTATCTGTCCTTCCACCTCTCCTGCCGGGGCAGGCTTCTTCTTTGCGGTTAAAAAGGATGGGGGTCTTCACTCATGCATTGATTATCGCGGCCTCAACCGGCTCACATTGAAGAACCGCTACCCCCTCCCTCTTATGTCCATGGCATTCGAGCTCATGCAGTGGGCCATGACCTTTACCAAGCTGGATCTTCGCAATGCCTACAATCTGGTCCGCATAAGGGAGGGAGACGAGTGGAAAACAGCTTTCAACACCCCTACTGGCCATTATGAGTACTTAGTAATGCCATTCGGTCTGGCCAACGCACACGCGGTCTTTCAAGCCCTGATTTACGACGATCTCCGTGATTTACTTAACTGATTCGTCTTTGTCTACCTCGACGACATTCTCATCTTTTCCAGCTCCCCCCAAGAACATGTTCAGCATGTCCGAGAGGTACTGCACCGGCTTCCTAAAAACCACCTGAACGTCAAGCTCGAAAAATGTGAGTTCCATGTCCCCACTGTCTCCTTCCTGGGCTTCGTCAACACCAACGGCAGCATCCAGATGGACCCAGACAAGACTCAGGCCGTCCGCGAGTGGCCAACACCCACTTCAATCAAACAGGTCCAACGCTTCCTCTGCTTCGCCAACTTCTACAGAAGGATCATCAGAAACTTCAGCTCCATACCGGCACCCCTCTCGGCTTTAACCAAGACAACATCCACCCGTTTTCACTGGTCACCCGTGGAGGAGAAAGCATTCAATGAAATCCAGCGGCGCTTCACGACGGCTCCCGTTCTGGCCCTCCCCAATGCCTCTCTTCCCTTCATGGTCGAGGTGGATGCCTCTGTAATTGGCGTGGGGGCCATCCTGTCCCTAAGTTCTGTCACAGACCAGAAACTCTACCCGTGCGCCTTCATCTCCAGGTGGCTCTTGCCTGCTGAGCACAACTATGACATCGGGACCAGAGAACTGCTTGCTGTCAAGTTGGCATTGGAGGAGAGGAGGCACTGGCTAGAGCGGGCCAAACACCCATTCGTGGTCTGGAACTACCACAAGAACCTGGCCTACATCCAGGACAACAAACAGCTCATTTCTCGCCAGGCCCGGATGGTGCTCTTCTTCACTCGGATCAAATTCATCCTCTCTTACCGCCCCGGGTCCTAAAACCTGAAAGCTGATGCGCCCTCCCAAAAATTCGACCCCCCGGATATAAGCAAAACCCCGACACTCATCCCAAAACAGTCCGAACCCAAGTCCTGCAGTGGGGGCATTCGTCCCAGCTGACTGGGCATCTAGGGGTCGCCCGGACGCTCCAGTTTATCCACAGTAGTTTCTGATGGCAGTCGATCGAGAGGGATGTCCGGTCATTTGTCTTAGCTTGCAGCACCTGTGCCCAGCAGAAGAACACCAGGACACGACCACATGGCCTCCTTCACCCACTCCCCATTCCAAAGCGTCCTTCGTCCCAACTTTCCCTGGACTTTGTCACCGGTCTGCCACCGTCCCAATGTAACACTGCCATCCTAGTTGTTGTCGACCGGTTCTCCAAAGCCTGCCACTTCGTCCCCCTGCCCAGGCTCACTTCCGCCCGAGAAACCGTGCAACTCATGTCGCAGCACGTCTTCCACCTACACTGCCTCCCCGTCGATATAGTGTCATAACGTGGTCCCCAGTTCAACTCCCGGTTCTAGAAGGCTTTCTGTCATCTCCTGGGTGCGGCGGTCAGCCTCTCATCGGGTTATCATCCCCAGTCCCATGGGCAGACTGAGAGGGTTTATCAGGACCTGCAGACGACTCTGCGTTGCCTTGCCTCCTCCAACCCCTCTACTTGGAGCAAACACCTCATTTGGGTGGAATATGCTCACAACACATTACAGACCTCCTCCATTGGGATTTCCCCGTTCGTGTGTCAGTTCGGTTATTGGCCTCCGTTGTTCTCCGAGTAGGAACCTGAGGTGGGGGTTCCATCGGTGGAGTTGTTCGTCCAGCGCTGCCGGAGGACCTAGAGAAAGGCCCGTTCTGCACTGCAACTGGCATCAAGTCGACAGAGGATCCAGGCCAACCGACGACGCAATCCTGCCCCTTTGCTCCGGCCCGGGCAGATGGTTTGGCTCTACACCCGGGACCTTTGCCTGCGGGTCGAGTCCCGCAAACTGGCTTCTTGCTTTGTCAGTCCATGCAAGATACTCCGGAAGATAAACCCAATTACTTACTGTCTCCTGTTGCCTCGATCCATGAGGATCCATCCATCCTTCCATGTCTCCCGTCTCAAACCTGTGCAGACCAGTCCCCTATCTCCAGCCACCACAACACCTCCAGCACCTCGACTAGAAGGGGGCCAGCCCACCTACACTGTCCGCCGCCTCCTTCGCTCCCACTGGGTCTACGGGGTCTCCAGTATTTGGTGGACTGGGAGGGTTACGGTCCAGAGGAGCGCTCCTGGGTTCCGGCTCGGGACATCCTGGATCCTGGGCTTATCTGGGAGTTCCACCGGCACCAGCCAGAGGCAACTGGGGGTACATAAGAACATAAGAAATAGGAGCAGGAGTAGGCCAATCTGCCCCTCGAGCCTGCTCTGCCATTCAATAAGATCATGGCTGATCTGATCCTAACCGCCAATCCACTATCACAGAACCATCTCCTGAATCTAACAGAATTAGACACACGAAATAGGAGCAGGATCAGGCTACACGGCCCCTGGGACGCTCCGCTACCCACAGGGCCATGACTGATCCGAACCTAGACTCATGTCCAAATTCCTGCCCGCTCCCCGTAACACTTAATTCCCTTTACTTCTAGGAAACTGTCTATTTCTGTTTTAAATTTTTGTAATGATGTAGCTTCTACAGCTTTTTGGGGCAGCATATTCCATGGACCTACCACCCTCTGAGTGAAGTAGTTCCTCCTCATTTCAGTTTTGAAAGAGCAGCTCCTTATTCTAAGACTATGCCCCCTAGTTCTAATTTTACCCATCACTGGGAACATCTTCACCCCATCCACCCAATCCAACCCCTTCACAATCTTTTATATTTCAATAAGATCGCGTCTCATTCTTCTGAACTCCAAAAAATAGAGTCCCAATCGACTCAACCTCTCCTCATATGTCCATCCCCTCATCCCCGGGATTAACCGAGTGAACCTTCTTTGTACTGACTCGAGAGCAAGTATGTCCTTTCGTAAGTATGGGCACCAAAACTGTATGCCGTATTCCAGGTGAGGTCTCACGTCAGCTGCCGTCCCTAGGGGGGGTTTCTGTCAGGGTCCCAGCTGCACTTTCCTCTGCTGGCCGCCAGAGGGCGGTTTAGGATGCCTCAGTACACTGCTGCCATGTCTCTGTACCTCTCTCCTCACCTGTGTCTCATTAGAGTAATTGTCTCATCAGATTAATCAGGCCTGTTATTTAAGCTGACTATTTCCAGCCCCCAGTCACTCAGTCTTGAGTTCTCATGCCTGCAAGTCACAGGTTCGTTCATAGTCCTTGCCCTGCGTTTGGTATACTAGCTTTTGTTTCTTTGAATTGTTATTTGGATCTTTTGTTTGAAGAATTCTTTGTACGTCCTGTATTTGAAGAGCCTTCTAGTATCTTTTGAGTTTTACTCCATCTCAAGTCTCTGGCTGTCTGTCTGCATTTGGGTCCACCCATAACACTAGTTAAGCACGATTTGCCTTTGACAGCTCCATGCCGGCTTTACTTAATTAATCTAAACTTAACCAAGTGACTGCTAATTTTATCCTTGATCTTCGTTTCTAAAAGCAACCCCGACACCAAAGTTAAACGGACTGGCTTACAGTTGCTGGGATTATCCTTGCGCCCGTTTTTGAACTAGGGTGTAACATTTGCAGTTCTCCAGTTCTCTAGCACCACACCGTATCTAAGGAAAATTGGAAGATGATGGGCAGTACCTCCGCAATTTACACCCTTACCTCCCTCAGCATCCTAGGATGCATCCCATCTGCTCCTAGTGACTGATCTACTTTAAGTACATCCGGCCTTTATGTTCCTCGCCTTTATAATTTTTTAGCCCATCCAGTATCTAAACTACCTCCTCTTTCACTATGGATTTGGCAACAGCTTCTTCCTTGTTGAAGACAGATGAAAATTATGAATGTAGTATCTCATCCAGGCACTCTGCTTCCACTCCTATTTCTCCTGCTTGGTCCCTTGTCGGCCCCACCCCTCCTTTTCCTACCCATTTACTATTTATATGCATATAGAAGACATTTAGATTCAATTTTCTGTTAGCTGCCAATCCATCCTCATACTCTCTCTTTGCCCCTCTTATTTCCTTTTTGACTTCATCTCTGAACTTTCTATATTCAGCATGTTTCTCACTTGTATTCTCAACCAGACATCTGTCATACGCCCCCTTTTTCTGCTTCATCTTACTCACTATCTTTTTCATCATCCGGGGTGCTCTGGCTTTGTTTCTCCTACCTTTCCCCCTCGTGGGAGTGTACCTCGATTGTACCCGAATCATCACTTCTATAAAGGCAGCCCATTGTTCAATTATAGTTTTTCCTGTTAATCTTTGATTCCAATTTACCAGCTCCATTCTCAAGCCACTGAAACTGGCACTCCTCCATCTAAGTCTTTGTTACTATAGATTATTCCCTGTCCTTTCCCATAGCTAATCTAAAGCTTATGATGCTCTGATCGCTGTTCCCTAAATGTTCCCTTACTGAAACTTGCTCCACCTGACACACCTCATTACCCAGAACCAGATCCAGCAATGCGTCATTCCTCTTTGGACCAGAAATGCACCAATCTAGAAAGTCCTCTTGAAATCACTTCAGAAAGTCATCCCCTTGTCTGCCCTTTATACTTTTACTAACCCAGACTATATTAGGATAATTGAAGTTCCCCATTATTAATACTCTACATTTCTTCCATCGCCCTGTAATTTACCTGCACATTTTCTCGATTGTATTCTTCCCACTAGTTGGTGGCCTACAGAATAAACTAGTCGTGTAGTGGCACCTCTATTGTTTCTTAGCTCAAACCAAATAGATTCTGTCCTTGACCCTCCTGGACATCCTCTCTCTCTAGCTCTGTACTTAGCTACTTAATCAGTACTGCTACCCAATCTTCTTTCTTTCCTGCACTATCTTTCTCGAACATCTTATATCCAGGAATATTTAGTACCCAATCCTGCCCTTTTTGAACCAGGGCTCTGTTGTCGAATTGACATCATTTTCGTAGGGGAACGGTTGACCAACAGGCAGAGTAATAGCTGCAGGCAGGTAGTGCAGGAGACCCTGTGGCCATCCCCCTCTCCAACAGATACAGCCCTTTGAGTACTGTTGGGGGGGATGGCTTATCATTGGAAGGCAATAGCAGCCAACTTCCTGGCAACAGGTGTGGCTCTGCTGCACAGCACGGGGGGAAAAGGAGGGGTAGAGCTATAGTAATAGGGTATTCGATTGTAAGGGGAATAGATAGGCGTTTCTGTGGCCACAAACGAGACTCCAGGATGGTGTGTTGCCTCCCTGGTGCAAGGGTCATGGATGTCTCCGAGCGGCTGCAGAACATCTTGGAAGGGGAGGGTGAACAGCCAGCTGTCGTGGTGCATATAGGCACCAACGATAGAGGTAAAATGCGGGATGAGGCCCTAAAAGTGGAATATAGGGTGTTAGGAGATACATTAAAAAACAGGACCTCAAAGGTAGTAATCTCAGGATTGCAACCAGTGCCACGTGCTAGTAAGAGTAGAAATAGAAGGATGCTTCAGATGAATACGTGGCTCGAGTAATGGTGCCAGGGGGAGGGATTCAAGTTCCTGGGACATTGGAACCGGTTCTGGGGGAGGTGGGACCAGTTCAAATTGGACGGGTTGCACCTGGGCAGGGCTGGATGATGTCATAGGTGAAGTGTTTCCTAGTGCTGTGCGGGAGGGTTTAAATAAAATGGCAGGGGGCTGGGAACCTGAGCAGGGAGACAGAGGAAAAGGAAACAAGGATAAAAGCAAAAGATAGGAAGGAGAAAAACAAAAGTGGCAGTCAGGGAAATCAACGGTTTAAATCAAACGTGGCCAGAGTAAATAATAATTCTAATAGGTCTAAGAGCGTTAATAAAACAAGCCTGAAGGCTTCGTGTCTTAATGCGAGGAGCATTTGTAATAAGTTGGATGAATTGGCTGTGCAAATAGATGTAAACGAATATGATTTGGTTGGGATTACAGAAACGTGGCTCAAGGATGGCCAAGACTGGAACTCAACTTCCAGGGGTTTTCGATATTCAGGAAAGATAGGCAAAAGGGAAAGGGAGGTGGGGTAGCTTTACTGGTTAAAGAAGGGATGAACACAATTGTAATGAAGGATATTAGCTCTGATGATGCAGAATCTGTATGGGTAGAATTGAGAATTACTAAGGGGGGAAAAAACGTTAGTGGGGGTGGTATATAGACCGCCCAACAGTAAGGCGAAGGTTGGGGATGGCATTAAAAGGGAAACTAAAGAAGCGTGCAATAAGGGCACAGCAGTCATCATGAGTGACTTTAATCTACATATAGATTGTGCCAAACAAATTAGTAACAATAATGTGGAGGAGAAATTCCTGAAGTGTTTCCGGGATGGTTTCCTGGACCAATATCTCGAGGAACCAACCAGAGATCAGGCCATCTTAGAATGGGTATTATGTAACGAGAAAGGATTAATTAGCAATCTTGTTGTACGAGGCCCCTTGGGTCGGAGCGATCATATTATGACCGAATTCTTCAGTAAGATGGAGAATGAAGCAGTTGAATCAGAGTCTAGGGTCCTCAAGTTAAATAACGGAAACTACGATGGTCTGAGGAGCTAGTTGGGTAGGATTGATTGGTGAATGGCACTCAAATGGTTGACGGAGGATAGGCAATGGCAACGATTCAAAGATCGAATGGATGAGCTACAGAATTTGTTCATCCTAGTTTGGCATAAAAATCATACAAAAATGGTGACTCAACCGTGGCTAACAAGGGATATTAGGGATAGCAAAAAATCCAAGGGGCGGATATATAAATTGGCCAGAAAAAGCAGTAATCCTGACGATTCGGAGCAGTTTAGGATTCAACAAAGGAGGACAAAGGGATTAATTAAGAAAGGGAAAATAGAATATGAGAGTAAGCCTGCAAGGAACATAAAAACTGATTGTAAAAGCTTTTATAGATATGTGAAGAGAAAAAGATTGGTGAAGTCAAGCGTAGGTCCCTTGCAGTCAGAATCGGGGGAATTTATAACGGGGAACAAAGAAATGGCAGACCAACTAAATACATATTTTGGTTTTGTCTTCACAAAGGAGGACACAAATAACCTCCCAGAAATGCCGAGGAACATCGGGTCTGATGAAAGAGTGGAACTGAAAGAAATCAGTATTTGTAGGGAAATGGTGTTAGGAAAATTGATGGCACTGAATGATGATAAATCCCCAGGGCCTGATAAACTACATCCCAGGGTACTTAAGGAAGTGATCCTAGAAATATTAGATGCATTGCTGGACAACTTCCAGAATTCGATAGACTCTGGACCAGTACCCATGGATTGGAGGGTAGCTAATGTTACCCCACTATTCAAAAAAGGTGGTAGAGAAAAAGTGGGTAATTAGAGACCGGTAAGCCTGACATCAGTAGTGGGGAAAATGCTGGAGTCCATTATAAAAGATGTAATAGCAGAGCACTTGGAAAGCAGTGACAGGATCGGACAAAGTCAACATGGATTTACAAAAGGTAAATCATGCTTGACTAAACTACTGGAATTTTTTGAGGATGTAACTGGTAAAATAGATCAGGGAGAACCAGTGGATGTGTTGTATTTGGATTTTCAGAAGGCTTTCGATAAGGTCCCGCATAAGAGATTAGCATGCAAAATAAAGGCACATGGAATTGGGGGCAAGGTATTGACTTGGATAGAGAACTGGTTGGCGGACAGAAAGCAAAGAGTGGGAATAAACGGGTCATTTTCCGAGTGACAGGCGGTGACTAGTGGGGTTCCTCAGGTTCGGTCCTAGGACCCCAGATGTTCACAATATATATTAATGATCTGGACGAGGGAATTGGATGTAATATCTCAACATTTGCAGACGACACAAAGCTGGGTGGGAGGGCATGCTGCGAGGAGGATGTCGTGAAAATGCAGTACGATTTGGACAGGTTGGGTAATTGGGCAGCAACATGGCAAATGCACGAAATTTTGGATAAATGTGAGCTTATCCACTTTGGTGGCAAAAACAGGAAGGCAAATTATTATTTGAATGGCAATAGATTGGGAGAAGGGAAAGTGCAGAGAGACCTGGCTGCTGTTGTGCAGCAGTCGCTGAAGGGAAGCATGCAGGTGCAGCAGGCGGTTAAGAAGGCAAATGGTATGTTGGCCTTCGTAGCAAGAGGGTTCGAGTACAGGAACAAGGATGTCTTGCTACAGTTGTACAGGGCCTTGGTGAGACCGCACCTTCAGTATTGTGTGCAGTTTTGGTCGCCTTACCTGTGGAAGCACGTTTTTGCCATAGAAGGAGTGGACCGAAGATTTACCAGGCTGATACCTGGGATGGCAGGAATGACGTATGGTGAGAGATTGTGTCGATTGGGCTTATACTCACTGGAGTTTAGAAGATTGAGAGGGGATCTCATCGAAAGCTATAAAATTTTGTCAGGCCTGGACAGACTATATGCAGGATGGATGTTCCCGATGGCTGGGGAGTCCAGAACCAGGGGTCATAGTCTAAGGATAAGGGGTAAGCCATTTAGGACTGAAATGAGGAGGAATTTCTTCACCCAGAGAGTGGTGAACCTATGGAATTCTCTGCCACAGAGGGCGGTGGAGGCCAGTTCATTAAATATATTCAAGAAGGAGTTGGATATATTTCTTAAGGCTAAAGGGATCAAGGGATATGGGGAGAAGGCAGGGACAGGCTACTGAATTTGACTGATCAGGCATGATCTCATTGAATGGCGGAGCAGGCTTGAAGGGCCGAATGGCCTACTCCTGCTCCTATCTTCTATGTTTAATTAAGTGTATATTGCCTCTCCCTGTTGGTTCTGCCAAAATCCATCACCTCACACTTCTCTTTATTAAATTCCATCTGTCACTTGTCTTTCCCCACTGCTAGCCTTTCTATGTCATGTTGCAGCCGATTGGTATCATCCTCACTGTTTGACACACCCCCAAGTTTGGTGTCATTGGCGAATTTAGATATTTAACACTATATTCCAATATCCAGATCATTTATGAATATCAAAAAAAGCAGTGACCCCAGCACTGGCCCTTGCGGAACACCACTGTCTACCATCCTCCAATCTTAAAAGCAGCCATTTACCACAACACGCTGTTTTCTGTCATTAAGCCAATTCCTTATCCAAACTGCCACTGACCATTCTATTGCAAGAGCCTCAATTTTGTTAACCAGCCTTCTCCGTGGTACTTTGTCAAACGCCTTCCTAAAATCCATGTAGACAACATCCATTGCATTCCTTTCATTAATCCTCCCTGTTACTTCGTCAAAAAATTCATTTAGATTAGTTAAACACGATCTGCCTTTTACAAATCTGGGTTGGCTGTCCTTAATTAGCTTAAACCTCTCCAAATGCCCGTTAATTATTTTCATGATTATTGTTTCTAAACCTCTACCCAACACTGCTGTTAAACTGACCGAACGGTAGTTACTTGGATTGTCCTTACACCCTTTCTTGAACAATGGTGTCATTTTTGCCACTTTCCAATCCTCAGGCACCTCCCCCGCATCTAGGGAAGATTGGAAAAGTATGGCAAGCCCTTCCGCTATCTCATCCCCCAATTACCTCAGCAACCTAAGATGCAAGCTATCTGGAGCAGTCGACTTATCTACACTAAACAAACCCAGCCTTTCTTATACATCCTGTGTATCTATTTTTACCCCGTCCATTGCTGCTACCTTTTCCACATCTACCGATTTTTGACGGCATCCACCTCCTTTGTAAACACCGATACAAAGTATTCATTGAGTATTCTAGACTTGCCCTGCATGGGAAATGTCTACTCATGGCAAGAAGATGGATGCCGTTCTGAATGCAAGCTGCCGATTTATCAGAGGTTGCTTAAAATCAACAAACGCCAACAGCCTATATATCCTGGCGTGTATCGCTCCCCCTGATATAAGAAGAACGGTAGCCAGCAAGAAAGAGCGACTCCTTCAAACATCAGATGAGAGGCACCCTCTGCATTGTCCTGCACCTACACCCAGCCGCCTAAAGTCAAGGAAGAGCTTCATGAACAGTGTTGTTCCATTACAATCAACCTCCTCTGAAGCCCGCATCGTCTTGTGGAAAGGCCAGCTCACCAATCTTGAACAATCCCCAGCAATGGAAATTTGACCAGATGAAAGCCTTCCCCCCCCCCCAGGAGCTAATTGCAACTGGGCAACCTGGAAGTGCCTTAGCAGACTTAGGACTTTGTAGGTTGCTCAAAGGTGTCACTAAGCAAATGGGGATATTCAACCAGCGCGACAACTTGTGAATGTGGAACTGAGGCACAGACTATGCAACATCTCCTGCAATGCCCATCGTTAGAGGAACCCTGCACTGTTGCAGATCTTGCCGAATCCAACAAGGCGGAAAAATGTGAACAATTCTGGCTGGGCTATGTATAAACTGTCCGTGGACACGATAAGAAGATGCTTTTTTGTCCTTAATTGGCCCCACCCCGTCTCTTACTACCCACTTGCTATTTTCATTCCAGTAGAATATTTTGGGTTCCCTTTAATGTTTACTGCCATTCTACTCTCATATTCCCTCTTTGCCAATTTTATTTTCATCTTCACTTCCCCTCTCAACTTAACGTATTTGGTGTGGTTCTCCCTTGAAGATTTAAACTGACATGAATCACACACCCTCCTCTTTTGTTTCATCATCTTCTCTATCTCTCTCGCCATCCAAAGAGCCCTTGCATTGGTTCCCTTACCCTTACCTCTTCTTTGAATGTACCTAACTTGTACTTGGAACATCTCCTCCTTAAAGATCACCCATTGTTCTGTTACAATTTTTCCTTTCAGTCTTTGGTTCCATTTTACTCTGGCTAGATCCTTTCGCATCCCATTGAAGTTAGCCCTATTCCAGTTTAGAAGGTCCACTCTAGATTGTTACTTTCTCCTCTCCATTGCTAATCTAATTCTTATGATACGATGATCACACGTGCCAAAGTGTTCTCCCAAAATCACTTGGTCGAGCTGGACCACCTCTTTCCCCAGCACCAGATCCAGAAATGCGTCGTTTCTAGTTGGGCCAAGAATATACTGGTCAAGGAATTTATCCTGAATACATTTCAGAAAATCCTCCCTCTCATTTCACTTTACCCTGGCATTATCCCAATTGATGTGTGGGTAATTAAGGGTCCCCAATATCAGCACGCACTAGCTCTTGCATATCTCTGCGATTTCCCTGCAGATTTGCTCCTCTACCTCCCTCTCACTATTTGGAGGCCTATAGAATACCCCCCCTAGCGTGATGATACACTTTTTGCTCCTCGGCTCTAACCAAATGGATTCTGTCCTTGTCCCCTCAAGAACATCCTCTCTTTCCAACACTACAATGTCTTCCTTAATCGGCACTGCCACCCCACCTCCCTTTTTTCTTTCTCTATCTTTTCTGAACACCTTGTACCCTTGAATATGAAGTGCCCAGTCCTCATCGTTTTTAAGCCATATTTCCGTTATTGCCACAACATCCTATTGCCACACTGCTAATTGGGCTTGTAGCTCACCAAACCTATTCACCACACTTTGTGCATTTATGTACATGCATCCTACATCCATTTTTCGATTTAATGTAGATATTCTTAGTCTGTTCCTATCTAATAAAATACTACTTCTGCCTCTAACACTACTTTCTTCTCTTGTACTAAGAAACACACTAACTGCTTTATGCACCTTATTCCTCTTTTCTACTCCTATATGCTGGTGCCCACCCCCCGGCCAAGCTAGGTTAAAGCATCGCCAAAGAACTAGCAAACCTCCCCGCGAGAATATTGGTCCCGTCTCCATTGAGTTGTAACCCGTCCAGCTTGTACAGTTCCCACCTTCCCCAGAAAGGATCCCAATACCTCGGAATCCAAAGCCCTTCCACCTGCATCACCTCTCCAGCCACGGAATCATCTGTTCTATCCTCCTATTCCTGTAGGCGCTAGCACTTGGCACTGGGAGTAATCTGGAGATTACTACCTTTGATGTCCTGCCTATTAATCTCTTTCCTGGCTCCCTTTCGTCTGCCTGCAGGACCTCATCTCCCCCTCTGCCTATTTCGCTAGTGCCAATATGGACAATGAAATCTGGCTGTTTACCCTCCCCAGTCAGAATGTTCTTCAGCCGCTCAGTGACATCCTGTTACCAGGGAGGCAACAAACCATCCTGGAATCATGTCTACGGCCGCAGAATTGCCTGTCTGTTCCTCTAACTAATGAACCCACTATCACTATTACACTTTCATTCTTCTCCCCCAACCCCCGTGCATCTGATACCCCAGTGGTGCCGTGGCCTTTTCTCTGGCTGCTCTTCCCAGTGGAGCCATCACCACCACAAGTTTCCAGAACTGTGAACCAGTTAATGAGCGAGATGCACTCTGGGGTTTCTGCCCTACCTGCCTGGTCCTCATACTCTGCCGGTCACCGATTCCCTCTCTGCCTGCACACTCTGAGGCTGTGGGGTGACCACTTCTAGGATCGTGCTTTCCAAGTATTTGTCAGCCTCCCAGATACACTGTAGTGACTCCAGCTGCCGCTCAAGCTCCAAACACGGATCTCAAGTTGCTGCAGTTGGCGACACTTCCTGCACACGTGGTCGTCTAGGCCGTAAGAAGCATCCAGGATATCCCACATGGCACACGATGTGCAAATCACGGTACTGAGCTACCCTGCCACGCCTCTATTTACCAGTCTATTGGGATAATTTCGCAGAAATAAACTTAAAACTTAACAAGAAACTCTTAAAAGCTACTCACCAATCACCTCCCTCTTTTAGATAGGCGGTGAACTACGTCTGTCTGCCGGTCACCGATTCCCTCTCTGTCTACACAGTCTTAAGCTGCGGGGTGACCACCACCTGAAACGTGCTACCCACGTAGCTCTCAGCCTACAGATGGACCGCACTGTCTTCAGCTGCTTCTCAAGCTCCAAAATTTGTGGCAAGTGTCCTGGGATTCCCACATGGCACAGGATGTTCACTCCACATTACTGAGTTGCCGGCTCATGCCTCTATTTAATTGACTATTTACTAACTTAACAGAATTAAACTCGAGACTTAAAAAAGTCATCATCTACTCACCATTCCTTGTCGTTTCAGCATCTTCCCTTGTGCTGACGTCACTTACCTCGCTCCCTTGCGCTCGCTCCCGGCTCCGGGTTATCTGGCCTCCCTTTATCTGCAGCCGCCCCTCTCATTCTGTTCTTCTCCCCCCTATGCCCCTAATTCCTACTCTCTCCAAATACACAACCTTAGCACTCTGTTTAGAAGCACTCCTTTTAGGATCACTCTGTGCAGAGCACTGAAAAATATGGATTTCCACAAAACTTGTTCTCTGATTTATTCCACACCAGGATTTCAGGATCAAAAAATTAACAATCAATGAATTGCCCTAAACGATAAGATCTTAGAGCTGATACCACTGATGGAACGATGTGACTCACCAACATGAAATCGCTCCCGCCTCAACCCCGGAATTTCATTCCAAGGGCCACCTAGTTTACATTGCTCCCACCGCAACCCAGGAATTTCATTCCAAGGGCCACGTAGTTTACATTGCTCCCGCCTCAATCCAGGAATTTAATTGCCAGGGCCACCTAGTTTACATTGCTCCTGCCTCAATCTAGGAATTTCATTGACAGGGCCACCTAGTTTACAGTGCTCTCGCCTCAATCCAGGAACTTAATTGTTTGAGCCGCCTAGTTTACACCCTTCCTTCCTCAATCCAGGAATTACATCCCCAGGACTGCAAAGATTACACTGCTCCAGCCTCAGCTGAGGAATGTTGTTCTTCAGGCCGCCTATATTTCCCTGCTCCCACCTCAGTCCAGGAATTTAATTCCCAGGGCCGCCAAGATTACACTGCTCATGCCTCAGTCCAGGAATTTCATTCATAGGGTCGCCTAGAATACACTGCTCCCGCCTCAGTACAGGAATTTAATTCCCAGGGCTGCCTGGATTACACTGATCCCAACTCAATCCAGGAATTTCATTCCCAGGGCCACCTAGATAGCTCTGCTCCAGCCTCATTCCGGGAATGTCAATCCCTGGGCTGCCTAGTTTACACTGCAGCCACCTAAATTGAGAGATTTAATTTCCACGTTGCATAGATTTTACTGCCCCCGCCTCAGTCCAGGAATTTCATTCCCATGTCATTTCTCTCTTGTCTGAAACTAGGACAAGAACAAGAACAGCAAGTTTATAAAGAGTGGCCTCAAACACACAAACATGTGGTTTTTGGTGGTGTTTGACTGAGGGGAAGAAAGATTATCAGGAGCAAAGAACTGATACGAAGGAATCAAAAGAAAATGCTTAAAACATTAACCAATGAGATAAATAGCCTGTATGCATCGCAATAGTCCATTAAACCCTCTGGAAATATTGAATTCTCGCATAGGAATTATTCTGTGAGTAAGACTATCAGTCAATATTTCCGACTCCCCCAGCACCGTCACAGGGTCTGCACAGACCGAATAGAGGTGGAGGCACCGGGATCTACAGTTGGGAGGGAGAAACCCTGCGGGTCCTCAACATTGACTAAGTACATAACTCAGTCGTATTGCTTCCAGTCCGACATGGTAAGGTCTCTTCCTGCTGATTACCACCTACCGCCCTCCCTCAGCTGATGACTCAGCGCATGTTTATGCTGAAATCCGAGTGCAGAAAGGATACAAATACACTCTAGGTCGGGAGGGGGTAAAGCTCCATGTCCATCACCAAGAGTGGCTCGGAAATAGCATCAATAACCAAGCCCTGAAGAGCGCAGCTGTTAGACTGGGATTGTGGCAGGTGGTGGGAGAACCAAGATGACAGCACAGCCTGCTTGACCTCGTCCTCACCAACCTACCTATCGCATATGCATCTGTCCATGACGATATTAGTAGGACTGACCACTGCAAAATATTTGTGGAGATTAGTCTCGCCTTCATATGCCACTAACATCGTGCTCAGTGGATGAAATGGGACAGAGCTAAGTGATCCCACAACCAACAAATCAGATTATTTCAAAGCTGTCATATCATGTCGTGAATGGTGGTGAAAAATTGAGTCGTTTCCACATAGCCCTGATGTCTCATTTTCAAGTATATATCCAATTACCTTTTGTAACTTACAGTTAAGAAAGAAAGAAAGAGAGAATTGCATTTATGTAGCGTTTTTCAAGATCTTAGGATGTCCCAAAACGCTTTACAGCCAATGAAGTGCTTTTGAAGTGTAGCCACTGCTGCAGGAGACGTAGCAGCCAAATTGTGCACAGCAAGCTCTTACGAATAACAATGTGATAATGACCAGATAATCTCCTTTGGTGATGTTGATTGAGATAAATATTTGTCAGAACACTGGGTTAACTCTGCTGCTCTGCTTCGATATGTTTCAGTGGGAGCTTTTACGTTCACCTTAGAGAACAGACGGGGCCTCGGTTTATCGTCACATCCAAAAAACGCCCCTTCCGACAATGCAATGCTCCCTCAATACTGCCTCTTCAACACTGCAGCGATCCCTCAGTACTGCATTTCAGTGTTAGCCTCGATGTTTGTGTTTAATTCGCTGGAGTGGGACTTCAACCCACAACCTTCTGACTTAGAGTTGAGAGTGCTATGACCTGAGCCGACTGAATCTGATTCCACCAGACTTTCAGAGTTCATTCCAGATCATAAAAACTCACTGTGACCAAAGTTCTCTTTCTGCTCTCTGTTTCTTTCACCGATTAATTTTTTCTGTGTCCTTTTGGTAATGACAAGGCAAGTAATAGAAACAGTTTCTCCATGCTTACTGTATCAAAACCCCTCATCATTTTGAACACTATTCAAATCTCCCACTAAACCTCTCTGCTATAAGGGAACAATCCGAGCATTTCTTGTCTCCCCACCCCCCACTCCCTAAATAACTGAAATCCCTCATCCCTGGTGTCATTACGGTAAATTCTCCCCACACAAGTGGCGGACAATGACCACCTCCAACAAGAGGGAATCTAACCTCTTCCACTTGACAGTCAATGGCATTTCTACCACCGAGACCTGGGGAGGCTGAGTCATTGAATATATTTAGGGTGGAGATAGACACATTTTTGAAGGATAAGGGAGTCAAGAGTTATTTGGAGCAGAAAATGAAGTGATGTTGAGACCAAGATCAGTTCAGCCAGGATTTCATTGAATGGCGGAGCAGGCTCGAGGGGCCAAATGACCCACTCCTGCTCCTACATCTTATATTCTTATGAATCCTCCAACATCAAAATCCTAGGAGTCGCCATTGAACAGAGACTCACTGGACCAGCCACATAAATGCCGTGGCTACTACAGCAGGTCAGAGGCTGGGAATTCTGCGGTGAGTAACTCCCCTGCTGACTCCCCAAATTATCTCCAACACCTATAAGGCAAAAGTCAAAAGTGTTATGCATTACTATCTGTAGACATAGGGATGACATGTGGGCAAGAACCTACTAATTACACTAACGTTATTAAACATTTCTCCATATTAAGGACAAGTACATATATTACGAATAACTGTCTGCAAAATAAGTAGGTTCTAAGGGGCCTTATTCAGTTCAATATTAGAAGCTGTGAATGAACATTAATGGACTGATAATCTGTAAAGACAGATCTGATGGCCAATAAATTCCAATCGGAATTTCGGAACTGATACCGTCTGCTATACACCATCGCCCGAGAGTAATTTCGAGGCACTTTTGCTTGCAGCGTTTGTTTCTTTAAAATGTCTGTGTGACTGGTCCTGTCTCTTTATAAAGCCTGTGTGACTGGTCCTGTCCCTTTATAAAGCCTGTGTGACTGGTCCTGTCTCTTTATAAAGCCTGTGTGACTGGTCCTGTCTCTTTATAAAGCCTGTGTGACTGGTCCTGTCTCTTTATAAAGCCTGTGTGTCTGGTCCTGTCTCTTAAAAAAGCCTGTGTGACTGGTCCTGTCTCTTTATAAAGCCTGTGTGACTGGTCCTGTCTCTTTGTAAAGCCTGTGTGACTGGTCCTGTCTCTTCATAAAGCCTGTGTGACTGGTCCTGTCTCTTTATAAAGCCTGTGTGACTGGTCCTGTCTCTTTAAAATGCCTGTGTGGCTGGTCCTGTCTCTTTATAAAGTCTGTGTGACTGGTCCTGTCTCTTTATGAAGCCTGTGTGACTGGTCCTGCCTCTTTATGAAGTCTGTGTGACTGGTCCTGTCTCTTTCAAAAGACCGTGTATCTGGTCCTGTCTCTTTATAAAGCCTGTGTGTCTGGTCCTGTCTCTTTATAAGCCTGTTTCTGGTCTTGTCTATTTAAAAAGCCTGTGTGACTGGTCGTGTCTCTTTAAAATGTCTGTGTGACTGGTCCGGTCTCTTTATAAAGCCTGTGTGTCTGGTCCTGCTTCTTCATAAAGCCTGTGTGACTGGTCCTGTCTCTTTATAAAGCCTGTGTGACTGGTCCTGTCTCTTCATAAAGCCTGTGTGTCTGGTCCTGTCTCTTTATAAAGCCTGTGTCTCTTGTCCTGTCTCTTTATAAAGCCGGTGTGACTGGTCCTGTATCTTTGTAGAGCCTGTGTGACAGGTTCTGTCTCTTTATAAAGACTGTGTGACTGGTCCTGTCTCTTTAAAATGCCTGTGTGGCTGGTCCTGTTTCTTTATAAACCTGTGTGACTGGTCCTGTCTCTTTAAAAACCTTGTGTGACTGGTCCTGTCTTTAATAAAGCCTGTGTGACTGGTTCTGTCTCTTTATAAAGCTTGTGTGTCTGGTCCTGCCTCTGTATAAAGCCTGTGTGTCTGGTCCTGTCTCTTTACAAAGCCTGTGTTTCTGGTCTTATCTCTTTAAAAATCCTGTGTGTCTGGTCCTGTCTCTTTAAAAATCCTGTGTGACTGGTCCTGTCTCTTTAAAATGTCTGTGTGACTGATCCTGTCTCTTTTTAAAAAGCCTGTGTGATTGGTCCTGTCTCTTTAAAATGTCTGTGTGTCTGGTCCTGTCTGTTTAAAAAGCCTGTGTGGCTGGTCCTGTCTCTTTAAAAAGCCTGTGTGACTGGTCCTGTCTCTTTAAAAAGCCTGTGTGATTGGTCGTGTCTCTTTAAAAAGCCTGTGTGACTGGTCGTGTCTATTTAAAAAGCCTGTGTGACTGGTCCTGTCTCGTTATAGAGCCTGTGTGACTGGTCCAGTCTCTTTATAGAGCCTGTGTGACTGGTCGTGTCTCTTTAAAATGCCTGTGTGACTGGTCCTGTCTCTTTATAGAGCCTGTGTGACTGGTTCTGTCTCTTTAAAAAGCCTGTGCGACTGGTCCTGTCTCTTTATATAGCCGGTGTATCTGGTCCTGTCTCTTTGTAAAGCCTGTGTGACTGGTCCTGTCTCTTTAAAATGTCTGTGTGGCTGGTCCTGTCTCTTTAAAAAGCCTGTGTGACTGGTCCTGTCTCTTTAAAATGTCTGTGTGACTGGTCCTGTCTCTTTTGAAAGCCTGTGTTTCTGGTCCTGTCTATTTAAAAAGCCTGTGTGACTGGTCCTGTCTCTCTTTATAAAGCCTGTGTTACTGGTCCTGTCTCTTTAAAATGTCTGTGTGACTGGTGCTGTCTCTTTATAAAGGCTGTGGTTCTGGTCCTGTCTATTTAAAAGGCCTGTGTGACTGGTCCTGTCTCTTTAAAAAGCCTGTGTGACTGATCCAGTCTCCTTATAAAGCCTGTGTTTCTGGTCCTGTCTATTTTAAAAGCCTGTGTGACTGGTCATGTCTCTTTATAAAGCCTGTGTGACTGGTCCTGTCTCTTTAAAAAGCCAGTGTGAACGGTTCTGTCTCTTTAAAAATCCTGTGTGACTGGTCCTGTCTCTTTTTCTTTAAAGCCTGTGTTTCTGGTCCTGTCTATTTAAAAATCCTGTGTGACTGGTCCTGTCTCTTTAAAAAGCCTGTGTGGCTGGTCCTGTCTCTTTATAAATACAGTGTGACTGGTCCTGTCTCTTTATAAAGCCGGTTTATCTGGTCCTGTCTCTTTATAAAGCCTGTGTATCTGGTCATGTCTCTTTATAAAGCCGGTGTGACTGGTCCTGTCTCTTTAAAAAGCCTGTGTGACTGGTCCTGTCTCTTTAAAATGTCTGTGTGACTGGTCCCGTCTCTTTAAAAAGCCTGTGTGACTGGTCTCGTCACTTTCAAAAGACCGTGTGACTGGTTCTGTCTCTTTATAAAGCCTGTGTGACTGGTCCTGTCTCTTTATGAAGCCTGTGTGACTGGTCCTGTCTCTTTCTTTAAAGCCTGTGTTTCTGGTCCTGTCTATTTAAAAAGCCTGTGTGACTGATCCTCTCTCTTTAAAATGTCTGTGTGACTGGTCCTGTCTATTTAAGAAGCCTCTTTTTCTGGTCTAGGCTATTTAAAAAGCCAGTGTGACTGGTCCTGTCTCTTTAAAAAGCCTGTGTGACTGGTCCTGTCTCTCTATATAGACTGTGTGACTGGTCCTGTCTCCTTATAAATATTGTGTGACTGGTCCTGTCTCTTTAAAAAGCCTGTGTGAATGGTCCTGTCACTTTCAAAAGACCATGTGACTGGTTCGGTCTCTTTATAAAGCTTGTGTGACTGGTCCTGTCTCTCTATATAGACTGTGTGACTGGTCCTGTCTCTTTATAAAGCCTGTGTATCTGGTCCTGTCTCTTTTTAAAGCCGGTGTGACTGGTCCTGCCTCTTTATAAAACCTGTGTATCTGGTTCTGTCTCTTTATAAAGCCTGTGTGACTGGTCCTGTCTCTTTAAAAAGCCTGTGTGACTGGTCCTGTCTCTTTATAAATATTGTGTGACTGGTCCTGTCTCTTTATAAAGCCTGTGTGACTGGTCCTGTCTCTTTAAAAAGCCTGTGTATCTGGTCCTGCCTCTTTATAAAGCTGGTGTGACTGGTCCTGTCTCTTTATAAAGCCGGTGTGACTGGTCTTGTCTATTTAAAAAGCCTGTGTGACTGGTCCTGTCTCTTTAAAAAGCCTGTGTGGCTGGTCTTGTCTCTTTAAAAATCCCGTGTGACTGGTCCTGTCTCTTTAAAAAGCCTGTGTGACTGATCCTGTCTCTTTAAAATGTCTGTGTGACTGGTCCTGTCCCTTTAAAAAGCCTGTGTGACTGGTCCTGTCTCTTTATAAAGCCTGTGTGACTGGTGCTGTCTCTTTATAAAGGCTGTGTTTCTGGTCCTGTCTATTTAAAAGGCCTGTGTGACTGGTCCTGTCTCTTTATAATCCGGTGTGGCTGGTCCTGTCAAAAGACCGTATGACTGGTTCGGTCTCTTTATAAAACCTGTGTGACTGGTCCTGTCTCTCTATATAGACTGTGTGACTGGTCCTGTCTCCTTATAAATACTGTGTGACGGGTCCTGTCTCTTTATAAAGCCGGTTTATCTGGTCCTGTCTCTTTATAAAGCCTGTGTGCCTGGTCCTGTCTTTATAAAGCCTGTGTGACTGGTTCTGTCTCTTTATAAAGCCTGTGTAGATGGTCCTGTCTCTTTAAAAAGCCGGTGTGCCTGGTCCTGTCTTTATAAAGCCTGTGTGACTTGTTCTGTCTCTTTAAAAAGCCTGTGTAACTGGTCCTGTCTCTTTTAAATGTCTGTGTGACTGGTCCCGTCACTTTCAAAAGACCGTGTGACTGGTTCGGTCTCTTTATAAAGCCTGTGTGTCTGGTCCTATCTCTTTTTAAATACTGTGTGACTGATCCTGTCTCTTTATAAAGCCGATGTATCTGGTCCTGTCTCTTTATACAGCCTGTGTGACTGGTCCTGTCCCTTTATATAGCCTGTGTGTCTGGTCCTATCTCTTTTTAAATACTGTGTGACTGATCCTGTCTCTTTATAAAGCCGATGTATCTGATCCTGTCTCTTTATAAAGCCTGTGTGACTGGTCCTGTCTCTATAAAAAGACTGTGTCTGGTCCTGTCCCATAAAAGACTGTATGACTGTTCCTGTCACTTTATAAAGCCTGTGTGACTGGTCATGTCTCTTTTTCAAAAGAATGTGTGACTGGTCCTGTCTCTTTAAAAACACTGTGTAAATGTTCCTGTCTCCATAAAATGCCTGTGTGACTGCTCTTGGCTCTTTAAAAAGACTGTGTGATGTGTCCTGTCTCTATAGAAAGCCTCTGTGGCTGGTCCTGTCTCTTTAAAAAGCCTGTGTGACTAGTCTTGTCCCCTTAAAAAGCTTGTGTGAGTGTTTCTGTGTCACTGGCTGTGGCTCTGCCCTCTTGCTTAGGTGTTCATTGAATATTATCCAATTAAGAAGATTAAATTCAATGATTTTGCTACTCACTGATGAACCCAGGTGAGGCCTGTGATCAGAGCCGGGCGGCAGCACAACTTGGCCCACCCATTCTATGATTCTATGATGCTATGGTTGCTACTGCCTATACTTTATCAATTTGCCTATCCATCAAAAGGCGCCTGATAAAGTACCACACAGTACCAACATTGAAGCCAATGCGATTAAAAGTTCAGTGTCAACATGTCTTGTAAATTGGATAAGCGACAGAAATCAGAGAGTAGTGTTAAATTAAATAACAACAGTAAAATGCTGGAAACACTCAGCAGGTCAGGCAGCATGGAGTGAGAGAGAAATAGTCAACATTTCGGGTCGAACCCTTCGTCAGAACTGGAAAATGTTAGGGAAGATAGATTTTAAGCGGGGGCAGGGAGGAGGGTCGGAAAGAACAAAGGGAATGTCGGTGATAGGATGGAAGGCAGGAGTGATTGACTGACAAAAGGGATGATGGTGCTAGGAAAAAGGAAAGGTAATGGGACAAGATAAGATACAAAATATAGCTCTAGACGATGTGCAAATGATGATTGCAGCAACATTAAAAGCTACCATGTGAGCAAACAAGAGAAATAAATATAAAGAAATACAGGGTCCGCTTTAGAGTGTGAAATTGTTGAACTCGATGTTAAGTCCAGAAGGCTGTAAAGTGCCTAATAGAAAGATGAGGTGCTGTTCCTCGAGCTTAAGTTGAACATCATTGGAATCGTGTAAGAGTCCGAGGATGGAGAGATCAGGTTTGGCGTGGAGCGGTGAATTAAAGTGGCAGGCGACAGGAAGCTCGGGGTCACCCTTACGGACTGAACGGAGGTGTTCGGCAAAGCAGTCACCCAATCTGTGTTTGGTCTCCCCAATGTAGAGGAGACCGCATCGTGAGCAGTGAATACCGTAAACTAAATTGTAAGAAGTACTATTAAATCGCTGCTTACACTGGAGGAATGTATAGGGCCCTGGACAGTTGGAGGGAGGAGATAAAAGGGCAGGTATTGCATCACCTGCGCTTTCATGGGAAGGTGCCCGGCAAAGGGGAAGGGGTGTTGTGTGTGATAGAGGAGTGGACCAGGGTGTCATGGAGGGTGTGGTCCCTTCGGAATGCCGGAAGGGGATGTGAGGGGAAGATGTGTTTGGTGGTGGAATCACGCTGGAGGTGGCGGAAATGGAGGAGGATGATCCGCAGAATGTGCAGCCTGGTGGGGTGAAAGCTGAGGGGAAGGGTCGCTCTGTCGTGCTTGTGGGAGGGAGGGGAAGGGGTGAGAGCAGAAGTGTGGGAAATGGACCGCTCACGGTCAAGGGCTGTGTCAACCACAGTAAGCTCAAGTAACAGCACCTCATCATTCTATTAGGCACTTTGCAGCCTTCTGGACTTAACATCGACTTCAACAATTTCAGACTATAAATTGGCCCCTGTATTTCTTTATATAGATTTTTTTCTTTTGTTTCCTCACAAGAAATCTGCTAATGTTGCAGCCAGTATCATTCACACATCATCTAGAGCCTCCTTTTGTTTCCTAACTTGTCCCATTTCCTTTCCTTTTGCCTTACACAATCATCCCTTTTGTAGGTCAATCTCTCCTGTCTTCCATCCGATCACAGACCTCCCCTTTGTTCCTTCTGCCCCTCCTCCCTGCCACTGCTTAAAATATCTCTTCCTTAACTTTTTCCAGTTCTGTCGAAAGGTTCAGCGTGAAACGTTGATCCTGTTTCTCATTCGATGCAGACTGGCCTGCTGAGTGTTTCCAGCATTTTCTATTGTTTTCAGATTTCCAACATCTGCAGTATTTTGCTATTGTAATAGTGGCAAATGGTTGTTTTTCAGTAGCTGGGAAGCATACAGTGGTGTCCACCAGGGGTGCATGTTCGGACCACGGGTCTGTTATCTACATCAATGACAAAGATTTGGATACACACCACAGAATTTCAAAGTTTGCAGATGTCAGGAAATGCATAAATGTTAATAAACGGTGAGAAGGGCAGTAAAATACTTCAGGAGGGCACAGACAGCCTTGTGAAACGGGCAGAATAATGACAGATACAATTAAACACAGAGAAGGGTGAAGTGATACATTTTGGCAGGAATTATGAGCAGCGGCAATATAAACTAAACTGCACAATTTTAAAGCGAGTGCACGATCAGAGAGACCTGGGGTGTACTTATTCCAATCTTTGAGGGTGGCAGGACAATTTGCGACTTCTGTTCATAAATGCAGGCCTTGGCTTTACAAACTGAGGCAAAGATAACAAAATTCTGGAAGAAAGGCTAACCTTTTCTAAATCACTAGTTAGGCCCCTGCTTTAATATTGTGTCCAGTTCTAAGAAACACACTTTAGCCAACAGTTCAAGGATTGGAGAAGGTGTCGAGGAGATTTACCCGAATGGTACCAAGGATATGGGATTTCAGTTACCAGGAGAGACTGGAGAAGCTGGGATTGTTCTTTTTTAGAGCAGCGAAGGTTAAGAATCATAGACCTTTACAGCACAGATGGAGGCCAATCAACCCATCGTGTTCACGATGGCTGCAAAAGAGCTATCCAGCCTAATGCCACTTTCTAGCTCTTGTTCCATAGCTTTGCAGCTGACAGCCCTTCAAGTGCATATCCAGGTACTATCCAATCTTCCTCTTAACTAAAATTCTCCAGTCCTGGCAACAATGTCGTAAATCTCCTCTGTAGCCTCTCCAGTGGAATCACATCGTTCCTGTAATGTGATGACCAGAACTGTAATGAATACTCTAGCTATTACCTAACTGGTGTTTTATTCAATTCTTGCATAACCTCCCTTCTGTTATGTTCTATGCATCGGTTAATAAAGCAAAGTATCCAGTATACATTCTTACCCACCCTGTTTAAATGGTCTGCTACTTTCAGAGATCTGTGGAGATGCGCTTCAAGGTCCCTCTGTTCCTTTACACTTCTCAGTATCCTACCATTTATTGTTGATTATCTTGTGCTATTAGCCCTCCCCAAATGTATTACCTCTCACATATCCAAATTGAATTCCATTTGCCAAGTTTCTGCCCACCTGACCAGACCAATGATATCTTCCTGCCGGCTACAGCTTTCTTCCACACTATCAACAACACAGCCAATTTTTGTATTATCTGCAAACTTCTTAAAGGTGCGCCCTACATTGAAGTCTAAATCATTGATATATAACACAAAAAGTATGGGAGCCAGTACTGAGCTTTGTGTAACTCAACTGGAAACAGCCTTCGAGTCACAAAATCACCCGTCTACCATTACCCTTTGATTCCTGCCAATGAGCCAATATTTGTACCCAACTTGCCACATTCCTTTGGATGCCATGGTCTTTTATATTTTTGACCAACCTGTCATTCGGGCTCTTGTCAAAGGCCTTGCTAATATCTATACAGACTACGGCAAATAGAATGCCCTCATCGACCCTCCTCGTTACTTCCTCGAAAAATTCAATCAAGTTACTCAACAAGACCTTCCCTTAACAAATCCATACTGACAGTCCTTGATTGTACCATGCCTTTCTAAATGCCGATTTATACTGACTGTCAGGTTTTTCCAATAATTTTTCCTGCACCGAATCCAGGCTGACTGGACTGTAATTGGTCTATCCCTTTCTCCCGTTTTAAACCACTGTAGAGAGTAAGAATTACTCCATTCCTCTGGCGGCATGCCAGTAGCCACAGAGGATTAGAAAATAATGGTCTGACCCTACACTGTTTCATCTGTTGCCGGTCTTAACAGTCTGTGATACATTTCACCCGGGCCTGGAAATTATCTACTTTCAAAGCTGGTAAGCTGTTTTACATTTCTTCTTTCACTATATTTATATAATCTAATATTTCAGACTCCTCCTCCTTAACAACAATGTCAGCATTAGCCCTTCTGCTGTGAAGTCAGACGCAATGTATTTATTAAGGATGAATCCCACGACTCCTGCCTCCACCTTTTTGGTCTCTAATAGGCCGTAATCTGTCTTCAGTTATCTTCATGATCTTTATTCATTGGTAAAGCATCTCTGGGTTTTCCATGATTTTACTTGTCAATATCTTTGATGCCCTCTCTGTGCTTTCCTAATTTCATTATTTAATTGAAACCCTGCGATCTCTGTACTCCTCTGGGCTTTCTGTCTTATTTTGCTCCTGGATACAGTCAAACTCTTCCCTTTCCCCCTTATCCTGCCCTGTATGCCTCGTGACATCCAGGGGACTCTGGATTTGGGAGGCCCACCCTGTTGCCATGAACCCTCACTAACTCCTCGTTGAATGCCTCCCACTGCTCAGGCACTGATTTCCCGTCAAGTAGCAGTTTCCAGTTCACTTTTGCTAATCACATCTCAGCTTAGTAAAATTATCCTTTCCCCAACTGAGAACCTTTTTCCTCGTCTATCCTTGTCCTTTTTCATAAAGAGAGATTCAATAAAGATGTTAAATATCATGAAGTGTTTTGATAGAGTAAGTAAGTCTGTTTCCAGTGGAAGAATGGTGGGTAAACAGAGGACACAGAATAAAAATATTTGGAAAGGAACCACAGGAGAGATGAGAAGAACTTTCTTTACGCAGTGAGTTGTTGTGATCTGAAATGCACTGTCTGAGAACGTGATAGAAGCAAATTCAGCAGCAACTTTTGAAAGGGAATTTGATATTTAGTTGAAGGGAAAGTGATTTACAGGGCTCTGGCTAAAGAGTAGGACTAATTAGATAGCACATTCAAAGTGACAGCATGGACACGATGGGTCGAATGGCCTCTTTCTGTGCTGTACTATTCTAAGATACTACGAGCAAGAGACAGAGAGAGACAAGAGAGAGAGAGATAGAGTGAAGGATAGAAGTAAAAAATAGAGACAAAGACTGGGAGAGGTAGAGAGGGAAAGAAATTAAATTTTAAAGGGGAATTGGATAAATACTTGAAGGGGAGCACTTTGCAGGACTATGGGGAAAAGAGCAGGGAATGGGACTAATTGGAGGGGTGAGGCCATTGTTGGCGTTGAACACATGGATTAGAATATTAAAATCGAGCTATTGCCGGATCGGGAACCAATGTAGATCAGTGATCACAGGGGTGATGGGTGAACGGGACTTATGCTAGTTAGGATATGGGCAGCAGAGTTTTGGATGAGCCCTAGCTTATGGATGCTTGTAACTGGGAGGCCGGTTAGTGGAGCATTGGAATAGTCGAGTCAGGATTTAACACAGGCACAGATGAGGGTTTATGCAGTGGAAGCGCGGAGACAGATGATATTATGGAGGTGGTAGTTGGCTGGTCTGCTAATTCATAGGATATCAAGTCGGAGCTCATCTCAGCTTCAAAGAGAATGGCAAGGTTGCGAACTGTCTGGTTCACCCTCAGACATTGGCCAGGGAAGGGGACTGAGTTGGTAGATAGAGGAAGGAGTTTATGGCGAGGACCGAAGAAAATGGCTTCTTTCTTCCCAAGATTTAAATGACAAAACAGTAATTCAGTAAAACATGGTTTACAGATCAAATTGCTGGATATGGAGAATTACCAGGGAGACCAACAGCAGCAAAGATGAGAGAGTAGCTTACAAGACCAGTAAGACAGTTGGCAAAGCTTTATAGAGTTAATAGCTGAATTCGGAGACTTACCTGGAATAATAGTCGCAGCAAGGAGAGAGTGTAAATGACATGAACATTAATACAGTAAAATATGGTTAATAGAATAGCTGGATAGAGAGACTTACCAGGAACAACAAAAGAAGCAAGGAGTGGATAGTAAATATATTGAATAACCTTAAGTGCCAACTGTATCCGAAATTCTAATGGTAGTCCATCAGAATATGCAGCAAGAATGTCAAACTCCCAAATAAAACTCCTGCCGATTGTTGTAACATTCCAATTTACTGCTCTCAGATTCTGACCCATTGTTGCAACATTCCAATATACTATTCTCAGATTCCGAGTCCCTCTCTGTGGAGCAGCGTGCTGATCACTGTTAGCGCTGGAGGTAATGCTCTCACTGGCACTATAGGATAACACATTGTAAGGAGACCCTTATTAATAGAAGAGGGAAACCATGCACTGATAAAATTTGAGTCCACAGAGATTGGCATTCATTGCAGTCACTGAACAAACACCTTGAGTTAGCCCTTGGAGACTAACATTAATTACAATCACTGAACAAACAGCTTCAATTAACCCCTGTCCATCCCGCAATTCTTATACCACAGCAAAGTAGAACATTTCCCTGGCCCTGATGGGATGTATGAGAGTTGATGAGGGAAGGAACGGTGGAAATTGCGCAGGATCCGGCCAGAGTCTTTGAAACCTCCTTGGATATGGGAGTGGTGCCAGAGGAATGGAGTGTTGCAAATGTTGCACCTTGTTAAAAAAGGAGTGCGATAAACGCTTTTACTACAGGCCAGTCCCCCTTACATCGGTGGTGGGGAGCCTTCTAGAGGCCATACTCCTGGAGAAAATTAAATGACACTTGGAAAAATCATAGGATAATAAATGACAACCAACATAGATATGTTAACAGAGATGTGTCTGGCAAACCTGATTGAGTTATTTGATGAAGTAATGGAAATGGATGAAGGGTGTAGCGTGGTTGTTGTTGTGTATAAGGAATTTAAAATTGGGGTTGAAAATGTGCCATTGAATAAATTTGTTAGGACCAAAGGGGAAATGGTAGCGCTGATCTGACATTGGCTAATGGACTGAAAACAAGAGCAGTGGTGAAAAGCTCTTGTTCAGACTGGGAGGAAGTACACTGTTGCACCCTCCTGGCGTCGCTATTCGGACCACTGCTCTTTTTGATATATATTAATGATATAGACATATATATATATATAAGAGCATAATTTGAACATTTGCCGATGAAACTGAGGGGATCGAATTAGGCTTCAGGAGGGCATAGATAGACTGGTGAAATTAGCAAACTGATTAAAGGTGTCACTGACAGCGCTAGTAAATGGCACTGACTCATCAGTAACCTGCTCACTGCAGCTGACTTTGCATTCCACCAGGACTACTGGGCTCCATGTCATTACAAACATGGACAAAGAGCTGAATTTCAGAGGCGAATTTAGAGTGGCTGCCCTCGACATTAAGCCATAATTTGAATGAATGTCGCATTAAGGAGCCCTCCTAAAACTGAAGTCAGTGGGAATCACGGGGAAATCTCTCCACTGGCTGGAGTCATACATATCAAAAAGGAAGATGGTTGTGATTGTTGGTGGTCAATAATCTCAGCCCCTGGACATCACTGCTGGAGTTCCTCAGGGCATTGTTCTCGACCAACCATCTTCAGCTGCTTCATTAATGATCTTCCTTCCATCATCAGGTCAGAAGTGGGGATGTTTGCTGATGACTGCACAGTGTTTAGTTCCATTCGGAAATCCTTAGATGATGAAGCATTCCATGCCCGCATGCAACAAGACCTGGCCGAATTTCAGGCTTGTGCTGAAAGGTGGCAAGTGACACAAACATCGCACAAGTGCCAGGCAATGACTACCTCTAACAAGCGAGAGTCTAGCGACTGCCACTTGACAATCAATGCCATCATCATCGCCAATTCCACCTCCATCAATATACTGGTAGTCACCATTCACCAGAAAATTAACAGGACCAGCTGCATAAATATTGTGGCTACAAGAGCAGGACAGATGTTGGTATTCTGAAGCGAGTGTCTCAGCTCCTGCCTCCCCAAATACTTTCCAACATCTACAAGGCACAAGTAAGGAGTGTGTTGGAATACTCTCCACTTGCCTGAAAGAGATCAGCTCCAACAACACTCAAGAAGCTCGATGCCATTCAGGACAAAGCAGCCCACTTCCTCGGCACCCCATCCATCCACCACCTTAAACGTCCACTCCCTCCGCCACCAGCCTATCGTGGCTGCAGTGTTTACCATCTAAAATAAGCACTGCAGCAACTCGCTCAGGTTTCTTCCCAGCACTTCACAAATCCGTGAACTCTTCCACCTAGAAGGACAAGGGCAGGAGTCGCATATGAACCCCAGCAACTACAAGTTCCCCTCCAACGCACATGCCATCTTGACTTGGAAAAATATTGTCGTTTCTTCATCATCGCTCGGTCAGAATTCTGCAAATCCCTCTAACAGCACTGTGGGAGTACCTTCATGGACTGGAGCTGTTCAAGAATGATGCTCACCACAAGCTTCCAAATGGCAAAGAGGGATAGGCAATCAATGCTGGCCATGCCAGCGGTGGCCACATCCCATGAAGGATTTAAAATAATTTAAAAATGTCAGAAGGCTGATTAAAATTAATGTAGAGGAGTGAGAAAGATAAACCTGGGGGGAAAATTAGGAGAGGCAATATAAACTAAACTGTACAATTTTAAAGGGGGTGCAGGAAAAGAGAGACATGGAAGTTTACATACACAAGCCTTAGAAGATGGCAGGACAAGGTGATACGTTTTTAATAAAGCGCATTGGCTCCTTAGTATTCTAAACCGAGGCAGACAACAATAGCAACAAAGTTATGCTGAATCTTTATAAATCACTGGTTAGGCCCCGGCTGGAGTATTGTGTTCAATTCTGGTCACGATGGAGACTTGCCATGGCGCCTCCCACGGTTCAATAGCAACACACAGCACTGACCCGTGAAGGAACTGCCTGAGGAACCCAGAGAGCAGCGAGACACACAACATTCCGGTGTAAACAGACAGAGAATATTAATAACAGGATTGATAAAACCAAACAGTGTACCTGGGTTTAAATCTTAAGAATGTGAAGCGTGGAGAATGGCAACCATTTAAGTTTAAACTGCTGCCCCGGCAGTTACAGCACGATTAGATACAGAATAAGTTCCATCTACACTGTCCCAACAAATACTCACAGGGCAGGTACAGCACGCGATAGATGCAGTGTAAAGCTGCCACTACAATGTCCCGTCAAACACTCCCAAGGCAGGTACAACACGGGTTAGATACAGAGTAAAGCTCCCTCTACACTGTCCCATCAAACACCCACAGGGCAGGTACAGCACAGGTTAGATACAGAGTAAATTTCCCTCCACACTGTCCCATCAAACACTCCCAGCACAGGTACTGCACAGATTGGATACAGAGAAAATCTCCCTCTCCACACTCCCATCAAACACTCCCAGGGCGGGTACAGCACAGGTTAGATACAGAGTAAAGCTCCCACTACACTGTCCCATCAAACACTCCCAGGGCAGGTACAGCACGGGTTAGATACAGATTAAAGCTCCCATTACACTGTCCCATCAAACACTCCCAGGGCGGGTACAGCACATGTTAGATACAGATTAAAGCTCCCACTACACTGTCCCATCAAACACTCCCAGGGCGTGTACAGCACATGTTAGATACAGAGTAAAACCTACAGTACACTGTCCTATCAAAAGCTCCCAGGGCAGGTACAGCACAGATTAGATACAGAGTAATGCTCCCTCTACACGCTCCCATCAAGCACTCCCAGCGTAGGTAATGCACAGATTAGATAGAGAGTAAAACTCGCTCTACACTCTCCCATCTAACACTCCCAGGGCAGGTACAGCACGGGTTAGATACAGAGTAAAGCTCCCTCTACACTGTCCCATCAAACGCTCCCAGGGCAGGTACAGCACGGGTTAGATACAGAGTATAGCTCCCTCTACACTGTCCCATCAAACACTCCCAGGGCAGGTACAGCACGGGTTAGATACAGAGTATTGCTCCCTCGACACTGTGCCATTCTCTGAGTGGGACTCAGTACCACTGCCGATATGAGGTCGGGTAACACAGCAGGCCGGGGATGGGTCATGGGCTTTTCCTACTCTGTGTGTGGGGCTCAATACCACACCGGGTGTGTGATCAGGTAAACTCAGCACAGAACGGGGATGGAGCCTGTGCCTTTCCCAATGGTCACTGCATCCCCTCTCTCAGTGAAGCCGCTCCCTGGGATGCTCTGCTCAAGTCTCTGATATGGATCAGTTTTGAGATATCAATTCCTGTTTCTGTCGTCCCAGTGTATTTAAAGTAATCAATTTTCTTCCTGGAACAACTCATTTGATTTTCCAACAAATGGCTTCTGTTTTGCTGTCAACAGCTCAGCTCTGTGCTATTATTGGAGATAAAAAAAGTGTGATCACACCCAGTATTTAAGCACATTCTGTCAAAGGATAATTAACTGCTCAAATGACCACAGCACATCGGAATTTACAGAACAAAGAGAGAGTCACATCTCCTTCTGTCTATAATCTGCTACGCACTCTTGTTTGTCTGCTATCATCTCTTTCTTCACTATCTCTGTCACCCCCTCTCTCTCCCTATCTATATCTAATAAACGTGCCTATCTCTCTATTTCCATCTATCTCTCTTCTATCCCTATAACCCTCCCTCTCGCCCTATCTGTATCTAATAATCTCTCCTCTCTCGATCAGCATCCGTCTCTCCTCTATATCTGTCATCCCTCTCTCTTCCTATCTATATCTAATAATATTTCTTCTCTCTAGACCTATCTATATCTCCTCTATCCCTATCACACTTCTACTTATCTATATCTAATAATCTCTCCTCTCTCGATCACCATCCATCGCTCCTCTATATCTGTCAACCGATCTCTCTCCCTATCTAGTAAGATTATAAGCACATAAGGACATACAAACTAAGAGCAGGAGTAGGCCATACGGCCAGTCGAGCCTTCTTCACCATTCAATAAGGTCATGGCAGATCATCGACCTCAACTCCACTCTACCGCCCGATCTTCATGTCCATTGATTCCGCTAGTATTTAAAAATCAAACTATCTCAGCCTTGAATATACTCAGAGGCCCAGCATCAGCCCACTGGGGCAGAACATTCCAAAGATTCACAACCCTCTGAGTGCGATATTCCTCCTCATCTCGATCTTAAATGGTCTGCCCCTTATCCTGAGACTATGCCCGCTACTTCTAGACACTCCAGCCAGGGGATGCAACGTCTCAGCGCCTAACCCTGTCATTCCTTCCAGAATCCTCTATATTTCAATGAGATCACCTCTCATTCTTCTACACTCCAGAGAGTATCGGCCCATTCTACACAATCTCTCGTCATAGAACAGCCCTCTCATCCCAGGATCTCTCCGCTCTCTATCACCATCTATCTCTCCTCTATCTCTGTCAACCTATTTCTCTCTTTCTATATCTAATAAGCTCTCCTCTCTGTCTCTCCATATATCTCTCTCTGTTTCTGTCAATCTGTCCCTCATCCTCACTCTGTCTGTCGCACCCTCTCTCTCTCTCTGTTGCACCCTCTCTCTCTGTTGTCTGTCTATCTCTCAGTCTCTATTACTCTTTCTCAGACTCTTTGATTCTAACTCTCTGTCTGTCTCTCTAACTTTCCGTTTCTCTCCGTCTCTCTCACTGTCTCTTCCTCTCTCTGTCGCTGCCTCTTTCTCTGCTTCTCCCTCTCTCTCTGTCTCTCTGGGTCTTTCTCTCTTTGTCTCTCTTTCTTTAGCTCTCTCTCTCTGTCCATCTGACTATCGGTCTCTCTGACTATCTCTCTCTCTCTCTCTCTATCGCTATCTCTCTCTCTCTCCCTCTGTCCCTCTCTGTCTCTGGTAGTCTATTCCTCAGCACATAATCTCTGTTTATATGTCTGTATCTGTCTCGTTTTGTCTCTCCATCTCACTTTCATTCTTGTCTCGGATTCTGGCTCTCTCAGCAGCTCTGTGTCGCTCGATCTTGTCTGCCCAGTCCTCTTTAGCTCTGCCTACCTCTAACATTATTTCTATTCCTCTCTCTTACAGTCTGTCTATGTCACTCTCCGGTTTTCACTCTCATTATGCGTCTCTCTTTCCCTCTGCCTCTTTCCACCTGTATCTCGGTCGGTATCTCCCCATCTCTCCTTGTCTTCCCATCTCTATGTCTCTCCTTCTCTGTCTCTCTTTATCTCGATCTTTCGCTCCCCAATCCTCTCTTTCTCTCAACCTCCCCTGTCTCTCCCCATATCAGTCTGGCTCTGTTCACCTCTCTACCTCTCTCTCCCTGTCTCCTTCACTCTCTCAGTCCCACTCTTTATTCCTCTATCGCTCTTTATCTATTACTTTATCTATGTCTCGCACACTGCGTATTTCCTCTTTTCACACCCCGGCTGCCTCTCTCTCCCATTCTCTATCTCACTCTCCCTATTGTCATAGTGAAGGAGGAGATAGTTGAGATATTGGATGGGATAAAAATTGCCAAACAGGAGCGACTAGGAAGGCTGACTGTACTTAAAGCAGATAAGTCACCAGGACTGGACGGGACACATTATAGGAAGCTGAGGGAAATAAAGGTGGAAATTGCGGAAGTACTGTGGCCATAATCTTTCAATCCTCCTGGGATACATGGGTGGTGCCAGACGGCTGGAGATTTGCAAATGTTACACCCGTGTTCAAAAAAGGGTGTAAGGATAAAGCAGCAACTACAGGCCAGTCAGTTTAATCCCGGTAGTGGGAAAGATTTCAGAAACAGTAAACAGGGATAAAATGAACAATCACTTTCACAAGTGTGGATTAATTAAGGGAAGCCAGCACGGATTTGTTAAAAACATTTTGTGTTTAACCAACTTGATTGAAATTTCTGATTAATTAACAGACAAGGATGATGAGGGCAATGCAGTTGACGTGGTGTACGTGGATTTCCTAAAGGCTTTGATAAAGGGTGCAAGTGTAAACCCAGCAATTAAAGGCATGTCAGTTTAATCTCGGTAGTGGGGAAGCTTTTAGGAACAATAAACAGGAATATAATGAACAGTCACTTGGACAAGTGTAGATTAATTAAGGGAAGCCAGCACGGATTTTTTAAAGACAAATCTTGCTAAACCAATGTGTTTGAATTTTCTGATGAAGTAAAAGACAGGGTTGATGAGGGCAATGCGGTTGACGTGGTGTACATGGATTTTGATAAGGTGCCACATAATAGGCTTGGCAGCAAATTTGAAGCCCATGGGCTAAAAGGGACAGCGGCAACAAGGATACAAATTTGGCAAAGTGACATGAAGCAGAGAATAGTGGTGAATGGCTGTTCTTCTGACTGGAGGTGTTCCCCAGGGGGTCGGTACTAGGACCACTGCTTTTCATGATAGGGAGAGAAAATATGCTGTCGGATTGGCAGACAGAGAGAAAAATGCTGTCGGATTGGCAGACAGAGAGAAAAGATGATGTCGGATTGGCAGACAGAGAGAAAAGATGCTGTCGGATTGGCAGTAGAGAGGGAAAAGATGCTGTCGGATTGTCAGAGAGAGAGAGAAAATATGCTGTCGGATTGGCAGACAGAGAGAGAAAAGATGCTGTCGGATTGGCAGACAGTGAGAAAAGATGCTGTCGGATTGGCAGACAGAGAGAAAAGATGCTGTCGGATTGGCAGACAGAGAGAAAGGATGCTTTCGGATTGGCCGACAGAGAGAAAAGATGCTGTCGGATTGGCAGACAGAGGGAAAAGATTCTGTCGGATTGGCAGAGAGAGAGAGTAAAGCTGCTGTCAGATTGGCAGACAGAGAGAGAAAAGTTGCTGTCGGATTTGCAGACAGTGAGAGAAAAGATGCTGTCGAATTGGCAGACAGAGAGAGAAAAGATGCTGTCGAATTGGCAGACAGAGAGCGAAAAGATGCTGTCGAATTGGCAGACAGAGAGCGAAAAGATGCTGTCGGATTGGCAGACAGAGAGAGAAAAGATGCTGTCGGATTGGCAGACAGGGAGGGAAAAAATGCTGTCGGATTGGCAGACAGGGTGAGAAAAGATGCTGTCGGACTGGCAGACAGAGAGAGAAAAGATGTTCTCGGTTTGGCAGACAGGGAGAGAAAAGATGCTGTCTGATTGGCAGACAGGGAGAGAAAAGATGCTGTTGGATTGGCAGAAAGGAAAATAAAAGATGCTGTCGGACTGGCAGACAGAGAGAAAAAATGCTGTCAGATTGGCAGACAGAGAGAGAAAAAATGCTGCCAGATTGGCAGAGAGAGGGAGAAAAGATGCTGTCGGATTGGCAGACAGGGTGAGAAAAGATGCTGTCGAATTGGTAGACAGAGAGAAAAGATGCTGTCGGATTGGCAGAAAGAGTGAGAAAAGATGCTGTCGGATTGGCAGACAGAGAGAGAAAAGATGCTGACGGATTGGCAGACAGAGAGAGAAAAGATGCTTTTGGATTGGCCGACAGAGAGAAAAGATGCTGTCGGATTGGCAGACAGAGAGGTAAAAGATTCTGTTGGATTGGCAGAGAGAGAGAGTAAAGCTGCTTTCGGATTGGCAGACAGAGAGAGAAAAGATGCTGTCGGATTGGCAGACAGAGAGAAAAAATGCTGTCGGATTCGCTGACAGAGAGAGAAAATATGCTGTCGGATTGGCAGACAGATGGAGAAAAGATGCTGTCGGATTGGCAGACAGGGTGAGAAAAGATGCTGTCGAATTGGTAGACAGAGACAGAAAAGATGCTGTCGGATTGGTAGACAGAGAGAGAAAAGATGCAGTCGGATTGGTAGACAGAGAGAGAAAAGATGCTGTCGGATTTGCAGACAGAGAGAGAGAAGATGCTGTCGGATTGGCAGACAGAGAGTGAAAAGATGCTGTCGGATTGGCAGACAGAGAGAGAAAGGATGCTGTCGGATTGGCAGACAGAGAGAGAAAAGATGCTGTCGGATTGGCAGAAAGAGTGAGAAAAGATGCTGTCGGATTGGCAGACAGAGAGAAAAGATGCTGACGGATTGGCAGACAGAGAGAGAAAAGATGATTTTGGATTGGCCGACAGAGAGAAAAGATGCTGTCGGATTGGCAGACAGAGAGGGAAAAGATTCTGTTGGATTGGCAGAGAGAGAGAGTAAAGCTGCTTTCGGATTGGCAGACAGAGAGAGAAAAGATGCTGTCGGATTGGCAGACAGAGAGAGAAAAAATGCTGTCGGATTCGCTGACAGAGAGAGAAAAAATGCTTTCGGATTGGCAGACAGATGGAGAAAAGATGCTGTCGGATTGGCAGACAGGGTGAGAAAAGATGCTGTCGAATTGGTAGACATAGACAGAAAAGATGCTGTCGGATTTGCAGACAGAGAGAGAGAAGATGCTGTCGGATTGGCAGACAGAGAGTGAAAAGATGCTGTCGGATTGGCAGACAGAGAGAGAAAAGATGCTGTCGGATTGGCAGACAGAGAGAGAAAAGATGATGTCGGATTGGCAGACAGAGAGAGAAAAGATGCTGTCGGATTGGCAGACAGAGAAAAAAATGCTGTCGGATTGGCAGAGAGAAAGAGTAAAGCTGCTGTCGGATTGGCAGACATAGAGAGAAGATGCTGTCGGATTGGCAGACAGAGAGAGAAAAGATGCTGTCGGATTGGCAGGCGGAGAGAGAGAAGATGCTGTCGGATTGGCAGACAGAGGGAAAAGATGCTGTCGGATTGTCAGACAGAGAGAAAAGATGCTGTCGGATTGGCAGACAGATAGAAAAGATGCTGTCGGAATGGGAGATAGAGAGAGAAATGATGCTGTCGGATTGGCAGACAGGGCGAGAAAAATGCTGTCGGATTGGCAGACAGAGAAAAGATGCTGTCGAATTGGCAGACAGAGAGAGATAAGGTACTATCGGATTGTCAGACAGAGAGAGAAAAAATGCTGTCGGATTGGTAGTCAGAGATTACAGATGCTGTCGGATTGGCAGACAGCGTGAGAAAAGATGCTGTCGGATTGGCAGAGAGTGAGAGAAAAGATGCTGTCGGATTGGCAGACAGAGAGAGAAAAGATGCTGTCGGATTCACAGACAGAGAGGGAAAAGACGCTGTCGGATTGGCAGACAGAGAGAAAAGATGCTGTCGGATTGGCAGACAGAGAGAGAAAAGATGCTGTCGGATTGTCAGAGAGAGAGAAAAATGATGCTGTCGGATTGGCAGACAGAGAGAGAAAAGATGCTGTCGGATTGGCAGACAGAGTGAGAAAAGATGCTGTCGGATGGGCAGACAGAGAGAGAAAAGATGCTGTCGGATTGGCAGACAGGGTGAGAAAAGATGCTGTCGAATTGGTAGACAGAGAGAAAAGATGCTGTCGGATTGGCAGAGAGAGAGAAAAGGTGCTGTCGGATTGGCAGACAGAGAGAAAAGATGCTGTCGGATTGGCAGACAGAGAGAAAAGATGCTGTCGGATTGGCAGACAGAGTGAGAAAAGATGCTGTCGGATTGGCAGACAGAGAGAGAAAAGATGCTGACGGATTGGCAGACAGAGAGAGAAAAGATGCTTTTGGATTGGCCGACAGAGAGAAAAGATGCTGTCGGATTGGCAGACAGAGAGGGAAAAGATTCTGTTGGATTGGCAGAGAGAGAGAGTAAAGCTGCTTTCGGATTAGCAGACAGAGAGAGAAAAGATGCTGTCGGATTGGCAGACAGAGAGAGAAAAAATGCTTTCGGATTCGCTGACAGAGAGAGAAAATATGCTGTCGGATTGGCAGACAGATGGAGAAAAGATGCTGTCGCATTGGCAGACAGGGTGAGAAAAGATGCTGTCGAATTGGTAGACAGAGACAGAAAAGATGCTGTCGGATTGGTAGACAGAGAGAAAAGATGCAGTCGGATTGGTAGACAGAGAGAGAAAAGATGCTGTCGGATTTGCAGACAGAGAGAGAGAAGATGCTGTCGGATTGGCAGACAGAGAGTGAAAAGATGCTGTCGGATTGGCAGACAGAGAGAGAAAAGATGCTGTCGGATTGGCAGACAGAGAGAGAAAAGATGATGTCGGATTGGCAGACAGAGAAAAAAATGCTGTCGGATTGGCAGAGAGAGAGAGTAAAGCTGCTGTCGGATTGGCAGACATAGAGAGAAGATGCTGTCGGATTGGCAGACAGAGAGAGAAAAGATGCTGTCGGATAGGCAGGCGGAGAGAGAAAAGATGCTGTCGGATTGGCCGACAGAGAGAAAAGATGCTGTCGGATTGGCAGACAGAGAGGGAAAAGATTCTGTTGGATTGGCAGAGAGAGAGAGTAAAGCTGCTTTCGGATTGGCAGACAGAGAGAGAAAAGATGCTGTCGGATTGGCAGACAGAGAGAGAAAAAATGCTGTCGGATTCGCTGACAGAGAGAGAAAAAATGCTTTCGGATTGGCAGACAGATGGAGAAAAGATGCTGTCGGATTGGCAGACAGGGTGAGAAAAGATGCTGTCGAATTGGTAGACAGAGAGAGAAAAGATGCTGTCGGATTTGCAGACAGAGAGAGAGAAGATGCTGTCGGATTGGCAGACAGAGAGTGAAAAGATGCTGTCGGATTGGCAGACAGAGAGAGAAAAGATGCTGTCGGATTGGCAGACAGAGAGAGAAAAGATGATGTCGGATTGGCAGACAGAGAGAGAAAAGATGCTGTCGGATTGGCAGACAGAGAAAAAAATGCTGTCGGATTGGCAGAGAGAAAGAGTAAAGCTGCTGTCGGATTGGCAGACATAGAGAGAAGATGCTGTCGGATTGGCAGACAGAGAGAGAAAAGATGCTGTCGGATTGGCAGGCGGAGAGAGAGAAGATGCTGTCGGATTGTCAGACAGAGGGAAAAGATGCTGTCGGATTGTCAGACAGAGAGAGAAGATGCTGTCGGATTGGCAGACAGATAGAAAAGATGCTGTCGGAATGGCAGATAGAGAGAGAAATGATGCTGTCGGATTGGCAGAGAGAGAGAGATAAATGCTGTCGGATTGGCAGACAGAGACAAAAGATGCTGTCGGATTGGCAGACAGGGCGAGAAAAATGCTGTCGGATTGGCAGACAGAGAAAAGATGCTGTCGAATTGGCAGACAGAGAGAGATAAGGTACTATCGGATTGTCAGACAGAGAGAGAAAAAATGCTGTCGGATTGGTAGTCAGAGATTACAGATGCTGTCGGATTGGCAGACAGTGTGAGAAAAGATGCTGTCGGATTGGCAGAGAGTGAGAGAAAAGATGCTGTCGGATTGGCAGACAGAGAGAGAAAAGATGCTGTCGGATTCACAGACAGAGAGGGAAAAGACGCTGTCGGATTGGCAGACAGAGTGAGAAAATATGCTGTCGGATTGGCAGACAGAGAGAAAAGATGCTGTCGGATTGGCAGACAGAGAGAGAAAAGATGCTGTCGGATTGTCAGAGAGAGAGAAAAATGATGCTGTCGGATTGGCAGACAGAGAGAGAAAAGATGCTGTCGGATTGGCAGACAGAGTGAGAAAAGATGCTGTCGGATTGGCAGACAGAGAGAGAAAAGATGCTGTCGGATTGGCAGACAGGGTGAGAAAAGATGCTGTCGAATTGGTAGACAGAGAGAAAAGATGCTGTCGGATTGGCAGACAGAGAGAAAAGGTGCTGTCGGATTGGCAGACAGAGTGAGAAAAGATGCTGTCGGATTGGCAGACAGAGAGAGAAAAGATGCTGACGGATTGGCAGACAGAGAGAGAAAAGATGCTTTTGGATTGGCCGACAGAGAGAAAAGATGCTGTCGGATTGGCAGACAGAGAGGGAAAAGATTCTGTTGGATTGGCAGAGAGAGAGAGTAAAGCTGCTTTCGGATTAGCAGAGAGAGAGAGAAAAGATGCTGTCGGATTGGCAGACAGAGAGAGAAAAAATGCTGTCGGATTCGCTGACAGAGAGAGAAAATATGCTGTCGGATTGGCAGACAGATGGAGAAAAGATGCTGTCGCATTGGCAGACAGGGTGAGAAAAGATGCTGTCGAATTGGTAGACAGAGACAGAAAAGATGCTGTCGGATTGGTAGACAGAGAGAAAAGATGCAGTCGGATTGGTAGACAGAGAGAGAAAAGATGCTGTCGGATTTGCAGACAGAGAGAGAGAAGATGCTGTCGGATTGGCAGACAGAGAGTGAAAAGATGCTGTCGGATTGGCAGACAGAGAGAGAAAAGATGCTGTCGGATTGGCAGACAGAGAGAGAAAAGATGATGTCGGATTGGCAGACAGAGAGAGAAAAGATGCTGTCGGATTGGCAGACAGAGAAAAAAATGCTGTCGGATTGGCAGAGAGAGAGAGTAAAGCTGCTGTCGGATTGGCAGACATAGAGAAAAGATGCTGTTGGATTGGCAGACAGATAGAAAAGATGCTGTCGGAATGGCAGATAGAGAGAGAAATGATGCTGTCGGATTGGCAGAGAGAGAGAGAAAAATGCTGTCGGATTGGCAGACAGAGACAAAAGATGCTGTCGGATTGGCAGACAGGGCGAGAAAAATGCTGTCGGATTGGCAGACAGAGAAAAGATGCTGTCGAATTGGCAGACAGAGAGAGATAAGGTACTATCGGATTGTCAGACAGAGAGAGAAAAAATGCTGTCGGACTGGTAGTCAGAGATTAAAGATGCTGTCGGATTGGCTGACAGAGTGAGAAAAGATGCTGTCGGATTGGCAGAGAGTGAGAGAAAATATGCTGTCGGATTGGCAGACAGAGAGAGAAAAGATGCTGTCGGATTCACAGACAGAGAGTGAAAAGACGCTGTCGGATTGGCAGACAGAGTGAGAAAAGATGCTGTCGGATTGGCAGACAGAGAGAAAAAAGATGCTGTCGGATTGTCAGAGAGAGAGAAAAATGATGCTGTCGGATTGGCAGACAGAGAGAGAAAAGATGCTGTCGGATTGGCAGACAGAGTGAGAAAAGATGCTGTCGGATTGGCAGACAGAGAGAGAAAAGATGCTGTCGGATTGGCAGACAGGGTGAGAAAAGATGCTGTCGAATTGGTAGACAGAGAGAAAAGATGCTGTCGGATTGGCAGACAGAGAGAAAAGATGCTGTCGGATTGGCAGACAGAGTGAGAAAAGATGCTGTCGGATTGGCAGTCAGAGAGAGAGAAGATGCTGTCGGATTGGCAGACAGAGGGAAAAGATGCTGTCGGATTGTCAGACAGAGAGAGAAGATGCTGTCGGATTGGCAGACAGATAGAAAAGATGCTGTCGGAATGGCAGATAGAGAGAGAAATGATGCTGTCGGATTGGCAGAGAGAGAGAGATAAATGCTGTCGGATTGGCAGACAGAGACAAAAGATGCTGTCGGATTGGCAGACAGGGCGAGAAAAATGCTGTCGGATTGGCAGACAGAGAAAAGATGCTGTCGAATTGGCAGACAGAGAGAGATAAGGTACTATCGCATTGTCAGACAGAGAGAGAAAAAATGCTGTCGGATTGGTAGTCAGAGATTACAGATGCTGTCGGATTGGCAGACAGTGTGAGAAAAGATGCTGTCGGATTGGCAGAGAGTGAGAGAAAAGATGCTGTCGGATTGGCAGACAGAGAGAGAAAAGATGCTGTCGGATTCACAGACAGAGAGGGAAAAGACGCTGTCGGATTGGCAGACAGAGTGAGAAAATATGCTGTCGGATTGGCAGACAGAGAGAAAAGATGCTGTCGGATTGGCAGACAGAGAGAGAAAAGATGCTGTCGGATTGTCAGAGAGAGAGAAAAATGATGCTGTCGGATTGGCAGACAGAGAGAGAAAAGATGCTGTCGGATTGGCAGACAGGGTGAGAAAAGATGCTGTCGAATTGGTAGACAGAGAGAAAAGATGCTGTCGGATTGGCAGACAGAGAGAAAAGGTGCTGTCGGATTGGCAGACAGAGTGAGAAAAGATGCTGTCGGATTGGCAGACAGAGAGAGAAAAGATGCTGACGGATTGGCAGACAGAGAGAGAAAAGATGCTTTTGGATTGGCCGACAGAGAGAAAAGATGCTGTCGGATTGGCAGACAGAGAGGGAAAAGATTCTGTTGGATTGGCAGACAGAGAGAGAAAAGCTGCTTTCGGATTAGCAGACAGAGAGAGAAAAGATGCTGTCGGATTGGCAGACAGAGAGAGAAAAAATGCTGTCGGATTGGCAGACAGATGGAGAAAAGATGCTGTCGCATTGGCAGACAGGGTGAGAAAAGATGCTGTCGAATTGGTAGACAGAGACAGAAAAGATGCTGTCGGATTGGTAGACAGAGAGAAAAGATGCAGTCGGATTGGTAGACAGAGAGAGAAAAGATGCTGTCGGATTTGCAGACAGAGAGAGAGAAGATGCTGTCGGATTGGCAGACAGAGAGTGAAAAGATGCTGTCGGATTGGCAGACAGAGAGAGAAAAGATGCTGTCGGATTGGCAGACAGAGAGAGAAAAGATGATGTCGGATTGGCAGACAGAGAGAGAAAAGATGCTGTCGGATTGGCAGACAGAGAAAAAAATGCTGTCGGATTGGCAGAGAGAGAGAGTAAAGCTGCTGTCGGATTGGCAGACGTAGAGAAAAGATGCTGTTGGATTGGCAGACAGATAGAAAAGATGCTGTCGGAATGGCAGATAGAGAGAGAAATGATGCTGTCGGATTGGCAGAGAGAGAGAGAAAAATGCTGTAGGATTGCCAGACAGAGACAAAAGATGCTGTCGGATTGGCAGACAGGGCGAGAAAAATGCTGTCGGATTGGCAGACAGAGAAAAGATGCTGTCGAATTGGCAGACAGAGAGAGATAAGGTACTATCGGATTGTCAGACAGAGAGAGAAAAAATGCTGTCGGACTGGTAGTCAGAGATTAAAGATGCTGTCGGATTGGCTGACAGAGTGAGAAAAGATGCTGTCGGATTGGCAGAGAGTGAGAGAAAAGATGCTGTCGGATTGGCAGACAGAGAGAGAAAAGATGCTGTCGGATTCACAGACAGAGAGTGAAAAGACGCTGTCGGATTGGCAGCAGAGTGAGAAAAGATGCTGTCGGATTGGCAGACAGAGAGAGAAAAGATGCTGTCGGATTGTCAGAGAGAGAGAAAAATGATGCTGTCGGATTGGCAGACAGAGAGAGAAAAGATGCTGTCGGATTGGCAGACAGAGTGAGAAAAGATGCTGTCGGATTGGCAGACAGAGAGAGAAAAGATGCTGTCGGATTGGCAGACAGGGTGAGAAAAGATGCTGTCGAATTGGTAGACAGAGAGAAAAGATGCTGTCGGATTGGCAGACAGAGAGAAAAGATGCTGTCGGATTGGCAGACAGAGTGAGAAAAGATGCTGTCGGATTGGCAGTCAGAGAGAGAAAAGATCCTGACGGATTGGCAGACAGAGAGAGAAAAGATGCTTTTGGATTGGCCGACAGAGAGAAATTATGCTGTCGGATAGGCAGACAGAGAGGGAAAAGATTCTGTTGGATTGGCAGAGAGAGAGAGTAAAGCTGCTTTCGGATTGGCAGACAGAGAGAGAAAAGATGCTGTCGGATTGGCAGACAGAGAGAGAAAAAATGCTGTCGGATTCGCTGACAGAGAGAGAAAATATGCGGTCGGATTGGCAGACAGATGGAGAAAAGATGCTGTCGGATTGGCAGACAGGGTGAGAAAAGATGCTGTCGAATTGGTAGACAGAGACAGAAAAGATGCTGTCGGATTGGTAGACAGAGAGAGAAAAGATGCAGTCGGATTGGTAGACAGAGAGAGAAAAATTGCTGTCGGATTGGCAGAGAGAGAGAGTAAAGCTGCTGTCGCATTGACAGACATAGAGAAAAGATGCTGTCGGATTGGCAGACAGAGAGAGAAAAGATGCTGTCGGATTGGCAGGCGGAGAGAGAAAAGGTGCTGTCGGATTGGCAGACAGAGAGAAAAGATGCTGTCGGATTGGCAGACAGATAGAAAAGATGCTGTCGGAATGGCAGATAGAGAGAGAAATGATGCTGTCGGATTGGCAGAGAGAGAGAGAAAAATGCTGTCGGATTGTCAGACAGAGACAAACGTTGCTGTCGGATTGGCAGACAGGGCGAGAAAAATGCTGTCGGATTGGCAGACAGAGGAAAGATGCTGTCGAATTGGCAGACAGAGAGAGATAAGGTACTATCGGATTGTCAGACAGAGAGAGAAAAAATGCTGTCGGATTGGTAGTCAGAAATTAAAGATGCTGTCGGATTGGCAGACAGAGTGAGAAAAGATGCTGTCGGATTGGCAGAGAGTGAGAGAAAAGATGCTGTCGGATCTGCAGACAGAGAGAGAAAAGATGCTGTCGGATTCACAGACAGAGAGGGAAAAGACGCTGTCGGATTGGCAGACAGAGTGAGAAAATATGCTGTCGGATTGGCAGACAGAGAGAAAAGATGCTGTCGGATTGGCAGACAGAGAGAGAAAAGATGCTGTCGGATTGTCAGAGAGAGAGAAAAATGCTGCTGTCGGATTGGCAGACAGAGAGAGAAAAGATGCTGTCGGATTGACAGACAGAGTGAGAAAAGATGCTGTCGGATTTGCAGACAGAGAAATGATGCTTTCGGATTGGCAGTAGAGAGAGAAAAGATGCTGTCGGATTGTCAGAGAGAGAGAGAGAAAAGATGCTGTCGGATTGACAGACAGAGAGAGAAAAGACGCTGTCGGATTGGCAGACAGAGAGAAATGAGGCTATCGGATTGGCAGACAGAGACAAAAGATGCTGTCGGATTGGCAGACAGGGCGAGAAAAATGCTGTCGGATTGGCAGACAGAGAAAAGATGCTGTCGAATTGGCAGACAGAGAGAGATAAGGTACTATCGGATTGTCAGACAGAGAGAGAAAAAATGCTGTCGGATTGGTAGTCAGAAATTAAAGATGCTGTCGGATTGGCAGACAGAGTGAGAAAATATGCTGTCGGATTGGCAGACGGAGAGAAAAGATGCTGTCGGATTGGCAGACAGAGAGAGAAAAGATGCTGTCGGATTGTCAGAGAGAGAGAAATATGATGCTGTCGGTTTGGCAGACAGAGAGAGAAAAGATGCTGTCGGATTGGCAGACAGAGTGAGAAAAGATGCTGTCGGATTGGCAGACAGAGAGAGAAAAGATGCTGTCGGATTTGCCGACAGAGAGAAATGATGCTTTCGGATTGGCAGTAGAGAGAGAAAAGATGCTGTCGGATTGTCAGAGAGAGAGAGAAAAGATGCTGTCGGATTGACAGAGAGAGAGAGAAAAGATGCTGTCGGATTGGCAGACAGAGAGAAATGAGGCTATCGGATTGGCAGATAGAGAGAGAAAAGATGCTGTCGGATTGGCAGACAGAGTGAGAAAAGATGCTGTTGGATTGGCAGACAGCGAGAGAAAAGATGCTGTCGGATTGGCAGACAGGGGGAGAAAAGATACTGTCGGATTGGCAGACAGTGAGAGAAAAGATGATGTCGGATTGGCAGACAGAGAGAGAAAAGATGCTGTCGGATAGGCAGACAGAGAGAGAAAAGATGCTGTCGGATTGGCAGACAGAGAGAGAAAAGATGCTGTCGGATTGGCAGACAGAGAGAGAAAAGATGCTTTCGGATTGGCCGACAGAGAGAGAAAAGATGCTGTCGGATAGGCAGACAGAGAGAGAAAAGATGCTGTCGGATTGGCAGACAGAGAGAGTAAAGCTGCTGTCGGATTGGCAGACAGAGAGAGAAGATGCTTTCGGATTGGCAGACAGGGAGAGAAAAGATGCTGTCGGATTGTCAGACAGAGAGAGAAAAGATGCGGTCGAATTGGCAAACAGAGGTAGAAAAGATGCTGTCGGATTGGCAGATAGAGAGAGAAATGATGCTGTCGGATTGGCATACAGAGAGAGAAAAGATGCAGTCGGATTGGCAGACAGAGGGAGAAAAATGCTGTCGGATTGGCAGACCGAGAGAGAAAAGATGCTGTCGGATTGGCAGACAGGGTGAGAAAAATGCTGTCGGATTGGCAGACAGAGAGAAAAGATGCTGTCGAATTGGCAGACAGAGAGAGAAAAGATGCTGTCGGATTGGCAGACAGAGAAAAGATGCTGTCGGATTGGCAGACAGGGAGGGAAAAGATGCTGTCGGATTGGCAGACAGGGTGAGAAAAGATGCTGTCGGATTGGCAGAAATGAAAATAAAAGATGCTGTCGGATTGACAGGCAGAGAGGGAAAAGATGCTGTCGGATTGGCGGACAGAGAGAAAAGATGCTGTCGGATTGGAAGACAGGGAGGGAAAAGATGCTTTCGGTTTGGCAGACAAAGAGAGAAAAGATACTGCTGGATTGGCAGACAGAGAAAAGATACTGTCGGATTGGCAGACAGAGAGAAAAGATGCTGTCGGATTGGAAGACAGGGAGGGAAAAGATGCTTTCGGATTGGCAGACAAAGAGAGAAAAGATACTGTTGGATTGGCAGACAGAGAAAAGATTCTGTCGGTTTGGCAGACAGAGAGAGAAAAGATGCTGTCGGATTGGCAGACAGAGAGAGAAAAAATGCTGTCAGATTGGCAGACAGAGAGAGAAAAGATGCTGTCGGATTGGCAGACAGGGTGAGAAAAGATGCTGTCGAATTGGTAGACAGAGAGAGAAAAGATGCAGTCGGATTGGTAGACAGAGAGAGAAAAGATGCTGTCGGATTTGCAGACAGAGAGAGAAGATGCTGTCGGATTGGCAGACAGAGCGAGAAAATATGCTGTCGGATTCGCAGACAGAGAGAGAAAAGATGCTGTCGGATTGGCAGACAGGGTGAGAAAAGATGCTGTCGAATTGGTAGACAGAGAGAAAAGATGCTGTCGGATTGGCAGACAGAGAGAGTAAAGCTGCTGTCGGATTGGCAGACAGAGAGAGAAGATGCTTTCGGATTGGCAGACAGGGAGAGAAAAGATGCTGTCGGATTGTCAGACAGAGAGAGAAAAGATGCGGTCGAATTGGCATACAGAGGTAGAAAAGATGCTGTCGGATTGGCAGATAGAGAGAGAAATGATGCTGTCGGATTGGCATACAGAGAGAGAAAAGATGCAGTCGGATTGGCAGACAGAGGGAGAAAAATGCTGTCGGATTGGCAGACCGAGAGAGAAAAGATGCTGTCGGATTGGCAGACAGGGTGAGAAAAATGCTGTCGGATTGGCAGACAGAGAGAAAAGATGCTGTCGAATTGGCAGACAGAGAGAGAAAAGATGCTGTCGGATTGGCAGACAGAGAAAAGATGCTGTCGGATTGGCAGACAGGGAGGGAAAAGATGCTGTCGGATTGGCAGACAGGGTGAGAAAAGATGCTGTCGGATTGGCAGACAGAGAGAGAAAAGATACTCTCGGTTTGGCAGACGGAGAGAAAAGATGCTGTCTGATTGGCGGACAGGGAGAGAAAAGATGCTGTCGAATTGGCAGAAAGGAAAATAAAAGATGCTGTCGGATTGACAGGCAGAGAGGGAAAAGATGCTGTCGGATTGGCGGACAGAGAGAAAAGATGCTGTCGGATTGGAAGACAGGGAGGGAAAAGATACTTTCGGTTTGGCAGTCAAAGAGAGAAAAGATACTGTTGGATTGGCAGAGAGAGAAAAGATACTGTCGGATTGGCAGACAGAGAGAAAAGATGCTGTCGGATTGGAAGACAGGGAGGGAAAAGATGCTTTCGGATTGGCAGACAAAGAGAGAAAAGATACTGTTGGATTGGCAGACAGAGAAAAGATGCTGTCGGATTGGCAGACAGAGAGAGAAAAGATGCTGTCGGATTGGCAGACAGAGAGAGAAAAAATGCTGTCAGATTGGCAGACAGAGAGAGAAAAGATGCTGTCGGATTGGCAGACAGGGTGAGAAAAGATGCTGTCGAATTGGTAGACAGAGAGAGAAAAAAAATGCAGTCGGATTGGTAGACAGAGAGAGAAAAGATGCTGTCGGATTTGCAGACAGAGAGAGAAGATGCTGTCGGATTGGCAGACAGAGTGAGAAAAGATGCTGTCGGATTGGCAGACGGAGAGAGAAAAGATGCTGTCGGATTGGCAGACAGGGTGAGAAAAGATGCTGTCGAATTGGTAGACAGAGAGAAAAGATGCTGTCGGATTGGCAGACAGAGAGAAAAGATGCTGTCGGATTGGCAGACAGAGTGAGAAAAGATGCTTTTGGATTGGCAGACAGAGAGAGAAAAGATGCTGACGGATTGGCAGACAGAGAGAGAAAAGATGCTTTTGGATTGGCCGACAGAGTGAAAAGATGCTGTCGGATTGGCAGACAGAGAGGGAAAAGATTCTGTTGGATTGGCAGAGAGAGAGAGTAAAGCTGCTTTCGGATTAGCAGACAGAGAGAGAAAAGATGCTGTCGGATTGGCAGACAGAGAGAGAAAAAATGCTGTCGGATTCGCTGACAGAGAGAGAAAATATGCTGTCGGATTGGCAGACAGATGGAGAAAAGATGCTGTCGGATTGGCAGACAGGGTGAGAAAAGATGCTGTCGAATTGGTAGACAGAGACAGAAAAGATGCTGTCGGATTGGTAGACAGAGAGAGAAAAGATGCAGTCGGATTGGTAGACAGAGAGAGAAAAGATGCTGTCGGATTTGCAGACAGAGAGAGAGAATATGCTGTCGGATTGGCAGACAGAGAGTGAAAAGTGCTGTCGGATTGGCAGACAGAGAGAGAAAAGATGCTGTCGGATTGGCAGACAGAGAGAGAAAAGATGATGTCGGATTGGCAGACAGAGAGAGAAAAGATGCTGTCGGATTGGCAGACAGAGAAAAAAATGTTGTCGGATTGGCAGAGAGAGAGAGTAAAGCTGCTGTCGGATTGGCAGACATAGAGAGAAGATGCTGTAGGATTGGCAGGCGGAGAGAGAAAAGATGCTGTCGGATTGGCAGACAGAGGGAAAAGATGCTGTCGGATTGTCAGACAGAGAAAAGATGCTGTCGGATTGGCAGACAGATAGAAAAGATGCTGTCGGAATGGCAGATAGAGAGAGAAATGATGCTGTCGGATTGGCAGAGAGAGAGAGAAAAATGCTGTCGGATTGGCAGACGGAGGCTAAAGATGCTGTCGGATTGGCAGACAGGGCGTGAAAAATGCTGTCGGATTGGCAGACAGAGAAAAGATGCTGTCGAATTGGCAGACAGAGAGAGAAAAAATGCTGTCGGATTGGTAGTCAGAGATTAAAGATGCTGTCGGATTGGCAGACAGAGAGAGAAAAGATGCTGTCAGATTCACAGACAGAGAGTGAAAAGACGCTGTCGGATTGGCAGACAGAGTGAGAAAATATGCTGTCGGATTGGCAGACAGAGAGAAAAGATGCTGTCGGATTGGCAGACAGAGAGAGAAAAGATGCTGTCGGATTGTCAGAGAGAGAGAAAAATGATGCTGTCGGATTGGCAGACAGAGAGAGAAAAGATGCTGACGGATTGGCAGACAGAGAGAGAAAAGATGCTTTTGGATTGGCAGACAGAGAGAAAAGATGCTGTCGGATTGGCAGACAGAGAGAGAAAAGATGCTGTCGGATTGTCAGAGAGAGAGAAAAATGATGCTGTCGGATTGGCAGACAGAGAGAGAAAAGATGCTGACGGATTGGCAGACAGAGAGAGAAAAGATGCTTTTGGATTGGCAGACAGAGAGAAAAGATGCTGTCGGATTGGCAGACAGAGAAAAGATGCTGTCGGATTGGCAGTAGAGAGAGCAAAGATGCTGTCGGATTGTCAGACAGAGGGAGAAAAGATGCTGCCGGATTGGCAGAGAGTGAGAGAAAAGATGCTGTCGGATTGGCAGACAGAGAGAAAAGAAGCTGTCGGATTGTCAGACAGAGGTAGAAAAGATGCTGTCGGATTGGCAGACAGAGAGAGAAAAATGCTGTCGGGTTGGCAGACAGAGAGAAAAGATGCTGTCGGATTGGCAGAAAGTAAAATAAAAGATGCTGCCGGATTGGCAGACAGAGATAGAAAAGATGCTGTCGGATACGCAGATAGAGAGAGAAATGATGCTGTCGGATTGGCAGAGAGAGAGAGAAAAGATGCTGTCGGATTGGCAGACCGAGAGAGAAAAATGCTGTCGGGTTGGCAGACAGAGAGAGAAACGATGCTGTCGGAATGTCAGACAGAGAGAGAAAAGGTACTGTCGGATTGGCAGACAGAGAGAAAAGATGCTGTTGGATTGGCAAACAGGGAGAGAAAAGATGCTGTCGGATAGTCAGAAAGAGAGAGAAAAGATGCTGTCGGATTGGCAGACAGAGTGAGAAAAGATGCTGTCGGATTGGCAGAGAGCGAGAGAAATTATGCTGTCGGATTGGCAGACAGGGGGAGAAAAGATACAGTCGGATTGGCAGACAGTGAGAGAAAAGATGATGTCGGATTGGCAGACAGAGAGAGAAAAGATGCTGTCGGGTTGGCAGACAGAGTGAGAAAAGATGCTGACGGATTGGCAGACAGGGAGGGAAAAGATGCTGTCGGATTGGTAGACAGAGAGAGAAAAGATACTCTCGGATTGGCAGACAGAGAAAAGATGCTGTCGGATTGGCAGACAGAGAGAGAAAAAATGCTGTCGGATTGTCAGACAGAGAGAGAAAAAATGATGTCAGATTGGCAGTAGCGAGAGAGACTGGGAGTGTGTGTGAGAGAGAGAGAGACTGGGAGTTTGTGAGAGAGAGAGAGACTGGGAGTGTGAGAGAGAGAGAGTGGGAGTGTGAGAGAGAGAGAGAGTGGAAGTGTGTGAGAGAGAGAGAGAGAGAGAGAGTGGGAGTGTGTGAGAGAGAGAGAGAGAGTGGGAGTGTGTGTGTGAGAGAGAGACAGAGAGAGAGTGGGAGTGTGTGAGAGAGAGAGAGACTGGGAGTGAGAGAGAGAGAGAGAGAGAAAGAGTGACTGGGAGTGTGTGAGAGAGAGAGAGACTGGGAGTGTGTGAGAGGGAGCGAGACTGGGAGTGAGAGAGAGAGAGAGAGAGTGGGAGTGAGAGAGAGATAGAGAGAGAGAAACTGGGAATGTAAGAGAGAAAGAGACTGGGAGTGTGTGAGAGAGCGAGAGACTGGGAGTGAAAGAGAGAGAGAGAGAGATTGGGAGTCAGAGAGAGAGAGAGTCTGGGAATGTGAGAGAGAGAGAGAGACTGGGAGTGTGAGAGAGAGAGAGAGAGACTGGGAGTTTGTGAGAGAGAGAGAGACTGGGAGTGAGAGAGAGAGACTGGGAGTGTGAGAGAGAGAGAGTGGAAGTGTGTGAGAGAGAGAGAGAGAGAGAGTGGGAGTGTGTGAGAGAGAGAGAGAGAGAGAGTGGGAGTGTGTGTGTGAGAGAGAGAGAGAGAGAGAGGTAGAGAGAGTGGGAGTGTGTGAGAGAGAGAGAGACTGGGAGTGAGAGAGAGAGAGAGAGAAAGAGTGACTGGGAGTGTGTGAGAGAGAGAGAGAGACTGGGAGTGTGTGAGAGGGAGCGAGACTGGGAGTGAGAGAGAGAGAGAGAGGCTGGGAGTGAGAGAGAGAGAGACTGGGAGTGTGTGTGAGAGAGAGAGAGTGGGGGTGGGAGAGAGAGAGAGAGAGACTGGGAGTGTGAGAGAGAGAGAGAGAGAGAGACTGCGAGTGAGAGATAGATAGAGAGAAACTGGGAATGTAAGGGAGAGAGATACTGGGAGTGTGTGAGAGAGAGAGAGACTGGGAGTGAGAGAGAGAGAGACTGGGAGTGTGAGAGAGAGAGAGAGAGAGATTGGGAGTCAGAGAGAGAGAGAGAGTGAGAGAGAGAGAGAGACTGGGAGTGAGAGAGAGAGAGACTGGGAGTTTGAGTGAGTTTTAGAGAGAGTGTGCGAGAGAGAGAGAGTTTCTGAGAGAGAGAGAGTGGGAGTGTGAGAGAGAGAGAGAGTGGGAGTGTGAGAGTGGGAGTGTGAGAGAGAGAGAGTGAGAGTGGGAGTGTGAGAGGCAGAGAGTGGGAGTCTGTGAGAGACAGAGTAGGCATGTGAGAGAGAGAGAGTGAGAGTGTGTGAGAGAGAGAGAGAGTGGGAGTGTGTGAGAGAGAGAGAGACTGGGAGTGTGTGAGAGAGAGAGAGAGAGAGTGGGAGTGTGTGAGAGAGAGAGAGAGAGAGACTGGGAGTGTGTGTGAGAGAGAGAGAGACTGGGAGTTTGTGAGAGAGAGAGAGACTGGGAGTGTGAGAGAGCGAGAGTGGGAGTGTGAGAGAGAGAGAGAGTGGAAGTGTGTGAGAGAGAGAGAGAGAGAGAGTGGGAGTGTGTGAGAGAGAGAGAGAGAGAGTGGGAGTGTGTGTGTGAGAGAGAGAGAGAGAGAGAGTGGGAGTGTGTGAGAGAGAGAGAGACTGGGAGTGAGAGAGAGAGAGAGAGAGAAAGAGTGACTGGGAGTGTGTGAGAGAGAGAGACACTGGGAGTGTGTGAGAGGGAGCGAGACTGGGAGTGAGAGAGAGAGAGAGAGACTGGGAGTGAGAGAGAGATAGAGAGTGAGAAACTGGGAATGTAAGAGAGAAAGAGACTGGGAGTGTGTGAGAGAGAGAGAGACTGGGATTGAAAGAGAGAGAGAGAGAGATTGGGAGTCAGAGAGAGAGAGAGTCTGGGAATGTGAGAGAGAGAGAGAGACTGGGAGTGTGAGAGAGAGAGAGAGACTGGGAGTGGGAGTGTGAGAGAGAGAGAGAGAGAGAAAGGGAGACTGGGAGTGAGAGAGAGAGAGAGAGAGACTGGGAGTTTGAGAGAGAGAGAGTGTGTGTGTGAAGAGAGAGAGTGTGTGAGGGAGAGAGAGAGTGGGAGTGTGAGAGAGAGAGAGAGAGACTGGGAGTGGGAGTGTGAGAGAGAGAGAGAGAGAGAGAAAGGGAGACTGGGAGTGAGAGAGAGAGAGAGAGAGACTGGGAGTTTGAGAGAGAGAGAGTGTGTGTGTGAAGAGAGAGAGTGTGTGAGAGAGAGAGAGAGTGGGAGTGTGAGAGAGAGAGAGAGAGAGACAGCTTGGACCTGTGGGAGAGCAGCAGCGCGACCGGCGGCACTTAAAACCGGCGGGTTCAGCAGAGGCGGGACCAAATCAACAGCAGAGCAGAGAGGCCCACAGCCCCGAGACCAGAGAAGCAGCGGACCTGCGCGGGAGCAGCCCGAGGCGGGAGAGCTTAAAGGCTTGAGAGGGAGCAGTCAGAGGCACCGACCAATCCAGGTTCCAGGAGAGAGCTAGTGCAGTCGGGAGAGCAGGAGGCCAGTAACTGCTGGGGCAGTCGGGAGAGCAGGAGGCCAGTAACTGGTGAGTTTAAAAGCTCAGCTTTCGCGGGCTTTTTCTCTCACAGCTGGTGCAGTCAGGAGAGCAGGAGGCCAGTAACTCTTATATAAGTGGAGCTGTTGCTAAACCCGAAACACTACAGTGTAGTGTCTCCCACCCTTCCACCTCCTCTAACCTTTTAGGGGTTAGGGGAAGTTGAAAAGGTAGGTTCAATTTATTTCATTTCAGGAGCCTAACCTAGGTGGAAAAGGTTCCAGGACAGGAGGCGGCAGTGAGAGAGAGAGAGAGAGACTGGGAGTGAAAGAGAGAGAGAGAGAGATTGGGAGTCAGAGAGAGAGAGCGTCTGGGAATGTGAGAGAGAGAGAGAGACTGGGAGTGTGAGAGAGAGAGAGAGAGTGGGAGTGTAAGAGAGAGAGTGAGAGTGGGAGTGGGAGATAGAGAGAGTGGGAGTGTGTGAGAGAGAGAGTGGGAGTGTGAGAGAGAAAGAGCGAGAGTGTGTGAGAGAGAGAGAGAGTGGGAGTGTGTGTGAGAGAGAGACAGAGAGCGGGAGAGTGTGAGAGAGAGAGAGACTGGGAGTGTGTGTGAGAGAGAGAGAGAGAGTTGGAGTGTGTGTGTGAGAGTGAGAGAGAGACTGGGAGTGTGTGAGAGAGAGAGAGACTGGGATTTTGTGAGAGAGAGAGAGAGACTGGGAGTGTGAGAGAGAGAGACTGGGAGTGTGAGAGAGAGAGAGAGACTGGAAGTGCGAGAGAGAGATAGAGTGGAAGTGTGTGAGAGAGAGAGAGAGTGACATGGACAGGGAAAGTGACAGGGACAGGGAGATGGAGAGGCCGTGGGGTAGGGAGAGTGATAGGGACAGGGATAGGGAGAGGGACAGGACAGGGATTGTGAGAGATAAAGTGAAAGGCAGAGGGAGAGGGAGAGGGTGAGAGAGAGGAACTAGGACATGGACAGAGACAGAGACAGGGACAGGGAGAGGGTGAGTGATAGGGACAGGGATAGGGAGAGGAACAGGGAGAGGGAGAGCAATAGGGAGAGAGAGAGTGACAGGGAGTGGAGAGAGAGAGAGAGACTGGGAGTTTGAGTGAGTTTTAGAGTGTGTGCGAGAGAGAGAGAGTTTGTGACAGAGAGAGAGTGGGAGTGTGAGAGAGAGAGAGAGCGAGTGGGAGTGTGAGAGAGAGAGAGTGAGAGTGGGAGTGTGAGAGGCAGAGAGTGGGAGTCTGTGAGAGACAGAGTAGGCGTGTGACAGAGAGAGAGTGAGAGTGTGTGAGAGAGAGAGAGAGAGTGGGAGTGTGTGTGAGAGAGAGACTGGGAGTGTGTGAGAGAGAGAGAGAGAGAGTGGGAGTGTGTGAGAGAGAGAGAGAGAGACTGGGAGTGTGTGTGAGAGAGAGAGAGACTGGGAGTTTGTGAGAGAGAGAGAGACTGGGAGTGTGTGTGAGAGAGAGAGAGACTGGGAGTTTGTGAGAGGGAGAGAGAGACTGGCAGTATGTGAGAGAGAGAGAGACTGGGAGTGTGAGAGAGACAGAGAGTGGAAGTGTGTGAGAGAGAGAGAGAGAGAGAGAGAGTGGGAGTGTGTGAGAGAGAGAGAGAGAGAGTGGGAGTGTGTGTGTGAGAGAGAGAGAGATTTGGAGTGTGTGTGTGAGAGAGAGAGAGAGACTGGGAGTGTGTGAGAGAGAGAGAGACTGGGATTTTGTGAGAGAGAGAGAGAGACTGGGAGTGTGAGAGAGAGAGAGAGACTGGGAGTGTGAGAGAGAGAGAGAGACTGGAAGTGCGAGAGAGAGAGAGAGTGGAAGTGTGTGAGAGAGAGAGAGATGGTTCTCTGTAAACTTTCATGCCAATAAAGCATTTGAACTGAACTGGAACTGGAGTGGGAGTGTGTGAGAGAGAGAGAGAGATTGTGAGTGTGTGTGAGAGAGAGTGAGAGAGAGAGAGTGTGTGAGAGAGAGAGAGAGACTGGGAGGTGTGAGAGAGAGAGAGACTGGGAGTATGAGAGAGAGACTGGGAGTGTGAGAGAGAGACTGGGAGGTGTGAGATAGAGAGGCTGGGAGTTCTCTGTAAACTTTCATGCCAATAAAGCATTTGAACTGAGAGAGAGAGACTGGGAGTGTGTGTGAGAGAGAGAGAGTGGGTGTGGAGAGAGAGAGAGAGAGACTGGGAGTGTGTGAGAGAGAGAGAGAGAGAGAGACTGCGAGTGAGAGATAGATAGAGAGAAACTGGGAATGTAAGGAGAGAGATACTGGGAGTGTGTGAGAGAGAGAGAGACTGGGAGTGAGAGAGAGAGAGACTGGGAGAGTGAGAGAGAGTGAGAAAGAGATTGGGAGTCAGAGAGAGAGAGAGACTGGAGTGAGAGAGAGAGAGAGACTGGGAGTTTGAGTGAGTTTTAGAGAGTGTGTGCGAGAGAGAGAGAGTTTATGAGAGAGAGAGAGTGGGAGTGTGAGAGAGAGAGAGTGGGAGTGTGAGAGTGGGAGTGTGAGAGAGAGAGAGAGTGAGAGTGGAGTGTGAGAGGGAGAGAGTGGAGTCTGTGAGAACAGAGTAGGCGTGTGAGAGAGAGAGAGTGAGAGTGTGTGAGAGAGAGAGAGAGTGGGAGTGTGTGAGAGAGAGAGAGACTGGGAGTGTGTGAGAGAGCGAGAGAGAGAGAGAGTGGGAGTGTGTGAGAGAGAGAGAGACTGGGAGTGTGAGAGAGAGAGACTGGGAGTGTGAGAGAGAGAGAGAGTGGAAGTGTGTGAGAGAGAGAGCGAGAGAGTGGGAGTGTGCGTGTGAGAGAGAGAGAGAGAGAGAGTGGGAGTGTGTGTGTGAGAGAGAGAGAGAGAGAGGTAGAGAGAGTGGAGTGTGTGAGAGAGAGAGACTGGAGTGAGAGAGAGAGAGAGAGAGAGAGAAGAGTGACTGGGAGTGTGTGAGAGAGAGAGAGACTGGATGTGTGAGAGGGAGGGAGACTGGGAGTGAGAGAGAGAGAGAGGCTGGAGTGAGAGAGGAGAGAGACTGGGAGTGTGTGTGAGAGAGAGAGAGTGGGGGTGGGAGAGAGAGAGAGAGAGACTGGGAGTGTGAGAGAGAGAGAGAGAGAGACTGCGAGTGAGAGATAGATAGAGAGAAACTGGGAATGTAAGGGAGAGAGATACTGGGAGTGTGTGAGAGAGAGAGAGACTGGAGTGAGAGAGAGAGAGACAGGAGTGTGAGAGAGAGTGATTGGGAGTCAGAGAGAGAGAGAGAGTGAGAGAGAGAGAGAGACTGGGAGTGAGAGAGAGAGAGACTGGAGTTTGAGTGAGTTTTAGAGTGTGTGCGAGAGAGAGAGTTTGTGAGAGAGAGAGTGGGAGTGTGAGAGAGAGAGAGAGAGTGGGAGTGTGAGAGTGGGAGTGTGAGAGAGAGAGAGTGAGAGTGGAGTGTGAGAGGCAGAGAGTGGGAATCTGTGAGAGACAGAGTAGGCGTGTGAGAGAGAGAGAGTGAGAGTGTGTGTGAGAGAGAGAGAGAGTGGGAGTGTGTGAGAGAGAGAGACGGGGGTGTGTGTAGAGAGAGAGAGAGAGAGTGGGAGTGTGTGTGAGAGAGAGAGAGAGACTGGGAGTGTGTGAGAGAGAGAGAGACTGGGAGTGTGAAGAGAGAGAGAGACTGGGAGTGTGAGAGAGAGACTGGGAGTGTGAGAGAGAGAGAGAGTGGAAGTGTGTGAGAGAGAGAGAGAGAGAGTGGGAGTGTGTGAGAGAGAGAGAGAGAGAGAGTGGAGTGTGTGTGAGAGAGAGAGAGAGAGAGAGAGTGGGAGTGTGTGAGAGAGAGAGTGAGAGAGATTGAGAGAGAGAAAGAGAGACTGGAGTGTGTGAGAGAGAGAGAGACTGGGAGTGTGTGAGAGGAGCGAGACTGGAGTGAGAGAGAGAGAGAGACTGGGAGTGAGAGAGACTGAGAGAGAGAGAAACTGGGAATGTAAGAGAGAAGAGACTGGAGTGTGTGTGAGAGAGAGAGAGACTGGGAGTGTGTGAGAGAGAGAGAGACTGGAGTGTGAGAGAGAGAGACTGGGAGAGTGAGAGACAGAGAGAGTGGAAGTGTGTGAGAGAGAGAGAGAGAGTGGGAGTGTGTGAGAGAGAGAGAGAGAGAGAGTGGGAGTGTGTGTGTGAGAGAGAGAGAGAGAGAGTAGAGAGAGTGGGAGTGTGTGAGAGAGAGAGAGACTGGGAGTGAGAGAGAGAGAGAGAGAAAGAGTGACTGGGAGTGTGTGAGAGAGAGAGACTGGGAGTGTGAGATAGAGAGACTGGGAGTGAGAGAGAGAGAGACTGGGAGTGTGTGTGAGAGAGAGAGAGTGGGAGTGTGAGAGAGAGAGAGAGTGGGAGTGTGAGAGTGGGAGTGTGAGAGAGAGGGAGTGAGAGTGGGAGTGTGAGAGGCAGAGAGTGGGAGTCTGTGAGAGACAGAGTAGGCGTGTGAGAGAGAGAGAGTGAGAGTGTGTGAGAGAGAGAGAGAGTGGGAGTGTGTGAGAGAGAAGAGAGACTGGGAGTGTGTGAGAGAGAGAGAGAGAGAGTGGGAGTGTGAGAGAGAGAGAGAGACTGGGAGTTGTGTGTGAGAGAGAGAGAGACTGGGAGTTTGTGAGAGAGAGAGAGACTGGGAGTGTGAGAGAGAGAGACTGGGAGTGTGAGAGAGAGAGAGAGTGGAAGTGTG